>NW_028256747.1:37500-758100 GCF_048593485.1 Apis florea
GTAATCCCAAGTTGACGGTAACTGTATTTTGTTTGTACAGGTTGCCGAGAGACCGCCTTCATCTACGCCATCACCAGCGCTGCGGTGACTCACAGTATCGCGAGAGCGTGCAGCGAAGGCAGCATCCAGTCCTGTTCCTGCGACTATACCCACCAATCGCGACCACCATCCGCCACGCGCGATTGGGAATGGGGTGGTTGTTCGGACAACATCGGTTACGGTTTCAAATTCTCCCGTGAATTCGTGGACACGGGCGAGCGTGGTCGAAATCTACGCGAAAAGATGAATCTTCACAATAACGAGGCAGGTAGAGCGGTAAGTTTCTTTCGCGGCGATAAAAAGCGATAATATGACGTAATATGATAAAAGGAGGAGAGGAAAAAAAAGAAAAGAAAAGAAGGAAAGGATCGAGATATGGTTGCTTCGTATGTCGCAGCACGTGTCCTCGGAGATGCGGCAAGAGTGCAAGTGTCACGGCATGTCCGGCTCCTGCACGGTGAAGACCTGCTGGATGAGGCTACCCAACTTTCGCGTGGTCGGGGACAATCTGAAGGATCGATTCGACGGCGCGTCCAGAGTTATGGTGAGCAACTCGGATCGGGTGCGTGGCAATGGGAACGCGATCGTGAGCAATTCGGCGAGCAATTCGGTGCACGGGCATCGAGAAGGTCTGGGTCGTCGACACCGGTACAACTTCCAGCTGAAGCCGTACAACCCGGAGCACAAACCGCCCGGACCGAAGGACCTCGTCTACCTGGAACCCTCGCCCCCGTTCTGCGAGAAGAACCCGAAACTCGGCATTCTCGGCACCCACGGTAGACAGTGCAACGACACGAGTATCGGTGTCGACGGCTGCGACCTGATGTGCTGCGGCAGAGGCTACAAAACGCAAGAGGTGACAGTCGTCGAGAGATGCGCCTGCACGTTTCACTGGTGCTGCGAGGTCAAGTGTCAGCTCTGCAAAATTAAGAAGACGATACACACGTGTCTCTAGGCCAAAACCCACCCTTCATTCCCTGTGTCTCTCCCTCCCTCCCTCCCTCCTTTCCTCTCCTCTTCTCTCCTCTCCTCTCCTCTCCATCCCCGATTTTCATTCTTTCGAAGAGACTACCTCCTTCCTGGCGAAGGACATATTTTTCTCTAGTAGTAGTCACTCGCCGCTTCCCGAAATCATTCGTCGTCTTCGTCGTTGTCGACGAGACAAGATGATCCATGCGATTCTACGCACTACGAAGAAGGACACGAACGCTGCGTGCGTTCGGTTTCGTGCGTGTTTCGGATCGATCGAATCCCGCGACGGATTCGCCTCCGCTACGTTCGAGCGGATTCTCCTATTGTATTGTCTCTCAGTATTACGCGAAACGATTGAAACCGTATATTTATTACGACGTTCGCGGACGCGTACTAAAGACTGAGACGGTGAGAAAGATTGTTATTATATCGGATCGCGATCGTAATTTTAGAACGTTAGTAATATGTAAAAATTTTGAAAAATGGTCTCACTTGTACATACGATATGTTAATTAATCTCTCTCTTGTTCACGGATTTTTTTTCTTCGAAATATCGCAAATATGGCGTTCCCCTCAAGGCGCCATGTTTTCTCCCCCTCCCTTTTTTTTTTAGCGAACGCGAGATTCGTTAAACTCGTTATTTATTCCGATCCTCCGGATCGTGTACTTGTACATAATATGCGTAGACTAGTTTTATATATATATATATATATGAATGAATATAAATTTATATGTAAATGTATATATATATATATTATATTTTTCGAAATATTTATCGCGTTCGTCGAAGCGTCGCGCGAAAAGTCTCCCCCCACATGTTTGTAAATATTCGACACTGCTGGTGAGATGGAAAAACGAGTAAATTATTTTTATACACATCTCTTCTCCCTCTCAGCTCCTTACGCCGTTACTTTCGACGACGTCTCTGACTTTTAACTTCGAGCGAGAAAACGATGATTTACAGTGATTGCAAACGCGCATCGCGGATTCTTTCTTTTTTTTTTTTTTCACACGATTTTTTGTAATTTATAAAAGAATGGACGTATAAAAAAAAGTGAAAATAAAGACGTTTTACGAAGGAGTTGAAGGATTCGTCGACGCATCATCATTCTTGTCTCTCCGGATCTCCGGATGCGTCGTTCTCAAAGACGGTGGATCTCCTCGTCCCCTCGTCTCCGGGTGGTGGTGTTGCACGAATCACCGCGGACCTATCCTCGCGAAATATAGCCAACTGGTTCTCCGGCTGGACGACTTCATAACTCCTCACCGGGCGAATATCGTGGGAGGCCCGTGCCTCCGAGAGGACTGGTTCGACTCTCTCTCTCTCCCTCTCTCTCCCTTCCTCCCCCTCTCTCCCCCCTCCTCTCTCCCCCTTCATCCCGCGCGTTTCCCATCGCGTTCCTCTTCCTCCTTACGTCCCTCTGCCTCGTTTCGTTTCTGCTTTGGCCGTGCGTTGCACGCGATGATAACGAACGAAGGAATCCCGCAGGAATCTCTGTACGGGATAAAAGGATTCTGACCGCATACGAACAGGCATCCGCGCTAATGGTTCCGACACTCCCGCCACCCCTGCCTCCTCCGCCCTCGCCCTTTCTCTCCATCCTGCCATACGTATAGTAGGTGTACACGGCTACACCCGTCCTCGTCCTTTCCTAACGATCGGTATTTCCACTTGTAAGCGCATTCCGAGAGCGCAGTCCGCGCGTCGATCGAGAGCACGATCGAGAGAGGAGGTGCACGTTGCGAGCACGTCGGTTCGTTGGTCTCTCGCGACTTCGATCGACGAAGCGATCGATTCGCGTAGCGAGAGTGGAGAAGAAGAAACGGAGAGAGGAGAGGAGAGTGGCGCGCGCGCGCAACGGGGCCGCGCGCGATGGAATTAGGTGGCACCAGGAAGGGTAGGTTGGTTCCTCTCCTCTCCTTACCGCGATACTAAAACAAATTCTTTCCGCGCGAGGGGCTCCCAGCGACCCGGCAGACAAGAATCTCGAGCAGCCGGGCCACTTCTCACGGCGGCCCCTTTGATCTCGCCCGACCACCCCCTCGCCTCCATCACGGTCACTCGAGCACCGGCAGCAGCGCGACCGCCGCCTCCCTCGGCAGCGAGCCTTTTTACCCGGTGCTACTCCCTGCCTCCCTGCCCCTCGTTACGCTCCACCCGACCCGGACGGGCACGGCTCTCGACACGGTGTCCGAAAACCGGCGAGATATATATTACACACACCGGCCGGGGACGATGGTGGATTCATTCGGTTTTACTATTATTACGCATACCGTCACGCGCGTGCGGCTCGTTCCGCGCTCTGGAATCTTGCAGGGATCCTGCTAAATCCCGATCCCGCTCCATCTCCCAAGGATCTCCGCGCGACAAGACTGGCTCGCTCGACTTTTTCGACCACCGTGCGCCTCTCGATTTCGATCTCGCGGAACATTGCGAGGCATTTCGCCTCGATTCTTCCGTTGGATGAAAAAGGAAAAAAATTATCGATCGATCTCGCACGGCCAAAGAAGCCATTTGAAGGAAGGCTCTCGGGGCGGGGAGGGGTGGTGGAGGGGGGAAGAGGAAAGAAGAAGCTGTCAAGATCCGGGAGTAGTATATATACGCGTATATATACTGTTAGAGTAGTAGCGGAGGTAGCTGGAAACGGGGATCGTTTCCAAAAAAGATGCCTGACGAGTAAATGTGACCGATGGATCGGACGTTCTCTCACGGTCTCGCGAGAAGATTCGTCTTCGTTCGGAGGAGAGCTCATTATGCTCGGCGAATACGAAATTCAGTCCACGAGGTTGACAATCGAGGGCCCCCGAGAGACACGGGCTCGCGTCACACCGTGAACACCGAGGGCCCCATCAGGGATGCCACGCGCGTGTGATCGGCCACGACGCGCCGCGTGCCGTTTCGCCCGCCTTCCTTTTACCCGATTTTATCGCTCCACCCGACTTCTCGCGATCCATTTCCATTCCTTCCTCGGTTCTTCTCTTCGTTCGCTCTTTATACGCGAAAACGTATAAAGAGTTTCCAAAAAAAAAAAGAAACACCGTTCTCCTCCTCTTATCGATAAAATTGTTGCGACTCGACGAACGGCGGACGATCGATCGATGAATAGTTGTTTCGAAACGACGATCGACGGAGAAAGAAACGAAAATGAAAGAGAGAGAGAGAGAGAGAGAGAAAGGCAAAGAGATTAAAATAAACGATTATTAACGGCGATGAAGCTGGTGGAAGGAAACGAGGGGAGATTGTACGAATAAAAAAAAAAAAGGTCGAAGAAGGGACGGGGAACGAAGAAGACGAAGAAGTACGGCGTGCTTCCTGTTGCCCTAATCTTCCACTCCGGCGAGATCTTTCGTCCTCGGGAGGAATTATTTCCGATAAAAAACGGGCGAGTAAATCAACTAATTTATCGTTTTTGCGATTGGGAGGAAGGAGGTGGGTCGTGAACGCGTTTGCCGGAGCATAGGCTGGCTCGGAATGGCAGGAATCCCTTTTGGCGGGTCCTGGATCTGGTCGTCCTTTCCCCGAGGGCCATTCGTGGGAAAGAATATCGGCTGACGTTCGGGACCACACGGTCGAATTATCGGTGTTTTGGCGTGTTATAGGACTCGGCCCATACTCTCTCTCTCTCTCTTTCCTCCTCCTTCTCCTCCTCCTCCTCCTCCTCGTGCTGTTCCCGTTCGGCCGAATTGGCTCGCGCGAGCGCGCGTCCGCTCGCACACACCTCTGCGCCCCGCGCACTCCGATGCTCCCTTTGCCGTCTTTGGCCGTCTTCCGCGGAACGAGCAAAGGGAATCTCCTACGGAATCCACGTCCCCGCCGACTGTGGGAACGAAAGCACGAGATCGCGATTCCCCGTACACCGTGTTCAGAGGCGTTCATCGACAACCAGATTCCTATCCTATCTAGCTTTATCTCTCCCTCCCTCCACCAACCACCCTGTTGCTCGCTCCAGCATTCAGGTATCGAGCTGGAATTCGCGGGTTCCGTGACGTATATCGAGGAAGAGTCCTTACCTCCTCCTACCCTCCCCGCCCTTGTACGATCCGCATTCCCGTTCGCAGAAGCGGACAATCGAGGATCGAGTTAATTCCACGCGAATCATCGCGTCGAGACTCTCGCGTGTCTCTCCCGCTTTTTAAAACGACGATTAAAACTGCTGTGTCAGCCGTTGCTGCTCTCGGTGGTGAGCGAGCGAGAATGTCACTCCGATGAAACTACTTCCCTCGCGAGCCCTCCCACCCCCCCCCCCTGTTCCGATTCCTGTTGGATTAATCGGTGGATTAATCGCGATCATCGGCGAGAAAGACGGAGAAGGAAAGCGAGTGAAACGGAGGAAAGAGGCCTTTCCGAGGGAGAGGCGAGCGAGAGACGTTATTATTAATGTCGAGCAAAAACGCCGAAATACATCATCCGGTCAGCGACGGCCACCTAAGTAGTCGGCTCTCGGACACTGGAGGCAGATGAGGTGGACGAGGAGGAGGAAAAGGTTTCGGAGGCAGCACCGATACACACCGACACCGGGTCCACTACGGGTAATTAATGGTTTTACGATATTGGAAATATCTTGGGAGCAATGGAGCAGAATCCGCTCAGGCGTCAAAACGAAAGGTCGGTCTCCGCCCCCTTTGGTGGCGTTGGTTGGCCTCCTCCCGTTCCCCCTCGCCCCACCCCTCGAACCCCCCTCGATTCGATCCCGATTTCACGATACGCGCGTTTTTACGATCGATCCTCCGCCACGACCGAGCGGATATCCTCGCGAGCGAGGAGAGCAGAGGGGAGGGGGACAATGAGGGATCGGGTTTATTTAGCTAAAGCGATTCGACGTCAAGATCATCGGGAGCGAGGACGAAGCGAGGGAAAAAGTGGAGGGCACTCGGGTGTGTACGCGCAAACAGGGGACCACCTGGTCATCCGAGGACTCGACTCATTCTTCTGTCCAACGTTCGACGAACGAGAAGAAGGTGAGGTAGCAGCAGCAGCAACAGCAACGGAAGAAGAAGAAGACGAAGAAGACGACGAAGGAAGAGGAGAGGAGGAAGAAGAGGAGGAAGAAGAGGAAGAAGAAGAAGAAGAAGAAGAAAAGGGATTCCTGGTAAATTAGCATACACCGCTCGAATCGGTGGTGACTCCGCGGATATCTGCTGCTGCTGTTCCTCTTTGTTCTCACTCCAGAAAATATACAAACGAATTCTCTCTTGATTCGTTCGCGCGGGTATGCATCGTGTTTGCACTGATCCAGTTATTGTATTTTCTTGCAAAGAAGAAGAAAGCGTAAACTCGATCGAAGAAAAGTCGAAGAAGGAAGGATTCGAGACTGCGAGAGTGAGAGGGAGAGAAAGACAGAGAGGAGAAATTGAAGAGAGGGAAAGAGCGGGGGGAGGAGAGGAGAAGAGGACCCAAAGGCCCTGGCGGAGGACCCACCGCCGTGTTCCGCGAGCCTGGTAATTACACCGCAAGGCTGCCGCGAAGGAGAGGCGTCAAAATCTTCCTCACCTCTCCCCTTCTCGCGCCTCGACCGTTTCTCTTCCCCTCGATTTTGTTGCTCCGCGCGCGATCCTCTCCGACCCACCACCGGCCATTATCGAAATTGATATTTTATCGATGACCCGCGCCCCACGTAATCCACCGGCCCCTTATTGAGTTATTTCCCGGTAATTACGAATCGACGACGATAATTCGAGGTTAATCGACGGACATTGCCGTCGGCCTCCACGAGATCTTCGTTCTCTCTCTCTCTCTCTCTCTCCCCCCCTCCGCCTTACGATCTCAGCGTTCCACGTTCGGCCACGCGGCGAGTGGTCCGCGTGTCGAGCGCGATAAAATTTTTTTACCCGACAAAGGACGATAAAAATTAGGCTAATCGTCGGCGGTCTAGATAATTTGAAAGATAATAGCCGAAATTAAAACGAAGGAACGGATAGGCTCGTGCGCCACTCGACGCGAACGGAAAAGGAAGAAGGAGATCGTTGTGGGGGGAGATTGGGCGAATAGTTTCGGAGCGACGACGATGCGCGAGGACGGAACGGAACGGAACGGAGGCGAGGAAAAAATCCCCTGCGGCCGCAAAACAAAATGTCACGTAATTATCGCGGTAGGTGTTCCATCGGAGGAAGGAACGACGAGACAGGGAGAGAAAGAGAGAAGGAGAGCAACCTCTCGGGTCGTCCTCCTCCTCCTTCTCCTCTTCCTCGTGTTGGCGACCGGTAGGTAAGCTTTCAGCGAGCAACGGGCAAAAAGTGCAGCGAAAACCACCGTTGGGATCGTAAAACGGGGCCGTTTATGAGATGGGACCGACGCGTCGTTCAGAGGAGGGACCGTTTCCACCGGTCCTTGTGTAATAAACGTTCTCTAGTCTTTCGAGCCTAGTAGGCCCACCGGGTAAGCGCACCTGCGCTCTGAGGCCCTATCGCTGCCCTGCCCTGTCTTGCCCTGCCCTTCCCTTCCCTTCCCTTCCCCTCCCCTCCCCTCATCGGTTCTCGTGCTTTTTCGATGGACCGGAAAATAAGGACGTCTGAACGTCCGCCTCGCGAGAAATTTCAGGGATCGTGCTCGAGATGATTCAACGTCCGCGTCGCGGCTCCGTCCCTTCGACTAACTGCTCGCATCCATATCCTTGCGATCGTGGGTGGACGCGCGACATGAGCCAAAAGCAACGGGGACAAGCCACGATACACGATGCCGCGCCGTGGATTTTCATAACCACCACCACCGACCACCGACTTCGGACCGAGAAAAATGGGGTCGGCCGGTTAACCGAAAACTCGGTGACGCGAACGCGCGCGCGCGCACATCCGTCTTTCCTTCTTTCCTTCGTAGACGATCGAAAATTCGGGACGCGCGGTGCCCGTGGATCGAGTACGTGGAACGCGAAAGAGAAACGAGATCGAGATCGTAGGCGCGGCAGGGCATCGGGAGGAATGGCGGAGACTCGGAGGAGGTCCACCGGACGACGGGAGATCGTGAATTACGTTCGAGGTTGGATGGTGGATCGATGGCCGATCGTGCGGATATACGGAGTTGAAACGTCCGAGATCTGAGATCGACCGTACGCGATAAAGGAACGATTCTCGCTCCCACCCACGAGACAACGGAGTAGGTCCTCCGTCCACGAAAACGGCTTCATTAGAGGATCTCTCTTATCCCCTCCCCTCCCCTCCCCTCTCCCCTTGCTGTCCGAAAACTCCGAGACGTCGTCTCTCGTTACCGCGTCGACCCGCGTCCCCTTGATCGTCGCCGAGTCGATCGACGTGTCTCGCGAGGAGTAGTCGCGAGATTTGATCCTTCCCCCGAACGAAAAGCGGAAACCGATCGTGTTTCGTCCTCGATACTTCGACTCCGCTCGATTTGTGACGCGCGTTGCGTTTTTTCGATGAACGCAACGGAAGAGAAAAAACCGTCGATCGTCGCAGGTAGCTACGAGTAGTAGCTCGTCGATCGCGATTGCGATCATCTTTTAGCATCTCGGCAAACGAGACACGGTAGGACTCTTTCCTCGGTGTTTCTTTTTTTTTTTTCCTTTTTTTTTTCTTTCTTTCTTTCTTTCGAAAAGCAGCTCCGAGTAAATAATCTTCCATTTTCCTTTCCGTATTTGCTTTTTCTGGGATAAAAGCGATTATCGCGTAAGCGGTTAAGTAAATGAAAAGAAAAAGAGAGGAAAAGAAAAAGAAACGGAGAAACAAAAAAAGGGGGAAAGGAAAAAATAGAAGAAGTTTGGAGGACTCGGAGAAGAAGGGTATGCGATAGCGTGGCGCAAGTCCGCGATGACTCTCTTTATCTCGTGCTCTCATCGTTCCATCGTCGCCCCTTCTTAATTCACAGCCAGCCACGGCCATAATTCGCGTTTTACCTCGCGGTGTTTATGTACTTTTAATAATGCCTGATATCTCGTCGAGGCGCTGCTCGATTCCTCTGGGGCCCTCTGGGGCACCCCATTCCGTCCCCTTTCCCCTCCCCCGAACCTCGACTCTCGCAATCTCGAACTCCCTGCTGTGCGCCCATGCGTGCTTCAACTCGCCCGAGAAACTTTCGACCGTTCCTCCAGTTTTTCTCGCTCGCAAGATCTTCAATCCCCTCTTCCTTGTGTGCCCCATTTTTCCAAATTTTCCATTCCGACGATTCATCAATTTTCTAAATCACAGAGAGAAGTATCGTTTCGTCGACTCGATACAATTTATTCCTCCTCCTTCATTCCTCCGTTTGACAAACTTTTTTTGAAGGTATTCCTTCTTCGAAGCGAAATAAAACATTTCATGTATCCGTTCGCGACACCTCGAGGAATATCGATTTTCGAAAGGAGATACGTTTAATACCTCACGGATTGAACGTATGAGGAGTAAGGTGGACGAAATGATGGCAAAATTGTGGAGGAAGCGCAATACTTGCCCGGTCGTGGGCCGCTCGTTCCTTCTTCGTCGGGCAACCGGTCGTCCCAACCTCCCAGTCGGTCTCTCTCGGTTTCTGCGGCGCGTTCGCCGTCACCGCCACCCTCCGGCACATGTTAACAGCACTTTAAAGTTTTATTAATAAGGATAAATCAGAGGCGCCCCGCGGATGAAGTTGTCGGTGCCACGGTCCAGCGCGTATAATCTGGCATCGGGAACACAGAGCGGCGCAGGGGCGGGATGGAGAGGGCCGAGAGGGCTCGGCAACACGTCGCTTTACGACCATTGCCCACAATGTCGTGTGCTCGCAACGCGACCTCACAGAGATATTTATCGTCCCGCTGCTGCCGCTCTGCCTCTGCCCTCCTCTCGTTCCTCGCTCTTTCTCCGCGGGGAGGACGCGACCTAACCCGCGATTTCCACCGGATTCGTTGAAAATCGACACTTCTGCCCGTGAATGAACTCCTCGCGTTGGCCTAGAAAACGAGAACGAGAAGCGGGCGGAAATTGTTTCATGTGATAATGATGATTTGACGAGACGTGAAAACGCGATCGATCGAAAATAATGTCGCGAGAAGTCGCGCGGAATCTTTCAATTTTCGCTTGGATGATCGAGCAGTCGGGTAAATAAGTTTTCGCGAGAAGAAAGGAGGAGGAATAATTATTTTATCATCGTCAAAGTAAATATGCTCAAGCGATGCATCGCGAATTCTTCTTATTTACCTCTTGAACTCGAAGAAGCTTCAGTTTATCGATTTATAAGAACCTGAACAATTTACAGATTGTGTACGCGTTTAACTGTTCGAGGCACAAAATTACCCATTATCCCTTAAAAAAAAAAAAAAAAAAAAATTAAAAGCAACATTAAATTTCATAATCACATCGATGGAGTTTCTAACTCGTAGATCGAATCGATCCGCGTTTCTCAAACTCGCGATTGTTGGAAAATACAAATGCTTTTCTCGTCCAATATCCTACGATTGTCAATTTCAATTTTTGTTTAAATCCATTCGTATCGAATATATATAAATAAATAATTAAAGAGATAAAAAAAAGCACAGAAAACTATAACAGAGTCGAAACGGTGTACAGCCTACGAGTTTTCGTTACGGAGTTTGAAATGGCTCGCCTCGCTTAGCCTAGAGGTTTCGCTCCCGCGAAAGAGCGTGTTACGCCGATAAAGCGAAATTCCTGCTGCTCTCGTAAAAATTCTTTCGAATAAATTCTCCGATATTATGCGACCGATAATTACGTACGACCACGGTTCTCCCAACTGGAGAGCCGAGGGAAAATTACGAGTTGCTCGCGACGGTAATTTCTTTCCCTCCTCCGGTTCTACGCGGCTATCGCCGAAACGGCTCTTGGCTTAACCGATTTTCCGCGATCCGCTTAAATCCTTGCGCGCGGATTATAACCGCGCGTCGATCCCGCGCGATAAGGATCGAGGAACGGGCGAACTGCCTCGCGGGGCCTGTTGCGCCCTGAGAACCGCGATTTCCCGCTTTCGTTTTAACCACGGAACGCGAGGAGGTGAAAGAACGCGATGTCGAGGAAGAACGCGGAAGAGCGTATCGGCGAGGCGAACGCTAAACGCTTCTAAATGCTTCTCGAATCGACGCGAATTAGCGTTGGAGCGCGACCAAACGAATGCGCTTCCGAGGTCTGGTGAAAATCGAACAATGCGAGCAACGAAATTAAACGGGTCGTCGTGCACGATGCCGGGAACGACGATGGACGACGAAAGCTTATCCGGGGCGCATTCCGAGCGAGAGAATCGCTCGTCGTCCCTTCTTTTGCTCGCGTTTTGCGTCGTTTGCTCTTTCAGAGAGAGAGAGAGATAGGGGGAAAGAGAGAGAAGGGGAGGGAGAGAAGAAAGAAAAAAGGAACGCGTGGCTAATTACGCAAGACCAGTATACCGGATTGAGGAGGGAGAGAGGGATGCAGGGAAAGAACGGATGAGGAGGTCGAAGAAATTCCAAGAAGCTGGAAGAACCGTAAAGATTTCAACGACCTCCACCTACCTCCGTGGCCACGGTCCTCCTTGGTCCTTGGAGAGCTGGTCGAGGAAAAGGGCGCGCAAGGTAGACACGAGAGAAATATCTTTTCAAAGAATATCTCGAAGAGGAGGAGGAAGAAAGGAGAGAAGAGTCGTCGCGGCCGGTGGCCCGCGTCCGGTAGAAACGGTAAACGGTGCACCGGCTTAAAGCCCGTGGAATTATCCTCCTGTAAACACCTACCTAATTAAGATTGGAACATTTTAACGTCCTGCTCGGGGACCCCAATAAACCGCCTAACGTACAGCCAGTTTGTTAGGCGCTTATGGGATCGTTTAATTAATATTGGCGTCGGACCAGCGCGGCCGGCTCGAACGACCGACCACCTCCGGCGCCTCCATGTCTTGCCCCTGTACACTTGCAACTTGCACCGTCTAACGTGTTCCAGGGACCAGCTTCCACCTTTCTCTTCCCCCATCTCATCTTTATCTCTTCCTTTATCTTCCCTCCTTTTCCACGCTTCTTTTTACTTTTTGACAGATTCGCTCCACCACCACCATCGCTCCTCTCCCAGCTCAAGCGCAAGCGCAAGTTTCACCAAGATCCATCCGCGATCGGAAAAATAAATTGAACGCGTCTCGAACGAGTTCTCTGTGCCTTCCAACCTTCGACCGTCCCCAATTCGCGATGAAATCCCTTCGTCGTATTATCGCGGTTTCTTTCTTCCTCGCGATCGTTCGAAGGGAAGAAACGCGCAAACTGGCAAGATCTGGACGAGAACGGGGCACGAGGAAGAGAAGAGAAGAGAGAACAAGGAACGGGCACGTTGCCGGCACACGGCACTCGGTTCTGCCTCTCTGGAAGGCGAGCAGGACGATTAATCACGGTCGCGTTTTGCGGTTTTGTCGCGCGTCACGACCCACGTGCGTTCCGCGGACCCCATTGTTCCGCGTCTAATCGTTCCAGGAACGGTGCCGAACGATCGTTCTTCGTGGGAGAGTTGGTTGACTCGCGTGCGCGCCGGTGTGTCCATTCACTCGCCGCGTCCATCGTGGACACAATCTCTCTCCTCGTCATTTTCTCCTCGTTCCTCTTTTACGATTCTTTCGTCGCGAAAGAAATTATCGCGCGCTAAATCGAATATCGAACAATGTCCCCAATGGATCGTTAGGATTTGGATCGCGTCGAGGGATAATAAATAATAAAGGCGCGAACGCGATGGTAATGGGAGTAAAACGGGGTTAAATCGAGCATCGCTGAAGCACAGGTGGGGAAGCACATCCTCTCCTCGACGGCGATGTATTCATTAAGCCGTAATAACCGCCATCGGCGATCGGCGGATGTCGGGCGAAATTGAATTACCACCGGAAGAATCCCGCGAGGAACGGGAGGAGCAAAAATGGCGCGTCTCGGAGAAACCGAGAAGAGAATTTAAAGTCCGAGGATACGAGGTTTGGTTGATACGCGGTCGGTTGGATAACTCCACGACCAATTTCGAAGGGGCCATTTTTCCCTCAAAGGGGAACGTGGACGGCAGCTGAAAATTACCCCGGTTGGACCACCCAGTCGGCTCAAAGCAGACCAATCTCTCGGCTATGGGCTAATCGAGAGTCGAGACGGGCCGGCCGGTGCGGGATGGTGGGGCTAATTGCAGCTCACCACCTTCCTACCACCCTCCAGAGGTCGACCTCTCTATTAAGAGACCTTTACGCGGTCTCCTCTCGCGCGCGCACGCACGCACGCACGCACGCACGCACACACATCCTCACCGACCTGCTCCTCTCCTCTCTGCCGCGTCACGTATTAAATTGGAGGGTGTAAGCGCGATCCTAAATTTTTTACTTAACCCCTGCCAACGAGTTTTCTCGAGGACCCTCGATCCTCCCCACCAGGCCGCCGCCGCCTCTATCCACCCCTCCGTTTATCCTTCGCCTCGTTTGCGATCACCGACGCTCTTCCTTCCACCCTTTATTCGTTCGTATATAGAAGGATCGAGGAAAATTTACGTTCGTCGCTCGAAGAAACTGGAGAACCAACCATGGATACGAAATGGATACGAATGTAAATATTTGTGCTTCGCTTGATTTTTTCAATCCATCGATAGATATTTTTTTTTTTTGTTGCGCTCCCTCCCTTCCCTTCCCTTTTTTTCCCTTCCTTCCTTTCTTGAACAGAATCGAGAAATTTGCGTGTACGCGTCAACGTACGTTTTACGACTTAAAAGCCCTCTAACCCAATCGTCGTAGTAGGTTGAATCGGAAACCGAGGGATCGAGCGAACGACCAGTTGTGAATCGTATCGAATCCCACTCCCCGGATACAATAACGGACGCGTTAATTTTCACGTTCCACGAACGGGCACGATCCATCAAAGGATGAGACGAGAAACGGGCGAGAGGTGTTGTCAAGGTGGAAAAAAGATTTCTCTTGACGAGGTTTATGGCTTCCGCTATCGCCGAAACGTGGCGAGCGTGTCGCGATACGGCGCGAGCCTTCTTCCTTCGACTTTATGGTTATGCGAAATTCCTCTCTCTCCCGTGTGGTCGTAAAACTATTTTATAGGAGATGTAGACACCGGTTGTTTATTGCTTGCACGACCTCTCCCGTGTACAAGGTCGAATTACAGCTAAAAGCCTGTGTTCTACACGACGCGATAATATACGAGGCCTCCTAACGTCTCGCCGATTTCCTCTTCTCCGTCTTCGCCGCGTCCACCGTTCACCGATCATTCTCCTCGATCACGCGCTCCAACTTTTTTACACCGCGATTCCTTTTGTTTCTAGTTTTTATACCGATTCTCGATACCGGAGACGCTCGACTTACCTTGGGGGGGGGGGGGGAGAGAAGGAAAAGAAAGAAAAAGAAAAAGAAAAAGAAAAAAAAAAAGCTTCGATCTCTTTGGTCCCTCGTTGCGTGCGCCGTTTCCCCGAGAAGAAGCAACGGATCCACGATCCATCCACGATTGAAACGATTGAAATCGAATTATTCAAAGATCGTGCGGTACGATTGTGAGGAGGTGGTGCACGGTTGTGGGAGAGTAACGAACGAGAATTCGGCCGGGGATACACGTTTTTTCTTTTTTATTCGCATTTCACGCTGCACAACAATATAAACTTTCGTCCATTCAGTCTTATTTACAGAAAACGCGGAGAACGCAAGCGCAAGGGGGGTGAAGGGTGGGGGGAGGAGAGGGAGAGGAGAGTAGGGGGAAATTGAGAGACAAGGGACAGACAATAAAGAGGCGGTGCGACGACAAAAAAGGTCGTCGACGCAAGCGAGAAAAGCGACGATCGTTTCGCTTGCCGCGAGCGAGTAAAGCGCGAAACGCTCGAAACGAACAAATTACTTGGAGATACTTGGA
Organism: Apis florea; assembly: GCF_048593485.1. NCBI lineage: Eukaryota > Metazoa > Arthropoda > Insecta > Hymenoptera > Apidae > Apis > Apis florea. The sequence continues at coordinate 52,245 of NW_028256747.1, forward strand.
AAGCTTCGAACGAAACGAAACGAAACGAAACGAAACGTGTTACAAACGATCGAGCGCGTTTTTTTTTTTACTACGATCGAGCTAACAATCCAAACTACATTCGACAGCGCGACGCGTATATTACAAGTGTATCTATTATTATTATTATTATTATTATTATTATTATTATTATTATTATAACAAGTAGACAATTCGATTCGTTTTAACGGCACGTGTTGATGGTTTTCTTGACCAGACAAGTGTTGCAAGTGACCTCGCAACACCACCGGAATCTACACTCGCAACTGATCTTCTCCTTGACGACCCTCGTGTCGTATCCCCTGCCGCAACAGAGGAGCTCGCATCCATCCACTCCCTGACTGGTGGAGTTGCATCGTCGTCCCTGCGTACCCAGCGAGCCCGTTTTTCTGTTTGGCTTGCAGAAGTCGGGCGAGTCCTCGCTGTAAATCAGATCGAATCTGTCCGGCGGCTTGATGGTCGGCCCCTCGGTGATGAAGCTGTGCCCGTCGTTGCTCGGTATCACCTTGGCCGCGCCGTCGAACGACTCTTTCAGCCTGTTCCCCACGTCCCGGAACGGTGGCATTTTCCGCCAACATGTTCGAACCGTGCACGATCCGGAGAGACCGTGACACTTGCATTCCGTGCTCATGAACTCCCTGATGGCCTGTCGGTATATAGATAGAATAGGGCAAGAAGAAGAAGAAGAAGAAGAAGAAAAACGAAAGAAGTAGAGTGGGCCAACTAGGCTCTCGAATCTTGGGGGAGAAAGGGTTGAAAAGTTGCGTACCAAACGACCGGCGTTATTGTTGTGCAGCTTGACCAGAGTCTTGATGTCGCTGCGTTTTCGATAAGGAGCGTCCATGAAGTCTCGCGACTTCTTGAAGCCGAATTTCACGTTGTCGCCGCAACCACCCCATTCCCAGTCACCCTCGGTCGGCAAACTCTTCTCCATTTCGACGGTGCGGGTCAATTTGGCGAGCTTATTACCTGTGCCAAATTTGCGTTGATTCGCGAGAAACAAGAACAAGAACAATTGACACTTGCTCGTCGACGAGACGAACAAGAGAGGAAAAAAAGAACAAATATCGCGTTTTTAAAGAATTGGAAATACGAAGCGAAAAAAATGTTAACGCTTGTGCGTGACTACAAAACAATTATTGGCTAAGAAATAAATTTCATTGATTTCATTTCATTGAACGTTGTCAGATTTGGGGGAAAAAGTGTGGACGAATATTATAAAAAAAAAAAAAAAAAAAGAAAATGCACTACTTTACCTTTCGACGTCATCTTGTCGCAAGAGCATTCGACGAGATGTCCCATTGTGCAGGCTCTGGTGACCGCGTACGTTACTCCGGCCGCGGTGATGGCGTTCACGAAACCTGTCTCCCTGGTATCTGCAAGTATCGGATCGATTTCGAAATCGATTAGAGGTCTCTCGTCTCTTTACGACCCTGAGAAAATATCTATTCTCTCCGGCCGGATTATCGTCGTCCAAGTCTCGAGGAATGAAATCGGATTACGTTGAACGGCGGAGGGTAATTGCAAAGGGAAGATAAGTCGGTTAATCGAATATCCATCCGCTGAATGGGCGGAAACGGAATTTAATATAATTCGGTATAGAGAATATAGAGGAAGACTGTCTGGAAAGAAAACGGCCAGACTTTGGAAAGAAAAGAGCGTCCTCGAAGAAACGGGAGAATTTCACGGAGTTGCAGCAGCAAAAGTTGGTCGCGACAGGGTCGACATTTCGAAGTGGACGATCGTCGAAAGACGATCTGAAAAAGACTCTTGGGAAGAATTTCGGTGGCGTGTGTATTCGGTTTCACCTGTCACGTCTCCACTCCATCATTAAGCGGACAATGCACGCCGGAGTTCCACCCCTTTTCAAAACGGCAGATCACCACCGCCTCCGTCCAACGGTTCCCTGTCACCCATTGTCTCTCACCTGCCCGAGCATCCGGGTTTTGCAAATCCCTCCTCCCGACCACGTTTTTATTTCCGCGTATCCAGACCCCTCTCTCTCTCTCACCTCTCTCTCTCTCTCTCTCTCTCTCTCTCTCTCTCTCTCTCTCCTCTCCTCTCCTCTCCTCTCCTCTCCTCTCCTCCTCCCAAGTTTCCACGATCCACGATCTATCTAGGGAGGCAACGGCTCCTTTCTCGCGCGAGAACCGATATAATCTCGCGATTCCGCGCGGTCCGTTAACGGATTAACTTATAATCGGAAGCCGGAATGCGGGGCCAATTACCGATTCCTTTGGAGGCGCGGGCGCGGTATCGGCGCGCTCTCCGTCAAAGTATCGGGAGCGCGCGTATCTATCGGGAATCGGTGGAGTCGGGGGCACCCGATCGAATCGAACGGTGCGCTCTCGAAGCCGTTTCCACGCCGCGAGGCAATTATCCTTTTCGAACGTTTAAGCGAAAACCAGTCGCGAATACTAATGCCGCGCGGCACGAAATCTCGGAGGACATCGGGAAGAAAACGCGAGAGGAAACGCGGCGATGGAAACGGGAGGGGCGAGAGGAAAACGAGGAGGGGGAGAAAAGGGAAGAAACGGTGGCGGTGTGGTGGCTGGCTGATGGTTCGGTGTGCGCGCGAGGCTGGGAAGGGGGTTATACGCGTTAAGCTCGATTCGCCGTGGTTCCCATGGATTCCAGCCGGGTATCTTCGGCGCGGATCGACACGCGGACGGATGAACGAACGGACGAACGAACGGACGGACGGACGGACGGACGGACGGAACGAGAGGCAACCTGCCACCGCCCGCGTATCTTCCGATGCATCGCCTCACCTTTCAGTGCGTATTTAAACGATACGATAGTTTTATACGAGCGATCTGATATCGAGGTTGGAGAGCGAAAGGCCCTCTGCCTCGCTCTTGCCTCCGAGCTTGTATTCCCTCACCGTATTCCGCGTCTCCACTATACCTGCCTTTTGCCTCCAGTCCGCTCGATCTCGATCCCTCCGCTCCTCTCTCTCTCTCTCTCTCTCTCTCTCTCTCTCTCTCGCTCTCTTCTTCCGCCTCCTTGCCTTCCCTCGTTCGAGATCAGATTTTATGCAACAGAATCGTTGGTCGAATAATCTTTGTCTCCATTTCCGGATCCATTTTCTTGTTTTGTTTCAGAAAGAGCTCGGAGGATTATTCGGATCCTGCCTGCTGGATCGCGAACGAATCGGAAAGGACGCGATATTCGTGCGCGAAAGATGAAGCGAGCGTTCGTGGCGGAGAAAAGATAAAAGAAAAGCATCATGGAGGGCTGGTGGGAATGTTGGAGGCGAAGAGGAGCAAGCAAGCAGGTAATATAAATCACTTGGAATCAATTAGACACGAGGGATCGCGAGCCGATGATCTCGCAGTGCCGTGCTGCCAGGTGCACGGAGCGCCCATCGTCTCGGGTCGCCCCGACGGCTCAGCCAATTATCAGCATTCCGGGGCATTATCCTCGGAGCGAGACTTACGCCGTGTTTAATTGCGAGTGGTCGTCGTCGTTTTCTTCTTCTTCTCCTTCTCCTTCTCCTTCTTCTTCTCCTTCTCCTCCTCCTCCTCCTCCTCCTCCTTATATTCGCCTCTTCTCCCGGCTCCTCTTATTCTTGCGTCACTTCTGATTTTCGCGTTTACTCGCGAAGCATTTCGCCTCGTTCGAGAAGAACACCGTTCGATCCAACTTTTTCGAAGGTAGAGGAGAAAAGAGGAACGAAGGAGGGAACATGGTAGAATCTGAACATAGGGTCAATGGTAATTCCGAGTTCGCCGAGTGTCTGTCGCCGATTATATAAGGGTGACGAGGATTCATCGCGCGATACCACGCCGTATTTATACGACGAAAGGTTGCACACAGCAGCCGGTGTCCTTTTTTGCCACATCGATCGTTCAACGGGACATCGTTCCGTAATTCTTATCCACGGATCACGATGAAACGCATTCAACCGACCGCGTATCGACGCGCGTTCCCCATAAACGGATGACGTATCGAAGTTACGACCGATGCCCGATGAAACATCTTGAAACGCGCCTATATAACCGATATATATATATATAGATGGATACTAAAGCGAGCTAAGAGTATCGGTGGTGGAGGGGAAACAATTGCGAGGAACGAGATTTGTTGGTGGTATGAAAACCACCAGGGAGAAGAGGGAGATCGGCGGGGTGATCGATTGGACGGAATGGACACTGTGTGCTCGGCAGGTTTCGAGCGAAAAGTTGAATCGTGGTTCAACGCGACAAATCTCCGGCAATATCTCGGTCCTCGGTGATTAATCGATCCGATGGATTATGCAAGTGTGTAATTCGCGACGGTTCGCCGCCATTGTAGGAATTATGTCGCGGACACGAGGGATCGACGCGGGGAGATAGCATCGATCGGTCTCGCCGAGTGATTTGTTTCGCCGGGTCGCGATTTATCGCGTTGGATGCGCCGATCCGCGCGCAATAGATCGGCCCCCGTCTCTCGCCTCGCTTATATGCATATACGGCTCCCGCCTGTGTTTTGAATCGAATCGCCGTTGAGACCGGATGCCGCGCGTTTATACCCCCGCGTTTCAACGGGTTTCGCTCTAATTGCGGATGATGCCGCGATTACGGGGAGCGTGCGCGACGAGATGGAGAAACTCTGGGGCGAGGGGGAGGGAGGGAAAGGAAGACGGAGAGAGACAAGGGAGAAGATAAATCACCGGGATGCGTCCCGTAAATAAAGAGAAGAATATCGAATGAGAAAAGAGGCACGGCGTTTAGTTAACCCCCAGTGTGTATACCAGATCGTAGCGGAGAAACCTTTCCAATAAATACACGGGGAACGGACGCATGAATGCCGGCAAAAATCGCCCAATGACCAATTGCGGCAACGACCACTCGCCTTTTCCCGAGATTCCGTGGAATTTTTGAGCCGCGCATCGTATCACCGCTGGATTCTCTTCTCTCGCAGGAATTTCTCTCCTGTCTCCTGTCTCGCTCCTTTCCCCGGCCGACACCAGTCGTCCTTTCCGCGCGCACAGTCCAAGGAACTCCTCGAAGATACCGCGGTAATTACGGCGAATCTCTATCTCTATCCATCTCTCTCTCTCTCTCTCTCTCTCTCTCTCTCTCTCTCTCTCCTTCCATCCCTCCTTCCTTCTCCGTCCCTTTCTCGAGCGAGGATCTAGATCCTGGTGGAGGCGTTTCTTCGATCGTCTCGATCGATGGAAAGAAAATTGGGGAAGGGAAAATTGGCGAAAAGAGCGATGTTTGGAGGAACGGAGAAATGGGGCGAGGAACGGGCCAGGATGGGGGAGACGGCCCTGGGACGAGTGGAAGGTGGAAGAACGAGAAAGATAGGAGGCCAGAGAGGGTATGGAAGTTCTTCTCGTTTTCTTCTTCTTCTTCTTCTTCTTCTTTCTTCGGTGTTCTCCCTTCGCCAACGTAAAATCGACCGAGCATTCAAATGTCACCGGCGAACGGGCAGAGTCTAACAGAATAACAGATCTGTCCCGGTGTTCCGATCTCCTTTTCCTTCCCCTTGCCTTCTCTCTCTTCCTCGCCTCCTTTCACCCTTTCTCCGGCTACCGATCCAAGTTAAAGCCCACGGTAGCCGAGATACAATAAACGTACGGGACATTAAACTGTTTGCTATTGTCAACCCTTTGTGGGAAATACCGGCCTCGCGTCTTCTCCTCTTCTCCTTCGAGTACAGTCCCCTGGGAAAGTATCGATTCCGATTCCGATTCGGCCTCGCGAATCGATCGTGACTTGGTCCATATACTCTTGGAAGAGAATTTCGTTGGCAATTGGCAATTTAGGCACGATCGATCGTTCGATCGATGGATCGAGAGAAACGAAGAGATCGATAAGCGAATAATAAAAAAAATAGGTGGAATCTTTTTTTTTTTTTTTTTTTTTTTTTTTTTGTTACATTCGAAGTCGAATCGAGAACGCGGATCGGTATGTGCCCCGACGGTGGTGGTAAACTGGTGAACGGGACAATGGGGAAGCGTCAAGAATGAGAAAGGAGTGGACGATGACGGGGAGAAAGAGTGCTGTTCCGGCTGTCAGTAGACAGCCAGAGGCGTTACTTTAGTTACGGGCAATTTCGTTCGTAGGAACGGGTACTTGGCCGCGCTGGAAGCGAGAAAAATTAGGGTTTTCCCTATTCAACTGGAAGACACGCTTCTCTCGTAATCGACGCTCATGGCTCGTGTATTGTCGTTTCCTATGGCGAGGGTGCCGGGTATGCGGCCACCACCTCTCTGTTGGAGAGTCATGGATAAATTGTAAAAATGTTCTTCCCCGGACCCACCGCAGTCCCTCGTTTCCCCTCTGCGCCGTGTCAATCGGATCCCGGTACAATTGGTGAGGAACAATGAGAAGTAACGACTAAATTCGAGGAGAAACGTTGTCTTTCCAACGTCAATCGAAAGGAAAGGAAATTATTCGAGCGCACGATCGAGAGAGATAAGAATGAATACGATGCAACGTACGTAATTATTCGTAATTCTTGATGCTTTTATCTTATATTCAAGACAAAGACGAGATAAAGACAAAGATAATGGTCCGGATTATTGGTAGCAAATTCTGCTAATCGGTGCTGTGGTAACAAAGTATTGCATAGGCTTGAAAAGTGAATGTAACCTAGAAAGTCTGACAGGAAACGGTTGTGTGTCTGGCGTGAGGATCGTTAAAGATTTTATGCAAAAAAAAAAAAAAAATTACTCTTCCACGTAGTGGTAAATGGCTTAATCTATTTTTAATCTTAATTAAAAGGATAGAAAAAAAAATGAATAATGGAAAATGATAGTTGCCGTACAATTGAACAAGAAGTGTCTAGATTCAACGATCGGGGAGAAAATTTTGTCTCTATAGCTCGCGATGCACGAAATAAAAATGTCAACTTTCTCAAACTGCGCGAAGGTTTCTAAACGAGGAAGCGAGGCGGAGGAATCGAGAAAAGCCGATGTTAATAAACGAGCAACTCGAACGGTAAGCAACGACGTGTGTGGCAGACGTGTGTGTAGAGAGACGATGGTAAATGGACGAATGTCGAAAATGGTAAAGGTGAGAGGCGCGATGCGGTGTGCGTCCTCTGCGAACCGCATTAGTTAGCACCGAGTTCGCGAGGCGACAAAACACTTAGCGCCATGGCGCTAAATCGCTTTTAGCTCGCTCATTATCGTCCCGTTTCGTTTCGTTTCGTTTCGTTTCGTTTCGTTTCTTCTTGTCTCCATGTCGTGTCACAAACCTTCCCTCGGGGTCTTTCCTCGAGCTTCGAGAGAAAGGAGGTAGAGGCCAAAGAGAGCGTGTTGTTCGCGAAACGATTCGACTCGTTCCACGACGAGGCTAGGCCAGGAGACGAATGACACGAGAAAGGTAGATATACAACGAGACACACCTGGGGAGACCACCTTGGTCGATCGGCCAAGTCTTATTAAGCGGGGACCATTTTCTTTATTTCATTCATCGGGAGAAGGTTGATACTTTGAATATCACAAACTACCTCGTTGGTTGGTTCGATCAAGGGGGGGGGGGGAAGGAAGGAGGAGGAGAAGTACTCGATGGCTTATTCGCGAACAGGTTATTCGGATAATCGTTTACTTATCGCATCGATGAATCGACGAGTTTGAATTCACCTTCGTAAACGATTCCGACAAGAATCTCTCCGTGTTATTCGTGGATGAATCGAAATAGAACACGATAATTATCGTGGACGAAACATTGCGAAAACGAGGATCGAGCGGAATAATCGCGAAACGTAGGCTCGAGTTTATTAACGCGCCAAGGTGAGCTTCCTCGTTAGAGCCGAGAAACATCGACGAAAAGAATGTTTCCGAGGCAATCGGAATATACAAACATTCCTGTGCGCCGCGTACCGTGTACCGTGTACGTGTATCGGAGTCGCGAGAAACGAGAAAAGATTCGCGATTTCAGTGAAAAATTTTCCGTTATAACCGTGGTATTAATTTAAATAGGTATTAATCCTAATTGATAAGACGATTTCTCGAGAATCGGGTCGTTTACCCAACGTTTCGAACCTCTCGGCTCTCCGACGAGATCTCCGACGAGGATGGAGTAAAATCGTCCCGTATCCCGTATTCGACTCCGCCTCCCGATTCTTCGGCGAGAGGAAAGGAGAGGCAATTTGTTGATCGGAGGAGGCAGGTTTTAGTGAGATCCGTTTCCCTCCCGAGTAGCCGAGTAATACCTGGTGAACGGAATCCTGGTGAACGAAGAAAACCACTCTCTTAATTTGATCTCGGGACCCAGGGGCGCATGGTATCGAGACGAAGGATCCTCCGTTAGGGTCGCGGTGAATCCTCTCGGATACCGAACGAACGAACGAACGAACGAACGAATGCATCGTGGCTGCGCAATAAATTCCTTCCTCCTTTCCTTTCCCTTGGTAGCTCTTTCCACGGGTTTTTGACGCCCGTGTTCTTCTTATCGCGACACGCGGCACCCCTCAATTAAGAGGTGCTGCTCGTCCACCAATGTTCTACCAGTCTAACCTCGGATCTTTTCTCAACTTGGACCACACAGCGGGAGCTACCTGCGAGTCTAACCTATCGGCCAGATCGCGCCCATAAAAATTAAACGTCGCCAGATAAATAAACGTCAATCGAGAATTAAGATAGGCGCCGCCGGTAGCGTGCCTTCCTTCCTCGCCTTTCCTCTCTATGCTCGCCCGTTAGGAATTTTTCCTTGCTTCGATCCACGAAGGGAGGAGGGAGGAGGCAGGATCTACGAATAACCGAGCCGTTCGAGTACGTTCCCACCAACGTTTCCTTTTTTTTTCTTTTTCTTTTTCTTTTTTTTTCTTCGTCCGTTATCGACGCCTTCGATTCACCCCTCGGTCTCGATCTCGACGATCTCGACCTCCAATTACGATCCTTGTTTCTCTCTCTCTCTCTCTCTCTCTCTCTCTCTCTCTCTCTCTCTCTCTCTCTCTCTCTCTCTCTCTCTCTCTCTCTGGATGCGATTCGCGAGAGAAAAATCGAGCGAACATCGCCCCTTAACTTAACTTGAAAAATTCCATTTCAAATCAAATTTCGAAAAAAATCACTCGTGAATCTTTCTTTACTCGCATTGACTCGCGTTCCTTCGTTTGCGAATCTATTGCGTTTCGCGATGATACAAATGAAAATACGATCTTATCTCCTACGATCTATCCCTCGCTATAACAATAGAATATAATATAATATTATCGTTATGTATTCGTGTAACGGAATGCGCATGCACGCACGCACAATCGAGAGTCGAGAGTGGATTGGAAAAAAGTCGTGTATATATTTCTGGCCACGGACTTCCCAGGGCGAGCTGTCCTCGCCCGGGGTCGCAGATAAATGACTATGTCGAGGATTGTCACCCGAAACGACCGGTTAACACATCGCCGCCTCTGTCATCGATCCGCATCGTCCAATAATGCACCCAGGGGTTTGCGTACCTGCAGCTTCGACCTTCCCCCCCGTCCCATTTCGCTCCTGTTTCTCCCTTGTCGGTCGGAAAACGGTCGGAGAAAAACGGGAGCGGCTACCGGTCGGCTTGTAATCCGTGTCGACTGCGACCACCCCGTAATTACGACGCGTTTCGTGAACGCGCGCCGCCACGCGATTGCACGAATCGCAAAGAAATTTTTCGAGCGCGGTGAAAGCCCGAAAAAGTTGATCGTGTTCGACCGGGTTAATTTTACGATTTCTCGGGAAAGAAAATAATGCAATCGGACTTTGTCGTCTTTACGACGCTGTATCGTCTTTTACGGGATACGGGGGAAGCTCGTAAGTGCCAGGTGAAACGCAAATTAGATCCTGTTCCCTGCCTGCCGAGCCTCTCCCCTGCCTCTCGGCCACGGTAGTTCCACCAGATATTAACCTGGCTCGACGCGTCTCCGTGTGCGGCATCGAAACTCGATTTAGCGAATTCCATTTCGTGGCAAGAACATCGCGGCCAGCAAATATCGCCCCGTGAGAGTTAATTAACCCGTTGCCCGCTGCTCTCGGCTCCTCTCGAGCGAGGGCGCCTATACCGGGCATAAAATCCGGGTATCGTATTATATATCGTATCTCGGCAATCTTAGAGGGAGCGAACACCGATTGTCAGGCATCGCCGACAGTGTCGGGTATAATTCGATCATCGATCGTCTCTTCCAGCAGCTATTCCTCGTAGCTCGGGCTTTTGCTCGACGAATCGCGTCGAAGGGTCGGGAATCACGAACGATCGATACGATCGATCGTATAATCTTTTCGATGGAGGATGGAGGGGAAGCGGAGGGCGGAAAGGGAGAGGAGTGGGGAGGGGGGGGGGGGGACACGCGGTCCTCGAGGACGGTCTCTCCCTAGAAATGAAGCCTTTAATTAAGGGAACATATTGCCACTAATATCCGACGAACAGTGTCAATCTGTCAGGCTACCAAAAGGTACCGATCTGATAGCGAGGACTAGAGAGCAGTTCGGCCTATTGGACACGCTGTCTTCGATTTAGTTGTCGTGCTCGATCACCCGAAATTAATACATCGGACGGGTAACTAAGCGAGCCACGCGGACAGGTTCGCTCTCCTCTCCTCTCCTCTCGTCTCTCCTCTCGAATGCGCACGCTAACTCAACCGCGTGAGAATTTTTCTTCGGACACGGGCCTCCTCGACCCTGCCCGCCCCCTTCAATTTGTTCCATTTACCTCGGCAACCGTTCACGCGCTCTATCTTCATGGTTGTCTAAATGCCACGGAATCCTACGATCATCCTCACCGAATTCTTTCCCTCGCCGATCGCGTATCTCGATGATAACGCCTGAGAAGAAGTTCCACGAAACGAATGTTCATCGTTACACGATGAAATTCGTACGAGTAAAGAAATCGAGAGTTCGAGATCTGCGGCTTGAAACTTGAAACGATCGTGGATCTTTAGAAATTCCAAAACTTTACGTAATTATGTATTATCGTTTCTCCGTTCAAATTTAACGTACAATCGAAATTATTGTATTACGTGAAATTTAGCTCTGATCTAATCGAGATCGTGTTGTTTCGCGCACACGTTTCGCGTTAACTCGAGTTTTTTTTTAATTCAGCATAAAACAGCTGTGTGATAAAGTATCATTATTATTATTATTAAATTGGAAACTGTTTACCGAAACGGAAGTCGAAGAAGAAGAAAAAGAAGAAGAAGAAGAAGAAGAAGAAGAAGAAATTACCGAAGAAATCTTTATGGATTTCGAGGAGCAGGATAAACGTTTATCGTGACAATTCTGACGTGTGCGTAAATAATTTATTTGATTAATGGAACGGGGAGTTACGCAATCGTCTCGACAAAAACCGCTCGTCCAGACGGCTTTCCCTCGGTCGAGATAGCCTCATCGAGGTTAATTTGAAAGTAATGGCGCGTGTTCGACGGTAAATTCGTGTAATCGAGCATCGACTCGAGTCTCGTCCTGGATAGAGCGATTGACGTTAACCCCTTGGGTACCGATTTAATTTGAAAACATTTCATTAAACACACCAAAGCCGAGTTTAAAACAGCGTGCGAGTTTAAATTTAAATTCGAACACCGCTTCTTAATTGAATTTAAAGAAAGGATCGGCGACTTTCGAAACTCGAATTACTACTCCGCCACTTACCGCGTAACAAGATCTTCCTGAGGGATCTCCTGATCGTGGTACAATTCCATCTGCGATTTCGAAATTGATATTGGCATTCTTTGGTCCCGACCTGAACCCCTCTCGCGATCTCTTTCAGCAGCGAAGGCTCTTTGCGACAGATGTCCGCCATCTTGCCCCTCAACCTTCTAGTCTTCTTGCAGATAAGCATCGGATCCATCACCACCTGATTTCCAACGGTCCTGCAAATCGAAGGGGGATCAAGGATCGATCAAGAAACAACAGGGAACAACAACAACAACAACAACAACAACAACAATAATAATATAAAACGGTGCAAGATTTTATTTTCTTCGAAAAGAAATCGGGTGTACCTGTGTCGAGAAGGGGACAAACCGATCGTAAAGTACCAAAAGTACAAAAGGGGAGGGGGGAGGAGTGGAGGGAGGAGGGTGAGGGAGGGGGAGGTAGTACAAACGCGGAAAGTCAAACGCACCGAGGCCATTACGATAATTAAATCTCCATTGTGTACGCATCGTGGCAAGTTGTATACCAGAGACGGGACACGGTCTACGGGGACGAGTAAAGAACAAGCCAGAAACGGAGAGAGAGGACGAAGAGAGAGCGAGAGAGGGGCAAAAAGAAAAGGTGAATCGAGGAGAATCACGGACAGTGGGAACTGCGACTTCTCTCCTTCGGGACCGGAAAGAAGAGTAGCAAGAACGAGAAACGAAGATGGAGGCAAGATTAAGGGGAGGGAGAGGATTGGACGTAAAAAATTGAGGAAAGAAGAGAAGAGAAGAGAAGAGAGAGAGAGAGAGAGAGAGAGAGAGAGAGAAACGGGAATATAAGAAGCAAGGAATACGAAGGAAGAAAACGTTCGCCTCGAGAGAGGATGCGAAGGGTGGAAAGAAGGAGTGGAGAGTCCGAACGACCTTCGTTACGAAACGTTAATTAAGATCATTAGTTCTGCGTCGGTAGGATGCCGGGGCGCGTACACGACGGCCTCTCGGGAATGCAACGACCTTAATGGCAATAATTCCGTTAAGGACGGTTGCTCGCGCCCGTGTAAGTACGTCGCTGGTGCATCGATGCCTCCCCTCCCCGCTTTTCGTTCCGCACGGATCGGGAGGAAAAAAGGACGAGGTAATACGACCGGGCGAAGGAACGGTCGTGCACCGGTGACATCGTCATTTGGACTTTGGATTCCAACCTCGGACGACGACTATAACACCGGGGACAAGAACGTTGGATGCGAGGACAAGAATTCTCGAGAAACCCGCGAACCGGAGAGATCGAAATGCTCTCCCTCTCTTCGAGGGATGCGGGTAGGCAGGGAGCCGGTCGCCATCTCCCCCTCGCTTCCCCGAGAAAAAAAGGTAAACGCTGCTCTCCTTCCCGAGCAAAATATGGCGCATGTTGCGTCTCGCGGGACGATCCCTGGCAGGGAACAACCGAAGCAAGAACTTCATTCGCTTTCCACGATATTCTTATTCCTGTCCGCTCGATACGCCATAACGGAACGCGCCACCTTCCCCTCCTCCCGACCTCATCACCCCCCGAACCGGAACCGTCGCTCGGGAGAATCGAGCGAAAATTCTTCCCCGTCCGAAAATTCGCGTTGCGAAGGAACGTGCGAGTGTAACTGGTGTGGCCTGATTTTCGAAGAAAAAAAATATCCTACTTCTAATATCCAGGAGAAGGGGGAATTGAACAACTGGTAGACGGATTAGCCGGAATTGGCGCGGCGTCGTCGCGCGATTTCCCGCGAATCCGCGGCGAACGCGACAAAAGAGAGTGGCGCGCGCGCGCGCATTCGGATAATGGACGGTCGGCATAGATATAAACGGCCGACTTTTCCGAGAAGACGAAACTTTATGACACAACTTTCCGTGACGACGAGCATTCGTCAAACGTCTTATCGTTGCGCTGACAAACTGAGAGAAGGAACACCAACCACTCTTACTCGCCTTTCTAAAAATAGCTCGACATCACTCGCGGGAAGGATATAACTTGTTCGCCTTCGAAACGAAAGGCGAAACGTTGGCATTTGTCGGAGAATCGCGAATGTTCCTAATCACCCGGATAATACGAGGAACGTGGTCGATCTTTCTCTCCTGACTTTCTCGACACGTTCGCGAGAAAGAAACATCGATTTCCGGACGTTTAGCGGAACATTTTCCTCGATGATTGACGCCGATGATGACGCCGGCCGGGTGGCGGGAGAAGGAGAAGAGGAGTGAGGGAGGGAGAGAGAGAGAGAGAGAGTGATGGAATCCCCGCTGCGTGACACTGTCCTGACATTTACAGTTCAAAGGATCGCAGGCAAAGAATATTTGCGCTACTTCGTTAACGACCGCGCACCTAACCTCCCAAAGTCAAATAAACTGAAAGATCGCGGCCTGTCGATACATCTTTTCCCTGTTGCGCGAATAACGTTACGACGTTATTAATGCAAACACATCGGGTCGTTTGACGAGGCGGCGGGTATCGGTTCGTTTTCCCTGTGCTCCGGCTATTAATATCGCATATGCTCTTGCTCTTGCGTTAGTTTAGAGGAATTGGCGTGGTCAAGAACCGAGCGGCTAGCGTTTCCGCGTAATTTATTTTCGCGATGATCGATGATCGGCTCGAGGATGATCGAGACCCTCGAGGTGGAAAGATAAGGAGGAATCGGCGGCCCTCGAGGAATCGGAGCAAGAGGAGCGAGAGGAAGGGGAGCGAAGGATGGAAAGGATCCGCGCGAGGATAGAGCAGGAGGAGGGAAGGGGTTGTCCTCGCGTACGCGGAGGCAAGAAAAGAAACGGAGGATGGACACGTCGTCGTCGTCTTCGTCGGTCGTTGTCGTCGTCGTCGTCGTCGTCGTCGTTGTCGTCGTGGTCGTGGACGTCGTGGTCGTCGCGAACGAAAAGCGTGGAGAGGCCGGTTAGGGCGGTCGACTTATTTATTGCCTCATTAGACGCACTCCTGCTCGAAGGCAGCTCCACGCTGTCTGCTCGGATAGACAGTGACGAGAGAGGCACAACGTTGCTCCGGCCACGTCCTCTCCGATGTTTGTTCGCGGTCGATTCGTGAGAGTCGGAAAGGGAGAGGACGACTCTCGATAGAGAGTATCAGAAAAAGAGAACGGGCCCGTCCTCCGATTGCCGAAAGGAGTCCGAAGGAGAAGAAGGAACGGAACGAGGTACCCCACGAACGGAGGTAGGAGGAGAAACAGCAGAAGAAGAACGATCGTTGGGTCCACCGGTGAATTCTTCGAATATCTCTCACCGTCCGAACGAGACCCTCGAGGATAGGAAGAAAACACGACGGAAGTTGGGAACTTCGCCTTCGAGGACACGGAGAGTAGATAGGGGATAATCCTACTCTCGAGGAAAAAAATAAAGGAGAAGCGAAAGATATAGGGAGAGATAAATAAAATAAAAGGTGTGATATTAGTATAGCGAACGGAAGTAGAAAGTCACAACAGCTCGTGTCGGCTGGATATGCGCGCTTCCAATCTAAATCATTTTCTTATTGCTCGACGACACGAGTGAAGGCACGAGACACGGCCGCGCGGCGCAACGATGGAATAGAAAGAGGAAGAGAGAGCAGAGCGAGCAAAGAGACCGCGCTCCTCCATCCCATCCCTGGTGGAGCAAACTGGTGGATCGAAACCAGCGCTCTAGCTTCTCGTTCCAATTTCTCGAGCCAATACGAAATTCCATACGAATCGCTAAGTGATGGTGACTAAGAATAGAAGTGTCTGTGGAAACATGATCGGGATTAATGATAGCCGAAGGAAATCGAAGGAAAGGAGGAAAAAATTGAGAGTCGAGTTTGTTGCGCGCGTGTGTGAAACGAAAGGGTTAACTGGGTCGAAGAATGCCCGAACAACAAATTGGTGGCAAGGGTTAACCGAGTCTAGGTCGCGTTTCGTCGATCGGTTCTCTCGAGAATCTCGAGGAATTCGTGGCGCGGGATCGTCTTTCTTCTTTCTCTCGAACTCCTCTCCCGAGGATCGAGAGAGGCGAAGAAACGTGTCTCTCGCACAACGTGTCTCGACGCGCAATCGACGTTAAACTCGGCGTCGAAAAAAAAAAAAAAAAAAAAAAAAAAGAAAGCGTAACGCTTAACGAATTATTCGTGGCACGCGATTAAATGAAATCGCGATCTCCGAATCTGCGAAGGCTAATAAAATTAGAGTAAGGTTGGATAACAAGGGGAAAGGGTCTTAAAATTCCATACATAACGGCTACGTGGCGCGCACGCCATCGAAACAATTTCGAATTCTTCTGGTTGAGCGTCTAGCTAGTCGGGAAACGCGACTACGCCCCCGTCCTAACATTCCACAAAAATCGATTCTATGCTTTTGCTCGTACGGGACACGCGTTCCACTCGCGTTAAACTACCACTCGGAGGAGGAGGGGGAGGGGGAGGGAGGGACAGCTTGTCCCTATAACTTTTATCGTCTGCCACGTACGTATCCGTCCGTGAAGAGCAACAGCTTTAGACTAATCGCTCGTTACGTCGTCTGAACGCGCGTCCGCCATTAGCCAAGCAAAACGAAACGCTTCGTGACGCCACGAATCCGATAAATCTCCGACAATTCGAATGATCTCACGTGGATCCATGTGGCGCGCGGCCTTCGAAAAGAAAGAAGGAGAATCGCGTTGGCGCGATTGTGACACGTACGGTTAGCGTAATTAATTTCGTGGCAGAAAATGGAAAAGGAACGAGAGGAATCGCCGCGCCGTTAACACCCGGCAGGAGGAAATTACGATTTTACGATTCGTCCTTTCTCCACGCGTTTACGAGAATTGTCATCGTAAACTGTCGGAATGTGGCGTAATTACAGAACGACCGAACCCAATCGTCTCTACGACTATGATCATTGTTAAACGGCCATTTGTGAAGTGAACGTTTTTCTTTTTTTTTTTTCTTTTTCCTTCTCTCTCTCTCTCTCTCTCTCTCTCTCTCTCTCTCTCTTTGAACGCGATCATCTGCGCACAAGAGAAAGGAAGAAAATTTATCTATGGTCTTTATTTTTTTTCATACGATTGTATCCATTTTTTGCTATCTAATACCTAAAAGAATTCTTAATTTTTTTTCTTCTTTTCTCTTTTTTTTATTTAACGCGAGATAAGAAAATACACAGCAGCATACACGCTTACGCGAAGAAGTGAAAAAAAAATATCGAACAGGAGTGACGCGAGAAAGAAAAATAACGCTTGCGTTCCGTTAAAAGTAATTTCAAGAATCGACGAGAAAAAGTAAACGTCAATTTGTTGAAACTATGTCAGTTTCTCGAGGTTTGCATCGCTTGTATCCTTGTTGTATACACGAACGAGAATCGTTAAGAGAGGAGATGGATATTTCTTACGACTATTAAATTATTATAAATGGCAAATCAAATTTTAAATCGTAAATTATAATTCGCGGGGAACGCGGTTCGCGGTCCTATCAACTGTGAGATTCCTAGGTGTCCTCGGTTTAAGAATCGCTACCGCACACCCATCAGATTAGACAAAGAACGTATCATTTGTTCTCGGTACGCGTATGTTTCAGTGTCCTCCGCAGAATCTCGGTAATGTTGTTCGTTAGGCGATAAATCAGGGTCGGACAAAATTATTTCTGTCGTACAAGTTGGGGGATCGTGATGTCGCGCTCGAGAAAGTTGAGAACTAAATTTATCGTTTCGCCTTCCTACGAAACTGACCCTGGACAAACCACCGCCGCACATCGAGAGTAATCCTCCTCTCGTTTGTTCGTCGAATCGCGAATCAACGGCAAGGATCGGCTCGTGGCTGCGTGAGCGGATACGGGAGGGGCGTGCGGACCATTCGTTGGAAACGAATTTTCCTTGTTTACATTGGCATCCCCCCGCGCTTCCATCCTCTACCCCTCCCTTCGTGAAACGAAAAGGTTTCGAGCTTTTACGGCCGCAAATAGACAAACCGGCGCAAGAAGAGGGTACACTAATCCTCGGCGAAACTTGGAGAGAAGCGTCCGCGACGAAAATAAGCATTACGAGCGGAGGCTGACCGAAATACGGCCGGTATCGGGAGCAAACATCCACTTTGAACCGCGGTTTACGACTCCGGCCGCTTGTAGTTGCTGCAGCCAGCCAAGAAGGAAGCGTATACCGTCGCCGCCGCCGCCGCCGTTAACGCAATTCGGCAGGTTGCGATGCGCGGTTGCTTGTGCAACACGATGCAGGCATCCTTGTCGAGGTTTGGCGGGCGAAGGGGAGGAGGGAGGGAGAGGGGAGGGAGAGACATATTGTCGAGTATCGGTTGGCCGCGGGGCCCGATAAAAGCCGTGCACGGACCTCGCGTCACACGCGTGCCTCTTATGATTATGATTGTAGCACCGCGGGAAAGAAAGAGAGAGGCCAGGTAAGATAGAGTGCATCGGGTGGGAGTATCGGGTTGTCCAACCAGCGAGAAGGTAGCCGTGGACTGCCCACCGCGGCTCATTGGCCGACTTTGCGACCCGACCGAACGCTATCGTATTATCGGCAACTGCTCGTTACGATACCGCGTCGTCGATCGCCGATCTTTGAACACCTTTTTCTTATCCACGGCCCGTTTGTGCCCGTTCGTTCGCCAATGATTCGATTCGATTCCTCGAACGATAAGAAAGATAACGACTTAAGGCACGTACATACGTACGTAAACACGCATACATGGTCGATCTCGATCGTTTCGTTAGCGGTCTAGGTCGCGACGATCAATTAGCGAGCGCGGCACGCTTCTACACCTAGGCTAGAAAGAATTAAACGAGCGAATCACCGTGTCAACGATACACGATGCCCAATTAAATGGAACGGAATGGTCGACGCGCATGATGGCGAGAGCGCAAGGACGCGGAACGAGCGGGATGGACGGGAAGAGAAACGTTTAAGAATGTTGGAGCCGAATCTACTGGTCCCTCGATTTTTCTGTTTCGAGACGACGACGATGACGACGACGACGACGACGACGACGACGACTACGGGTCGCGGTCTGGTTCGTCCCAGAGACGAAGAGGGATCGCGCTCGCAGGGAGAAGGAGGCGAGGGGCTGCTGCCGACTTACAAATTATACGCGCTCAACGAGATTTACGGGTGACGCTTCGAGCGAGACCATTGTCCATCCTCGCTCGTTTCTTTACCTCTTTACTCCTCGACTCGGTCGTCTTTGTCCACCTTTGGATCCCGCTGCTCCGCGTGTCTCTCCGCGCTACCGTGAAACGCGGCGTGGAACCGAGAGGGAGAGTGCTCGAGAACCGAAGGCGAGAGTGAGCGAGGGAACGGTGAATAGTATTCCTCGCGACAAAATCGAGGAATCTCGATCGAGAATCCGGTTCCGATCGAGTAATCGGCTCTCGATTCCAACGAACGAACGAACGAACGAAAGGGAGAACGAAAACGCGTAGATGGACGAAACGCTTCCTCGCGAGCCTTCCTTTTTGGCCCGTGCAACTCGAGATTCTCGAGCGGAGAGCGTCTCGACGAGAGAGAGAGAGAGAGAGAGAGAAGAAAAAGATGCGGGATAGGAGAAAAGTTGGAAACGCCCGTGACTCCGCGAACACATTCCTCGGAACCTACTTAAATACCTGTTAAATACCTGTCGTCGAAACAAACCACGAACCTTCTAATGTATTTATCAAACACTCCGTCGTGTGGACGTCGTGGACAGGTAAGAGAGCAAGGTGCGACGGTACAGTGTCGACTACGCGCAGAAATCCCTTTTAAATCGTTGACAAATATTTGCTCGACCTTAGGAGAGACCATCACCATTCGCCACCTTCGCGGTAACTATACTTTCGAATTTCAAAGCGAGCAAGCCTAATCTTTTTCCCTAATCTATCTCTCTTATCGTGGTCCCTTTTCAACAAAAAAAAGGAGAAAATTTCCCAGAAATTCTCTCCCAGAAATCGTCGATGTTTGGACGTCGATCATCTGGGAAACACGAAATTGAAAACGTTGGACAAGTTCGAGCGAGCATATGTACAAAAGAAGATGCGGAGATTTCGCGAGATGACACGTTTCTGGATGTTGGTACCTTGGTAGGTAGGTTGGCAGGACAGCGATAACGGTCTATCGTCGTACAAACATTTACATAATAAACTGGAGTACACACGGTGCACTCGAGCTACCGAATAATTTACCGTCGTTCGAGATATCTCGCGGAGTACGTAACGCGATTACGAGATACGCGTCACGCGCCAGTTACGAATTCGCGATGTAACGCGATGATGAGACTACTCTCCTCCTTTCTTTCCTTCGCTCGGTCTACGAGGACGACGCGTTACACATACGTTATGCATACGTGGATTTCGAGGCACGAAAGGGGCACGAACCTCTCCTCTCGGCTGTCAATCTGCCGAGGTTCCAGCCTCGAGGAGGAGGAGGAGGAGGAGGAGGAGGAAGTCGAGATTTCCCGGTAACGGTAACGAGCAATTTAAGCGAATCGAAATGAAACCGTAAATCTCGGGACAGGTCTTACTTACCAGAGCGCGAGCAACTACCAAAGGTGGATTTATGGCGTCATTAATCATTCCGCGTGCGCGTAACGTGCCGCGTAATTGATAACCCAGATGACGTACTTCAGAACTGGAGCACTCGTTAGTTCGTCACGTTTGGAAAGTACTGACGTTAACCGCTCGCGGAGTGCAACTATTTTTCACATAATTACCTACATAAAAGTGTAACGCGTTTGATTACTCTCTTTCCCTCCCTCCCTCCCTCTACTCCCTCTCATTGTGGCGAAGAAAACTGCGAGAAGAGAGAGCGCAATTGCTCGAGACGCGTGATCAAAGAATTCTCGATTCTCGAATGCTCGTAAAAAGTCGCTCGCAATTAACGAAAAAGTACCTTCCCCCCCCCCCCCTCTCTCTCGACTTAATCGTCAAATCGAGGATAAAAAGGGTGCAATTTGATATCGGATAAACGAGAGTGTATACGTACCAGAAAGAGCCGGCGATGGGGGTAACGAGAAGGAGGCAGATCGCCACGAGAACGAGGCGCATCTCCATCCCCTCCGCCCCTCGATGGTGTAACTTCGACAATTGCCGATCTCTTTCCTTCTCTGAAGGCCGTCTGTGTTGTCCCCTCGATCGAAAGACGACGGAAGACGAATTCGTTCTCGACCGGGGCGTCGAAGCTTGGAAAATCGTGCCGGTATCGGAATGTCGTGTCTGTGTTTTCACACACACCGTGCCGTAACGCCACTACGAGAGATTTCTGACCTAGGAAACCGGCGAAAAAATTGGACGACTTGGATGAACGCGTGACGTGTCGATATCTCGGTAACGCGTCGCGATCTCGGCTCGCGCGTTCTCCTTGGAAAAAAAATTATTCCGGACGATCCTTTTCCCCGATCTCGAAGGAGAAATTCTTTATCGAGCACCCGATCTCCTCGACCGTCCACTCTCGACTACTTTCTCGTATCTGGTCTTCGCTTCTGCCGACACTTCACCGAACCACGATCGTTTTCTTCTTCTTCTTCGGCTAAGTTGCAGCCCTCTTCTTCCTCTTCCTCCTCCGTCTGTTTCTCGGCTTCTTTCTTCTCCAGCTCTTCGAGAGTACACCGCGATCAAAGCGAAAGAGCCTCTTTGAGATACACGAACGGATACAAATATTGACCGCGCGAAATCCTCATGATCTCTTTCCGGGCCACTGGGAAACCATGAAAAAACAATCAAATTTTCTCGTTTGCTTTGACTGACGGCGAATGTAATCTTTTGGGCACGCAAATGGTCCTTATCACGATCGAGAAATTCCCGGAAGAGAAACCCTCCGCTTCCGGTCTCTTTAACTAGATATCCCCCACCACCCCTTCACTCCGCTTCTTCCCTCTTCGTTTCGTTTACTTCCACTCGATCGCGCTACTTCTCTTTCGCCTATCCTTTCCACTTCTCTTCTCTTCTCTTCTCTTCTCGTCTCGTCTCGTCTCGTCTCGTCTCGTCTCGTCTCGTCTCTTCTCTTCTCTTCTCTTCTCTTCTCTTCTCTTCTCTCCTCTCCTCTCGCTTCCAACTTTTCCAACCTATATTCTTTCGTAATTCTGTGTGAATCTGCCACCTTTTTTTCCTTTCGTACTCCCTCGTACGTTCGCCTCGATGAAAAACACGAAAGATGAGACACGATCAGAATCTAGGAAGCTGCTATTTCCTTCCGGCGGGGACAAAAACGCGTCGCGTTCCTGCCAGAACTACGTCACCACGAACTTTGAGTGTTGCCTTACCCCCACCAGAAATGTACTAAGGAGTAGAGAAGACAGCCCCACCATTCACCTTCATCTGCTTCTTTCTCTTCTTCTTCTTCTTCCTCCTCCTCCTCCTCCTCCTCCTCCTCCTCTTCTTCTTCTTCGTTCTCTTCTTCTTCTTCTTCTTCTTTTAGTTTTCGCTTCGTCTACCGTTTCCTTTCCTCCTCCACCTCCACCTCCTCCACCTCGCCCTCCCCTTCCTTCCCTCCTCCACCTTTTTAACCGATTCCTTTTTCGGCTCGCCTCGATACACCACCATTACCACCTTCACTACATCATCACCACCACCACCACCACCACCATCACCACCACCACCACCACCAACGTCCACGTCGTCGTCGTCGTCATCATCGATGATGATGTATCCTTGCTCCGATTAATTTCCCGTGGATTTTCGCAACCACCGAAACAACGTCGCCTATTTTTCTATGGAAAAGAATCCAACGATCGGTCCAGCGAAAAGCAACGAATCCTTTCGAATTTCTTTTGAAAATAGAAAAAAAAAAAAAAAAAGAAAAAAAAACTGTATATCGAAGAAATATATAGCGCGCGTAAACTCGTGGAGGCAAGATGGTGAGGAGAAAGATGGTGAGAAAAGCGGGGAGGGAGCGTGGGAGTGATGAGGGGTCCGGAGAAAAGGGTATCGGAGGGTAGGAAGAAGGTCGAAAAGCTCACGTGGTGCAGCGCGATCGTGCGGAGGTGGAAAGTGGGCGATGGTAGGGGAGAGGAGAAGAGATTCGTTCGTCCGTGATCGGAGACGAAGCTCCTGGTCGGAGCGAACCGTACGAGACTGTTGTGGACTAGGCAGGTGAGCGCCGCTCGGCGGCAACGAGACGCAACCGAGCCCCTCTTTTCCTCTTTTAACTCTCCTACGAGAGAACCACTCGACTCCTCTGCACTTCGCAACCTGCCGCTTCGGGATCCACGCGGAGGGAGGACCCGTATCGCGCCGCTACCTTTTGACCCTTTCGTTTCGAACGTTCGTCGATACCGATTTCGCGATCCGTCCAATCCGTTTTTTTGCGTAAACTTCGTTGAAATCTCTCTTCGTTTTTTTTTTTTTCCTTTTTTCTTTCTTTTTCGTATTTCATTCATCGATATAACGCTCATTCTTGAGGAATGATTGCAAATTGATCTCAAGTTTGCAATCTGTTGTTTAGAGATTATTCAAGATAGAAGAAGAAGAAGATAGGGGAATCGCGCACACCATTACTTTTCACTTTTTCTTTTTTAATTCAATTCGATTTCTCCGTTTTGAATTTCTTTACGAATCGTTCGATTTCTTTTGCACTTTGCGATCGAATAATTTCAGGATCCACGTGGAAATAATAGATGAGTCAGGCATGATTGACCACTATTGCGTTGATCCTTTCGTTTCGAATAGAATATTTTTGATTCTATTTTATTTCTTTTAACCTTATTCGTTTGTACTTGGCAATTTTTCGTTTCGCGATCTACGCAAAGAAAGAATCAAGCGCACGTTTCTGGTTCGGTTGGACCAAGCGACAAAACCGTTTACAACGTAGAAAATAAGAGATCCAAAATAAGGCTTTCGTCTTTTTCAAAAAACTTGTTCTTCTCTTTTCCTCTTTGTGTAACGAGTAGCATGACACGCACGGCCGAGCAAATCCTTCTTCCAGCCTTCTATTCTTTCTCATGGCCACAAAGTGTCTTGAAGGAATATTGCTGGATTAGCTGGCGCCACCTCAAAAGATAAATATCGATTACAATGACATGCTCTTTGCCCTCTTCTGGGAAGAGAGCACTGTGCAATCCGATCCAGAGCGAAATTTACTTCGACAGCTTATGAGATCATTGTAAACAGCTCGGTACCAGTTTCTTCTCGGTTGCTCTCTGCTCGATCGTGTATTTCTACTTCCTCTGTCACGTCCTTTTCTCTCGTCCGGATCTCCGCCACTGGCTACCTTCTTTCCTCTCTTTCATACCTCGTGTCTCGCTACACAGCGGAGGCGCATCGTACAGGACGTATCAAGGGTTTAACCTGTCGGCGTGTGGCTACATTCTTTTCATCTCTGCCGCCGGGAAAGAGCCGTCGCATTTACAACATAAACGCTCACCGATCTTGATCCTGTTCTTCTCCTCTTTTTAAATTATTTACTTATTAACGGGGCGAATCCCATTAGCGTGCAAACATGAAAAAGAAACAAGAGTGCAATATTGGTCCATTCCGTTGAATGTTGTTCAATGTGAATAACAATAAAATAAAGGAGAGGAATCGAGATTGAAAAATTAATGAATTTATGGTACGGAGAGAAAGAAGATTTAGTTCAAGCGTCGAAATAACGAATCGCTCGAATAATAGTAGCGAAAAAGATCAATTGAACACTATTGGCGTTAATGAGCCAATACACGGTTGAAATTATAATAATATTCGTAGAATACAAAATATCTTTTAAAATTTTCATCTTAATTTACGATTAGACGATTATCTTCTCGCGTAAAAGAATCCTCGATATAGTATATATAGAACTTTCCAAGGTATCAAATCAAATCGAAAGTTGGATTTTCACGAATAACTCGAAAAACTATATTTGACCCTGAAGGTTTAAGGTCGAAACGAGAATCACTCGTCGATCGAGTCGAACTCGCGTATTACTCTTTCTTCGTGGATACTATTTTCGATTGCTTCCCTTGGTCTCTTTCCTTTCTCCATCCTCTGGTAGCGCGGAGAACGGCTGACCTAATTGATGGATCGTTTTCCGCGTATCTCCAGCGATGGGTCAACTGCTTCGTTGACCGAGCGAATGCGCGAGCGATCGGTCTCGATGTCACGACCATTCTCCGTTAGTTCGCAGAACCGACGAGAACCGTTTCGTAGTCGACTAGCCGCCTCTCGAACGAAAGGAACTGTAATCTTTCGCGCTTCATAGGTGGACTCCGCTTCATTATCGTAGCGATGAACTTTGATCGCTTTCGTCGAACGAAATCACGGTATCGAATAACTTATCGAGGAAAGAAAAAGAAGAAGGGATAACGGAGCGGAAGAAAGTGAGGACGAATAACGACAAAAAGAGAAAGTTAAAAAAGAAAAACACTTTGGGAACACCGTGTAACGGATAAAAGTCGTCTCGAGTAGTGGCTGTATCGTGATCACCGAATCCTACTCGAGGGACGAGTAGTTTTGAAGTCGAGCACGCGAGAAGGAGAGGCATAAACGAAAGCTTCGATAGAGGAGGAAAGGAAGAGATTGCGGCGGCGGAAGAGTAGGAACTGGCGAGGGAGAGGAGAAGAGGGAGAGAGAAGGAGCGAGCGAGGGGTTCAGCGGGGGTCCGTATTACAGCTCATTTAGCAGCGGGGTCCTACTATGCCCCTTCGGCGAGGCCAGAGAGAGAGAGAGAGAGAGAGAGAGAGAGAAAGAGATCGGACTCGCGTTAGACCTACGGCAAAGATGAGCTCGTTTCGTTCCCATAAACCTTCTGATAGACCTCTCTGCTAGTTCCTTCCCTATCCACGATTATCCGATCTCGACGATGCGAGTCCGAGGTTCGAAGTTGCCGGTTCATGTCGAATATAATCACGGTCTCACGCAAGGTGTGCGAAGGAAATTTTTGTCAAGCATGGATTGGCCGATTGGCCGTTGGTTTCCAAAAAGATACACATTTTCGAGATACACCTACCGTGGTTAATATCGGTTTCAAGAAAAAATGTAAAAGGGAGGAGTGAAGATGGGAGAAAAAGAGTGGAAATGGAAAGGAGGTGAGGGGAAGGGAAGGGAGAACGTTACCGAGTTGTGACCAACACAGACACGGAATAGCTAGTAATTTATGGGTGAGACTAATTACCGGGGAATGCCGCTCCTCCGACTCTTCTTTGCTCCTAAGACCGCATCTCTCTACCAGACCAGTTTTCAGAGACGAGTCAGAGAGAGGAGAGCTTCTCCTTAGCCCACCTTCGTCTTTCGTTCATCCTTTCCTTCCCTTCCCTTCCTTTTTTCGCCTTTTTCTCGTCCCTTTTTCCATCCTCTGACCCGCGCCTGCGTTTTAAACGTTAATTTGCGCGGACGTGTCGTCGCAAGAAGACGTCGATTCGCTCGACTTTATCATAATCGATCTTGCTAGCGATTATGCCCCTCATAGTTTTAGACGGGTCTCTCGCGCGATTCATCCCATAAAATTCCTAGTTCTCGTCGTTAAAACTATCGCGTCGAAGCGCGACAAGTGAAAAGGAGAGGGAGAGGGAAGGAAAGGAAAAAAATCAAAGTGGAGTAGGGAAAAAAATTTGTTATTTTCGAGAGAGGGAGGGAGGGAAGGAAAGGAAAGAAAAGAAAAGAAAGAAGAAAATACGAGGCGAGGGTGCTCGAGAGGATAATGGAGGAGAAAAAACAGGCGTGTTCCCACGAGCCATCAGCACGGAGAAGGGTGTCGGAACAATACCAGGCCCGTCCTCAGACGTCGTTTCGACATTAGCCTGACCTAACAATTTGGAGCAAGCTCGGCGTGCCCCTGCTACCACGATTCCTCTTCGTTAAATGCCATTATACGTTTCACTTGGACACCCGGTCGTCGCATGAGTCGTGAATTCCTGAGAACCTGCTCGAACTGCTGGGCTCTCTCTCTCGACGGGCAGCAGCGTGCCCACCGGTGGCGGCCACCGGTGCCGCTCGAAACGGATAGAGGCGGACGGACCATACCGCGCAGCCACGAACAGATTCTTCTATTATGACGAGAACGAATCGGGAGAAAAAAGAATCGGCGTGGTAACCTACGCGCGTGACGAACGCGCCTCGATAGAGCCATATAACCTAGCCGCTTCCTCTTGCCGCGATCCTTTTGCCTCCGTCCTATCTACGATGGACGAGAACATGTTGATCGATAGATCGTGTTTTCCGATCGCGTGGAAAAAATTTGAACGAAAGCATTTAGGAAAAATTAGCAATTTTGATTCAATCTATACCAAGATATATTTACTGTATTTAGTAACGCAAGTAGCGAGAATAATTACACTGGAAATATTTGTAATTTCGCAATTTCAAGTGCGAAATTATTAATAAAACTATAAATGAAATCGGAAAATTTAAAAATCGACGAAGAGAGTTATTGATATTGATAGAAAGTTAATTGATTCGACAAATTGCGTATATATATATATATAGTGTTTATAACGAATCTTCTAAAGCCTCTCTAAAAATCACTTATTACATTCGTTATTACATTCGTGATCCGTTGCGTCAATTTACCACGAAATTTACAAGGAAATTCAAAGAATTCGAGATGAAAGAATGGAGAATTTATCGAGAATTAGCAATGGCTCGAAATTTTACGAATATCGTCCAGTTGGAATTCTAACGAAACGCAAGAAGAAGCAAGGAGTCGGAGGAAGGGGAGAAGGAAGGAAGAGCATGGAAGGACCCGCAAACAGTTTTTGTCGCGGACCTCGCAAGGCCGCGTCGCAGACGGTCAAGCGGGACCTCGTGACCGAGTAGTGGGCCCCGAAAGCCGCGGTTGGGACCGATGACACGGCATCGGTCCCACGACAAAGAAACACCGAGACGAGCTGGATCCGGCTGTTTTTCTGCCTCCTGACGTTTCGCCAATTTATTGCGCCTCTCCCTGTCATCCACGTTCCGACGTATCCTCGAAGAATTTCGCGTTGGACGATCGGCGCCGGGGCCGAGGGAGCCCCGTTCTCCTTTCGATGCCACGGAATGACGCATCGAGGCGAGGCAGCAGGTAAATTAGCGAGGAAATCCCCGCGGTATAATATAGGCGGAGAGTCTGGCCGATTCCACCGGTTTTACGGCACGGAGCGAATCGGTTGGCCGATTAGACGTCGGTAATTACGTCGGCCAAGAAAAAGGTACACGGTGAGAAACGGTATCGACCCTCGATACTCGTAATTTTCGATATCGGCGCATTATCGGAGCTCGGGTCGACGGCGAGGCGGGGGAGGGGGCGGGGAGGGAGAGGAGGAGAACTGTCCGCGCGGCGCGCATTGCATCGAAGTAGGAGAGATATGGAGAACTAATAATTATTCGATTCGCGTTTCGTTCCTAATTACCGAAGGCCACCGTGTCCGGCCGCGGTTTCGAAAGAACGGTTTCGACGTCGTCGCGGTGCGTCGTTAAATACGAAACAGATATCGATCGGCAGCCGGTCGGGTACGGGTAATAAGCGCACGCACCGTTGGCCGAGATGGAAACCGATCTCGAACGATCTCGAATGGGCGTTTACAGCTCGCCGTTTTGCGATCGAAGTGGGTAAACAGATGCCCGACGTGGGTAAACAAACGCGCCGTAGCAATTACACGGCACTTACAGAACCCACGTATAGAGCTGGCCTCGAAGTAGTTTCTCTCCTCCCTTCTCTTTCTCTCCTTTCTCTCTTTTTTCGTCTCTCTAGCCCCCCACTTTTTTGTCGTCCCTCTCCTCGCGACTGCGTATACCTTCGCAGGTCCTCCTCCTCCTCCTCCTCCTCCTCCTCTCCCCTCTTCTCCTCCGTCCTCACTCCTTAATTCTCTCTCTCTCTCTCTCTCTCTCTCTCTCTCTCTCTCTCTCTCTCTCTCTCTCTCTCTCTCTCAAAACTCTCTCCTCTCCGCCCTCTCCCGAGTTTCCACAATGGTAATTACGAGGCAGTCCGCTCATAAATTTCACGTAGGTTAAATGTACGCACGGCCAACGCCGCGTGGCCACTTTCTATTTCCCATAGAATCGTCCGCCGCTTACGCTTAGCTACGGCTGCTAAGCTAAGGCATCGAAGGAATCGATACGTTTCGATCGAGAAACGAGAGAGAGAGAGAGAGAGAGAGAGAGATTCGGATCGGATCGGATCGGAGAAGGGAACTGCTCGATCGAGGTGACCCACGCGGGTTAAACGAGTCCGCGTGTTCTCCACTTGTCCCATACTCGGTCTCCTTTTTCTCGTTTCTCTTTTCCATCCATCGACTCGCATCCTCTCGTTTCCCCTCCTCCCCTCGACGTCTCCTCTCGAGACAGGACGGGGGGGTATACACGATCGAGCGCGATCACGACGTTTTATCCGCCAAGTTTTTCGCACGACGGATCGTCGACGACCGGCCCGAAACGATGTAAAACTCGGCCGGTCGAAAGGATCTCGCGGGTTGTCCCGATCCGGGACAAGGAGGACGGATAGGCGAAGGAACCGTGTCGTATGGGGGAAAGGGCAGGGGGCGAGTGTATTTCAATGGAATCGAACGCGGAGAACCCACGCGAAGGTCGACGCGGGACAGGTCGAGGAAAGAGGGAAGCGATCGTGCTTGTAAGTCGCGAGTTTATAGGCCACGGCCTATAACAACCGTCGTTCCTTATGAAACGATCCGTGTTCCCCTAAGATCCGTTGCGTTGTATCTCTGGAATCGAGCCGGATCGAGATTTATCGCGTTATCGATTTATCGCGTCGAGAATGGATCTCCTCCTCCTCCTTCTCGTGAGCGGAGAAAAGTATAGACGCGGAAGCACGCATCGAAAAGGAAGAGAAAAGGATCGAAGAGGATCGAAACTGGAGACGAGAGAGGATCGCCAGCTCTCTCTCTCTCTCTCTCTCGGGATCCGCTAAATGTTCGAAACGTGTCTCGAGCGCATCAAAAGCGGACCTGGCCCCGCAGGCCGGCGTTATAATTTCAGGCGGTTTCAGGGAGGTCCTGCGCCCGAGGGCCAACCGAGACCAGTTCAATGAAGTCATCAGCTAGTCGGGGCTGGGGTGCTCTGTTATTATACCGTGGTACCGCGCCACCATCCTTCGTTTCTTTCTTCCCGACCCGACCGATCTTGGATCGCTCGAACGAACGAACATCTTCCCCTTATCCGCGGATTTCTCTTTCGGAGGAGATGCCGTGTTCCGAATCGTGTATGAATCGAATCCGTTGTACGATCGTTCGAGCAGAGAGATCGGAAGGAAAGAAAGGCGAGAGAAAGGAGAGAAGAAGGAGAGGAGGGAGGAGGGAGGAAGAGGAGGAGGAGGAGAAGGAGGAGGAAAAAAAAAGAAGGCCGATGAAAAATCGAATGGTTAGAATTTTCGAAGGCATGGCTCGCGATAACGAAAACGATAACGATATCCATCGTTGAGACCGAACGGCGAGCAAGTATGCGGAAGTGGTGATTAGAGAACCGTAAAACGATTGGAATCCAAGGGATACGTGAGTAAATAGAGGCAGGTTCCACGACAGGTTGGAAAGCGACGTTAAAAGAGAGATAAGTTCCGAAGGGTATATACGAACGAATCCTAATCTCGTAGCTCGGCAATAAGACCGGCGGCGAGGGTTTCCTTTACAATCGGGCCCGGAGGCCAATTAGATCCAAAGTTCTTAATCCGTTTATCAGCCGTGCCACGACGGTGCACGAGCCTCTTTCATCGGAACGGATAAAAGAGCTTTCGTGTTCGACCTACGAAATTTTCGATCCGATCCATCGAAAGGAATGTCCTCCTATAAGTATCTCTACGCGCACACACACACATACACACACAGAAATGAAATAGCATTACACTTTAATAGACTCGTCTTGCGTCGAAATGACGCGAATGATTAAATTGTGACGCAATCGAGGGAAGGAGGACATTGTTGCAAGAAAGAAAGAAAGAAAGAAAGAAAGAAAGAAAGATGGAACGACTAAACGCGAGAGTAATAAGACGACACAACAGCACCCAGCACCGGGGTTAATGAAAAAAAGAAGGTGAGAAGGAGGAGAAGGAGGAGGAAGAAGAAGAAGAAGAAGAAGAAGAAGAAGAAGAAGAAGAAGAAGAAGAAGACAAGGGAGATCTCTTACTCGTGGGTAAAGATGGTCTGGCTGTTGATAGAGGGTATAAAGGGAAAGAGGAGGAGGAGAAGGAGGAGGAGAGAAGCAGAGGGCCTGTTGGGCCACGGGGGCCTCCGGCATGGCATTCGTGTGGATATTAGAGCGATTGTCGTGCCTGATTCGGTACGGTCTTGAAATAAGGCCCCCGCGGGCTGACAGCGGCGAGGGCTCCTCGTACAAAACCGGCTAACGGTGCCCACCCTCCGACTCTTCTGCACGAGGGGCCCCACCGTCGTCGACTCCTCTCCTCGACGCCTTCCAGTACCCTAATCTTCCTCTCGAGCTTCTCCAACCACTCTCTCCTCCTCCTCCTCCTCCTCCTCCTTCTCCTTCTCTCCTCCTCTTTCCTTTTTCGACCTCTTTCTTTCCTGCCACCTATTTCTGGGACACGCGATCGTTCGCGATCCTCTAATCGCGCGAGAAGTCGTACTCTCGCGTTTCCTCTGGATTTCGTTCCAAACCGTGTTTCGCCTCGATTCGGAGGGAGGAAACGCGAAACCGTGGCGTTGGTCGGAGCCGAGGGGTCGGAGAGGATTCATTCGGAGAGGATGGAGAGAATAAGGATGGAAGAGGCAGCTCCTTCCGCGATTCAAAGTCCTCCCCCGGAGGTCTGGCGTTGTTTCGTCCTCGTCTCTCTCTCTCTCTCTCTCTCTCTCTCTCTCTCTCTCTCTCTCTCTCCACCCAGACCGTGGTCCGTATCATCCTCGGGGCCGACGTACCGGTCGGCATCGTGTGAAGTCCGGCCGAGCCATTATATCCCCTTTGGCCGCCTTCGAGGTGTATATACCGTCGAGGCATCTTCGGTCACTGCGAGAAGCAGGGGAGGAGGGATGGGGAGGAGGGGGAGAGGGGAGGAGGGGTGGTGTACGAGACTCTGGGTGTACGGAGGGGGAGGAGACGCGATTCGCCTCTCTTTCATCCATCGTTGTTCGCCGTCTTCTTCCCCCTTTTCCTTCGACGTAGTTCTGAAACACAGAAAGAAACGATCGTAAGGGAAGAGAAGGAGGGAGAGAAGTGCGAAGGATCGGGATGGAGAGGGATGGAAAGTGATGGACGGGGGCTGGTGGAGGGGAAAGTGCGTGCTGGATCGCGGAGTCGAGAGGTGTCGGAACCCGCATTAAGGGGGCGGAACGCCTCGAAGGGGCCCCGAATTATGACGTCACGGACCGCACACGTCGCGATCAGGTGAACCGAATACAAAAATGAATTGTTCGGTACCGGGATGGCCAAGTCGGCGATCCACAAACGATGTCTCGGCTCGACATCGCGCCTCCCTTGGGAAGCGAAATTTCTAGCGAGCAATCCGCGCTTCTGGACCACGTGGATACACACGCGACGAACACGGGATCTCTCTTCTTCCCCGTCTTCGAGGGGAGGGAAGAAGCGTTCGAGAGAAAGAAGTCGTCAAATCGGCCGGATCCATTCTCACGGGAAGACATTAACGAAGTGAAACGTGTTGCTCAGCAGGTCGTGCCATTCTAGCGGACAGAAGAATCATTCGGTCGATTATAAGATAATACTGGTTCGGCGGATGGAGAAAAAGAGGGAGAGAGAAAGAGACAAAGAGTGACGAAGCAAGCGAGAAGAAGAGAGAGAGAGAGAGAGGAAAGAGAAAAGGAGAAGAAAGTTTCGTTTTTGAAAACGATCCTCTTGGATCTTGTTCCAAGGAAGAGGAAGCCGCGAAACGCGCGTGAAAAAGAAAATAGATAGGAGGATACAGGAGGGTGGATCCGAACCAACGGGAGAGAGAAACCGAGAGAAAAATAGAAAGGATCCGTTCCAATAGGGATCGGGTGGTGTGGTGTGGGCTTCATTCATATGAAATCCTTTATCTAGAGGTAGATTTCTAGAGGAAAATTGGCTCCTAAAGGAACCAAGGGAGACAATGAGAAATATCTTTTACGACTGTATTAGACTGGCCGTAGGTGGCCGATTCATTGTGAGCTTTTTTTCAGGTTGCATTACAATTTTCAGGGATTACGAACTCGCGCGAGAACAGCTTCGTCATATAGGTGCTTGCTTTCCTTCCTTTTTTTTTTTTTTTTTTCTCCCCTCGAATCTATGATTCGGCTGTTTTGCGACCTCTAGCCGAGAAGATTGAGTTATCGAAGTCCCCTGTGATCTTTCTCTCGGGAGAGAGAATTCCCTCGAGACACGTCCATTTTGCGGCTATTAGGACGGGTTCCCGCGACTGTGAGACCACATTGCTCGCGATAAATAGAAACTTGGATGGAAATGGAATATTCTTCCTCGCTCGTTCGAGTGGCGGTAGCGTGGGAAAAGGTCAAGCATCGTAACCGAGGCGAATCGAAGATTGGACCGATCACCGAGTAATCGATTTGCGACAACATACCGAATGCATCCGAGATGGAAAAGTTGCAACGCCATTCAATTATCGCGACGTCGTGCGCATCGAAACGAACGAGTAAAACGCGTTCTCTATCCTTTGCCGCGTTAGTCGTTCGCTTCGCTCGTTCTCCTTTTCCCTTCGGTCATTAGCAAATATACGCTATACGCCATACTACATTTTAAAAACTGATCCGTAAATACGTAATCGCGATCGACTCGTGTCCGACTCCGGCATTCGACCGTTACGAAGCGACGAAGAAAATCTCAAACAGATTTTTCGTCGAAAAATTACAATCAATTTATAATACGTTCGATATAAATACGTTCACGAATAATTTTCATTAAAATCACGATATTAAGTGAATTTTCTTGTTACTTGATATACGAAGGCTTGTTGTAACCGGGTGTTACAAGGTATCGCGCATTAAATTCCGGTGTCTCGGCAGCCGCGGGAGGCAAGAGGCGATAAATATAGTTACGAGTTAAAAACGCTCATTAATTATGTACACAAATTCGTATATTCGAATCTGGCATCCGTATAAGAGCAACGAAGTCGACTTGGGTGGTGGTTGTGGAAATGGAACGTCTGGTGGACAGCGAAACTGTGGAGTGAAGCGGAAAAGGAGGATTAAGAGAGACGGAGCGACGGATACCCGCACAAATGAGTATTTATGAGCCAGCCACGGCTCTATATTATGCCTCATTTTGCCGGAGGATCGATTAGCTCTAATCGAGATGTACAAACAAAACGTTAATAAACGTTGCTCGTTTCTCTCTCTCTCTCTCTCTCGTCTTCTCTTTTCGCTTCTTTCGCGAAAACCCGTATCGGAGGAGGGCGGGTAGGTAGGTAGGTAAAGAGAAGGCAGAGAGGGAGAAAGAGAAGGAAAGCTAGAAAGAAATTAACCGGCTCTCGGCATCGAGCGTGTGCTCGCGTGTACGTACGTATAGGTATTCTCCCCGTGTGTGCGCACCGCTCGTCGCCAGCACGTGACACGTGTTTCTCGCACGTGCTGCACGCACGTGTACGTGTACGTGAGCTCGAGCGCGCCTCGCGATTAAGTATCGATTAGTCTGCGCGCGAACGTTCAAACGACGCGACATCCCTCCAAGCCTTTCATTCCGAATCGAACGATACGATAACGACGTAATATCGAGAGATTGACGATCCCGATCGGAAATTTCGCGACGAGCAGCAAAATGACCGACGCGAGGTTGAGGGGAAAAAAAGGAACGACCGATAGAAAGAAAATATAACGCACGCACGAGACGAGAGTGGAAGAAGGACGTAGTACAAGATTGGAAAAGAAACTGCTACGAAATCGATTGGTCGTAAAACCTACTCGGTTTCGCTGTAATCGATCGAAGTGCAACGAATGGATCGCGATAAATCCCCGAGACGAGTCCCTTGGGACTCTACGGGTGGTTCGAACGTCGAATCGCGATCTCGGCAACGATCGAGAGACGTGGAAGAAACGCGTAAGTCTGGTCGTCTGCCTAGATCGGCGGGTGGTCGATCCCGCGTTCGATTCCGCTTAAAACGCGAAACGGGAACGACTATTCTCGCGCTCTTGGAAATCCATCCATCTTGGAAAAGGAACGCGTGGCCTCGGCGATAAGAAGCGCAGCCGACGCCAGGCATTTGCGACGTCACACTTGCGCCTTTGTACTTTGTACAACGAATTAATCGACGAGAAAAATCTGTCCGCGATGAAACGTCGAACCGGATGGACCAACGGATGGACCTACCGCGCGCCACGACTCTCTCCAAGTCCTCTCAAGATCTTCGGTGGATGGTGGCTCGCAGTGTGGCCACCGAGATCCGATCGACTCTCACCGATCGCATCGTACACCGTCCGGATAATAGAGCCGCATCATCGTATTTAATAATCGTACAATGGTCGACGCGATCCGATAAGATCGCGATTTCGTTTCGATTAGAAGACGGGTGGTGAAGAGACCCCGATAAACGGCTCCGTCCCATAATAACGCAATTAACACTTCTTTGTTCGATCGATTTCCGATCGGGTTGTCTTTGCGGGATCGATAATAGGCGAGATGCAGAGATAGCCACGATAATCTTTGTCTACGTAACTTTGTCCTTTGATCCTTCCTCCAATACGAAGCGGTGTGAAAATATAAAATATCATCGCGATCGCGAAGATCACATCGTGCGAGGATACAATGTATCCATATTACGTTAACAAATATATGTATTTCTCGTTTTAATTTCTCGTGCAGCGCAAAGTGTGCTCGATACACGTTGACTCGAACCTTGGCTCGGGTTGATTACGATCGTTTACGACCGGTAAATCACTCGCCGTCTCTCCTTCCTCGTTTTTGTTCTTTTTATTCGCGAAACGTCACGATAGCCCTAATCGTTGAAACCGGTAGTAAAACGATCGTTACTAGTCGCGACAAAGAAACCGCCACCTTCGAGAACAAACGAGCCAATAAACTCGTTTTATCGGGTCCCCCGCCCTCCCTCTTCCTTCCGTTTTACCTCTCGACGTTTAGCTTCCAAACCTCGTGCACCACCCCTTGCTTGTGCGTATTTAACATACCGACTAAATACGAACAATGCCAATGCGGAGTGGAGACGACGAGAAGATCGAGAGGGGGGCGAGAGGTATGAAAAAAAACAAAGAGAAGAAACGATTCTTCGTGGACGTGGATCTCGGCGTGGGTGTGGAGATCTTAATCGGATCCGGCTGCGAGTAGAACATCGACGATTAGGCTTCTTTCTCCTCGATCTTGTATCATCGATCCTTATCTTCTTTCTTATAATCTAAATTATACGTCTTTCTTCGTGACTTTAACCGTGAACCATACGCGTAAATATATATATATATATATATATATATATATATTTATATATACACACACACACACACGAGGAGGTAAGTAAGAAAATTGATAGAGGGGGAGGAAAAAATGAAATGAAATTACATACGAAATATAATGTAATAACGTTCGATCGGCGAGTAGTGAGGGTAAAAAAAGAAGAAGAAAAAAAGTAGAGAAAAAGACATGTCGGAAGATGGGAACTGGAGGACTGGACGGATGGAATAAATGGAGAGGGAAGGAAACGATTCGATTCATAGGATCGAGATGGAGGCATATAGCTACATATGCATGGCAAGATAGGTCCGCGTCTACAGGGAGTGTGAGATCCGACAGCTTCGGAGGTGGCAATGAGCCTGGGTCCCGCCTGCCGCCACACCCACGCGCATATATCTTATTTTCCCTCTTTATTTATTCGAATTGCCGTTGGTCGAGGGGCCACTCTTCGAATCCCCATGGCTCCTTTGCCATAATAGGCGAGCATGGTGGCCCATCGCCTCTTTGGCCTTCCCTCGATCTCTCGAGCTACCATTCCTCATCCGTGGATGCTCCTTATTTTCAGCTACGCCATTCCCTCCTCATCCTCTCCGCCTCCGCTGAAATGCTGATTTCGTTCCTCGCCCGTGTCATCCTCCTTCTTTTCGCACTCTCTCTCTCTCTCTCTCTCTCTCTCTCTGTTCATCGCCGAACATTCCAAATTCCAAACGCGTATCCATCCGAATTCGTTTCACGAGATACCGATAGTAAATCCGTGGAATACGGTACGAATAGTCGGAACAATGGAAAACTCGGAAGCGAAATCTCGTCAGAGAGATCCTCTTATCCTCTTAAGTCATTACGCTTTGGATCGACGTGAATCGGCCTCCGAATGTATCCAGGCACAACGAGAAGGAGCCACTCTTCTGCCCCGTATCGAAACGGAGAACCCATTGTGTCCGAGACACAAAGTCCCGTGCGAGAGAAGGGCAAGCAAACACCGGTAAGATCGTGTTCTGCGAAAGGTACGGAAAATCGTATTCCGTATATGTATATATATATATACATATATATTTCCCGTATTTTTCTACTTGTTGCCCGGGTAAAAGTTCTTTGAAGTGTCGGGACATTTTACAGATGCGTACGCACGAAAGGGCAGGGAACAAACGAGTTCCTTTGGAGGTTTTTTTCACAGAGAGACGCGAAGGGCTCGTACTGGCAAATAATAAACAGTCGGAACGCCTATGATCCTCGAAAGCAGATTATCCGGGAGCTACTTTTAGCCGGCAAATCGATCATGCCCGACCGGGCTCCAACAAGTGGCTTTTAACAGAAACGATACCCGATCATCCGCGTTCGGTATCTCTCGGTCGATCGTGCGATCGAGCGTTACCATTTTGTAACGGATATCTCCTCGACCGATGATGGTGATGGTGATGCTGCTGCTCATCCTCTCCTCGGAATCTCGAGGCTGGTGATTCAGAATCGAGAGAAAAATACCGAGAAAAGAAGAAGAAGAAGAAGAAGAAGAAGAAGAAGAAGAAGAAGAAGAAGAAGAAGAAGAGATCCTTTTCTCTCGGGCCGAGATCCGGCACGCATCGTTTCCGAAGAAAGAACGATCCTCTCGATCGACAACCGTTTAACGACGCGTTTTCTTCGCACTCGAACGAATCGACTTGCGCGCCTCGTTTCTCGAGATCGTGATCGCGAAACCCATTCGTATCGGTCGGTATATATGGATATAGAAGGGAATAGAAGGGGGAACGCGCGGGAATCTGGGTCAAATCGACGAGGAGTCGCGATCTCGAACGAGATCTCGTCCGTTCCCTGCTCGTGTTCCCCGAGGGGGAACACCTCTTCGATTCTTTTCCGGTCCATTCCCTTCGCATCGCGGGGTGGAAGGGAGGAGGGGGTTCCTTTTCATCGAAAGGAAAGGCGCGTTCCCTCGACTGTACCGAAATAATCGCGAGGAACAAGGCATCGTGGCTCGCTAAAAGGATGGGGGCGTGACGACTACGTGCACGCACCTTTCTCTCCCCTTTCTTCTGTGGAACGTGGGTGTTGCGCTCACTTGACGCATCGTTCCACGATATAATACTTAATGACGGGGCCGGTCGAGCATCCACTAAATTCCGTCCTCGGATGCGTTCGTCAAAGCGCACAATGTTCCTCCATGAGGTTGAGAAACGTTGAAATAGGAAGTGGGACGTTCCGAATCGTTCGACTTTCTTTCTACCGTGTTGCGTTCCTTCCCCCCCCTCCCTCTCTTTTTCTTTTATTTCGTTCTCTCTCTCTTCATTCTTTCTTTCTTTTTTTTTTTTTCTTCTTTTCTTTTTTCTTTTAATATCGTTTCCATTAAGTGTATCGCGTTACCCGTTCCCTCGGTCGGTATCATTGTCGTCGTTTGTTCGGAAGAAACAGCGCGTTCTTCTCTGGATGGAGAGGGGCGAGGGGGGAGGGAAAAATGGCTGGTCAATTATTATCATAGTTGTTGTTAAAGCGGGCTGCGAAGGGTGTACAATGCAACCCCAGGAGGAAGTTTGGGCGAGTCGAGGAGCGAGCAGGAATGCATATTATTAAAACATTCCGGACAGTTCTCAGTCTCGGTCGTGGCTCCCACACACAGCTTCCACCGTTTCCATGGTGAGCGGATCGCTCGAATTGCTAAGCTCTCCTCTCGCCGGTATATATACTTTAATCGGGGAGATCCGGATAAACTCCTCGTCTCGAAATGAGATTTATACCCGAACAATGAAGCTGCAATTTACAGTTCGGATCGTTCGGCGAAACGATCTCTCAACGAGCTTTTTTTCACGATTCTCGTTAGGGATTTCTCGGTCGGTTAACCGGCCGACGTCTCAATTAATCGGTGAAGAAAGATCGAGACGGGGTGGGGAAGGAGAGAGAGGAAGCGGCCCTCGTCGTCTCGCGAAGACGAGTGAGTCCGTGACACATCGTGCGAGGAATCGATCGATTATCACGCTTCGAGAAACGTGATCGTTTTTACGGGACGAAAACGAATCGACGGCGGCGGCGGCCTGCTTACGAATCGGATCGCGCGTTTGTAAAATCGACCGAAGGGGGCGGGGGTGTGTGGAACTAATTGCAAGAAGAGAGGAGGTCAACCAATCGAGCCAGACACGCGAGACTGGAAAAAAAAAGCGAGATAAATACGTAATACCCTTTGCGGTCAAACATAATTCGTTTATCGGGATTTTCATACCTCCAAAGGGGTAACACGAGCGAGGGCGCGACACGTGGACAACGGCCAGTTTCGTTCGCGCAGACATTACGCTCGGAATCGTAGAATCGTACGTTGAAATTGGGGGAGGTTAGGAGCTCGTAAAATAGGCGAAATTTCGGCGCAAAGGGCAAAATAAGATATCGAGGGAAATATAAAAAAAGAGAAGGAATAAGAGAGGCGAAGGGGGAGAGAGAGAGAGAGAGAGAGAGAGAGAGAGAGAGAGAGAGAGAGAGAGAGAGAAAGTAAGAGGGGGTTAATACCCCCTTTTTGAACGCCGGCCAATTAGGCTTCCTGAGCAGGAGTGCATCGGGGCGCATTGCACGGCGATAGGATGATCGAGTGGTTCGATCGTATCGGTGCTCGCGTGCCAAGATCATGGTCAGGACACTCGATAGCCCGATAAGTAATGCACCCAGATAGGATGACAGAGGGTACACGTTAAAAAGAAGAGGGAGAAAGGGAGAGAGAGAGAGAGAGAGAGAGAGAGAGAGGAACGAGAGGAAGAGCAAAGAGAAGACGGAAAAGACGGAGAGAGAACTCCCGTGGAAGCACGAACGATCTTATCGCGGTGAGGTACCTGGCTCGGCAATGAGCGTCTACCACCAAACGGAATGGAACGTAGAGTCGTCGATTCTCGCGTGCACGAAGAAAAAAAGAAAAAAAAAATCGGCCCGCGTACCAACACTTTTTCACGATATCATTTGCCCTCGAAATTCGTTCATCCGAAGAACCTCGTTCTCCGAACTTCCGACAATTGAGCAACTTTCCTCCTTTTTTCCTTCCGGATCCGAGGATCGAGAATTAATTCCGTTCGATACACCGTCACCGATCACTATCGTGTACATTGTGACGGCTGGAGACGGAAAAATAACGCGAAAAAGAAGTCGGGGGTCGAGTACTACTGGAACTGAAACGGGGGAACGGGAGGGGGAAAGATAAAAGAATCGCCGACATTTCTCTCTTCTCTCTTCGATCGAGAAGCGACGCGTTCCCATTTATCGCGAAAGAACGTGAATTCTAATTAGATAGAGGTAAACCCGCGGCATCGAGCATCGTCAAACGAGTTCCACGCGTTTCGATCCGCGTCTCTGGCGATCCTCGGGAGACCCCGACCGAGCGTATGCGCTTTGATTCAGGACGTCGTTTGATCTTGGACCACGTGGCGCGCGCGTTGGGGTAACTATATACCGGAGCAACGCGAACGGGGTCGTTGCGACTAATTGCCAGCTCACCGACCACGTCCATGAAATGTGCGCGGTCGGGTGACACGATCGAATCGAAGGAAGGAACGTTAAAGGAGGAGGGACGAACAAATGGTCAAAGATACGGGAGCGGATACGCGCGGATCGAAGGGGGAGTCGAGAGTTCCCTTATTTTACCCTCGTGATCGCGATACGGAGTCGGATCTTCTCGTTTGTCGACCGTTATATCGAAAGCTTTGCTAATTGGCTGCGGACGATTCGCTGGGAAGAAGGAGAAAGGGAAGAAGCGGAGCCGGGTACCGGCTGTCCGATCTCGCCGTGCGTAACGTAGTTGGAATTTAGGACTCGATGCATCGTTAAATTTCGTTCGTGTTCGTTCTTCGAGCTGGATGTGGACGTGTTCACCGCCGCGAGAACATTATTTCTACTTCCGTCGAGGAAGTAGAACTAGCGACGAAGGAAGGAACGTCGCAACCCCTGCCCGGTCCGACGGAATCTGCGCGCGTGTGCAGAATCGACGAGACGAAAACTAGAGAGGGGGGAGGGGGGAGGGGGGGAGGGACAGAGAGAGAGAGAGAGAGAACGGGAGGGAAACGGTAGGGTTGAGTAGGCGGAAAGCGGAGTCGGGGAACGAGATAAACCTCAATTATGCCGATTGAGCATCCTCCAAGGGATGTCAGGTAGGGGAAGTTCGCTCCTCCTACTTTTCCTGCCACGTGATCAAGGGCAACCTCCCTTTCTTCTTTCCTCACTTCCGTTCTTTCTTCCGCTCTTCTTCCTTCTTCTTCTTTTTCTTCTTCTTTTTCTCCTTTTTTTCGTTCTTCTTCTTCTCCTCCTTCTCCTTCTCCTT
Organism: Apis florea; assembly: GCF_048593485.1. Lineage (NCBI taxonomy): Eukaryota > Metazoa > Arthropoda > Insecta > Hymenoptera > Apidae > Apis > Apis florea. Next base: position 93,254 of record NW_028256747.1, read on the forward strand.
CTCTTTCTTGTTCTCCTTCTTCGGCGAGGAGGAATACGTCATCGGTCGTTCGATCGAATGTTTGAAGATGAATCGTCGCAATGAACACTCTATGTCGTGTGAGTCATCGCGGTGAAGAAACGATTTTAACGACCGCGATCGATCCCGCGAACGAAAAAAAGAGAGGAAGTGGTAAAGTGCAACAAAACAATCGGATCGTCGACGCGAAATACCTGTTGGTCCGCGAAGAGGCGTTTTCAGGCAATCGTTGGAGAGAGAGAGAGAGAGAGAGAGAGAGAGGGCGGGGAGTGGGAGGAAGAGAAAGAGAAAGAGAGAATTGGTAGGAAAAAGATGGTCGGAGGTGGGAGGAAAGAGAAGGAGATGCAGAAGCTGGCTACGGGCTCTCTCTCCTCCGTTTGACCATCTCTCTCTCTCTCTCCCTCTCCCTCTCCCTCTCCCTCCCCCCTCTCCTCCTCTCTCTATTTCTTTCTCGGTCTCTTCTCTCTTCGTCCATCTCTGGTTCACCTCCGCGCTCGATCTCGGTTCGTCTCTCTCGTCGATCTCAGTCCCTCGGTCTCTCCTCTCGTCTTTCCATCTTCGTTGGCAGTAGTTTCACTTGCAATCGTGCGTCCTCTTCTCTCGGTTTGAATCTCAGGGTGGTGGCCGACGGTAGTGGTGGTCGTGTCCAGATGGTGGTGGTTATGGTGGGGGGGTAGTAGTCGGTTTCTTCGTGCCTACCCGCTCCCTATCTCTCCTTTCTCTCCCTATGGGAGGGCGAGGAGGGCCCCCGTAGCCGCGCACTGCGCACCGAGTTCATCATAGACAGACCGATCTCCCTGACAGCTCCTCGTCGGGCTTGAACGGAGGTGGAATCATCAGATTCTGTCCATCTCTTCTTCGGCTCGCAGTAGCGTGTCGGGATAACGAACATCGCGGGGACACGGGGACAACGGAAGTGCGTGGCCGCCCTGCGTGTCCTCTCTTTCTCGCGAACATCTCGTTCGACCATCGCGCAACGCGCTTTCGGCTTTTCGGCCGGTCGGTCTCTCGGGTTTATCGAGTAGCAAACGCACACCCAACTCTCCCTCTCTTCGATCTCTCTCTCTCTCTCTCCCTCCCTCCCTCTCTCTCTCTCTCTCTCCCCCCGTTTCACCCTTCGTTTCGCTCTTCTTTCCGGCCACGCTCTCTCCTTCCCTTCTTTCGCTATCTCCTTCTTCGCGTTCTTCCTTCCCGTCCTCTTTTCTCTCCTCTCCCTCTCTTCTTCGTCCTCCCTCCCTCCCCCTTTCTCCTTTTCATCGCGCATCGCGCCTTTCCACCCCTTCTCGCCTCTCTCTTTTCTTCTCTCTGCTCTCTTCCCGAGCTCTCTTCTCGCTGTATTACTCTGTTTTAACTCGCGTTACCTCTCTGCCCCAGCACCGACCCTTTTCGATTCGAAGGAGCGGCACCGTCGTTCCTCCTTCGAAGGAGGAGAAACGTTGCTTGGACGACTCGGGACGACGCGACGGCGACACGATCGTTGGACGACACGCGCGCGGTCGTCATCGTCGTGGTCGGTGTGGTCGGCGCGTAACGCGACCACGGGAAGTTTGCTATTCGACTGTTTGCACGGATGGAACGATAGCCGCGGTGGTACGCGTGCGAGAAAGAGAGAGAGGCCGGAGCAACGGTGGAAGAGGAACACAAGCCGAAGGAGGGGGATGTGTGCGTGGGAGGAGTAAGAGATCCCGGAGGGCGACTTTTCTTTTATTTGAGCTTGACACTTCGCCGTGAACGCGCACACACACCGGAAGTAACGAACCGTCGGGGGGCCCTCTTCTTCTTTTCTCTTCGACACATTTAACTCGTGACTCTTTAACTCGTTCTCGGCGACGAGGCGACGCGAGAAAGATCATCGTCACCGGCCACCGATCTGAAAAGGGTGGTGCGCAAGGACCAGAGAGAAAAATGCCACGATATCCGACGAGGATCGCGGCGGGAAAGGGTGTCGCGACGCGGATTTTCGCGATCGGCCGTGGATAAAAAGATTTTCGTCGTGTTGCTTGCCTCACCGGATCCGAAAGTGTTCTCTCGAGTTTCGTTTCGATGTGAAATATCATTCGTAATATCCGGCAAGAGGAGGAGAAGAGAGATCGATCGGCGGGTAAAAGGGAAATATGCGCGTGCAACATGTTTAATCTGGACGATTATACGGTAACGGTGGATTATTGCTACGCGATTCGCGACGACCGCGACGGCAGCAGTGTCAGTGTGTTGAACGAAACGTAATATTATTTTTTCGACGAGTATAAGTCGCCAAAGTTGTGTCGATCGACACGTCCACAGTATTCTTACTCCAAAGAAGAGGACGAGAAGAACGAAGCGAAGAAGTTCCACGTTTCCAGAACCAAAGGTGTTCGTTGTCAACGCGCGATTCTCTCGGTTTTTCGATTCGAAACCGATTCGACCGCGATAACGATCGCCGAGAATTTTTCGCGAATCGTTTTGAAAGGTGAAGGGGATAAACTCGACAATAATCCGACAGGGAGGAATAGAATAAGGGAAGAAAGGAGAGGAGAAGCAGAGTAAGAGGAAGACGAGGAGGACGAGGAGGAGGAGGAGGAGGAAGAAAAAAGTGGGAAAAGAGCGGGATACGACTATCTCGGGGTGGTCGGTCGACGAACCGTTCGATCGTCATCGAGGATATTGTCCCGGGGTAGTTTTCGGAACGACCCCTTGGAAGCGGCGAAACTGGAAGCTCTCGAATCGTACGGAACAACGTCAAAGCAGAAGCGCCGGTGCCCGGGGCGAGGAGGAGTCCTCGACGCGTGCCAGGCTGCTGATCACAGGCACCGCGCCGGAGACGGGAGACGAAGAGAGTAGGAGAGAGGGATTGGGAAAAAAGCGTACAGAAACAGAGAGAAAGAAAGGAGGAGAGACGGCATCATCGTCTCTCGAGCGAGGGGTCCTTCCGTTCGGGTGCTAGGGGTGTGCAGCCTTGGACGAGGGGTCGCACTCGACTCTCTCTCTTTTTTTTTTTTTTTTTTTTTTTTTTTTTTTTTTTCTTTTCTTTTCTTTCTTTAAAGCGGGCAAACCGCGCAAAAGAATAAGAGACACGTCCTCGGGGCGATGACAGGATGCCTCCTTCTCGATCAGGACGCGTCTACGAAGGACCACCGTCTAGGATCGCCGTTAGGATCGGACCGACCATCGCCCTGTTGCTCATTCTCTTCGAGAATCGTCGGTAAGTTATAAACTGCGATCGAGATACGATCGAAAACGCGGTACGCGAGTACGCACCGATCCCCCGTTTCCGCACCGTCCCCCGCCGAATCATCGCCGAATCATCGTTCCTCCTTTATCTTATCCCGCTCGATTTTTTATTACAGCAACCGCATCGTGTTGTTCGACCCACGAATCAAATCGTTTACGTTCGATATCTCGTGTCGCGTCGTGTCTTGTTGAGTCTCGCTCTTCGATTCTGAATATTTATTTATTTTACAATAAGCTAGGGACACTGTACACCGCTAAGACAAGATAAATTAAACTTTAAATATAGATACAAGCGTTTCGATCGATGCGTTCGAGCGAAATGATCCTTCTCTTACGGTATATTATTATCGACGATCGAGTCGTCGTCGTCGTCGTCGTCGTTGTCGTCGTCGTAAGAGAAAATTAAATTTAATTAATTAAAATTCGAGAGGAAGAGGAAAAGAGAGAAGAGGCGCGAAACGGCGCGAACGACGCGAGAATAATCGGGATCGATGCTAGGGATCGCATCGCGACCAGGAGGAGAATCTCGTCTCGACGACGACAAGAAAGAGAGAAAGAAGAGAAACGAACCGCGAGGATAGAGAAGAATAGAATACAATAGCCGAGTGATAGTTGATAGTGGCGTAGAATTTTTAGTCTTAGGGGAGAGATGAAAGAGGAAAGAAGAAGAAGAAGAAGAAGAAGAATTTACGAATTCGGTGGCAATGGAAATTTCTAATTCGACTCCTTCGTTTTTCTCTCCGTTTTCTCTCACCTCTTACGGAAAGAATCCGTGAATGGAGAGAGACGGCGGTTGGTCTTGGGGACCAACGCTGGTCGCATCGACGATTCCGAGGCGGACGGATACAATGACGGAGTGCAAATAGGCCCCTTTCAACCAGCTCCGTGCCACGAACAACGAACGATCCCGCTGCGATCTTCATTATACCTCTTCGATCTGGCTGGCACTCTGTGTCGAACTGCCTTGCACGCTCTAATCGAATCTTTCTTCGGGCAAAGGGGCACTCGGGCCGGTCGGTGTCGGTCGGTTCGTTTCGCGTGAGCAACATTCTTTAACCGAGAGCAAGCGGAGGAAATCGGTCGTTTTCCGGAACGCAGAGTTAAACGCGGAGGATGGTTCCAGGAATCGCGATAAATTTCTTGACCGGTTACTTCCAAGAATACGATTCGCGCGCTCGTCCTCGGTACACGAAACGACAAACATTCTCGACTATCTTGTGACAATGTTGTGTCTTTGAGATAGAAGTGTGGTCACAGGCGTAGTAAGTACATACGATGTGGCCCGACCAGAACGGCGGACTCCGTCCGACGTACGCTTCTCCTTGATGCCCACGCGGCTCCTCGTAAATAATTACAAACAGCATCCGGGAACAAGGCCGTACGTGCACCGACACAGCTGCTCGCATGCACGCGCGTAGATATAGGCACGCGTGAGCTTCACCGTATTTACGGAGCGGCATTGAATTACGGCATCGAATAATTCCCATGATGTAATGCTCGATAAACCAGTTTGCGGGACACGGCCGTTTACCACCCCCTGCCACCGTTGCCACCGTCGATTCTCTTCTACTCCGCGCCTATAGAATTTTTCAGATTTCATCCTCCTCCTCCTCCTCCTCCTTTTCCTTCCCCTCCTTCTCTTGCCTCCTTCTCCTCGACTCGTCTCCATCGTCGACTTTTTTCCTTTTCGAGGAGAATTTTCGACGACCGATATCTCTCGGCGGCGGTCGGTGTCGAAAAATACCGGGAGAGGATACGACCGAGCGAGCGAACAGAGCGACGAGAGATCCCTTCGCGCGAAAATAAGAGAAGCAAAGCGATTCGATATCTACCGCAGGAATTCTCGCGAGTCACTCGTAACGAGTTCTCTCTCCGCGGGTATACCTCCATTAAACGCGAAATTCCGTTCCGTGCACCTCTCCCTCTCCCTCTCCCTCTCCCTCCCTCTCATCCGTTTCCTTTGCGAAAAAGTTAAATAAAACACGTGCATCCCTGACGCCATCTTGGATTCTTCGGCGACCCCTTGGATCATTGCAAAAATGCGGCACGAGGACTTCCCGTCTTCGATTTGCTCGACGATTCTCCTACGAGTTCGGAGAACGCGATCCAAAGATATGAGCCGAGATCAACACCTTTCTTTACCTTATTACGTTATACGCGTATTTTCCCTGGATACGTGTTGTCGGTTATACGGCGTGACGCGCCTCGACGCGCGTTGAAAGATAAGGCCAAAGTCTATTTGTTGTTCCCACGCGACAAAAGCGAGGCAAGGGACAAAGGAGAGGAGGGTAAAAAATATGAGTAACAACGGGAAGGTGTAATGGGGGAGGGGGGAGGGGGAGAGAGAGGGAAGGAATCCTTTCCTCGGACTAACTCCCGGTCAGTATTCTCGGGTCGCCACGCTCAGGTACGTGGATGTCTTTCGTCGCAATTTGTTTCGTCGAGTAAAGATCATTAATCTGCTTTCGGTAGATCATCAATAGCGCGAAAGATAAGAGCGATGCAACGGTGTATCGGTAATGGGAGCCCTCAATAACCTCTGCGACCCTAAAATCTCGCTCTTCCACTTCCACCGTACACCACCGTACTCCTTCCTTCCTCCTTTCCCACACTCCTCTCCTCAGAAACGAACTCCTCTTCGGCCAGAGGACGGACCCTCTTCTCGCAAACCGCCACCACCACCACCATCACCATCGCCAACCACCACCTTCCCCGGCATCGTTCGCATCCTCGGGATACGTTCCTCCTTTTTTTTTTTTTTTTTTTTCTTCCCCCTCCTTCTTTCTTTTTTCCTCTTTTGTCCTCGAGAAGATACCTTTATACCTCTCCCTTTTTCTCCCTTTTCTCTCTTTTCCACGTTCACGCGGGTGCTATACACAGCTTTTACTTTAGGAGAAGCTCGTCGACTAATTTGTACCCGCAGATAACCACCGACCCACCGAGAATCTTGCACCCGCCCGTGACATCCTTACTCGGGGGCTCGATTCGACAGACCCTTTGCAAAAAAATTGACCACTCCACTCTCGACTCGGTCGAGAACGGAGAAAAAAACCAACTAGGCGAACCGAAAAAAGGAAAACCCTCTCTTTCCGTCGTCGCGAGGACGGAAGAAGAGGAGAACACGGAAAGGAAAGGGTTCACATCCGTGTTCATCCTCGACGACGAACGATCGACGAATGGTGGCCGATCGCGGTGCTGTTCCACCGCCGATGGTGGAACATTCCTCCTCCATACTTCTTTCTTCGTTCGAAAATTATTAATTAACACCGTGCGTGACGCATCGTAACGCGGCTATTATTAAGTCGAGCTGTCTCTTAGAGAGATAACGCTCTAAGAGCTTTTCCTCCCGAAGATACGAAGTGGCGTTATCGCGACTATGCGAATGGAAAGGACGGAGGAAGGATGAAGGAAGGAAGGAAGGAAGGAAGGAAGGCTAGCGAAAGAGGATAGCGATCGATACAAGAAGGTAGGAGAGCACGAACAAGGATGGAAAAGAAGAAGAACAAGAAGAAGGGATATTGCAGGCTGGCTTCGAGGAGAGTTATCGCATCTTTGACCCCCGCCTCGTAAAATTGTGTAAAGGAAAGCAGATGACGCGTCTAGCGAGAGATGCAAGCCGCGCGCATATCCAGCGCGCAGGGTGCGTCGGTTTTGGAAACGTTATCGGTCTATACTTAAACGGTCGTACAATAATTTCACGTTTGGCACTTACTTTAAAGGGAGAGTTGGGAGAGTTAATCAACGATGAATCCAAAAGCGGCCGCGTCCACGATCGAGAATTCGATAACGGAGGTGAACACGTGGTGGTAGCAGTTGCGCAGTGCGAAACGGGAGGGATCGAAAGGCGATTGCGGCGTGCCATAAGTACGAGGAATGTCCTCGGTTGAATTCCCCCGAAGCGGAATCACTCAAACCGATCGTGCGCGAGACCGCTTTCACGAAAAACCGACGAAACAGACTCTCTCGATCTCTCCTCCTCCTCTCTCGTGGACTCGTGGAGGGAAAGGAGTTTTTCTTTTTTTATTTTTTTTTCCCCCCCTTCCTCCCCCCTCCCCCCTTTTCTCAAGTTTAATTGGTAAATTTCCGTTTGATTCGCAGCGCGACCTGCTTAATGAGCAATTCCGTGGACGATTGGGTAAGCGGTAATGCCGTGGTCTGCAAAGGTATTCCAGGGATGACGAAGGAACAGCGCGAGCTATGCCACAGAAATCCGGACGTGACGGTGGCAGCGATCAAAGGTCTGCAAATGGCGATATCCGAGTGTCAGCATCAATTCATGTGGCACAGGTGGAATTGTTCATCGTTGACGCCTAGCAGCAGGACGCAGCAGAGCAGCGTCCTTCTTCAGAGAGGTAAGTTAGGAGAAAGATGGTGGCCGGCCCGGGAGAGGGAGATATATAATAGAACGCGTGAATAGAACGTGAATAGAAGTAGAAGTTGTTGCGTGCGACCTGAAAAAAGAGAGAGAGAGAGAGAGAGAGAGAGAGAGAGAGAGAGAGAGAGAGAGAAATAAAGAAAAAAGAAATAAAGAGAGGGAGGGGAGGGAGGGGAGGGAGTTTAAACGGCCGCGAGCATAGGCGAAGCACGGTTCTCTCTCTCTCTCTCTCTCTCTCTCTCTCTCTCTCACTCACTCACTCACTCTCCTCGAATCGGGGTAAGGAAACCGGGAGAAAAGGTGAAATCTTTTACGACGTCGTTGACGACGATGACGACGACGACGACAACAACAACGGCGAACCGGGCGTAGGCGAGAGACGACGCGCTTCCTTAAATCAGAATACGGTACAGTATGCGTGCCTTTTAACCGCGACCAGATCCGAGAACCTGTCCCAAAATCCACGCAGGCGGGAGCAGGAGAAGAAACCGGGCGAGACGAGAAGAAAAGAGATTGCCCCCCTCGACTGTCCTATTCCAGTGTGACATATAAATTCGTCGTGGCGCGTACGTGCGTCGAAAGAGGAAACATATATCGTGTCGGACGAGTGCGCGAGAGCGCGACATCGAGCGCACCTGACCTGAAAGCTTAAGATCGTCCGCAGCCACGATCTCGGTGCCCGCCACGTCTGTCCTCTCGTTATCTGTCTCCGTGGATCGGTGGTGGTACACCTTTTTTTTGCTCGCCAAGTAGCCAACCAACCAACCAACCAACCAACCAACCAAGAGGTGTCGATTCCACGACTTTTTCTCCCCCTCCCCCTCACCCCGAATTATTCCAAACGTCGAACGTCGTGTGGAATTTGGGAAAAGGAGAGATGGAGAGGAGGATGTAGTAGCGCGTACTATTTATCTTATTGTCGGTCGGTCGGTCGATTGGCCGATTGGCCGATTTTCGAGGAAAGAGCGGGCCGGAGGAGGTCGATTCGCCGATTATCCGCTCGAAAGAATGGTCGATCGGGGGCGGGAGGAGGGAGGGGATTCGAGTTGGACTTGGAAGTCAGAGGGCAGCAGCTTCCGAGAAACGGCCCGTACTTCACCATTACCAACGGTTCCAGCTTTTTAAGGACGACATCGGTGGCCAGGTGAGGGTCCCCGCGGTCGTTCGAGAAATCCACCGTGTCAAATTTGTGCTGGCTACGTATCTCGGAGAGAACGCGCGTCGTTAAATCTTTCGGACACGGTCCTCTCGTTGCTCCTTCTTCCATTCTCTTGGCTCCGGTTCGTCTCCGCTTTATCGCCCTCTCGCTCTCGCGCGCGCCCCGTCCTTCGCCACGTCTCACTTTTGCCACGTATTCGTTAAACCCCGGCAAAACGACTTAATGTATTATGAAATGTACACGAAACCGTCCTGTTCTTTCTCTTCTCTTCTCTTCTCTTCTCTTCTCTTCTCTTCTCTTCTCTTCTCCTCTCTTCTGGCCTGGCCCACACAAGGCGACCTACTATCAGTCGCGGCGGTTGTACTCGAGGTTCGCTTTGTATTCGCAGGAAACAATGAACGATATGTGTGTGTGTGTGTGTGTGTGTGTGTGTGTTTTCGTTAAAACGATTTTTGTAAAATCGAGACAGATCGAATAAAATAAGTGAGCGAGTATGATGATAGATCGTAACAACGGTGTAAATTTTCTCACGTCTCGGTCGTTGATCCGGATTGCGAAGAAAGAGATAGAGAGAGAATGATTATGAAAACGATATAACGAGTGAGTTGGTTATGTGGAAGTGGATAAATTTGGTCACCGAAGGGTTAAGACCAGAGCGTTAAAGTAGCTCGGACGCGAGGTAAAAGAAGAAGGCGCACGCTCCCCGAGTAAACATTACCGAGGCGCGTATACCCGCTACGCTATCTATTGAGTTATCTAAACAGTGATTTGGGCTTGACATAGGGTAGCAGGGCAAGGCCTGTGCGCCATCCGTCACCGCGTCCCTGCGTCAAGAGTCGAAGAGTAAAGAGGCAGCGTTGGCCCTCCGTTGTGCACCTCAGCTTCGTTTCCTCTTCTTCCTTCCACCTCCTCTCTCCTCCCTTCTCTCCACTGTCCGACAGAAGAGACGTACAACTCCCCGTGGAGGATTTATTACGAGTCCCCTGTGCTCCTCTTACCACCGTGCACCAGAACCAGAAGCAACAGCAACGCCAGTTACAGTAGCTCCTCCAGCCCTCCAACAGTTATCTGCATTATAAAACAGTTGCTGCCAATAGCCGTATAAAGCGCAAGCTTTCAACCCATCCTCCCTTCCCTTCCCCCCCCCCTCCCGCGCTCCCTTCCGTGATCCCATATAAAGAGCTGTTTTCGTTCTCTTTCGACTCGTGAGCCGGTCCTTGCTTGCCGCGGACCAAGGAGGAGGTTATCATCCTTCGAAACAGCACGCGATATCCGCTGCCATTTCCAAGTAGAATTCAACGGGGGGACGGGAGAGGAGGGGGGGGGAGACTGCTCCCTCCCCCCTCCCTCTCTCTCTCTCTCTCTCTCTCTCTCTCCCTCTCTTCCCCCCTCTCCCTCTCTCCTCGTTGTAGACGTTTCTATCGGAACGACGATCTCGAAAAAAAAAAAAAAAAAAAAAAAGGAAGAAAGAAAAAAATTTCTCCTCGAGTACTTCGTCTCGTCGGCGAGTGTCGACCGTTTAACGTCGCCGTGGTTTCGGTACAGTCGACGAAAGGCGACGTAATCGAGCACCGGCTGTCCGATCTCGTTCACCGAAACGGATCCGTCCTGTCGGTCGATCGGTCCGTCTATCGTCCGTCCGTTCGTCCGTCCGTCCGTCCATCGTGGATCCACCGTCGCTCGAGAACGATTTCTCGTCGGAACGAGGTAAAAGGAGACATTCGGAGAACCGAAGAACGAGAAATCGCGATGCGAAGTTTCACGGACGTCGACTCGTCGTTTCGAGGCCCGATCCCCATTCGAACGATCGATCCTCGATTCGCGAAATGAGACGGGACGGGACGGAGACGGTTTCTCGAGGCGAAATTAGAGAGAACGGTTGATAATGGCGCGGATAGACGAACGCCGGTTTGTGTTGGCCGGTCCTTGACGCGCGTCGCGTTCGGAACGTGGTCTCGAAACGGAAGGAACAAAAGAGCTGGTTGTCGAAGGGGGACGACGTAACGACAGGGGCAGTGGCTCATCGGGTGTCGAGAACGAATACCACAAATCCTTTCGAATGTGCCTTTAGCGCGTCTCCCCGGTATCTCGCTCTCATGAATACTGCAAATACCGCCCGGTATTCGTGGATTGGAGTAGCTCTTTCTTGGCCCCGGTGGGAGGGGTAGAGTAATGTGTGGGCATTGTCGAACAGCGGAGAGGAGAAAGGGACAGTTTCGACCGCGTATTCGACGATGCTCGCCGGCAGTCGTGTGTCGTATCGTTTGTAAGTTGACAGCCACCATTGCGGTTTGACGATCGACCATCCGTCAATCCGACTCCAGCGACGCTTCGAGGAGACGAGAGGCCTTGGAGGTAGAGAAGAAAAAGTACGTTTGACGTCGCATCACTTATCGAACTGGTCCACCAAAACCCTCGTGGATGCTCCTCGTCGACCCACGAAGAATTTCCAAATTCTATTATCTCTGGCGACGCGTTGCCAGACGTATCCGCCCCTTTCCTCTCTTCCTCCTCCCTCCCCCTCTCCCCGCCCCTCTCCTTTCGGCCAACTTTGTTTTTCGCTCGATCGATCCCCGCACGATAGCCGCGCGTACCCAGCGTGTATGTCAGCGTGCACGCGCGAGAGACGAGGTGCAAGAGACGGGTGGAGGACAACTCCAGAGGAGGACAAGAGTCCTCGTTCGCGAGAGAGAGAGAGAGAGAGAGAGAGAGAGAGAGAGGATGAAAGGATGAGCGTAAAATTGGCGTAAAACGCGAGGACGGTGGTCAGAGTTTGGCATTGCGTCTTCGGGAACCCCAGCGTGAGATCGTTTATACATGCAGTCAATGAATGCCCGCCGGCCGCCGCTGCTGATGGCCACGCTTTGTTTTGACGGACGGCTGAATAATCTACCTCTGAACTTCGTCTGATGGCTGTCTGTCGACCGATCCGTCCAACGATCCGTCGAACTCGCTACCGAAGCTTCCTTCTACGGAAGCTCGGCTCCGCGGTGTCCCGCTGTTTTCGCCTTCTCCTCGCTCGTGCTCGAAGCGACGAACCGCGATCAAACGTTGTCGCGTTCATATTACCTCTCGTCGTTCGTGGGTCTGCGTCACGAAGGAACGAGCACCAATTTGCTAGAACCGGTGTACTACGATCCCGTCCACGATCCGTTGTTGTGTATATATACGTGTGTATGTATATATATATATATATATATATATATATACGAAAAAACGTTGTATGTCGTTCGCGAAAACTTGGCGATACGAGAAGCGAATAGAGGAAACGTATAGAGACACTTCATAAATCACGCCAAACCAGCCACACACGTTCGATCGATCTCGATCGTTCACGATTATACTCACGCTTGTTAAAAATTCTTGTTTAACAACAAGGAAAGAAGAAGAAGAAGAAGAAGAAGAGGACGACGAGGATTAAAAAAAAAAAAAAAAAGAAATTGGTGCGTTGGTTGCAGGTTACAGGGAGACTGCGTTCGCGTTCGCGATCTCCGCAGCCGGGGTGGCGCACAGCGTGGCCCGCGCGTGCAGCATGGGACGGTTACTCTCCTGCGGATGCGACCCGTCCAGCTACAAGGGTAAGCCGCCTGCCAAGGCCAGGGGCACGCAATGGAAGTGGGGCGGGTGCTCGCACAATCTCGACTACGGCATGGAGTTCTCGAGACAGTTCCTAGATACGCGCGAGAGGGCCGGGGATATACAGTCGACGGTCAATCTTCACAACAATCAAGCTGGCCGCTTGGTAAGCCGTTTGATTAATCTTCCCTTTCATTCCCCTCTACCCCCTCTCTCTTGTGTCCGCCCTCTCCTCGCCCCCTCCCCTCCCCTCCCCGAGTCTTGCGATAAATATTTCATTCCGTGACAATATATATACATATATATATATATATATATATATATATGTATTATATATGTATGTATGTATGTATGTGTGTATGTATGTACGTACGTACGTATGTACGTACGTATGTATACATACTTGTTCTTCCCTCGGTATTTTATGTTCGTTCCATCGGGTTCCGCTGATTCTCCGCGTTTTAACGGTGATTCTTGCTCGGTGGTGCTAGAGCAACGCGAGAAAAGAAAGGAAAGCAAGGGAGGGAGCGAGAGAGTGGAGTAGAGAGAAAAGAGAGAGCGAGAGACAGAAAAGAAAACGGTGAATAGGGGTGGAGAGGAGGAGGAGTAAGAATACAACCGAGTCCTTTCCTCTCCACCATGCACCTCTCCACGCTCGGTCTCGCCTCGACGTTATTAAGACGAAGCCCGGGGCTGGACCACCCAGTCGTAGACTCATTAACTGTTTTGTACGCGACACCTCTTTGTTTAAAAGAAATTGCCCCCTTTTCTCTTCAGCCGCTGTTCATGCGACTCTCTTGACCACTCCGCGCACTCGCTGCACCGAAGACGGTCTTCGTAACCGTTCCTCGCATGCTAGTTTCTTTTTTCTTTTTTCTTCTCTTTCTCTTTTTCTTTCCTCTTCTTCCCCTCTCCCCTCCCTCCCTTTTTCTTCTTTTTCTTTCCCCTCCCCACCGATTCAATCTCCCGTCGTCGTAGTTGTCGTCGTTTAATTCGCCAAACTTTACCTTACCTTATCTTTTTCAGTTACTTACTTACTTACTTACTTACTTACTTACTTACTTACTTATTTACCCACCTTTGTTCTCTCCTACCCTTGTCGTCCGAATTTTATTCGACGAGAGACAACGATCGGTGAAATTTTAGGCGGTGGCGAGCAACATGCAAGTGCGATGCAAGTGCCACGGTATGTCGGGTTCCTGCGAGCTCAAGACTTGCTGGAAAGTGGCGCCGGATTTCCGAATAGTCGGGAAGACGCTCAAGGACCGATTTCGAAACGCTGTGCTGGTGGCGCAAAGCAACCTGGGCAGCGTGACCCCGTTGACCAGAGTGAGAGGATCGCGGAGGAGGAGGCCGGATCGGCAGAGGCAGAGGAAACATCGCGGTGGGTCGGGCGGGAACGGGCGTAAAAGGAGGCCCCGAGATCTCGCCAAGCAGTTGTTTTATTACCAAAAATCGCCAAACTTTTGCGAGAGAGATCCGAGCGCGGACATCCCTGGGACCGCGGGGCGTAGATGCAACAAGACCAGCTCCGGTGGGGACGGGTGCGGCAATCTGTGCTGCGGAAGGGGTTACAACGTGGTGAGGCAACGACGGGTCGAGAGGTGCAAATGCAAGTTTCATTGGTGTTGCATCGTGCAATGTCAGAACTGCACTGTGGAAGAGTGGATCACTGTTTGCAAGTGAGAAGGAAGAATGCCGGGGAGGGAAGGGGAGGGGGACGGAGGGGGGAAGAGAAAGGGTGTCTTTTATTTTCGCGTGTCTCGTCACGAATATCTCGTCGAATCGAAACGAGCGCGAACTAAATGACGAATTGATCCGAACGAACATGAGCAGAATCGCGTGTAAATAACACTTGATACACGGATTAAATCGGATCAAGGTATACGAACGGGGTATTTCCCAGTTCAATCTGATTACCACTCTTCGGTCTCGTCGTCGTCGTCGTCGTCGTCGTCGTCGTCGTCGGAAGTCTCATCGTCAAGAATCTATCTATTACGTTAATAATCACAATAGGAAAAGAATGGACGGATGGATGGATGGATGGATGAATGGATGGGTGGGTGGGTGGACGAACGAATGAACGATAACGAATATCAGAAGGGAACGAAAATCGAAATGGAAAAAAATCGGATCGACGTTTAACGCGAATGAGTCAGAGATCTGTTTAAGACGGAAACGTTCTACACGTTAAATCGCGTAGAACGTCATGGAAGCGTGAGTCAAGCAATCGCGAAACGAACGGCCTCGATACGAAGATTAGCCGTGAGAGATCGAGTCGACACCGATTCGGTCATCGTATTTCTATTCACGCTCAGCACGCATTATCGGGACACGTACGCTCGTGTAACGCTTAGCACGATCATCGCGCACGAGCACGAGCATGATGTAATAATACGGTTGGAAAGACAATGTAATTGTTCTTGAAACGCGCGACTAATTGTAACTAATTTAATTTGTAGGTAGATTTAAGCGGGCCAATAATTTATTTGTAACGTTGCCTCTATTTAATTAGTAGATATAATTTGAATATTCACAGCAAGTGTAACAACACCTCCGTCACAGTATTATTAGAGGAAGCAATGTGCGTGCATGTGTGCGTGTGTATAATAATAGAGATATTTCGGAATGGATGCGATTGTATACAATTTAATAATGCGCGTACAATAAAGAGTTCCTTTGAGACCGATAATCGCAACTCCCCATTTGTATACTTTCTTCTCTGCACAACTCGATCGCGGGAGAATCGATCGCGCGTCGAATCCGATTGGCGTCCGATTACAGTCACACGGGGATACTACAGTCACCGTGATTTGCGCGGAGATCGCTCGAAACCGTAACTCTTTCGGACTGGATTTACGGTGATGACCATTCCGATACTTCTTTGTACTCGTGGATAGATAGATAGATTCGTTCGACCTTCTTTTTTTCTTCTTCTTTTTCCATCGATCGTGCGATAAATTGTCCCGCGTTTTAAAACCTTGGAAAAATCTGTGTCAATTCCAGTTGCATGCCGAGCGAGAGAAAAAAAAAAAAGGAAAAAAGAAAAAAAAAAAAGACCATTTCAATACGATACTACGAAACATCAAAGAGTACGTTTTTTTTTTTCGTAATATCATCCCGTCTAGCTCTTAACCTCTCTGTTCTCGTTTCTACTTCGTGCCCGAGTGGTGGTGGTGATGGTGGTGGTGGGAGCTGCTCCATCTACCTCGCGAATCACGAAAAATTCAAAGGGATGATGGATAACAGGCGACAATTATCTTTCGCGATCACCGGGTATCGAGCATCGCGAGCTCAACTCGTTCGAATCAATTGATTCAAAGCCCTTGGAATTCACCGATCGCAAATTAGGTTTTCGAGTCTGTACTAGGATTCCGATTAGATTAGCAACGAAATCGGACGAGGACTTTCATAATCGTATTTTACATGGTTCGATGCAACGTCGATAGCCGATAATCCAAAGCGTCATCGTTACGATTATTTTGAACAATCCGGTTGATCGATCGGTCGGGATCGATTCCATCGAGGGACGACGACGATTAAGCAGAAGGATAGAAGAATTTCGATTCGATAATTTGGAGGCGTGGACCGAACGAGAGGGGAGAAAATCATCTCGTTGCGCGATCGAGATCAACGTGCATTCTCTTCACCGAAACGATAAAGCACACCGGGCCCAACAAGAAGAAGCCCGGCCTCGCGTCGCGTCGCGTCGTGTCGTGTCGTGTCGTGTCGTGTCGCGTCGCGTCGCGTCGCGTCGCGTATTCGCATTAACCGCGGCTCCCTTTGACAACCAGAACCAGGACGACCCTGAAGAAGCCGCGATAAAGCGCATTAATTTATCGCGCGACCCTCGGGAGATCTTTTTCAAGGCGCATCGATCCGACCAACAACGAGATTAGAAACGGTACGTACGCTTTTTACCCCGTGGATGGATACCTGTATCTCTCTCGACGACAATTATTCTCATGCCTTCGCCTCTTTCGTAATTCGCGACGACACACCGGTCTTAAGATCTACACCACCGGCCGCGACATTACGATTACGATTACTCGTAATGAACATCGATCCTCGACCGATTCTTTTTTTTTCTTTTCTTCTCCCCTTCCCTGTCCGTGATCGAAACACGAACAGGAACAATGAATGATACTCGCCGACACTCGCGATGGAAATGGAACGGAGAGATTTTCGAAGACGTTTCGAACAAGGAACGAACAAATGCAACGAGGAAATTTATCGAAAAATTCTCTGCTCTTCTCGGCACACGAGACAAAAGGAAAAATTACGGACACGTTCTCGAAAGGGGAATGAGAGGGGGGGGAGAGAGAGAGAGGGAGAGAGGGAGAGAGATAGTATAGAGATTGGACGACGATCTCGGGAACGAAATCAATGAGCTAACAGGCTTGCGAGTTAGCAGTTAGTTAATTAAGTCGGCGTTATTGGATCATGGAAGCCAAGCACCCCTCCCCAGCAGTACCCCTTCGACGCAATCGTGACTACCGCCCTGTACGAGCGTCGTAGAGCTCGGCTCTTACTCCGGCACACGAGCATTGCGAGGGTGGACGCCGCAGGGCCTGCACAACCTGCCAGACGTTTTAATTAGAGGTGAGTTTCATCGCGAGCCACGATAAGAGCACCCCTCTGTTACTTGTCCCTTACGAGTAAGTGTTTTGCACCTTGCGTGAAAACCCTTCGTTTCGTCCGCCGCTAGACCATATACAGGCTAAGTCCCTCTCTAACCCGTCGTCGACTCTTGGGAAACCAATGACGGAAGAATCACCGACGAGTCGTCGAGACGATCATTCGTGCGTACAGCCTGTGTGAATATGGATGAATCGACACGATCGATCACGATCGATTCGACTCGACGATATAATATACGACCGCGGTTTTCCACCGATTATTCGAAATATAATTGTTTTTATATTCGCGTCTCGCGTCTTTTATGTGTGTGTATATTATATATATTCGGCTGATTTTTCACTTTCTTTTTTTCTCTCTCTCTTTCTCTCTCTCTCTCTCTCTCTCTCTCTCTCTCTCTCTCTCTCTCTCTCTCTCTCTCTCTCTCTCTCTCTCTCTCTCTCTCTCTCTCTCTCTCTCTCTCTCTCTCTCTCTCTCTCTCTCTCTCTCTCTCTCTCTCTCTCTCTCTCTCTCTCTCTCTCTCTCTCTCTCTCTCTCTCTCTCTCCAAAGATTCCCTTCTGTCGCCTCCTTAGCTTCCGACCTTGGAAAATTCTTACGCGTTCGAGAATATTCGATCGAATAATTTTAACCGGTCGATGATTCTTTCTTTTTTTCTTTCTTTCTTTCTTTCTTTCCGTACCACCGCGTTTAATCGAAGAATCGACTTAATCCCAATTTGGAAAACGATCGAGCGAACGAACAAGTGAAGAATTTCACGATATTTATCCCGAGAGAAGGCGCATTAGCGCGAACGAATCCCCCCGGGATGCCACAAGATCGCGAGGCTCGCTCCCGAGACACCATTATCGTTTTCGGATCGCGAATAATGCCGCAATTAACAAGTTTCGCTCGACGGAATAAAGAGGGAGGCAACGAAGAAGAAGAAGAAGAAGAAGAAGAAGAGGAGTCACCGAGATGTGAAGAAAGGAGGAAAGAATCGAAGGAGTACGTACGCGAGGAAGATGCAAGAGCAGGAGGAGGAGGAGGAGGAGGAGGAGAGAGAGAAAAAAAGAGGTGGAAAAAGGGAAGGTGTATATGCGAGGTGCTTTACGTTCCACGGTGCGTCTCTCAAGGTGGCGGAACATGTGTTTCTGAATGTTTTGCCAGGATGCCGGGAAAAAGGGGGAGAGAAATCCGTAAATACAGAGGGAGAATCGGAGGGCAGAGGAAGGAGGAAGCGCGCACAATCGGTTGGGGAAGAGCGTCCCTCGTCTCGTAGCGGTTCCATCACGGCGACACTTGCCGTGAAGGAAGGTAAATCCAGCCCAGGTGTCGTCTCGGATCGACCAACTTGTTCGCTCGAGCAAGAATGACAAAGACGGACACGCGATAGTTGGAATTACCGACGTATCGGTAATTTCAACGAGGAGTACGAGGAGAAGGAGTACGAATACATGAGAGAGAGAGAGAGAGAGAGAGAGAGAGATGAGAGGGAGGGAGGGAGGGAGGGGGGAGGAGCAGGAGGGAGAAAGAGACAAGACAAGAGGGATACACAGGTAAGGTGGTAAGACAAGAGCCGAGAGTGGAGGAAAGAGAGGAGGAGGGAGGGAATCGGCAAGAGCCGCGAGAGAGGAGAATATGTTGCGGAAAGTTAAATGTTGCATGAGGTTCGAGGAAGAAGAAGAAGAAAGGAGACGAGATTCCCGGTATCGATTAACCCCCTGACGGAAATAACGATCTTTGGTGGAGGATCGGTCGATCGCGAGAACAGCGACACCTCCGCCTCGGAATCTCAAAGAGGTAGACGCGTTATCTGCCGAAAGGATCGATCTTGGAGTGTCTGTAAAAGGTAGAGCGGAAGGAGGGAAGGAGAGAGAGATTGGAGGGCAAGAACGGGGGGGCCTCGTGCCCGACGAGGAAAACGCGGCGTGTCCGCCAACCACCGAGACACGAGATCCATCCACTGTGCACGATCGATCGACAAGCGATCTCTCTCTCTCGATATCGGACCGACACACCAGTTTTTCCACGAGGAACGAGGCGGCGCGGCACGGCGCGGCGTGAGATAGCGAACGATAGATAGGGAGGATCGATCGCCGAATCGAGAGGGATTCGTTGATTTGACTAGTTTTTCCAAGTTTTTAGGAAGGCGGAGACGCGTCGCGTTTAAAGACACGTCGAGAGTGTGTGGAGATGGGGGGCGAGGAACAGAAAAGCGAGAGAACGAGCCACTTGTCACCAGTTTACCGTACTTTCCGGCGAAAGGAGTGTCGAACCCTTTTCAACCGGTCCGAACCGGTCGGCTGCCGATCGTTTTCGGCTTCTGCGCATTCTCTTTTTCTTCCTCCTCCTTCACCTCCTCCTCCTCCTCCTCCTCCTCTTCTTCTTCTTCTTCGTCCACTGCCACTACCGGCGTTGCTCCCTTCTTCCCAGGGATTCGCGGTGCTAACATTCCGCCGGTGTAGCAGGGGACCTTCCTCGATCGAACGACGAATATCACAACTTTCCCACACAGCACTCTCTTTTCGTTTCGGAGAGCGCGAGAGTAAACCCTTTTGGAGAACCCCTCGAACGTTTCTTTCGTTTCTCGCTTCGTCCATCCACAACTAGCGTTATCGTACTCGTTTGGGAGCAAAGGGGGGTGGAGGTGGACGCGCGCGACTCGAAACGATGGAGAGAGCGGTGGAGAGAGGTGGGCGATGATCGAAAAAGGCCGATTTTCGATTTGACCGAACGGTCACGTCCGTGGTTGAAACTTTCCCACAACGAGCGTTTCGTCCCCACCCTCGTTCCCTTTTAAAGAGCTCGGGAGGCCTGCACAGGTTCGCGATCGGCCACGGCCTCGGTCGAAGAGAAGAGAGAGGACGCGTATCGCGGGGACGAGGATGGAGATATAAAGAAACGATCCGGAGCCGAGTGGCACGGAAAGCTTTTTCTGAAATCACGGGACCCGTCCTTACCTCGCCACCTTTCTTCTCGTTCGTCTTCTCGCGACGCGCGGTCGGGCATCAATAATTTAACGCCCTGTCGTACCGATAAACCTGCACCGCTGGCTGCCTGCCTGCCTGCCTGCCTGCTCCACGTCCGCTGCAACCAGGAAAAGGAACGAGCATGAACACGAGGACAAGGAGAGAGAGAGAGTGGGAGGGAGGGAGAGAGGTTGAGAAAAGTGCGAGGAAGCCGAGGAATAACGTACGTACGTATCGTATCGCATACGAGGAGAAACGATCGGAACGATCTCGTGTGGACATCCGTGTGGACCTCAACCCGAGTTTCTTACGTCTGTTCGTTCACATATAGTCAGTGACGCGTCGTCTTCTCGCTCCGATCTCGCCTCCTCCTCCTCCCTCCCTCTCCTCCCTTTTTCTCTTCCTCTTTCTCTCCCTTGCCCTTTCTCCCTTTCCCTTTCCCTCTTCGATTACAAGCGGCAAGAAGCGGCAAGAAGCAGCATTACACGAGACACGCCGCGCCGACAAATCGACGGATTATGCCGGACGAGCGCCGACCCACCGGGAATAAATGAATTGGTTAACGACGCGAAACTCCTCTCGTTACTCGCCCTCCCATCCCACACCTCTCTCTCTCTCTCTCTCTCCTCTCTCTCTCTCTCTCTCTCTGTTTCCTCTCCTGCGATGCAATCCTCCTCTGTCCTCCCTCCCCCTCCCTCCTCCTCCTCCTCTTTTCCTTTTCCCTCCGCCTTTCCATTTCCACGATTCGAAGCGGGAAACAAACACGGGAGATTTTTACCACGGTTACCATCGTGATGGATGGATCTCTTTGCCGAATCTGTTGCACTCTTTGGCAAAGAGAGAAAGCTCTGCCTCTCGCCTCGAATCGTCTCGAAATCTCACTTCAACTTGAACGCGTTCAACTTCACCGTTTCGAGAGTGCAAAATGTCGCTAAACGGCGACTTATTACCTTGGCAACACCGCTAATGAATTCGACGAGGGGATTACGCAGCTACGACTAATGATCCAATAACGTAGATATTCCCGATGGCAGTTTCGTGTCAACGAAGCTTATCAACTGCCCCCGCAAGATAATGGGCGCATATGGGAGGTAAAGGGAATATAATAGATCGAGCAGGAATGGAGTAAAGAGGAAAAAAAAAGAAAAGAAAAGAAAGAAAGAAAGAAAGAAAAAAAAAAGTGAAACCGCATCGATCGATCGAGTCTTTGGCAAAGCAGCTAAGCGAGCCAACCACGGACTCGCGTAGCCCATTAAATACTCTTACGCAATCCGTAAAATCCGATAAATGGGATGTGTATTATCCATTGCCGTTCCCGCAGCCCTACAAGTACCGGACAAGGATGCGAATGGTGAAACAGTTAGACCGTTCGCGTTTCCACGAATTGATTCACAACCGTTTTTCACCGGGGTTTTTTCTCCTTGGAGATGGCTCTCCAAGATTTTCCCGCCTCGTGTCCTCGTGACGACGACGGACTACATCGATCGTGGCTCGTAATCTCGTATGCGAAAGAAACGAAAATTCATTCATTTCCTCGTCCGTACGACGACGAACGAAAATCAAACGGAGAAAACCCGCAAGTTCTACCAACCTACCACCAACACATCTGCTTACGTTGTACGTTGTGTCGTATGCGCGATTAACGAATCGGGTACAACTGTACCGACAACTGTTGTATCGTGTTGTATTCGTGTTGTAAAATATTCGAGAGAGCTCGAGAATGAAAGAAAGAAAGAAAAAAGTAATAGTAGTAGTAGTAGTAGTAGTAGTAAAAATGTAGCAGAAGAGAGAAAAAAAAAAGAAGAAGAAGAAGAAGAAGAAAAAGAAAAGTTACGCGATGATTTCCGACCCCGAATCGAACTGAAATGATACCTTTTCGAATTCCTGACGCAACTTTAGTTTTTCCTCCCTTTAGCGGTGGAAGGTTTTCAGGAAGCGAGCTACTAATTAGCGATTACCACTCGTTCACGCGGCACTCGAGAAAGAATATAATTAGCACTCACCTTTGTGCCGATGCGCCGTGAAACCCTCGACCGGCCGAACCTGGCCTCTCGTAAAAAATCTGTAGAGCGTTTCTCTCTTCGTTCGAAGAGTCATTCTCTCGTCGTTCGAACAGATGGAAAGGGGCACCACGGGTCGGCCCCGCTTTCCCGTGAGTGTGAAGAGGTACGCGACGGCGAACCACTTCCTCCACCGTTGCATCGACGAGCACTCCTAACTCGTGAAAACGAGAACAAAATTAATGAACTTTTTGTCGTGCTTCTGTTTCCATGCATCGGAGGATGCATGATGAACAGAGGGGAGGGGGGGAGGGGGCCCACACAGGTTTTTTTTTCGCTTCGCGCAACTCGATCGGGAATCGTTTAAATTTTATTTTTTTTCTTCTTCTTCCCCCCTTTCTTTTTTTTTCTCTCTTTTCTCTTTTATTTCCTTGCTTTCTTCCTTTTTTCGTTTTGTTCTCTCTCTCTCTCTCTCTCTCTCTCTCTCTCTCTCTCTCTCTCTCTGCTCTCTACAATAAAATCGTTCCCCTTTCTTCTTGTTCGCGTTTCGATCGCGTAATCGTTCGTTCGTTCCGCAATAAAAAAAAAAAAAAGGAAGAAGGAAAAAAAAAGACAGAGAGAAAGATCTCTTCTTTTCTCCCCTCACGCGTTTTCATCTCGTTTAATCGAGTATTTCGAGAACGAACAAGAGCGATTCTCTTTTTCGCCCGAACTTGTTTCAGAGTAGAGAAACGAGGCGAAAATGAGCGATTACGGCGGATACGGCGACAGAGGTACGAGAGAACAACGGAGACGAAGAGAAAACAGGGAAGAGGATTTTAACGATCGAGGAAGATCCGCCGTGCAACGATTGGACAGCATACAGGATCCTGGAAAACGTTACCTACTCAGAGATTGCATAGGTTCTGGTGTATGCAGTGACGTTTACGAGGCGATCGATCGACAAGCCGGTATACTCTTTTACTCTTGCTTAATTTCTTCATTCGATCTATTCTTTTCTAAACTCGACGCGTATCTTTTTTTCTTTTCTTTTTTTTTTTTTTTTTCATTCCATCCATCGTTCACGCTTTATCGTTCTTCTGATTCTCAGATAACAAAAGAGTCGCGGTGAAGGTGCAAAAGCTCACTCCCGAATCGGAATCCATGATCCTCGAGGAGTACAGAATTCTTCGAGATTACACGTCTCATCCGAATCTGCCGGATTTCTATGGTATATATCGCAGAAGATCCGGAAAGAAGACCGAATACGATCAAATATGGTTCGTGATGGAGGTAAGGAGGTAACGACGAATCGAACGAATCGAAACTTATCTCGACCCGTTAACCTTAGTCTCGAATCCCATCATCGGGATATCGGACGTTATTACACGTTCGTATTCGGCTCTAAGCATCTTTATCGCGTTCGAGCATCGATCTCGAGATAGCGTTGTGAAACTGTGAAACTGCCACTCCTTTAACATCGTAATTCTTCGGAGAAAAAGAAAGAGGGGTGGGGGAGAAAAAAAGGAAAAGAGAGAAAGAATAGAAGCGGAGACCGCGAACAGACACACGGCACGAGGGTGGGTGGGGGGAGATGGATGGGGGGAATAAAGAGAGAAAAAAACGGAAGACAACGGCGATGGAAGAGTTGGTGTACGTACTACCCATGCCAGGACCCGGAGGCAATTTCAAGCATTTGAGACGGTCGAATACACGGATAATTTACGACACGCGCGGCCATTAAACAATCATTAAACTCGTTCGTGTACGCAGGTGAGCCCTGGCACGTCGCGGCCCTAATTTACGGGTGGACCTCCTCGGTGCGCCCGAAATATTATTACTTATCTCGAGCAAACCGTCGATATTCGATTTAACGCATACTACGCGCGTTCACGTACGATCTTTCATGCCCCCTAAATACCAATACCGACAGCGACGTCCCGTTTTCTTTTCTTTTTCGCTCGAACCGTGATGCCGAATATCCGATATTGCTCGCCGTTATGTTCGAACGAATATTTCTCGGGATGAAATTCTCGGGACGATAGAGAATAGAGAATAATAGGATGGTGGAATACGTTAGGTGGATTGTGCACGCGTCTCGACAATCGAGAAAAGAGATGAGCAGAAGAATTCAGAACTGGACACGGACGAACGAATTTGCGAGTCGATCTCTGTTCCTCGAATTAAAATTCGAGAAGGCCAGTTCAGAATCGACGAACGGAAAAGAGTATAACGACATAATGCAGTTAAGATTTATCATCGATCACGGCTATGCATACACACACATATATATATATATATATTAATCTTAGTCTTATATCGTGGATGAAAATTTTGGTACCGAAAGAACAGCATCGTTTCGTTTGAAGCTCGTATCGTATACGACTAAATAATACTCGTCTCCATCTGGATTCGTCGGATGAGCAAGAAACCGCGGGCAGAGGCGGAATATACCGAAATAAAATTTATTATTAGATTAAGATGTAAACGGGTGTTTAGAAGCGTTTATAAGCATTTTCTCTGCTTCGATCCGTGCCAGGGTTACGTTAGAGGTTACATTAGAGAGAAGTCGAAACCGTTAATATCGAGCCTCGAGTATCGAGATCGCGAGCAATTACGTAAAATCACTCGGAAAATTAAACTTCGTCTCGAAAGTAGTCGATTTAAATTGCTTCCGCAATTTCGCGGATGAAGTAAGCTATTCGCTCAACGCGAAAGTACGACTCAAGTACGATGCGGCGACGCAAATCGAAGATTGCTTTCTTAAGCCGCGATTGCGATATAATTTTAAGAATAAACACAACGGAGTGATTTTGCGGTCGAATCGCGTCTCGATTCGATTGTAAAAATCGAATCGTGCTACCATCGTCGATATGTATTCGAATAGTTTCAGAATCAGAAGTTGTTGCTGCTACGCTTTTAAATTTAACATATTGTTTGTCTCTTTCTTTATTATCTCGTGTTATTGTATTCTCTATGTTTGTACAATTTTTTATCTAACAATCGTTTTCGTTTTTATTATTCAATTCGTAGCTTTGCGACGGTGGAACAGTGATGGATCTCGTGCACGGCCTTCTAGCCATGAACAAGAAAATGCGGGAAGAGCACATAGGCTTCATCCTGAGGGAAGTGATTCAGGTAAATTTTCAGGTAATGCGA
The DNA here is from genome assembly GCF_048593485.1 of Apis florea. Classification (NCBI taxonomy): domain Eukaryota; kingdom Metazoa; phylum Arthropoda; class Insecta; order Hymenoptera; family Apidae; genus Apis; species Apis florea. The sequence continues at coordinate 118,317 of NW_028256747.1, forward strand.
GATTGAGCAGATTTAAAATGGAGCTCGATAAAAGGTTGGAAACTGCTGCAATTTCTTGATATTAACCGCGATTCTGCCGTTGCATTCGCCGTTTAAGTCCGCAATAAACGTTATTTATGCGAGGCTATAAAAGCGACGACACCGGGTAGCTGGTAATGGTCGAAGACAATTACAAATCAAATTGTATCCGATCCTTTTCGTTTCGAGCGTACCAAGTGTTATATGCATGCGAGGCATAGGCGTCGCAAATGAACAAAGAGAATTATTGTTATAATTCAGAAACTCAATCAAACAAATATTTTTCCAAGCATCGTGTTCGATCAATAACAAATTCTGAGGAAAAGAATTTACGGAAACAGCTTAACTTTTTACTTTTCTTAGAAAAAAGGAAAAAAAAAAAAAAAGAAAGAAAAACACGCGTCTTATACGAAAGACCAGCGAGGAAGAGGCGACTATTCTGCCTCTATTTCTAAGAGAGAACAATTAATCGAAACGACCTGGTAGATTCGTTGAAATCGTGAAATCGCGAGATAAGAAAAATAAAAAATGAAGGAAAAAGAAGAGGTAGGGATAATAAAAACGGACAAAGGGAAACGAGGATTGATTCGTTTCGTTTCGACACGATTCGAACGTGTTGCGTCGATCGATGAAAGGAGAGCTGGTCTCTCTAAATCCGCGCTTCTTCGCGTATTTACGTGCAAGAGCAGGAGAACGCGAAGGATCGCGAGAGACGCGCGTCAATGGGCCGCGTTCTATAAATTACAAATAAGACAGGCGAGATAGCTCGCTAATTAACCTGCTCGCAAATGAAAGGCTGCCCGCTCGTTCCCCCCTTCTCCCTCCCCTCCCCCCTCCCTCCTCTCTCTTCTCTCTCTCTCTCTCTCTCTTCGGATGCATCGAGCGGAGATCAAGATTTCCGTCCCATTCTTCTCTTCTCGGCTCGTGTGCACCAGGTATTCGTGTGTTACAGTCAAGGACAACGGAGCAGGGAGATCTCCGTCGGTAGAAACGTATGGGATCTTACCGCTCCGCGAGGAATGACGCGTGGAACGAGAGGAGTAATCGCGGAGGAGAGTCACCGCGACACACGGCGAGCTGTGGACGGAGCCGTGTGTAATTTTGAAAGGGATTCACAATGGGGATAATGTTCCGCAATTCCCTCCCTCCCCCCCCCCACGGAATATAATTTAGCTTGATAACGTAGGAGGCGTGATTTCGTGGCGGCTACCGCGGGGAGGAAAGGAGAGCGTAGTGGTCCGCGGAAACGGAATAAAGGCGAGGAAACGATTAGAAAAAAAAAAAAATTCTGGACAGTGAACGGAGAGTGAACGGGTGTCATTTACGCGTCAAACTGGTGCAACCTGATCGGCGCCGAGGGTAAAACGCGCGTTTCCGTTTCGAATCGGCGCGCTCGTTTCCTCTCCGCTCCGGTTATACGCGGTCGCGGCTCGCGGCTCGGTTTCTCTGCAAAAACATCGGGACCGCGTAAAATCGATGGGTTCTGCCAATTATCTCCGCCGTGAGAACTTCGTGAACCTGATACCTCGCGACCTCGACGAATTCGCTCGCTCGATCTGTAACCACTTCCTATATCTTGGATCGATATCGCAATCGAATCCGAAATCCGAACGTTCATTCCTTCCTTCATTGTTATTCGTCGAAAGGAACGAATAGATGATGGATGGATGGATGGATGGATGGATCGAAACTAGTGTTGAATGTGAATAAAACTATATATATATATATATATATATATATATATATAAATTGTATAACGATATAACGAAGAGAGAGAGAGAGAGAGAGAGAGAGAGAGAGAGAGGAAAGTCATTTTACGCTTTTGCGTAGCATCGATCGATCGATTTCGAACGATCCAATCTAGGAGAAGTAGTAGTAAGTAGTTGGATTTTCAAGTAGTTAAGCAAACGATGCTTGGAGAATAATTTTTTTCTTATACGCCATCCACGCACGCGAGATTTCCTGCGTTCCTCGTTCCTTCTTCCCCCTTTCTTTGTCTCTCTTTGCTCGTCTTACCATCCTTTCTCGTAAAGTGCACGCAACCCCCTTCTTCTTCTCCTCGGACGTCGCCTTCTTGTTCGCGTTGGTACGTGTTCCATGGGCCCAGTAGCGATTCGTCCACGGTCGCTCGTGCGGTAAATCAGGCCACGTTGACGTTTAATGCCGGCAAATTACACGCGAAATAAATGCTCGCGAAGAACGAGGTACCGGTGTCTACCCTCCCGACGAAATCGCGTTTCGCAAGAACGAAAGGAGAAATCGAACGAAAAGATATTCGATCGAGGGACGAAGATTCGATCTTTTTCCTCTAACTTTTGCGCTCGATCGTTCCTTCGGATCGTCTGACAGAATTATTATCCCCTTCCCAGGCGATGATTTATCTGAACGAGAACAACGTGATGCACCGTGACATCCGTGGCAGTAATATATTACTCACCAAAGAGGGAGAGATAAAGTTGGTCGATTTCGGCCTGTCGAGAACGTGCCAGGCTGAAATAGGAAAAAGGTACACTTGCGTGGGATCGCCGAGTTGGATGGCACCGGAGGTCGCCATAAGCAAAGGGAATAACTCGGAGGGATACGGAAACAGAGCGGATGTCTGGGCTATCGGAATCACGGCGATCGAGTTGGCCGATGGAAAGCCGCCGTTTCAAGATATGCACCCTACCAGGGCGCTGTTCCAAATAATACGAAATCCTCCCCCGACTTTGAACAGACCGTCCAATTGGTCCCAAAATTTCAACGATTTCATTTCCGAGTAAGTTTCTTGGTGATTCGATCGTGATTTTATTTTATTACTCGAGTATATTCAGATCGACGCGTGTCGATCTCGCTCTTCTTTCAGATGCCTCGAGAAGAATCCTGAAAATAGACCGTTCATGGGGGAAATAATCGAACATCCTTTCTTGGCGGAGTTACCCGATAACGATTTCCTGGTAAATTTGAGCGAAAAAGAAAAGGGCGAGATAAAATAACACAATATGTGACAATAAATAATATTTCCAGCTAACGAAAGAGATCAAGATATTGATGATGGACGCGTGTGAGAAAGGTAAACAGGAAAGAAAATTGGAAATATTAGTTCGAAAGGGTTTCCTGAAGGTAAAAAAAGGTTTTAAAGTGAACGTAAATAACGTGTTGCTCGTTGCTTTACTTACCTTAACTTTGTCACTCGCCGATTCAGACTCACCAGACCGATCCTCTGGAGCCTATGTTCATGGAAGATCTGGCCGCGCTCGAAACGCTCACGGAAGACGCGATCCTGGACGAATTGCACGAAAGATTGCGGCAAGGCTATTACCACAGTTTTATCGGCGATATACTTTTAATTTTGAATCCGAACGAGCAACAGGACATTTATGGATCCGATGTAAGGGTTATTTATATAGAATAAATTTTTTTTTTTTTTGATTAATACGTATTAACGACGAATTTTTAATAACTTTTGGCCGGTTTATTCTTTGACACGAAATTACCAGCTAATAAATTTAACTCTCTCTCTCTCTCTCTCTCTTTCGTTGATTGCAGTTTCACACAAAATATCAATTCAAATCGCGGTCGGATAACGCGCCTCATATATATTCCGTAGCGGATAGCGCTTATCAAGATGTGATGCACAACAACGAGGCTCAACATATTCTACTGGCAGGCGAGAGTAATTCGGGAAAGACGACTAATATGATGCATCTGATTCGACATCTGATGTATTTAGGGAAAGTAAGTGATCGTCGATTATCGATTAGCATTATCGATTAGCGTAAAGGAACGATATCAACGAGTATTGTTCTAAAAGTTTTCAAGTTTACTTTTTCCAGCAATTCGATTCTTTTAATTCGAGGGAGAAAAAAAAATTTTTCGATAGATTTAGTAGAACGTCGTGTGCGTTGAAATTTGATTAAAATATGCTCGTCGAAGCAGATCGCGATCTTCGCTATTTCGAGTGAAAAAGGAAATCAATATCACATTTTTGCTCGTTTGATTTCAGAGTTTACAAGATATTGGAGGGAGATTTATAAAAGCGATTAAAATGATTCAAGCTTTCAGCAATGCTGCCACACCTTTAAATCCTAATTCGACCAGATGCCTGCTTCAAGTGCAAACCACGTACGGAACGTCCGGGAAAGCCTCCGGCGGCATATTTTGGTTGTATCAGTTGGAAAAATGGCGAGTTTCTACGCGCGACAGGTTAAGATCGGCCTCTGTTATTCAATCGGAACTGCTGCGATAATTTAAATCGTATATTCGAGATTTTGCGATTTTATACGATAAAATGATCGTATAAATCGTAGGATTTAATTCGATCGAACACGATGGTAATCATGCTCTCGTATATCTTCTCGACAGAAATCAATCGAATTTTCACGTGTTGTACTACTTTTACGACGGTATGGACGCCGTAAATAAGTTGAAGCATTATCATCTACCACCGGGAAGACGGATGAGGTATCTGAGAATAAGCGAGAAGGGGACTGAAAGAAAGCGATCGTTCAAAGTTCGAAATGATCCACGCGGGAATGTGGCCAAGTTTGAGGAGCTTAAGGAAGATCTGAAGATCTTGGAGATGGAGGAGCATTGCGAAATGATCTGGAAAGTATTGGCAGCCATTTTGATTCTAGGAGAAATTCGTTTCATCGAAGACAATAATGGAGAGGCTGATATGGACAATAACGACGCGGCTAACAAAGGTAAAGAAATTTGATGTTCCGATTCTTCGTCTGTAAACTCTGTAATTATTATTAACTCTCAATCCTCTTATTCCAGTCGCCGAGCTGCTTAATTTAGATGAGAAGAAATTTAGTTGGGCGTTGCTTAATTATTGCATGATCGTGAATGGAAACGCGGTACGTAAGAGGCACACTTACGAAGAAGCGAAAGAGGCGAGGGATGTATTAGCTAATACGATATATCAACGATTGGTCGACTGGATGGTAAACACTATCAACGTGAAATTTACATTGACGCGTTCCCTATTGTAAGTTTCGCGTGTTGCAATTATTAACGAAATTAATGAACAAAATAATGGAATTACCTGAAACAAATGCGGTGTTTTAGCGGTGACAAATATGCGATTAACGTGATGGATCTCTTTGGATTCGAATGTTTTGCGGTGAATCGACTGGAACAGTTGGTGGTGAACACCATGAACGAACAGATGCAGTGTTATTACAATCAAAGGGTGTTCGCTTGGGAAATGGTAAGATCTTTTTTTTTTTTTTTTACGGTAAAATAAATTTTATCGTGAATGAGATTTCTTTTTTTTTTTTTTTTTTCCCCCTCCCCTTCTATCAAAAATGTTGATCCGTAGCAAGAGCAAGAAGAGGAGGCCATACCTATGCAACGTTTACACTTTTACGACAACAAAAATGCGATAGACAATCTAATGGGCAAAGACAGAGGTTTATTCAGCATAATCGATGAAGCGTCGAAAAACATGCTTGATTATACGCACGTGATAAGCAAAATACAAAATCGAGCAGGCAACGTTTACGTAAAAGTGGTGAGTTCCCATGAATTTACCGTCGCTCATTACACAGGGAAATTGGTCTACGACGCTAGCGAGATTGCCGAGAAGAATCGTGACTTTCTCCCTCCCGAAATGATCGAAACTTTGAGGCAATCGGCCATCGGAGCCGTGAAAGAAATGTTCACGAACAAACTGACCAAGTCTGGCAATTTGACCATAATCGATGAACATTCGAAAATTGAGGAAAAGAAGACGAACAAGGGCAAATGGGGCGCGCTTATGCAGGAATCGAAACTAAGGGTGAGATTCGCTTAATAATAATAATAATAATAATAATAATAATAATTTCAGTTTTTGCCATTTCATAAAAAAAAAAAAAAATGAAAGAAATGATAGATCGACGATCTTCTGAGGAAATGGAAAAAAAAAAAAAAAAGAAATTGAAATTGAAGAAAACTTGTGATTTGGCGATTGTTATTTTATGAACAGAGATTTAACACCACATCCCGAGGCCAATTCTCCCAGATACGGAAAATGAGAACGTGCGCGGCTACCTTTAAATCCACCAGCCTTGAAATCCTTAAGAATCTCTCGATAGGAGGCGGAAGTGGTGGTATGCATTTCATCAGATGCATAAGATCGGATCTCGAAGGGACGCCTCGTGGGTTTTATCGAGAGGTCGTTAGACAACAGATCAGAGCGTTGGCAGTTCTTGACACTGCCAAAGCCAGGCAATATGGTTATCCCCATAGAATAAGTTTTCCAGAATTTATTCGAAGGTAATTAATTTGTATCTACCCACGAAATATATAGATTTCGATTTTTTTACGAATTAAACTGAACTAAACTGAAAGAAAACCCTTTCACGATTAGATATCAATTCTTGGCGTTCGATTTCGACGAAACCGTAGAAATAAATAAAGACAATTGTCGATTGCTGTTGATCAGGTTAAAATTGGAAGGTTGGATAATTGGAAAAACTAAAGTATTTTTGAAATATTACAACGAGGAATATCTTTCGCGCTTGTACGAGACACAAGTGAAAAAAATAATAAAGGTTCAATGCATGATGAGATCCTTCTTGGCGCGCAAAAACATGGCGTCGAAGATCACGTCCAATATAAAAAAGGAACCTGGTAGGTAAATTGATAGGCAAGAGAAGCGCAATAATTAGATGCGAGCCGATTCATCGTTTTTCCACATCTTTTGTTTCTTCTTGTTGTTGTTGTTTTTTTTCTTTTTCTTCTTTTTGTTTTTTGAGAGGCTCGTACTTTTTTTTTTTTTTTTTTTTTTTTTTTTATGACAAGAAATTTAACGGGTATTGTTTCAGTGAAGAAAGCGTCTATAAAGGAAAAGAGTGCGGTGGAGCTAACGGAAGAAGAGGCAGCTGTAGTTGTTCAGAAAGGTAGGACAATATATAGATATGAATAAGATGTGTGTGAATGAGCGGGGGAGGGGGAGAGGGGGGGGGGAAGTTTTTTTTTTTACGAGCCTAATAGTTTTCATTGTCGTTCGTATAATTCACTTTTCATTGTTCATTCTCGATTCTTCAAATATTATATATGATTAATTGTAATATGTTGTATGAAAAATAGTGTACAGGGGACATTTAGTGAGGGCGGAGATGAAGCCTCGTTTAACGAAGGAGAAGATGAGTATGCAAATGATAGATATGATGAAGTTTTACAGCAGCAAATGGAGATCGAAGAGCATGTTTCAAGTTCTTCTACGGTACCGTGCAGCCCGGTATCAAGACCTCGTGCAATTTTCGCAACAAGTAAACGAGTCTCTATATTTTTCTATCTTTCTATTAAAAGAAGTTAATAAGTTTCATGTATATGTATATATATATATATGTGTATGTGTGTAGCTTTTTAACTTAAAATTTCATCGTTTAAAATTATTTTAAACAGGTGCATCTGTTCAATCAAGCGATAGTAGTATCTCTCGCGACGACGAATAATGGGATATCCATAGATAAAGTAAATACTAATGTTTCGCCATCCGCGTACTTAGGCCAAACGAGACCACCCGAAGTGCACAAGTTACCTTTCAACTTTTATTCCGAGTTACCATTTACTTATCCAAATAAAGGAATGAAAAACGTTGGGTGAGTCGATTTTATGTTATTCTCCTCCCAATTTTCCTTTCCTCCTGTTTTTTTAGAAAATTGTTCGGATAAAATTAGCGTCAATTGTCCTTTCATTAGATATCATTTATCATTGATCGTGTTCGTGTGTAGTTTTATATTGTATAGTTTTCTGTGTTTTGATCGCGTGCAAGAAATTCGACAAAAAAAAGAAAAAAAAGAAAAAAAAAACAATACAAACGACAAAAGTTTTTTGTCGCTAAGTAACAAAAGTTTTTGTTTCACCACGCGCTTTCGCGTTGTGCTTTCTTTTTATAAATGTGCTGTTTTGTCATTATTTTTCGTCTTTCATTGTGTGTGCCGTCTCTATCTCAACATAAGAGCCGCTTAAAAACTCTTTGAAGTTTTGTGGACTGAAGATCACGTTCTCGCAGATACGCGTCGTCATTGGCATCTGACGAAGAGCACGAAGCTTGGGACGCGCCATTACAAAGACATACAGTGCCTTGGGCCACCAGGAACAGTCGTACCAAAGGTGCCTATCACATTTTGTTTCGTCCAATCGAGGTGGATCGATAGATAACGTCGATAACTCGTCATCTTTATCCACTCGAGAACGGAATTTTTTTTTTTCTCACATCTTTTTCGTACATTTCAATTATCATTCTACTTTTTTTTTTTTTTTTTTTTTTTTTTTTTTATTATTCTTAACCTTGCGTTAAGTTCATCGACTGCGCACACAGAGTGCATATCGTTCTTCTTCTGTTTCCGTTCATAATTTCCTCTCTCGTTAAAATAAAACGATAATACTATCGTATCATTCTGTGTATGCAGTTTGCTCTGTCTAACTCTTTTCATCAATTCAATTTCTCTTTCAGTCGTAAGTTTATTGACACGTTCAATTAATTAAATTAAGAAACTTTAAAACTTTTCCGTCGTTTTTTACAACAACCGATCAATTGTCGCGTTTTACGATAATAATAATAATAATAATGATAATAATAATAATAATGATGATGATGATGATGATGGTGATGATGATAACAACAACAACAATAATAATAATAATGATGATGATGATAATGATAATAATAATAATAATAATAATAATAATGAATACAATGTGCAAAGATAAAATAAACGAAAAATAAGATACCGCGATTGCCTGAGCTTTTTTTCGGAGAGAATTTACTCTCCATCCAAAATTGCTCTGCATTTTTCAGACGTTGAAGTTCAAACGACGAACTCGCCACATCGTGTACATTCGAACACCGAGGGACAAGATCTGATCGACACTCCGTTTTCCAGAGATCCGAATGTTTCGATCCGATGTCCACCCGATGCGTTGTCCCAGGCCAGAATGGATGACTCAGGATATCAATACGCTTCAAGAAGCATTACTCCCGTACCACCCGCTAACGCTCATAATCCTCGCTCAGTAAATTTCAGTAACCATAGATTAAATTAATTAATTACTTTCTTAATTTTTCATTCTCTTTCTTATATATATATATATATACACATATATATCGTTATTATTTATATTCGTTACGCATATTTGCGTTACGTTCTATCTGTCTGACCATCTCTCTTTTTTCAGAATTACGATAATATCGGATCGATACGCTCTAGAAAACACGCACCGCCTCCACCTGTACCGTTCAATCAACCGCATCAGCCACCCCTCATACGTAGCAGTGACAATTATAGCTCGAATATTCGAAGTAAAAGCAACGTAGATACTGCTACCTATAATTGGGAATACGAAAATAAAACTAGCAAGAGTAGCGGCAATCCTAATCGGTTCGATCACGCTATCAGTAAAAAGTTAAACCTTCGATATTTAAGACAATTTATAATATGAAATTAAACCTTCGCCTCTTTTTTTTTTCTTCTTCATTTTTGTCGTTTTACATCTTTCTATTTCAGTATCAATCCGATTCAAGAATTGCAAATGATAGGTCGTAGAGATAACTATGACGGTAACGAGGACAGCGATGAACCGCCGTTCAACTTTCAGGTAAGTAATAAAAAAAAAAAAAAAAAAGAAAAAATCCATTACAAAAGTGTGGGAGATATTTAGGAAGATACGAGTGTATTAAGAGAAAAATTAACCTGCTCGATTCGTTGATTCGAACAGGCAATGTTGAGAAAAACGCCTTATCGAGCATCGTTGAAGCGTCCCTCCGTCTTCGAGAGTCATTCTCATTCACCGTCACCACTGCCAACCACGGGATATCGTGGAAATCGCGAGAGCGAGTCGAACGTCGTGTACAAAAGCGGAGGTAGTCGTAGAGATTCTCTCGAGTGGAGCCCCAACGAAATGGTCCGAATGTCTGAGAAATACGGGAAAGAGGGTGCCTGGGGTGAGGATCGATCGGGCGTCGGTGGACGGGGTAACGTGTCCTCGGAAAGCGTGACCGCGGAGATCGCACCGGGAATCGTTATCGAGGGTTACGTGGCCGAGTTGTAAAAAAAAAAAAAAAAATTCGAGTCCAAAAAGGACGAGAAAATGCTTGCTATGTATAATCGAAACAAAAAAAAAAAAAAAAAAAAAGAAAAAAAAAGAAAAAACCACCACCGAAGCAAAAACTGGACCGATCCTGGAATTGCTGATATCGCGAGAAAAAAAAAGAAAAAAAAAAGAAAAAAAAGGAAAAAAAAAAATTGAGAAGCCCGCAAGATACTTGTAGCTGTCCCGATGGTAACAAATGTACGAGGAGTACGTATGATTTGAAAAGATTGATAACCAATTGATACACCAATGTTGCTGACTCGGAAAGGAAATTTTTTTAATCCACAAATATGTACATACGTATATATTTTTTTAATGCTTTTCTTTGTTTCTCTTTTTACGTAGAGACAAGATGTTGTATCGTTTGTAACGTTTCGTCGTGTAAGCTTCTTTTATAAATTTTCATTCTCGCCTCGGGCGAGACGGTGACGTCGGAATTTTTGTCCAATGTACAATGATTTTCATCGAGCGATTCGTTCCTCAGCGTGCCTGTTTGTCTTCTTCAACAGTTAGCGATATTCCTTTGCCCAATTGTACAATTGTTGAACGGTTATTTTTATATTGGCCATATACAGCATACAGATATTCTTGTTAAAATCATATACACACAGATATTTGCATTGTTACACCACAAATAATTATAATAACAATAACAATAATACTAATAATGATAATGATAATGATAATAATTATGATAATGATAATAATGATGATGATAATGATAATGATAATGATAATAATAACAAGAAACTGCTTAATTAATATTAAGTCAGTGCACTTAAGAAGGATTAATCCACACAGAGGAATTAAACATTTAAAAAATACTTATTTCAAATTAAACATTTACACTCCTCGTTAAAAGGATAGCACAGATGCGCTATCTTTAATTTCTCAACGACTGATGAAATATCCATTTTCCATTTATGATGAATAATATCGAAACATTAGGAGTAAAATAAAAATATGCGATTCGACGGGAATAAGTCATAATATAGTAAGATTTTGTAAATATCAAAGAAAAATCATACCGAAATGATAGCACACTCTGTTAATACGTTTAGAAATTGCTTACTATTCCGTATTCATAAATCCATCAATAAATAAAGATTACAGTATAATATTATTCAAAATTTATAAAACTATATATAAGGACGCGGAAAAAATTAAACGAATCCGAAAAAAAAAAATCAGATTTTAGAATTAGAATTAAAATAAGTAATAAAATAATATACAATTTCTTAAAAAATGTTTTTTTTTTATTATGGCAAAAAGAAAAATATGCGAGATAATAAGAGATAATAATTTTGAGTGTAAGCTTTCAATTCGTTGTTGACAAGCAACAACAAAGCAAATAATGGAAAAATGCGTGTAATTAGTGGCATTAGTGTTTCGTCGAAATGTTCTATAATCATGTTCCAAAAATATTAAGAGACTAAAAGTAAAAAAAAAATCTTCGTTAACGACGAAGCGTAAAGTAGAACGTCTAGGTTTTACTTCAAAAAAAAAAAAAAAAAAAGCATTTGAAGAAAAAATGGAAAAGAATACTATTCCAAGATTTTAAAAAAAATTTGATAATTCGGGCTTTCGATGTTAGCTTTCATATCATTTTCATATCGTTTAGAAGAACGAAATAGAAGGAGGCAACGTAATCGGTTTGAGCCGATATCGATTATTACGACAAGACAAATATCAAATTCATTAATGGAAGAACGAATACAGTGTCCAATAGAAATCAGAACGCATTTCTAGATCTGATTATATTTTTCAACGAGATAATGTAGCTATATGCATCATATATGCATCAAGACAGCCTTTCGTACGCTTTCTTGATCTTTTAATTATTATTGAAAATTGCTTGTTCGCGATTTATACAAGAAAAGTATACGAATTGAAAAAAAAAAACGTTATTGTTTATGAATGGGATATTTTAAATCCCATTTGTAATTTATATACAAAATCTTTCTATGAATATCGATACCAGATCGTATAATAAAAATGATAGAACACAAGAAGGAATATATCATACATTATTGAATAATGTACATATTGTTATTATACATGTGCTATCATTTTGTACTTAAAATAAAACGATCTCTTTTGTTACACGCTAAGCTTTATGATATTTCCAACGAAATGCATATTCTGAACTCTCTCAATGTTTTGATATTATTCGTAAAATATTACACGCGTCATTGAGAGATTGAAAATAGCACGCCTAGCCTATCTCTTTGATGAGGAATGTATTTAAAAGTTTATATTTGAATTTCTTTTATTGTACTTCACGATGTTCATTTATTATTAAAAGAATCGAATTATTATAAAAAAGAAAAAAAAATGCACCTTGCACAATATCGATTCTATTTGCACAGCACGAAACTCCCGTCACTTTTACAAAGTATATAAATATTTATAAAAATATCGACTGATGCACTATATATATAAGTACATTTTAAGCAATAAAAAATTTGAAAAAGAGATTTTTTTTTTTTTTTAATTTTTGATATAACACAAATTTTCAACTTCAACAAAAATAAGAATGCTTCGTCATACGTTAAACGTGTTTATTTATTTCTTTTTACAAAAATCCAAATGGATAAAGCAATAAAAATACTTTTTACGCCACGAAGCGTGATACTGGCCATCATCATCAAATAATGATTATAAAAGCAGTTATATACAATATATAAAAAATAATATTGTAAAAGAAAAACAATTATCGCCGATCAAGACGATTGTTCGTTCTGTAAAAAATATTTTATCTATTCTCCGAAAATGAGAATATTAGAAAATTAAGAAGAAAAAAATATATAAATTTTTCCTGATTCTCCTTGTAAAAATCTTCATCGACAACAAAATTTTTACGATTACGAATCGTTTCGCACGCTGTGTCGTATACAACGACGATTCAATTTTTCTCCGATTGTGAATTATCTTGATTGTTGTTCTGTTGGGAATTCTGTTTAATTATATTAACTAAAGTGTCCAACCTGGTAGGGCGGGCAATTTGTAAAACCATGTGAGCCTCCTCCAAAATCAGGAGACCGTTATGCGCGTCGCTTGCCGACAGATTGTGCGCTAATATTACGTGACTTCTCCAAGCCGCATGCGTAGGAAGAACCTGAAAGAAACGTTTCTTTTATATCCTTTTTATATGACAATCGTTACGCGCATACCTGTAAGCACCATTTACAGTTTAAAGATGGTGAAATGGTGTGGACGGCTTTGATGTGCCTTCGTCGAAAACCCCAACTTGTGTACGCCCTGTCGCAAAACGGACACGGAAATGGTGGATACGCCGTGGCACCACCCTTCACTGTCTCCTCCGAGAATTCCGAATTGTTAGCTGCCCCCGGACAAGTGGGAAAAACGGAACGAAGAACTCTCGCATTCCGTTCCACGAGAATGTTCATGGATTCCTGTTGGTCGGGCATCGATTCCGAATTCGAATAATTGGGCGAGTAAAGCTCGTCGTTGTGTCGATATGTCGTATTCCAAGGTGGTGTTCGATCGAGGCCAATTGGAAATCTCGCGTGTGTTTCCGACTCGGGCGAAGGGGTCGAGGCCTCTCGTGCATCGGCGATTACGGTTACATTCGGCTTCGATGATCCTGCAAGTAATTCCAGTCCGCGACTTCAAATTTTTCTTCCTTTTCTTTTCTTTTTTTTTTTTTTTTTTTTTTTCATTTTATTCGCTTATCTTCGGTAAAACCAGTTAAAAGGAATGAGATTGAGTAAGGAGATTGTCGATTCATCGTCGGGATCTTCCCCCCCCCCCCTCCTTTTTCCTTTTCTTTGAAAGAAATGGAATAATTCTTTGGAGGATAAAGTTCGAATGAAATGAAATCAAAATGGAAACTTGATGAACTTTGCAGAACGTCGAAGAACGTTCGTTCTTCTTATGATTACGCTTTATCCTTTTCTTCAAAATTTTATTGTGAATAAATGTGTTTCGTCGAATATGCGCATATTATTAAAATATGAAATTGAAAATTGAATAATCCATGCATACGGTGTGCATGGACAGAGGATAACGGAATGTCGGGAAATGATGAGACAATTAAAAATGTAAAATAGGTTTATTTGCAACCAGTCATTTGTGTGTATGTGTGTATTTTGTCTACAATCGCACAGGTTTAAATAGTAACAGTCAACTCGAAGCGTTTCGTACCTTTTTTTTTTTGTTTTTTTTTTTTGTTTTTTTGCGAGATCAAACGAGAGAAACAAAATTGTGGCAAAAATCGCGAAAATCAGATTCGTTTATACCGTTCGACCGTAAAAGGTAGAAAAAGATGATGTGCCATCGATAGCTGCGAATCGTTCGCGTGAGGTCTCGTCACGGTATATTGAACGCCTTAAATAACGTATAAGCATATATTTTTATATTACTACTCTCATCGTTACATCGTAACACGTATTTCTCTTCTTCTAAAGTCGTCAATAATGCGAGACGTGATTATTCTCGCGCATATCGTATATAACAAGTACGTACATCGGTAAACGCACACTTATAGATCCATCTATACGCGTACAGTAACGCGTGTAATCTTGCCTTCGTGTATAAGAAACTCCGCGGATGGAGTTCTTATGATACGATACGTTTAATAGGTGTTATACAGATCGTCTACGGCGAGAGTGCGAATCTGCGTAAATTAATAAATGGATGGAATGTTACATTGCACGAGGACGAAAAGAATCAATGGAATCGAATCGAATCGAAAAAAAATCGATCGATTTTCCTTCAGTCATGAAATAAATCTTCGTCAACAATGAAACGAGCAGTAAAAAAAAAAAAAAAGAAAAAAAAATTGATTTCTTAACAAAATATATTCGAATTAATTACTCGATCATCATGCCTGATGAAAGCAAACGTGAAGCGTATAAATAGTTGGACCATGCCTAAGAATATTTTCCGTTCCTCTAATCTCTTTTTTTGAACACGTTCTACTGTATTTTCTCTGAATTTTCTCGCTCCACCTACTCGTATCCCTTTTTGAAAAAAGAAAGAATACGGAAACTTTCAAGGCGATCTAAAACGATCCTAAGTGATCTTAAGAGAATCGAAACGACGAATCAGCGAGAAAAATCACACTTTATTCTAGCCAGTGAAAACGTTTCCGTTTTACGCCTGACCTGAAACGCCCTAGTCATTGAGTGTAAACCGACCGCCTTTGGAATAGATACCTTTTCAAGCCCCTATTGCTAGTATCGATTTTAGTTACGCAATTTTTCCACGTTTCCTCCCATTCGACGCTGTTGGGTGCAATACCACTAAAGTGCAACAGAACTTCTCTTATCAAATGTATTTTGTTACTATCGAATTGTTGCTTTCCCATCTTGCCATTTACGTTACAGAGAATCCTCTCCTCCGGAGTAAAAAGGATCTTCATAAGGTCACAGGCCAAATGATCCATCGGTCGAGAGGATGCCCACGTTGAGATTATCTCCGGACTCGGCAGAAGATCGGCGTAAGGTAGTTGTTGATACGCGTATAGCAGTGGCTTCACGTCCGAGAATCCAGTTAGGCCGGATAACCCAGATAAACCGGAAATATCTTCAGCAGGACTGTTCCCAGATCCTGCCACACACATCAGAGCACAGCCTGCTTTAGACACGGAGGATCCCCCTTACGCGTGAATTGCAGCGTACCGAACAATTAAGCAAATTCGACTAGATTCGTTTAATGCTCGTTGTTAAACGATCGATCGCGTTATCATTCCCTTTCTCTTCTTCGCCACGCATGCACAGATATTTTTACGCATAAATATAAAACACAAAAAAATCTAGATCACATTTCCGAGTGAGACTAGAAGCCAGGACTTTTTTTTTTTTTTTTTTTTTTTTTTTTTACATTTAATAAAATACTAAACGAAACCTTGTTCAATACTTAATCACCTATCGAACTAGATAACTAAATATTATCCATCGCCTTGACCTCTAGTTTCTCCGATCGTATTTTTTTTTAAATTTATTCGCATATTTACTTACTATCTACACACGTTTCCATTTCCTTTATGAGTTTGCTTGTAACATCGAACGAAATAAAAAGAAATGAAAGAAATATGTGTTGTGCCAATGTAAATAAAACAGAAGTGGCAATCAAAACTAATTCAACTCAATATGAGAAAGCGTCGAAAGCTAATACGCACCTAATATGCAATCTAATTTAGATGAAATTTTTAGACAAATGTAATAGGTAATTTTTATCGATCAAATAAATCATACATAACTTTATATAACTTTTTGCGATATTAATCATAATAAATCATATATATATCTAATGAAATATTTATATATGTAATCAATTATTTTTTTTCTCTCTCTCTCTAAATTATCTCATCAAATATAAGATATGATGCAACAAAAGATATATATGTAAAAATGAAACATCAAAATATACATAAATTGCTATAAGATAACATATTCTGCAACATATTCTCTAACAGTAACATGCGTATGATCATATTTTCTATTATTTTTTATAAAGCAATATTGTATAATTTTCAAAATATTACTAACCTTGATTTCCTTCAAGTTGTCCGGTATCTAATCTTTCTGCTGGATCTTTGTCCGTTGATGATTGTTTTTGAGAATCTTCCAACACAGTTTCTAATGGTTCTATCTGAAAATATCATAAATTAAATTTATATCATATGTTTCATTAAACGAATATCACATAAAAAATTTTGAATTAATATAATAATTAACCTTCATTTCTAAACGT
Source organism: Apis florea (assembly GCF_048593485.1). Taxonomy (NCBI): domain Eukaryota; kingdom Metazoa; phylum Arthropoda; class Insecta; order Hymenoptera; family Apidae; genus Apis; species Apis florea. The sequence goes on from NW_028256747.1 coordinate 135,123, forward strand.
TGATAGATTGGATTTTGTATATTTTTTTGCAATAAATAATCTCCTTCTTTACCACCTTGTTCACTAGTTGTAGACTCATCTGTGCTTTCTGCTTGAGATACTTTAGGTGTCAGTGCTGTTTCTAATATAGAATTTTGATGTTTGTTCAATTTTTGTTTTTTCTTTGGAGTTTCTTCTTTACTACCTGTTCCTTCTTCTACTGCCTGTTCCAATTCTACTAATCTTTTATAAGATTCTTTAGCAAATATATCTCCTCCCGATAGACCACGAATTTGTAATGTTTCTGCAGCTTTTAAAAGTGCTGGCAAATTTTTTTGTTCAATATTTACTTCTCCTTTGTATATAAATATAAGTAAAGCTTCTAGTTCACTGAAGTGCACATCTTGGAGTATTATAACTGGATGTTGACAGGGATTTGTCTATAAATATTGAAGAAAAAATTTTTTAGGCAATATTTTTTATTAAACTATATATATATATATATATATGCATAATTCGAATATGATCGAAATCACGTGGCAATGAAGGACGACAAATTCAAAATATGACACGTATTGTTCAAAGTAGGCTAACCTCAAATTTGTACGATTATTGTTTGAAGAATTTCTTCCTTGAATGTTATTGATTAAAGAAGCTAATAATGAACTATTTCCAATAATGGAACAACTGTCAAAACTTCGACCAAATCATGAAGTATAGAAAACTATAGAAAACCAACCTGAAAAACTTTTTTGAAAAAAGGACTACTTGCTGAGAGAATCACTTTATGAGCTGTAAGACACTGTCCATCACTTGCCAATGTCACATCTACTAAACCTTCTTCCTCCCAAAGACTTTCGAAACTCGTGGCGATATTGTTTAAAAAACTGTTCCATTTTAGACATATTTGATTTGACATCTCGCAGATAGAAATTTTCGATTTTGTTAGAATGTTGTTTTTTGTTGTTGTGAATCGTTCGATAGATATATTTGCACGTCAACGAAATTATTCAACGATAGGAACAACGTTGACGACGATAATAGAAATAACAACGAAAACGACGACGTTGACGACGACAACGACCGCGATGTAACAGCAGTGGTGCCAGGCACGCACAAACATCCTTGGTACTGGGTTGGGAGTACATAGTCAATATGGCTGCCATACTTTATTGAATTGCGCGCGATCTTAAAAACTTTCATTGCAATGCAACATAATATATTTTTTTACTATTTTATTGAATTTATAATTAATAATCGATAAAAAAAATAAAGAAACTGTATTCAAAAATTATATTCTTTTCTTTTTTTTCTTTTATTTTTTCTGTAAAAGAATATAAATTTCAAAAAATGATCTTTTAGATCAAATAGAATTATTGAAAAAAATTCAACATATAATTATTGAAAAAAATATTTATCAAAATTTCATTTAAAAAAATATAACTTTCAAAGAAAATATAACTTCATTTAAAAAAATATAATATAAATAAATATAAAATATAAAATAATTCAAAAAATTATATATAATTTTAGATATTTTAAAATAATTACACAATTAAAATACGTTAAAATAGCAATAAATGGTACGTGCTTATATTGTTGCGTGCATATATTTATGTGAACAGGTATACGCGTCAACAATTCTAATGTAAATGTATGCATGCATGCATACAAGTATATATGCGTGCATAAATTTTCGCGTGAATTTAACAAATAACAGCGCTTTATAATTATTAAATTTTTACATATCTTTAATACAAATATATTAATAAAATTTGTAATTTTAATTTTTAATTAGTAATTTTTAATTAGTAATAAAAAAATAATTAATTTATATAATAATAAAAAATAATTTTATTTTTAAAATTCAAAGATTTATAAAGTTATCATGAAGTAAATTTGTAATATTATATTATAAAATATGACAATTACTTGATACAATCTTTATGAAATCATCCCCTTATACAATATTTTTCTTATATATTTAAAAAAGGAAATTTTTGATAAATGATAAACATAATAAAAGAACACTAATAAAAGAATACCTGTAATTCTCGAAAACAAGCTTGCCATATTTAATTCTTAAGCCTGAACTTTCTAAAATTTCAAAGGAACAGGTATAAATTGTTCCTTTCCATTGTACGCGCATTCTCCGATTTTATTTAACAAATCGTTGATGAATAATCAATAAATATTATACGTCACAAATTATATTATATTAATTATTATATTATATAACGTAATAATATAAATTACACTATAATAATATAAACTATAATAATATTATATATATTAATATACAATTTATAAATATATTATATATATTAATATATTAATTATTACAGTTTAAAATTGTTGAACCATAATTAAAAATTTCAATAATCTTTGTAATTATTATGTAATTATTTTGAAGTGTAAATGGAACTCGATTTAATTAACATATCTAAGAATAAACAACATTGAAAAGGCAAATTGACCTGAAAGTAAAGAAATATCAAACAATTCATAGTCAAGACTTCGGAAGGAATAATCACCCCCCGAATTTCTTTTGAATTTTCCATACAAATTTTCTCCTAATTCGTTTCCTGATCGTCCAATCAGGAAACAAGGAACCAGGTATTTCCTTTCCTTATATATAACATCAGGCTAATTTTCTACTTCATTTGTGACTTGTTAGTTGTACTGTGCATTACGAATGTTTGCTACAAATTAGACAAGAATTTGAATTTATTTATTTTGATTTTGATTTTTAATAGTGATAATCAACAATCATGCCAAAAAAAAATAAAAATATAAGCAAAAAAAATAGACAACATTACTTCAATGATAAAGTAAGTATTTTCGCTTAAAAAAAAAAAAAAAGAAAATAAAAAAAAAGAGATAACAGTTATGTAAAGTTAGAAATCATTAATTTAACAATGAAGGTAATTTTTTTTCTATATTTGTTACTTTGTATATATAATAATTTTTTTGTTGAATCAAATAAAAATAATTTTCTTAATTAAAATACTTATCACTCGAAACATACATACAGCATTTGGTATGTATGCATAATGGCATTATTTTATAAATAAATTAACACCAATTATGTTTTAATTAAATTATCTAACTTTTAATAATATTTACGTAATGATAAATTTTTTTGGTGCTTGAAAAAAATATTCATTTTAACACAAGATTATCTCGCGCAAAATTCGAACGAAATTCACTAATTGTATTTCATCACACAAATTTTTAATATCTGTATATCTGTTTAAATAAATGATCAACATTTTCTAGTTTCGTACATAAACGTATCGCTTCAAAACTTAACAAGTATTTTTATACATATTTACATATTTAATTATTAAAAAAAGTTTAAATACATTATAAGAATTGAATTTACATTATATTTTACATTATATTTTTTTCAAGGTAATTCAACAGAAAATATTACCTCGTCAAGAATTATCAAAATTTGTGTTCAGAAGCAAACGAAAAATATTTCGAAAAATATCGAAACAAAATTCAAAAATGATAATATTAAAGTTATTCATGTCATTGATAAAAATTTTGCAATCACTGAAAAATAGTATTAAATATATCATGTTCCAAGCGTATTCTTTATGTTTTTGTATATTTGATATAATTTCTTCGAAATTCCTAAATAATTCCAAAAAATATATAGAGAAAACACATAAGGATGCAACTGATAAAAAATATGAGCCAAAGGATAAAAAAAAGAAAATAATGACAGAACCGAAAAAAGAAAATACGAAAAAAGAAAATTCAAAAAATAAAAATAAAAGTGCGTCGTCTCACAATAAGAATCACAAAGGAAAGAAAAACAACGATACTGATAAAATAATAACTACCAAAGAAAATTTTGATTCTTCTACTGAATTATGGAACGTCGATACGAATGATATAATGATAATGAACATGACAATAGAGAATGAAGATATTAACAGATCTATAGAATCATGCAAAATCGCGGAAGAGCCTGTAGAGATATCAGTTGAACATATTGTTAATAATATGAACTCCAAAGTAATTACATCTCAAGAAAATGAATTGTTTACAAGTGCAATAAACAATGATTTTCAAACACAATTTTCGAAATCGTTCATTGATGAAAAAGATAGCATTTCCTCTGTAGATGAAGAAATCGCGCAGATCTTTCAGAACCAATATAATTCTTCAGAAGACGAATTTAAATCTTCTTCGTTCCATACATGTTGTCCCACTTGTAAATGCGAAAGATCAAAACAAAATAATTTTTATTGTCATAAAGTAATCAATAATTATTCTCACAATTCCTCATTTATATCTGGATCAAAAAACGAGGAACGAATGAAGAAAACTGAGTGTATCAATGGTAAAAGAAAAAAAATTATATCTCATGAAAACAGAAAGTATGCAAAATATAAAAATGACAAAAATACAAAGGAAGAAAAAAACGAGTCTCCAAAAAATGTTTCGCCTATAGATAAATCACGTTTTTCAGGAATGCCAATAAAAATTAATAAACTAGAGTATAATAATATTAAATATAAAGAAATGGCTACGCAAACGGATAACAGCCTTTTGATAAATGATGATGTTGAAATGATATCAATTGATACAAATGGTTTTTCTGAACAACAATTTTACTGCAAATCTCAATTCAATCATTTTCAAGTATATTTACAATCTTTTTATTTTATTCCATTCATATTATTCAATAATTCTAATAAATTATTTATTTTTTTCTAGGGTAAAGTGGTAGTACAGGAATTAAATTACATAGCGGATAATGAAGAATCAAGTATTGGATTTTTAAGAATCGCACATAAACAAATTATGTCATGCAGTACATCATCTTCATCAACAGATCTTGGTTTCAATGAAGGTACATCTATAATTCCTGATATGAATAGCACAGTAAGGCACATAAATATATCTAATAATGCGAACACTTCTCCAAGATGTACTCGTCCTCCTCCTGGTTTTCCTGAAATACCACAAAATAGACCGCTATTGTCTCAGATATATGATCCTATAAATTTCATATTAGCATCTTCGATGTATGAAAATTCTATCTATAATTCTCTTATCAACACGGTAACAATTGTACCACCAATGCCACATCTTTATTACGATTATCCCGAATTTATGGATTTTCCTATTTATAACAATTCTTCAGAAACATTAGATAATATTCTAAAAAAAAATTATTATGAATAATATTTTTATTTCAAACAAATTTATCTATAAAGTTTTTTTTATATAAAATAAAGAAAAATTTATTATGAAAAAATCGATAACTTAATGTTAAAATATTTATTAAAAATATGTACAAAATATATAAAGCAAAATTTAGAGAATTAAGATATTTTCTTCAGTATTTTACGGCGTAGGCATAAATGATAAATTCATCGGCGATAACTGACTTCCTGATGTAACATCTGGTCTTTCTCCTTGTTCAATAACTGGGTCTGTTTCATTCATATCTTCTATCTATAATTGATATAACATTAAAAGTTTATTAATATTATTTAATTCTAAAATATAATATATTTTATTATTAAAAATATTTATTTTATTATTAAAAATATTTTATTATTAATAAATATTTCATAATTACCACCATTGAATGTTCAAATTTTCCTCTTTTCTGAGCAATCGTTCTTAACAATGCTTTAGCTTCTTCTTTTGTTTCATCAAATTGCAAACATTTTTGAGCATAATGATTAGCATAATCTAATTGTTCTCGTTTTAAATGATACTGTGTTAAATATTTATACGCATGACTTAAATCAGTTCTATCTGCATTTCTAAATTCATCCATCACAAAATCTGTATAAGCTGCTGCTGCATGATCATGTTCACCTAATTTTTCATATAACCTACAATATATATATATTAGAACAAATTTAAATATATACATCATGTCATAATAAAAGAAATATCTTTAATACATACGTTGCTAATTTTAATAATGCCATTCCTTCAATATCACCAACATTGCATGCTTTATAATAACATTTCAATGCATCTTGTATTTTATTTTGTTTTTCATATGCTTCTCCTAAAGCTAATACCATTCTACTATCATGTGGTCTTAGAAGCTGAGCTTGTTTGTAATAGTATAATGCATAGAATGGCATTTTTAAGATTTCATATGTTTGACCCAAACCATACCATGCTCTATAATCCCGTTTATTAACCTCTGTATAAAGAAATTGATTAATGCACATAGATATTTAATATTGTGTATGAACATGAAAATCCATACCAATAGCTTGTCTATAACTATGAATAGCACCGTTTGTATTTTTCATTTCCATGAACTCATGACCAAGTAATGTCCAAGCAGAAAGATATTGTGGATTTAATTTCAATGCTCTATGAAAATACATTACTGCTTTTTGATGATCTCCTCTTAAACTATAATAATTTCCTGAAAAAATATTTATATATTTATTATATAATTAAACAATAAAATAAAGAATTTTCACATGTTTTGTTATGGAAATGTAGTAAACTTACCTACTATACAACATGTTTCTAATCTATATTTATCTATTTCTGTTGCTCTATGTGCTAAATATGCTAGTTCAACTTTCATTTCTTTTACATAAAGCAAATTAGAATATGTATCCATATTGTCTAAACAATAAGGATCTTCCTTTATTATTGTTTTAAATGTTTCTATAGCATTATCAACATCTAAAATTAAAACATTATAATTTAATATATTATAATAATAAAATACTATAATAATAATATATAACTATATATTATAATAATAATATAATTATATATTATAATAATGTAATACAAAAATATAAAAATAATATAAAAATTTTGCATCAATAATTTGTTTAAAAATATGAAAATATCCTTACCTCTTCTATAGTGCACAGCAATAGCAGTTTGAGCAAGTACATAACCATTCTTTTCAAATCCCATTGATTGTAATTCACAATATAGCGCTAAACCTTCATCTATTAATTGTAACTCTAAATACATATGAGCCATAAAAAAATGCTTCATCCAATGATTAGATAAGCATAAACTTTCAAGCTTTTCTCGATCAGTAATTAAAGAAGCTAATTCTAACCAAGATCCCCAATGCATAGGTTGCTTATGAGTTGCTTCAACCAATACATCTGTAGCTTCTTTGATAAGTTGCAATTTTTTTAATGTTACACCAAAAAGATAAAGACCAAATCCATCAAGTTTATCTGCCAAGTGATCTTTTCTTAAATCAGCACATAATAATCTTAAACTCTCATTTTTTAAAGGATCTGGGGGAACTACTGTCATATCATCTATTTTTTTCTTTTCTCCAGATAAATAACGAGAATATAAATGTAAAAATCGAACTTTTGGTGTTTTGCATTGCTCAGTAAAGTAAGCTGCTCTATCATATTCTTTTAAATCAAAATACGTTTTCGCTAAAATATATGTGTCCTCCTCATCGCTTGTATCCGATAAATATAAATCGGCGGTAATATCATGAATGTTTAATTTAACATCTTTTAGAGAATAACTTAATTCTGCTAGCCTGTAGGAAAAATACATTTTTCATTTCCCACAATAATGAAATATTCGTTTGACTATATATCAATTGATTATACCATTTTGTAGTATGTAATAATCCGCGTTGGGAACATTCGTTTATCGCGCGTAAAAGATCAGTTTTAACCTCTTTGATATCAAACTTTATTAATTCTTCCATTTTATATATGTTACATTAATATTATTATAATATTCGATATTATAATAAAATCAACTAAATAATAATTCTGTACATATCAAAAAAAGAATACATGTTTGAATAGATTAATTTATCAAACAAAACATAAAATTATTTACACGCATTATAACATATACGAACTATATCTCTTTTAACACTTAACTAATAGCACCATCTTTCTCAAAAAAGCTGAAACTTGTTATACATAGCATAAAATCATATATATGTATATCATTTTACGCATTTTAAAGATAATTTATAATTGTTGAGAATATATGGAATTGTAAAAGAATATTAGAATGGAAATTCAATCAACGGCGTATAAATTTTATTAAACATTTTACTTACTTAACTACAAAATAGATATTATATCCTATATATATATAATATAAAAGTAGATATATAATATGTAAATACTTATAATACATAAAAATTGAATTGAACAGATTCCATTAATATATTTTAATCAAATAAGGCAAACAGAACTATAAAGTTAAGTTAATAAAGTTAGATATCAAAACTGCTTTTGAACAAATAAATTTTAAAACAAAAAGAACAAAAATAATGGAAGAAAAAATAGGATAAAAACATTGAAATCAATGCCATCTTCAAAATGCCACAATCAAACATATAAAAAAAGGATACAAAAGAAAAAAATAGAAATAAGATAAGAATATCAGCATTATCGCTTAAATATCAAAGATATTTCTTCAAAGGTAAATCAGAGTAAAATAGGAATTGAAAATCAGCGCCATTTCTTATTCTTTTTACTAAATTTACTAAATACTTTTAAAGAAATATCTTTGTTGTTTAAGAGATGATGATAATAGTCAATTCTTTTCTTATTTCTAATGTTTTTATATTCTATTAATTGTTTTTTTTTGTTTCATTTGCAGCATTTTAAGATGATTTTAATATTTTAATTCTATTTTTACTTGTATTTTTATCTTTTTCCATCGTATTTTATCTTTTTTTTATTTTTTTTTTTATTTTTCTATTTCATTTTCTTTAATTAATTTTTTTTTATTAGCACATAATCATGAATAAGATACGAGATATCAATCAAACACATTTTCATTATTTATTTTTCAAATTTTTAATAAAATATAGATATTGTATTCTTGGTTTTACAATTTTTCATTAAGACGACGATTTCATAAAATGTAATATATTTTTAATTAATATAATATTAATAATATATTTAAACATAATATATTCTTAACTATATTTCAGTAATTGTATTTAAATTAATTTGTAATTATATTATATATAAATGACTTTTAAATATTTGAAAAGATTATAAATACTATATAATATATTATAAATACTATTTAGAAGATATTAAATCAAAAAATTTGAAATATAAATTTATTTTTGAAAATATGATGTATGATATATTAATAAATGAATAAATTTACTTTGTTATCGATAACAATATATAATAAGTTTGAGCATTTTTGAAAGAGATGGCGTTATAAGTTAAGTTTCATCTAGGATATATTAAAAAATTATATTGTTCATGAAAATCGAAAAATTGTAATAATCTAACAATGAAAACAGTGAAATTAATCATCGGATAGGAAATGAAAAAAGAGAAATCGCATCAAAGTTAAAAAATCCTCAGTTTTTATATGTGTAAAATTAATAATATTATTTTATATAAGTTATATTTAGGTTAGATGTAGGATAAAAAAGTACATTAGATGATAGATCTATTCTACGTTTCGTTTGTGATGATATTTATATATGTGATTTAATGTACATGGTGTATTTAAGTTTTAGTTAAATTTAAAAATATTTTTAATATATTTTTATATATTAAAGTTTAATAACTAAACATTGAAATTAATGAATATTTAATAACAAATATTTTAGAAAAATATTATTATAATGTCTTATTTCTTAATTTCATGGGTAATGTAATAAATAATTTTTATCACATATAATTACAATTATTTTATTTAAATATAAATTTTGATAATTGTAGTTTATATTTTTGAAAATACAAAATATTTTATATGATTATTAATATCAATATAAACAAATATTTCTAAAAATAGTGTGCGTGAAAGTGTATCAGAAAATATTACTCATGTTCGATAAAAAAGGTTTAAACGGATATCGTATTAAAAAGCGGGATTATTTTAAAATAGTAATTTTAAACAAAAATTATTTCGTAGGGTGCTAATTCTCACGGCCAACTTGGTCAAGGAATTCGGTCGGAAGAATGTGTTTTACCATATGAAGTTGATTTATCAAAATGCTTATTAGAACCACAAAAAATAAAAAAAATAATTGGTGGTGCTGGCCATACTTTAATTTTAGATGATTATGGTTGTGTTTATTCTTGCGGTTGGAATAATAAAGGGCAAGTGGGTTTTTCTACAAAAGAAGATATTCTTTTATTTCAAAAATTAAATGGAAAACTAAAAGATAAAGTTATCGTGGATATAGCATGTGGTTGGGATTGTTCTGCTGCGTTAACAATAGAAGGCACATTATTTGTATGGGGCTCGAATTCTTTCGGGCAATTGGGAATGCATCCAAATGATTTACAGTGGACACATGAACCCTTCGAGGTTGTAATTGATCGAAAAATCAAAGGAATTTCTATGGGTTTAAGACATACCGTTCTAATAACAGAAGATTATAAAATTTTTGTAGCGGGAAGAGGTAGTAAAGGACAATTAGGCTTAAATTCCACGAAGAATGAAAAATCTTTAAATGCCGTATATATTTTTACAGAAGGTAAATAAGTTTAAAACAGCTTCTAGCAATATGAATAAAAATTAGATTATGATGATTTTATACAGTTTTGACGTTATCAAACATTGAGAATATCAGTTGTGGCCAACACCATACGATCGCGGTAGCAAAAGATGGAAATTTTTATGCATTTGGTGATAACAAATATGGACAGTTAGGAATAAATACAGATATTTTTTCAAAAACGTTCATTCCTACAAAACTGTCAGATCTTCAATTTAAATTACCATTTAATTTATACAGTGGTTGGTCGCATGTGATTGTATTAAAGAGTAATGTATACATACTTTTTATAATTAATATTCATGTAAAATAATATTTTTAATTTTATTATTTTATTAATAGATAATTATATTTTCGGTTGGGGTCGAAATACATATGGACAGTTGGGTATTGCACAATTAGAAAAATCATCGACTTGGAAAGCTATACAACTTGAAAATATACCTAAAATATATCAAGTTTCTGTAGGTTCAGAACATAATGTTGCGCTAACTGGTATATAACATAATATAATTTATATAAAAAAAAAAAAGTATTAAAAATTGTTTAAAAAAATATCTCATTTCAGAAGATGGAAAAATTTTATGTTGGGGATGGAACGAACATGGAAATTGCGGAAATGGCCATACCAAAGATGTTAAATTTCCGGAACAACTTTTACTCTCTTATGATTATGTAGGTATTCTTATCGGAAGTGGTGCAGCTCATTCATTTGCAGTAATAAAAATATCTCCTAAGAAATAATAAAAAAAAATAAATAAATAAAAGAAAACTAAAAAGAAATATTTTGAGTAATTTATGTCATGAAATCCCTATATGTATTATCAAATGAATATATATACATTAATGTATATAATGGATAATGAATATTGAAACAAAAGAAATTTTCTTTTTCAATATTACATGAAAAAATTGTAACTTCATTTAAATAAACGATTAAAGGATGAACAAAAATTAGTATAGTATAGATATAGTCGAAAATCGACCTCACCTGTAGGCACAATACACCACCTGCCAACAACCAGTATTCACGCGAACGTAACTATAGAAGTGTGTTGGTTTCATACGAAGATCGATCGGTTTAAATAAAAGAAGTTGCGATATTACATTCGATAAGATGTTACGTTCAAGATCTCAAAACAGCATTTGGTATGTATTTTCAATTATTTATCGTATAAGTTTAAATTTGTATTTATAATTATTACTTTATTAATATTATTCATCAGGGAACAAGAAGCAAAGTTTGTACAAGATAGAATATCCAATGTAGAGAAACATTTTGCGGAATTATGCACAACATTCGCAGCATATACAAGAAAAGCAGCAAGGTTTATAATTGACTATTATTATATTTTTATAATATCGATATTTTATTTTTTCTATTTTTTGATAACATTTTTTATATATATTTATGTAATATATTTTGAGATTACGTGATAAAGGAGATGAAATAGCAAAAATTATACAAATTTATGCTGAATCGGAAACCGTAAATCGATCTTTATCTAACGGATTGACAAACTTTTCTGCGACTTTATCGATAATAGGCGATTATAGGTATGTATTTATTTATAAAATTGAATAAGTTTAAATAAATATTTATAATAAATTTCTTTATTCAAATTATTGTAATTTTTATCCGATATTTCAGAGATGCTCAAGTACAGAGATTTGATGCTAAAATAATTTCTCCACTTTCTCAGTATGCGACAATTTGCAAAAACGCTCGTGATGATGTAAAAAATACATTTACAGCACGCGATAAAGAATTGACAAGAAAAAGACATTTAGATAGACTTAAAGAACGAAATCCGAGAAATAGACAGATGATCGTATCCTTGTATTAAATTTAATTTAATTCATTGATTTATGTACAAAAATTAAAAATTATACTAGTTTAAATTCTTAAAAAAAGAAAAATAGTCTCAAGCTGAATCTGAGCTAATGAAAGCTTCTGTTGAAGTTTCAAGAGTTGTTAAGGGTTTAGAAGAACAAATCGATACATTCGAAAAACGAAAATTACATGATTTGAAAACTATACTTTTAGATTTTATTATTATTGAATTAAGTTTTCATGCAAAAACTCTTGAATTATTGACGAAGGGTTATCATGATATTGCAGGAATTGATGAAGTCAAAGATTTAGAGGTAAATTATTTTTTAATTAAAAAATATTCTAATTTTAATATAGAATAATATTGGATATTTCCATTCTTTCTTTTATTATAAATAATATACTATATATAATATTATATATAATGTAATAATATATAATGTTTCGAAAATACTGTAAATTGGTATTATTTTAACATCTTCTCACAGGACTTTCAAATAATAAGAGGAAACATGAATGGGGTAATTTTTTATTCAATAGTCATATTTATTTTATGTTAAGTTATAATTTAAATTATGAAAATTAATTGCAAATTTTTATCATTTTAATAATTTAAAATAATGATTAATTTTAGGAATTTCGTGAAACGATGCATGTACCGGATTCAATTGCGAGATTGACTACTGTTGGGCGAAATTCATTTCGGCAATCTTATTCCCTTACTAATTTGGCTAGTCGTTTTATGTCTTCGCCCGGAGTTTCTCAAAAATCAGTAAATCATATAATCGAATCTACAGTAAGTTAATTTTTATTACATATTAATACATATTATTTGATTATATATAATTGTATAATCACAATAAATTTTATATAGGATTCTACAAAATCAAGTTTAAAAACGAATTCATCGGAATCTGTACAAATTGAGGAATTTAGAAATAGTTCAGAAGAAACAGAATCTGAATCTACTAAAGAAAAACCTGTGAGAACCAGGCACAAATCTATGTAATTTTTAATAATCTATTACTTTCAAAATATTTTACACAATTCTAGATTGAATTACAAACTGATTCTGGACAGAGGAAACAAAAACAATTTATACTTAAAGCAATACCATCAATTCCAAGATATCAAAAATTTTTAACAATGCCTATGATGATCAAATATGATTGATCTTATATTAGTGAAGTATATCTTATATTTTTATTTAAAAACAAAATGGAAATAAAATGTGCATTATATCAGTATAAAAGAAATCAGTTTATTACATTAATAACCAAATGTGCATATCAATAATATATAAATATTTCTTATAGAATATTATTTGTTGATATTGAAAAAGATCTCTTTGACTCTATATCAAAATTGATGTTACAATAAATATTATTTATCACCTCCTTCTACTCCAGCTTGTGTCATTAAATCTGTAATATTCTTTTCTAAATCATCTATTCTATTTCCCATTTCATCTAGTATTTTATATTAAGGATATCTATTATTTATATTTATAAAAAAATTACAATAAATATATATATATAATATAATTTCCTTAAATAACTTACTTCTTTTCATATATATCAGTTATATTTTTTTATCAAAAGGTTATGTAAATATACACTTTACTTTGCATTTTATTTTGTTAAGGTTATTTAAGGAAATGCATTTTAAATACTTAATAAGAAAAGGATATTTTTTCCAAGAATTTGATCCGACATTGTTTGAAATTTTCCTTGCATATTTTGTAATAATGTTTGCACCTAAAATATATAAAAAGATACATAAATAATTAAAGTCACGATCGAAATATGAATACAAAATGTTACAATTGAATTAATCGTACTCACATATTCCGTTAATTCTTGCATATTTTTCGGTTCTGCATTATTACCTATTCCATAATTATCAGTATCCTCGCCTTTATGATCCTGTTTGATATCTGCCATTCCTAAATAATGTAATTATCCAATCTCACTTCACAATGACTTTATTCTTTCGAATAGTTCACGCGAGCGCATGCGAAGATTTCCAGTAAACAGATACTTTTATTATGTATAATGCAAAGCATTAAAACATTGATTTAACAAATGTAAATAAAATATCATTTCTTTCGATCAAACATTATTATAATTCAGAGACAGCAAGTTTCGTATGTACTTTCGTAGAAGTACATAATTCAAATAAATGATTCTATTGGTGGAAATTAAAATAGGATTCTTTCCATTTGCTGCTATCCTGAATAAAATATAGTTTACATCTAATAACAGTAAACATAAAGGCGCGTACAGATTAAGCAAAAATGTTTTCAAAAAAATATTATACATTTTGTAATATTAAGAAATTGAAAGTAAAAAGAAACGCAATTGATGAATATAAAATTGTTATTAATTTTATTAATATATACAAGATTATTATTATTATTTGTTTTTTGATTAATTTAAGAATATTAAATTAAAAAATTATTTTTATTGAGGTTTAAACATAATATTCACATTTTCTGGTGCTGGAACATTCAGAAGATTTATTGTTCCAATCATTTGATAATTTGAATTAATAGATGAAATGGGATATATTTGGTCATTTTTGTTTTCTTTATTTGCTAAAAATTTGCAACAAATAACATACCAAAAACTTTGTACAATATTCTTCACTAGTCCTAAAAATTTTATTGTGAAATGAAAATTATCTTCAAGATGTAAGACATAAATTATTAAAATAAAATAAAACTTACCACTTGTAACAAAAATACCTCCAACAGTAGCACATAATTTCACTAAAAATTGACACACTGTATCACGTTGTTGAGTAACTTTTATTTTAAGTGCACTCATATCATATTTAAAAAAAATTCCTGGACTTCCATGAGATCCTTTTTGATGATTAATAGGTCTTTGATGATCTTTTACACTATATTGATAAGTCTTGGAAGTGCTCAATAAAGTTTGTATATCTGTGGGAACTACTTCCACAAAATACTGATATAAAAGCATATCTAAAAAAATATATTTTTTTAAATTATATGTATTATATTGCAATATTAATTTTTACTTTAAATATTATAATATTTATTTTACATATTATTGTTATATGTATAAACTTACTATTATCAGCAATTTTTTCATCTCCTTCTAATGGATGAACAATACCTGGACTAGGCCCACCAAATGAAAATTTATTTATTCTATGAGTAAAATTATAATCTTTTTCAGTCATAAAGGCTGAAATATGTATATGTCCTTTAGGAATAGATAATGATTTTCCAGCAGTTATATGAAAATTTCCAGCAACTTTATTAACATTTAAACTGCCATGAATACGACATGCATTTGGTGCATAAATAGGTTGATGAGTTCTGAAAAATGTATTGTAATATATGTATATATATATATAATGTGTAACAATCACAGATGTAATAATAGATATAATATTGTATTGCATATATACACCGTTTTGGCATTTCACTATATAAAGTAACTTGATTTGATTTCCATAATAATTCATGGATTGCATGATATTCTTCTCTTAAATAAGAATTTGTGTGTTTCAAAGCTTCAAAGTGAGATCTTTGCTCTTGGGTTAATTCCCACCATGTATCTTCTTGTTCTAATGATTCATGTCCAACCATATTTTGATTTGTGGAATCTAAAACATCAGCACCAATGCGACCACATGGCATAGCAACAGTTATATCAATATTTATTTTTAATTTTGCATCAATATCTGTATCAGTTTCAAATTTGAATTGCAATCTGCTATCAAGATAATAACTTGTTTCAGCTATTATTAGATATGCAATAGTACAGATTGTAAATATAGAGACTGTAAATAAAAATAAAAATAAATATGTATAGTTAAATCAAAATATTAAATGATATTGATAGAAAGCTCACATGTTCCTCCAACTGCAGTTTTGTCTACATATGGTTCAGGAACTTTGGGAAATGCATCCAATTCTTTGACAGTTTTGATATTAACATTTCGTCTTCGTAACATTTTAACAATTTTTAAAATTCAAATATGATGAATATATAACATTTATTCTCTAACTAAATTCTACTAACCTATAATATGTAAAAATAAATTTAAATATACTTTTATTTGAATATAGATAGATAATATATATTTGTCAATATTATTTTAATTTAATAAATTTTGACCTCGAACATGTATATTATATATTTACATATTTACAAATATAAGTACATATTTAAAGTCTACACAATATTTCAAATATATATTAAGTTCCACGTGGCAAGCATTCATACGTTATAATTGTAAACTTCAATGCAAATGTCAAACATCTTTTTATTGAATTATTTATTTCGAATTACATATTCAGAAACAAACGAAGTTGAATATTTGTACAGTGACTGAAGATGCCACTGTACCTATAAAAAAAGCTTATATATAAACAAATTAATTGAAATACTAATCAAATGTTTCAATATAATATAAAAATTAATTGATATTATTATAATTTCAAATAATGGGCGATTATTCAAATTAATAAAATTATACTATAAATTTTTTATTTATGTAAGTTTATATTATATTTATATAATTTCATTTATTTAATTACAGAATATTTGACGGGAATAAATCTAATACGTATGTATATACATTTATAAAATTTTCAATGTATTAGTTAATTTCATGATTGGATAAGTATGTACATGTTATCACTTCAATGATTTAAAGCATTTCTTATCTTAAATGATTTTTACATTTAACGTTCACATCGGAAATAAGTGATTTTGTAGTATGGAGGACGACTATGCATTACATATGTTATTTATATTAAAAGTTTAAATATAAATAAATTAGTAATTTTTCAATTAATAGTGAATTATGTGCACGTGTTTCATTAAAAAGTGTTAATTTTTAAGTATATGTATATGTGTTATATATATATATATATATATATATATATATATATTTATATATACACGTATATATATATATTATTACAACTTTTTATGTTGTTTTTTATGTTTTTATAATAATTTTTACATAAAATTATCATTGTATACTTACTATGTATCTTACATATTAAGAATATTGTACACATATGTTATAAATATTTAATATATTTATTGACTTAAGTCAAACTAATGAAATATTATTAGATATTAGTTAATACTGTTATGTTATAATTAATTATTGATATTAGTTAATATTGTATTTATTTATTTATATATTTATTTATAAATTTATTATATACAGCAATAAATAAAAACCACTAATTTTAGTTTATTTACATATAATAAAAATATTGGAAAGTATGAATAGAATAATTTAAAATATTTCAGAGAAATGCTTATGAAATGCTTTATTTTGTGAGTGAAAATTGATTTATATTTATATTGATTATATTTTTTAAAATATTATTAGAAATAATATTGCAACAATTACTTATTTTAAATAAGTTATCATTAAATCTTATCTATCTAATATAAATTTATATATAAAAAATAAAATACATATAACAATAATATTGAATAATCTTTGCATTAATGTGTAAAATATTAAAAGATTAAGAATACAAGATGCCAGGTACTTTAACCTATCCAATATATACTGGTGTTGAATCACCTCCTCAAAGAACTCGTGCTTATACTTGGAATACTCAACATCGTTCTGCATCTCGGGTATTGCAAGTTAACACAAGACCAGGACGCTTCTCACTGACAGAATCTTCAGTATGTAAATAATTATATTTTTATGTATATCAATATTTATATAATTCATTATTTTAAAATAATTTAGAAATTATTCATCTTTATTATTATCTTATGATATCAAATTGAAAGATAATTAAAGAAAAAAAATTTATTATCATACATTTTATTTTAATTCTTTTATTTCTCATCATTATCAACACAAAGATATTTTTAATCTTAAAACTTTAATCAAGAAATCAAAAAAAGATTTCTTTCTGAAATATTTTTACATGAGATGTTAGAATATACCGATAATCTTAGAGAATAATTATATTTAGATTAAAAATTAAATTTTTATAATTTCGTTTATGTTGTTAAGTTAATGACAAAAAATCTCTAGTTAGAAAAATTGGAAAAAATGTTCGCATATGCATTAGAATTACTCGTTTAGCAATACATATTTAAAAACTGTTTCGTAAATATTTGTTTCTGGAAATTTTAATTTTTTTAATATTAATATAAATTAATAAAGAATAAAACAATATATCTTATAACATATACAATATTTTTTTTGTGTATAATGATATATATTTTTTAAATGATAAACATGAATTTTAATCACATTTGAATATTTAAAAGGAAGTTAGCCATCTTTAAGCGCGTATATGTCATATCCGTTTCGTTCATGCAATAGCAACTAAGAGGGGTTAAGACAAAATAGGTTTCTTGATGGCACATAAGAAACTGTGAACCTAGATAAATTATAAGATTTGTAAAACGTAGCAATCGACGATTAGAAACAAATCGATTACATATAACGTTAATGGCAGAGGAACATGTTTATGGGTATAATCCAA
Source organism: Apis florea (assembly GCF_048593485.1). NCBI lineage: Eukaryota > Metazoa > Arthropoda > Insecta > Hymenoptera > Apidae > Apis > Apis florea. The sequence goes on from NW_028256747.1 coordinate 153,942, forward strand.
CATCTGGAGTTGACGGAGAATCCGTACGTAACTATTTTGACAGTTTGACAAGTACAGGTTGGATTTTTGATTGATAGACTTTTGAAAGGATGTTACTTGCAAAAAGTTATTGACTTTATGATTAATAATATTATTGCATCAATAATAAAATTTTCGTATAATTAATAATTGTAATATGAAATATATCTATATTTTTTTTATTGAGAAGCATTAAATTATTTATAGAAATATAAATTAATGTAACACTAATAATAATATTTTTATATTTTATTTTAATTACATCATATATAATTAAAAAAATTAAAAAAAAATCATTTCCATCTAATATATCACGTATAATTTTATAGTGTTCTATAAAATTATGTTTATATTTTTATATATTTTATTATAGTGTTCTATATTTTATATGTATTTATATTTAATATTAAATAAAATCTGTTTTAATAATAATAAATTAATCATTATTTATTATATATATTATTTATTATATATATAAAATTCAATTGAAATTTCTTATAATAATTATTAATACATGCAGATAAAATAAATTAAATATTTAATAAATAGTTTGCATAACAAGATTTAAATTTTTTTCAAACATTCATTTTATTTTTTTAGATTAGAGATTAATTTAATTATAAAATAACTTATTTTAAATAACATAGGCAAAAAATTCTTTAAATAATCATTTTTATAATAATAATAATAATAATAATAATAATAATTTATATAATATATATAATATAATAATAATTTTTAAAATTTTGGAAATTTATTATAATTAAAATGCTTGGTTTTTTAAATTTTCTACAGAGAGATGAAGCTACTCGAAAGCTGAGATTAAAAGTGATCGCTGGGCACCAACTAGCAAAGAAAGATATCTTTGGTGCAAGCGATCCTTATGTACGTGTTGACTTAAATACTATATCTGGTGATCAGACAATAGATTCTGCACTTACAAAAACTAAAAAAAAGACATTGAATCCTGTCTGGGAAGAAGAGTTTATATTTAGAGTAAGTTTAATATAATGTAATAATATAATATAATATAATAATATAATTATAAATAAATATTGAGATAAATCCAATATCTTAATAGATATGTTTTTCATTATTAGGTTAAACCTGTTGATCATAAATTGGTGCTACAAGTTTTTGATGAGAATAGATTAACAAGGGATGATTTTCTTGGTATGGTAGAACTAACATTACTTAATTTGCCTAAAGAGCAAGAAGGTCGTACAATACCTGTTAGGCGTTATGTACTTCGTCCACGTAGGTAAGTATTTTTATTATATATGCTTAAAGCTGTGTATTTTTGTATATTTTAAAAGTTTAATCTATTTAGCTTTCCATTAAAATTATTTGGTCCTAAATTATAGATATGATGTGATAATTATATATACTATTACACATTATATATGTGTATATGTAATATATATAATATAATTATATACATAATAAAAATAAAAATTATCATTTTTATTTTATTCATATTTATTCATATCATTTTTATATTTATTATTTTTATATGCATAACTTTGTTTTGAAATAATTTTTCATCTAGTTATATTTATTGGCTACATATCATCAATTTTCATATTTAGTTCATTAATATATTTCTTTCGTATCTTTCATTTGCAAATGCAAAATGAATAACTTACGAGGATATGGCTAGTAATCATTCCAGTCAGCGTTCAAGAGTGAAGGGTACCTTGGAAGTATATCATGCATACATTTCTGACTCATCAAATACAGACAATGACAATGGAGACACTACATCTGACTCAGGGGGCTGGGAAATGGTGCAACCAGTAAATAATAGTCCTGTGGAACAAGCTGCAGATGTATGTACAATTATATAAATAATTTTGAGCTAAATGTTATATAGTTTTAGCACAGTTTTAGAACAGAAATTTTAATAATAATTTACTTATTTTAAAATAATATGTTAATATTTTTTTAGGTTATACTTATTAGGCCTTTACCACCAGGATGGGAAGAAAGACAAGATGCAAATGGGCGAACATACTATGTTAATCATATAGCAAGATTTACACAATGGGAACGTCCAACAGAATCGTATGTATTATGTATTATTTATTTAAAAATTATGATATTATATTATGAATAATGAAGTTGAAATATTGCAAATATTTTTTATAGTACTACATCACCTAGTGCAAATATGACAATTGAACGAAATTTCAATACAGCAGCAACTGAATTTCAACGACGTTTTCATATTAGTGCAGATGATGAAAATAGACTCAGAAGTTCAATTAATCAGGTAATATTGATAGTTGCATAATCTACTATAAATTATATTATAAAATGCATAGTTATTAACTAGTCAGCATAATTTGCCTTCAAGTATTTGTATTATAACAAAATATTATGTTTCATGCTTTATTCTGAAATTTAAAATTTATGTAGACTAGTTGTGTGTAAAAAAATACACACACACGCACAAAATACAAAATTTATATGATAGTATAAGATATAATATGTTAATAATTATATCATTTAAATAATATCATTTATAAATGATAGAATTTATTTATATCTTCATCTTGTATAAATAATTTTAGCTACATATTTTTTTTGTTTCTGTTTTTTTTATAAATTAACAAAAATTTATAACTAAAACATATTTATAATTTTGTTTAACATTCATGAATACATTATATAGAGATATTATATAATTAAATATTGTTTATTTGATAGATATATTATTTGTAGATATATATTTTAATATATAACTATTAATATGTTATAAAATATATATGAATTGGGGAAAAAAAGAAGAAAAAAATGTGAATGTCTAAATCTTGAAATCTTCTAAACAATAGAAATTAGCATGCAGTATTAGCAATTTTGTGCATGTGTGTGTAAGGATGGTGAAGTTCTCCGCGCGGATGGTGAAGATTCAGATGCGAGAGATTATGAGATTGAGAATCGTAGGGAAGGGGGTAGTAGGGATACTTCTTCAGACTCTGGACGTTCTGTTGATCAACGTGGCTACCTTAGTGAATATGAAGACCAGGTACTCATTCAATTATATAAAATAGTTTTGTTTATATATACTCGTTGATATTAAGAAAATGAAATTTAAAATTTATAAGAGAAAAGTATATTTTTCATATAATTCATTAATATTTTTATTATTTTATATTTTAATCTAAAACATATATGTATATATATATATATATATATATATATATATATATATATTAAAACTTCACCATACAATTATTATTGTAAACTAACTATTATAATTAACAAAATTTAATTTAATTGACTTTTTATCTATCATTGTTTTTGTAAACATTTAATTAATATTAATAATTTGTTATATTATAATTCCATATGTATTTAATAAAAATTTTATATTTTGGATTTCTATATGAATTAATATATTGCATTATTTTGATTAATATTATAAATAATATTATTTATTATAAACAAATAATGATAATGAATAATATATTATATTATATTATATATTATAAATTTTGACAAAATTAAAAATATATAAGATCTAAATTTTTTTGTTATATGACAGATTCTACATATTATATAAAAATTTATTATCATTATTACTTTTAAATATTATTATTACTTTTTACAGAGTGACGATAGTGTGGATAGTCCAGCTGGATCTAGACGATCGTCGGAACAAGTAAGTGTAAGAATTATTTTTTGTAATCATTTTCTTTAATTTTTGTTGCTTTATTATTTAGATTGAAAGTCCAAAACCTGTGATTCCGGCAAATGATGAAGGATTACCACCTGGATGGGGCATGCAAATAGCACCAAATGGCAGAGTATTTTTTATTGATCATACTGCGAGAACAACAACATGGATTGATCCTCGAACAGGACGTCCAAGTTCGATACCTAATCATATTGCACCTTCCACAACACCTAGAAGCGATTTAGATCAGCTTGGTCCTCTTCCTGAAGGCTGGGAAGAAAGAGTTCATACGGATGGCCGGATATTTTTTATTGATCATAGTAAATCAATAATTCTAATTATGATTAAATTTTTTAAGATTTGATAACTTTGATAATTTTTAATTATGCAATATTTGTTTTCCTATTGTTTTACAGATACAAGAACAACCCAATGGGAAGATCCGCGTATGTCTAATCCTCAAATTGCTGGACCGGTATGAGATTTTTTAATGCAAAAAAATAATTTGATTAAAAAATCATATTATATATAAAGTATATTTCAATTTGTTAATTTATTATTTATTCATAGGCTGTACCATATTCACGAGATTATAAGCGTAAATACGAATATCTTAAGTCTCAATTAAGAAAGCCTGTAAGTATATAATACTAGAAAATCTTATTTTTATAAGAATTCTTATATAAAATATATATATTATTATAATTATATTTTCTTTTTAGAATAATGTTCCTAATAAATTTGAAATAAAAGTGGGTCGAAATAACATTTTAGAAGATTCGTATCGTATAATTAGTTCCGTTAACAGAGTAGAGATATTAAAAACAAAATTGTGGGTTGAATTTGAAGGAGAAGTTGGTTTAGATTATGGAGGTCTTGCTCGAGAATGGTTTTTCCTATTGTCTAAAGAAATGTTTAATCCTTATTATGGATTGTTTGAATATTCAGCTACGTAAGTATATATGTATATCAATAACATATAAAATATAAAATATAATAATTGAATAATTGAAATATTTATAGGGATAATTATACTTTGCAAATTAATCCTTTTTCTGGAGTATGTAATGAAGAACATTTAAATTATTTCAAATTTATTGGTCGTATAGCAGGTATGGCTGTTTATCATGGAAAGCTATTAGATGGTAAGAATTATTTAATTTATTTAAATTACATTAATTTAATTATAAAATATTTCATAAAATAAAAATCTAAAAAAAGCTTTCATTTTTTTACAGCATTTTTTATTCGTCCATTTTATAAAATGATGTTAGGTAAATCTATTGATTTGAAAGATATGGAAAGCGTTGATTCTGAATATTACAATTCATTATTATGGATTAAGGAAAATGATCCTAGTGAATTAGAACTTACATTTTGTGTCGATGAAGAAAGCTTTGGTCATACATCTCAAAGAGAACTTAAACCAGATGGTGCTAATATACCATTGACAGATGAAAATAAGGATGAATACATCGCTTTAGTTATACAGTGGCGTTTTGTATCAAGAGTTCAAGAACAAATGAATGCATTTTTAGAAGGATTTAATGCTCTTATACCGCCAACATTAGTTAAAATATTTGATGAACATGAATTAGAATTACTAATGTGTGGTATTCAACATATTGATGTAAGAGATTGGAAACAAAATACATTATATAAAGGAGATTATCATGCTAATCACATTGTTGTTCAGTGGTTTTGGCGAGTGGTACTTTCATTCAGTAATGAAATGAGATCTAGACTTTTACAGTTTGTTACTGGTACATCACGAGTACCTATGAATGGTTTTAAAGAACTTTATGGTAGTAATGGTCCACAATTATTTACAATTGAGAAGTGGGGTACACCAGAAAATTATCCAAGAGCTCATACTTGGTATGTAACTTTAAGTTTTTAATATGAAGCTTAAAAAATTATTTTCTAAATTAAAATTAAAATTATTTTCAAATTAGCCTCTTGTCGTGATTATTTTTTTAATGATTTAATTCGTTACGTACTTGATATGTTTACTAAATTTTTTAATAAAATCGTTCAACAAAATAATATAATTTTTATATTACGATTAATTTTATGTATATACATATCATGAATTTAATTCGTATTTCTCATGTTTGGCTTATAAAATATATATTACATGTCATTATAGGCAAGAGGTTAAAAATTATAATTTTTTAAATCAATTTTATTATTTTTCTAAAAACATAAAAATATTATTAAAAATATAATGAAGATTTGAGAAAAAAAAGTGAAAAAAAAAAAAAATAAGATTATATTTGATGATCAATATTCCCTTTTCAGTTTTAATCGCATAGATCTCCCTCCATATGAAAGTTATCAACAACTAAGAGAGAAATTGATAAAAGCAATTGAAGGTTCTCAAGGGTTTGCTGGAGTGGATTAGCACGAAATACCCCTTTTTATGATGATATCTGTAATATAATGTACATATATACATACATATAGATACACTAGCATGTATACTATCTAATATGATTAACTATTTAACAGGATAAACATTTTTCTGCACTCTGAAGACTTAGGTGTCTTTTGACTGCTAGTTACAACATTGAGACAAATCAATGAAAAGTATATTTAGATATTACTTAACTATCAATAATTCAAACAGATTTTACGCATGATGCACTTTTTAAAAATTGTAAGCTATATTTAACAAAAGAAAAAAAATTGATAGTAATTTCAAATGCTGTTTCAGTAATTGATAAATTGATAAATTACAATTTATTAATGTTCACTTTTTAAATGTAATTCCATTTGATGGTTACTATACCAAAAGGATTTTTTGGGAAAGTTTTATTTGCCACTATAACAAAAATATTACTGATATTAATTGTATATAACTTTTAGATAAGATAATATGCTATAAATTACTTATCCCAATTTGTTCATAAAATATCATTAAATGAATTTATAGATAATATGAATTTATATATTTAAAAATCAGATTAAACTTAAATATAAAAAATGAAAAAAGAAATTCTAAATTATATGACATATTATTTGTTAAAATTTTCAAATATATTTCAAATGTATTTCATATATATTCGAGTTAATTAAATACGTATAAATTATATCAATAGAATGACACTACATACTTTGTGATAAATCGTAATGTAATATTTGAGTTTAAATATCTTTTTTTGATCTAATATAAAAATAAGAATATAATTTATTAAAACAATTCTGAACTTTTTACATAAAATAAAATATTATTTTTATTATTTTATTTTTCAATATTCAATTTGATATTTGTTTTTAAACCAATAATTTGTTTTACATTATATATATATATATATATATATATATATAATATATATCATATATAGAATATTTAAATCTTCTAAGACTTACATATTCAAAAATTGTTTTATGGATCTTCTATTGTAGAAACAAGGAATAAAAAATACATTTTATTTCTTGATAATATATAATCAAAAAGTATATAAACAAAAAAAATTTTGGAAAATTAATAAATAAAAAGGAACATCTAACAAGAAGAATAACAAATATTATGAAATTTATAATTTGTTTTGTTTTTGATCAATTTATAAATTTGTTATAAAAAATATTATTTCATTTAATATATATATATATTTATTCATTTATTATATATATATATATATATATATATAATAAAAATAATATTTTTAAACTGAGGTATTTATTATATAATTTGTTTATATATAATAAATTTTTTCTTAAACATAAAAATTCTGTATAAACATATAACAGTATTCTTCTTGTATGTTCTTCTAAAATTTATATAAACAACTTGCTATATTTAGTTTATTGTATATAGCATTAAATAAGATAAGAAAAATAGATATCAAATTGCTTAAGTAGTAAAATTTATTTATGTATTTTGACAATATTTGTGAAAAAGTGGACATTCTTTTATTAAAAATGTTACACTTCCTAAAACTAATTAATCGAAAATACCGTGATCAAAGTTACATGTAAATGCCTACTTTGTATAATAATAGCTATTTCGAAACCAAGCATTCTAAAAAAATATTTAGTATTTAAAGTTAACGAAACATTCCATCCTATTTGTACAGCTTATTTTATTGTAGACAGATAAATCCCCAGATACACATATATGTGCGCGCGCGCGTAAATATATATGCATATATACATTAGATAATAAATATATATTATTATTACGATAAAAATTTTGTGGCCTTAAATTCTAGTTATTTTCGATTTTGCGTATATCTTTTTATGACGAGAATTAGGCTTCTTGTATTTATATGACAAACCTATATTTGAAATGTAACAATGAATTTCAACACATTATATTCTTTTAAAGAGTCAATATTTTATTCGAATAATATTTTTTCTCATTCTAAATTAAAATTTAGTCGGATAAAGTTAAGACTGTCAGTTCCATATTTCAAAATATTTACTTAATTGTTCATTTATTATTATTATTATTATTATTATTATTATTATTGTTATTATTATTATTATTATTATTATTACAATTATTATTACTATTATATGCTTTAGAATTCATATATTTTACTTAACAATAGTATATCTGAGTTTTATTTATTGCTTTTGTTAAAATATTGTGCAAGGTATATTGTTGCGGAGTTTAAAAATAAAGTGACTTAATTTCTTCATAATGTCATATCCGTGCAAATGATTTATTTACTTGTTCAAATGTATAACTTGCAAAAAAATAATATATGACTTATTTTAATTCCAATTTACCTCTCTTTATTTTATATGTAAATATATAAAAATATCTTGTAATATATCAATTACAAAGGATACATACATTTTTATTATATTTATGTGAAATAAATATGACAAATATATATTATGATTGTTAACCATTAATATTAATAAATTTAAGATTACAAATTAACTTATATTCTTACATACAAAAAAATGCTGTAGAAAATAAATTTAATTATACAAATAAATTGCATTATGTATGTATTCTATAAGCTATTTTAGAAAATATTAATTTCATTATATTTTTATAAATATAATATAATTTAACTTAAATATGAATTAATCAATCATAAATTCATCCGAATTACTTTGTATAAATAATTTGCATTTGTAAATATATATTGGAATATTTATTTGTAATTGCTGAAATTAATGCAATGTTTAAATATTCGCGCCTATTTATGAACAGAATAGTTTGAAGATTCGTCGCCAGATGGCGGTAGCGACGGGCACATCCGCAGAATCAAAAAAGACAGCTGGGAAGTGTAACATCACACATCGATTCGGCGGCCCTACAAGCTCGAAAAACTTTTCGTTTCCGCGTTTCTTGTGGTTGCTGATGTTTCTTTAGGAAATAAATGGTGGTTCGTCGCATTTGTTTGAACGAAACGCGTGTGGTGCGGTGTAGAAAGTGACCGTTCTGCTGATACGAACCGATGTGCTGATACAAACGTGACTGTTGGTTATGCGGTGGTTCCTGTCACGAACAGCAGCCCTTGTTCAACCCCCGTTTCACGAGTTTCGCAGCGACGAAGGAGGGAAGCTCTGCATGATACAAGCGTGGCGGTCACTGCATTGCGGTGAGTACGATGAACGTTATCACTTACTTTCACTTACTTTTTTGATATATATTTCAGTAGTTTGTTCTTTTTCTGTAAACCGATACAAACCAACGGGGTTCATTACCCTTTGTAACAAGCATGATGTACGTCTATAATTTCAATGCAAATAGAGCGTGTTTCGTGTTTTCTTGTTTCAAAAGAAATACGTGGATTATTGAACAGAAATTTCAAAAAATTTCAAAATTCTCATTTCCAGAATATTCACTTTCAGCGAATTCAATAATTTTGAAGCAACACGAGGACAATTTAAGAATAAAGTGCATTAGTGAGTTTTCATTCATACAATATGCGTGACACGTTAAATTGAAAACATTTTACTAGAAAACGCATGAAATACATCATATCAAATTATGTTACGTTTGCGATTAAAACCTGTCCTTGTATCGTTACGTTGGCATCGAATTTTCGGACAGTCTGAAGCCACGTACGTGTGCATCAAATATTTGTATGCGCACGCAGAAGCACACGTAAACCTCGAATGTGACGGCGATACCGAGCTACGAATCCTTTCGACCATCATAATACGAACTTTACTCGTAATGTTATATCCTCGCTAGTTATGAGTTACGAGATAAAAACGTTCTCGATTAACATAAGAGAAGAAGCCGGTATCCGTGCAGTAGAAAAAGGTCGAGCATCAAAGGAACAATTACCACCCGTGAAATCTGTTTTATCTCGTAATATTACTGAAGTGGTTTATATAACAGTTCGTAAACAATAAACAGGGATGGGAAAAGGCGCGTTCCACGCATCGATAAATTGTGCAAAGTGTATTGAACTCGTAATAGGCTTTTAGTATCGCGTGTGATACGTAGTATTGCATTATTATGCACATATATATTTGTAATCGATTCGGAGAATCCAAAGGTAAATTTCAACCATTATTGTGTTTACCCGCTATCTACATAGATAAAAAGGGAAATTTTTCTCTAGGAATACACGTCGTTGATTTCTAACGTCTTGGAATTTTGTCGATTATTATAATCGTGTCGTGTAACGCTAATGCAGGCTACGTGCTTGGTTGTAACAAAAGCATCGTCTCCACCGTTGATCGGTACAAGCTGACACGAGCGACGTCGTTACCCACCGATTGTTCTCCTCGCGTCCTCGGAATATTTATCAACGTGGCATACTACGGGAACAATCGCATCCGTACACAGCAGCCAAGCATCTTTAATAATAGGAAACGCGATTACACGCAGGGCCGTATTGATTTTGGGCGCAAGGTGCGGTGCAAGCCGTTTTCAACCGGTGTCGATGGAGATTAATGGAATAAGTGCGTGTATTCCTTGCTTTGCGTGGTTCGTTCCTTCGCATACAAAAGGCTTGTACCAAACGTACGTATTATTATTTCGAATTTTCCATAGCGCCAACTTTATTCTTAAAGATCTCCTTCGTATCCGAAACCTTTAAGCATATTTTCGATAAAAGACTTTTCCCTGTATTTGTTATCGATACGAGCCCTCAGAAATCAAGTGTCGCCGACAACCCGGAAAACCATGGTTCGTTGATTTTGAAAATGGTTCTGACACATATGCACTATTCCACGTATTCCACTTTGCCACAAAGAAATTTGGAATTATTTTCGATTAATTCGTTTAGAGGATTAAATGATTTCATCGTTGGAAAAATTTTAATAAACAAATTTTTAAGTTTTGTTCTATATAGAGGAAAAAATAGGAATGTAAGATGAAAAATACGAGACACGAAAATCTTGATCTATGTATAAAGCACAAATCTTTAATAACTATTTAAATATTATAATAATTATGACTGATAATGGTACATTTGTCACAACAGTCATTTACAGTTGTTTATTGTTACAACAAGAAATTTTTTTTACATGTATATATTTAAATAGAATCTATTCCGATTTATTTTATAATTTTCAAAAAATCAAAAGATGTATACTATACGTACGATAATTGATCCAAGATCCAATTTTATCATGCTTGTTATATGTTTCTTAAAATTTTCAATAATCGTATTATTCGTGCATCACATCTTTTACATGAAATTTTTAAACGAGAGTACTCTCATATTCTCTAATAAATAAAACGACTGAATGTCGTACTTATATTCTTAACGAGCGTTGGAAACACGATGTAAAGTGAAACTGAACGAATCCCTTCACGGTACTTTCGTTAAATTGACATAGAGTTACTTATCTAATTTTGAGGATGCGCCATTTACCGGAGCGAAACACGTGTCATCCTATTCCCTCGACAGTTACACCGTCTACGATAATTGTATACGTAACTTGGTGTCTCTTTAGCCACATTAATTTGACGCAATACCAGCCGGAGAAACGGGGTCACAGGATTTTCCTTCGGGAATATGCACGGTGATTCGGGGGAGAAGAAAGAAAGTCGAGAAAGATTTACAATTACGACGATTTTTTTTTTTCCTTTTACAAAGATACGTAGAAAAATCGAGTTTTAGATTTTCACACGGCGCATCGTCGTGGCAAGGTCTATCGTAAAAAGTGATATATACGCGGTCTAAGTTGGATTACGTGGAAAGTTTGGAATGGTGATCCGCGTCGCAATCCCCGTACCGCGTCGGAGATACTCACGTTCGCCACGATTTCTCGTTCCGTTTCACTTTGGCCCTCGCGTCGATGCTCCTCGTCAATACGTTTACCGGTCAATCGTTATCGACTTTCCTTTTGCACGGCACCCTTTGTGCGCCGGGTTCTCGCATCGGTGATTCACCATCGCTACGGCACGATAACAATATTTTGTCGACCGATAACGCGATCTTCCCCGGACAAAGGGGAACAGAAGAGACGAAGGGGGTGGTGGCCACCTTAAGCCGTTTGTTCTCGATCTCTTCCTACCGGGGTTGTTCCGTGTTTCTTCGACGTTCCCCCGAGTTTAAAGGGATGAAATACCGTTCGTTTTATTTTTTTTTTTTTTTTTTTTATTCCCCGGCCATCAGATTATCGTCCTCGGCTTTCTGCTCCCTTCCGTTTTAGACGCGTGTTCGAGACGGTTCGCGATCAAATACTTTCGATCGACGCACGCCTGCCCGTGCGCCACATTCGTATATTCTCCGATTCCGGTGTGCGATCAACGTCAAACGCGGGGAATAAAAAATAGGGAGGGTGAAAGAAGACAAAGGTCGTGCGGCCGGAAAAGCGGAAAAAGGCTGGACGATATATCGTTGCGGGAGGACAACGGTATATTAAAAAGAGAGGAAAAAAGGTAAACTTATCGCGACAATAACAGTTTTTCCGTATTCAGGGTTTCGCTGCGTAGTGCGCATTTCGGTGGAAAAAAAAAAAAAAAAAAAAGAAACGAAGAAAAGAAGGAACCGTTTCTATGGAGGGAGACACAGAAGGGAGGATCGGGTATTCGGCGGCGGGGAGCGATTCGTAAAACTGTCGTTAACCGACTGCCGGATAAAATTCTTTTTGCAGGGAGAAAAACTTTGTTCGGTGGAGGGTGAACGGAAGAGAGAATTGCGAAAAGAAGCGAAAACGTATCGCGAAAGATGCGCCTCCGGTGTGTTGGTCGTTCCATCAAAGTCGCCCGTTCAAGGCCGGTCAGGGATACGTCGTTTTCGTCGCTGGCTGATCGTTCTTGGTTGCGCGATCAATCGAATCCTTCTTGCTCCCCTTTCCCCTCGTCCTTTTGCCAATCTTGCGGCCATAGAACTCGCTGTGACAGGATCCTGACACCCTGCTCGTTCGAAATTAACCTCGCAGTATATAGAGAGGTGAATTTGCATCGTATTTCGTTTTTTTTTTTTTTTTTTTCCTTCTTTTTCTCTACTCTCTGTTTTTTACAGCATTTTTTTTTATTTTTTACTTTATTCTCTCTCTCTCTCTCTCTCTCTCTCTCTCTCTCTCTCTCTCTCTCTCTCCCGTTTTTTTTTTCTAGTAACAAAATCGATAATCGTCGGATGTCGAACATTCGACGAGCGATCGAATACAATTCTGAAAATTGTGGTTCTGTTTTCGTATCGTGAACGCGTGCTATCGTGCTACCGCGGCGCTACGAAGAATAGAGATAGATACGTATTTTCGATAGATTGTATTCGCGGAAGGCCGGTGGATAAAATTCCCATGTTGCGAGGTAAATTTTTATCAAGCGTGTCAGAGATGAATCTTGAAAATAATCGGTCGGATAAACTTCGGGGATTGTTTTTTTTTTTTTTTTTTTTTTCCCCCATCGATAAACCCGTCGATCTTTGCGAAGTGAAAGCAAATTCGATCGCGACACGTCACGATCTGGCAATTCGATCTCTGAAAGCCGCGCGGGATCGGCCACGACTTTCACGAGATCGCGCATACATCCCCGACATCTCGCCTCGCCGTATATTACTTCGTGGCAATGTAGACGCGCGTGTATAGCTTATCAGAGGAGACTGAGGTCTCTCTCGAAAATGGATGCAATTCCAGGGGCGTACCGAGCGTTCCGCTCGCGTTTAGTACCGCGATCTTCCACCGTGGGTACATATGTGTATACATACTACATAGGCCAGGTCCAAACCTAATATCGTGTTTTGACCCTCTCTCTCTCTCTCTCTCTCTCTCTCTCTGTGTCGCGCATACGTACACCCACACGTAGAAACGGGCTCGATCGCTCTCTCAGTCAACCTCTCTGCTCACCACCAATCCCTCCGTCCTCTTCCTCCTCTCTCTCTCTCTCTCTCTCTCTCTCTCTAGGCGTAATCGTCGTCCTCATCCAGTCGCCTCCCTGTCCCTGTCTCGCTTTTGTGCTTGCACAGAACGACGACATCCACAGGCAGGCAGTCACAGGCACACAAGTTTGATGTTTACTGGCTGCGGTGGTGCGTATCGTACACACTCGCGTATGCACAGGCACAAAGTGTTAAAAAGCTCGTGTAACCGCAATGCGGATATCTCGTGTGCCTATCGTCGCGCGTATGCAGATCGTGATGGGTTCCTCCCCTCCCCCTGACTCGACGCTCGTTGTTTTCTTCCAATCGGTCGCCGCAAACGATCGAACTCGGTCAACCCTACGGTAGACCAGATTTTCGACCCGTTCCCTCGCCTGCCTTTGTCGTGTTTCGATACACGCGCGTACACAGGTGTAAGGTGTCGAGTCGAGTGCTCTTTCGCGAATGTTTCGTTCCTCCCCCGGATCAAATCAATCTTTTTAACCCATCGATCCGAAATCTTTTCTCCCTACGCGAAACATGTTTTTACATTGGTTACAAGATCGTTGCCCACGATTTCGATCGTTGCTGGAAACCGAGCTGTCACACCGGTATATATTTATTTATTTCTCCGTCGGAATTCACAAGTTTCTCTTCGTTTCTTCTTCTTTGATTTCTGCGATCACGCGTCCCCCTTCCCATCCCGCTCTTCGCATCCCATTATCCTCGCATAACACAAGAGCCCCGCTCTTGTGAGATAGGAGTTTGATTGGGACAGAAGGAATTCCAATCGGAGGTGGTCGTAAGGTTTGCGTCGAAAAGGCGAATCACCGAGGGGAGGGAGAATAAGAACGTCAATTCCGCCCTCTCTCTCTCTCCTCCCCTCTCCCTCGATGCTTTTGGCTCGTAAATAACATTTGCTTCTCAACATTTGCGTACGAAACGAAGTTGCGATCCGGCGGGGAAGAAGTTTGCACGAAATACGCGTTGGATAGGAGGAAGGAAGAAGAAGCTAAAGGGTAACGAAAGGGTTGTTGGACAAGAAACAAACGACGATGTCGAAGGTGGAGGGAAATCGAGGAATATGCATAATACTTACCGAGAAACGAAACGAAAGCTGAAGGCTTGGCTCAACTTTTATTCGCAAGAGGACGGTGTCGAAGTGGGACGGGAGGATCGGTCGAACCTGAATGAATTACGCTTTCGTGGAAACTAACGACCTGTCTTGGAATCGCGTAAGCACTCTTTTCCACGAGAAATTGCATATACGAATTGCACGAACGATGGAGGATAACATCGTGTAATTGGTAATAATACGTGGTGGAGCACGTTTATACGTCGAGTTGGAGGAAGCGGAGATGGCCGATTCGTCGAGTTTTCGCGGTGAAGAAAGGGGGAAAAGGAGGATGCGGTGTCCTCGTCCTGTAAACGGGGAGAGAAGACGGGGGTGGAGCCGCTTTAAAGAATCCATGTTGGGGGGGGGGGGGGGCCGAAATGCATGCTAGGAAGGCGCGACACGAGCAGAAACGAAAGTCACGGTGTTGGTAACAGGATTTATCGCGTTCTTAGATCGTGCATCACGATACCCGGTGAATTTACAGCTCGTTCCCTCGTGCGCACTAGGTAAAAATCGATGAAGAGCGGCCCCGCTCGAGAATATTGGGAGAGACTTTGAACTTTGAGAATACGATTTTCGCCGAGGTTGGATCTATTGGTTTCGAGATATTTTGGGAAAGGTGGTTATATGTATCCCTAGTATCCCTTTCTTAGAAAGGAAGATAAAACGTAATTAACGTTCCTTTGTATATGGAAAATATATGGAAGAAATATACATATATATATAAAATGTATATACGTGTAAAATGAATTAATGAATTAAGAAGAAGACTCGGCGCAGAAAAATACTTGAGAAATAACTGTTTCATCATCCACGAAATCTCGTTTTTTCCCGCGTTGTTTTTCGAACGAATCGAACAACGATCTTTTGCAAAATATCAAAACTTTCGAAACGGAAGCAAAGGAACTTTTTTTTTTAACTTTCCGTTAAAATTCGGCAAAAGCACGAGCGAAAGCACGGTAAGCACGATGGGAAAGATGTTGCCAAACGCGTTGGGAGAAAGCGATAGGGGAGAAGAGCGGTGAAAGCCGTAGGCAGGAAACAAGCGAGAAGGGAAAAAGTGGGAGAATATGAGGGAAGAAGAGAGGGAAAATAGAGGAGAACCGTTAACATTCATGCAGACGATGGGGGAGCACCGATTTCGTCGATATTTCGCTCTTCTCCATTCTCCAGCTTCCCCTTGGTCCCTTCGAATAGTTGGACGGCCACGTTTCTGTACTTTCGGACGCGACTTAATCACCGTGAAGGCTTCCCTACTCCCTAGTCAATGAGAAAGGATCCGGTCTTTATCTCGAACGGCACACGTTGCGCCTCTGTTAGGATTATTCCGTATCCGTTCAATCGCTTCGTTAATTTCGCTCATAGAATTACGGCGGAATAGTATCCGAAAGCGATAAATATCTAGCCCAAAGTATCGAGACTCTTCCTTCTTCCTTGCTCCCCGTACTTTTATATTGATTAATGCGATAATAGTATCCTTCCTAGTGGAAACGAAACCCAATCGATCGGTGGACCAGTTATTAATTAATGCGAAATCAGAAATTTGATAAGTGATCGTTTATCAAATTGAATGGTATAAAAATATGGAAAATTTATATAAAGACTCGTTTTTAGAGGTAAGGTGCGAAAGGAATAAAAAGTGGGAGATCGCTTAAAAGGAAATTCTGGCGATAAAAGAGCAAAGAGAGAGAGAGAGAGAGAGAGAAATATCATAAAAAGAGGGGAGAGCTGTCTATATAGGTAGCAAGGAAAAGTGACTTGCTTGCACGAATGAAAATTCCAGGATGTCCTTGAATGAGAATCACCTTGAAGTTTTTAGGGTTTCAAGGGTCACGCGTCGGAAATCTGAAAGGGCAATTTTACCTGGATGGGGATGGAATTGAATTACAAACTTGGGAAAAATTTGACGCGAGCCAACTTATTGTTCGGCGTGTTTAACGGCACGCTATTCCAACAATTTTCCAACGCTTTCGAATATATATATATATATATCGTACGCCTCGTACGTTTCTTTACGCAATTAACGGGATGAATAATTCGATCGATCGGACCAGAGTTCTCTCCGACCTCGTTACGCCGCGCAAAATCTTGCGCGTTCGTGATTATTGAAATTCACGCGCGTCATTTACATAAGCGTGTACGCGTGTATATACAACGATGAATGGTTCTACGCCGAAGATTACGTTCGGTTGACCCACATGCACACCAATCCCGCGTGTAGCAGTCAGAGTTTTAGTCGTGGCTCTTGTGGATATACTTCATAAATATGCTACCTATAACCATCAAATTCTAACCGAGCGATTACAGTTATGGCTTTATTCTCCGCTATAACGACTAGACTCGAGCGCCGAGTCCGTGTATTTACACGGATTTCCGATTTTTCATCCTTCTTCCCGATCGCGATTGGATCGATAAAAATTTTTGCACGCATTTTTCACTCGAATTCGTGTCGTGATAAGAGAGATTTTCGAATCGAAATTGTGCAACGATTAATTATATTATCGTGGAGAGAGATTATCCGAAAGAAAGAGAGACGCGAATCTCCGCTTGCAAAAGATTGGCGAGCACACGTCGAGGCCTATTCATCCCGATGTTTTTTCCCCTCCTTGTGCACGTAGATGTAATATATTCCGTTCTTCCGTCTGCGTCTACTCTTTTGCACGAACGTTCTCCGTAATTATCTCTTGCCCTTTGCGCCAGAGGTGCGTCACCGTGAACGAGATGTGACGAATTACGTGTATACGTTGGCCTCCATCAACGTATATATATATATATATATTTATCGTTTCCGGATCCATCTAACCTCCCAGCAGAGGTCTTCTTCTTTTTCTCCTCCTCCTTCTTCTTCCTCTTCTCCTGCCTTACTCCCTTCCAGTTTGTTGGTTTCTCTGGAATAATTTTATCGCGGCAGCGATGCAACTTCTGGTAGCTCGCTACACTTTTACCGCACAACAACCGAGGTTCCAAGGAAAATTCGTTTTACCGTTTAACACGGCTCAATGAAAATTTCCACGATGTCGTTATACGATGTATATATCTCTCTCCTTTCTCCTCCTTTTTCGACTCCTGGTTTTCGAGCTCCTGGGACGCGGCAGCATCCCCTGAATTTCGCAATACGGGGAAATACGGTGGTGTGCGTATGTTTCTGAAGGGTGCGCGATTTCAAAGCTTGCGTGTTAACCTACGTGAAATTTGCACTTAAGAGCGCTTAAGAAACGATCAAATTAAACTCGCCCCGACGGAACCTCCAGTTTCTCCACCTCGCTATTTTTGTTATCTCTTACGTACTTAACGATGCATAATATAATCTCCGCCCGTTATCCGCCCCGCCATTCATTTCGCGTTAGCGCCAAAGCCGGGCAGGTCTTATCCTGTCGAGCAGTGTGGAAAAGCTTTATGGAAAAAAAAGAAAGAAAGAAAATAAAAAATAAAAAAAAAAGAAAGGAAAAGGAAAGAAAGAAAGAAAAAAAGGAAATCGTCCTCCTATCGTTGGCCTCCCCGTCCTCGACTTCTTTTATTTTCCTCCGCTTCTATCTCCCGGTGACGCGACTTCCTGCTTCCTCCTCGGTTTCAATCCTCTCCTCCCCCCTGCTCAGCAGTTGGTGTTATACGATGTATTCGGTGTGTGGTGAAACGCTTAGCCAGCACTTAGCCCGACACGGAATAGCTTGGTGGGATCTCTTGCCTATGTGCGCGCATAAGCATTCTGCACGAGGCTTGCAACGAGACAACGATGCACACGGCTTAGTTATGCGCTTAGTTGTGTCCCTTGGTGACACGTGTGTGCATACACGCATCTCGAAAGGAGGGAGAAGGAAATGCAGGAAATGTGCGATGGAAATGGATCAATCCGAATATTTATTCGCGAAAGGGAAAGTTGGATGAAGGTCTCTACTTTACTCGAAAACAGGGAGTTTAGAAAAAAAAAGAAAATAATCTGAGAATAAGAAGATTTGCTTGCGGAATAAGTTTCTTGCTAGAATGGGAATACGATGCTCGAGTTGTACGACGCTTTTCGCTCACCGCACCCTATATTATCCTGCGACCCCGCGCTGTCTCTTCGATCCTACCTTGCACGCTCATCCTCTGCGTGCTCGGCCAATTTAGGTTAAATGCCGAGTTAACGCCTGGAAGAACGATATAGGGGTTCGAACAAGAGGGGATGTGATTCTTCCTGTACACGTGGACGGAACCCTTGTTCGTAGCAACAACCCACTTCGTTGGATTCGAAGATCGGATGGATTCGTTTTACGATTCTTTCTTTTTCTTTTTTAGCTTTTCAATCGTGTATGGATAACGAACGAGATTTCCTTTGCTCGCGCGAAAGAAATTACGCCGAGAGTTCTTTCTCGTTCTCGAATTCGATTTGGTTCGATTTCGCAGCGTGCAAATACCGATTCGACGGTAGAGAGATATTTTGTCGGTTTTCGAAAAATTGGCTACGCTACTCCATCGGTTTACAATTGTTTCGTACGAATTTTACGTTTTAATTTCGAGGTTCGTTCTCATCGTTTGATCTTGACGTCGAAATATCCCCTCAAATATCCTCCAACCTCGTGATTTCGATTTTACTTTGCGCGCACCGTTACGGATACATGCACACTAAGAGACACAAGTTGTGCATTTCTGCGCCAGGAAGCTCGCAAAGCAGAGTCGATTCCGAGCATAACGGCGCTACGAGCATAAATCCACACGTTGCGAAAGTTTGGCCGCGGCGTAGAGTATCCCTCGGCTAATAGATTTGTATGTTTATTGGCTGTGCACGTTATTTGCGGGCCGTTATATCGTGTGCAATTTATTCGCGTTATGCGTCGTCGATGTGTAAAGCGCGGGCGCCTCGTCGTCGGGACATCGTCTCGCCCTTCGCATCACGGGACAACGAGCTACTTCGCCCAGTTGGCAGCCTTGGTCGAGATTCGTGATACGCCTCTCTCCTTCTCCCTCTTCCTTTCTTTCGAGGAATACGCTTTTCGTCTCCGTCTCATCCGACTCCTCGTCTTCCTCCTCGATTCGTCTTACGTCTCTTTCGACTCGAAAGAGATCTTCTTTTTCTTCTTCTTCTTCTTCTTCTAGAATGTCGAACGCGCGATACGATACAATACGGTTTTCAGTTTTATTTTCCGTTATCGCTCGTAACTGGATCGCGCTGGAAGAAGATGGGATCGGATCGAAACGAATTCCGATCGTTTCTTCGACTTTGGACGATTTCGAGGGTGTTCCGCTCGTTAGAAGTAGAGTATAGTTTGGATGCATAAAGGGAGGACGTCGCATTTTCGATTTTTCCAAGGGGAGAGATCATCATCTTGGGATCGATGAAGGGGGATCGTTGGAAAGAAGGAAACACGGGAACGCACTTTTCGGGAGATATGGGTATCGCTGCGATCATTGCGTGTTCTCTCTCTCTCTCTCTCTCGAATATGAAACGAAAAACGGTTTTATCCGTTGTATGTAAGCGATGCGCGGGTGATATAAATAACCCGGGAATCGATCGAAATTCACCGGGCGTGTGCGTTCACCGTACGGACAATTAAAAATAAAAATTAGCCGGATTTCCCGACACCATTTGCTCTATACACACACTACACCGGGAGGTTAAAACGCGTATCATTCATCCTCGTTCGGTATCGAACGAAAAATTAACGCCGTGTAATTAACCCTTCCACCCTGTCGGCCCGATATGCCGGCCACGTTTAATTTCACTAATTATACGTGACCAGTAGGGATTAGCTTCCTGTCAGAGCCAACGGCCGCGTCATTATGCGATATCGTTCGGAACTAAAAGGATTAAAATCGCGCAACAGAGGGGAGAAAAGAAAGAAAGAAAGAAAAAAAAAAAAGATGGATGGATATTAAGCCCGCTAAGAGATGCAAGACACAGCGGCGCCACCGCTCGCCAAAGATATTGAAAAGGCTGGAAAGAGTTAAGCAGCGGGCAAAAATCAGACAGAAAAGTCGATGCAACCGGTATATACCGTATGTAATGAATGAGGGCGCGGTGCATCGGTCCGTTAGTATCCGAGTGCATCTACACATCGCGCTGCAACAAGGTGGCCTCTTCGTGTTTCTCCTTCCTTCCCCTCTCTCTCTCTTCCTTCTCTGTTTTTTCCTTCTTCACCCCTTTTTCCCCTCTTTTTCCCTAGCAGCGAGGTTGCATTTACAAGAGGGCCGCGCTCGTATTTCCATCCTCGATGCTCGGTGAAAACCGAAACGTGCCACGCTCTCCTCCCCTCGCGCTGGCGAGATCGGTTCGACGCTGAAAACGTGATCGATACGCCAAGACTTTCCATATTAGAATTTTTAAATATTCAACAATGCATCGTTTTTG
This sequence comes from Apis florea, assembly GCF_048593485.1. Taxonomy (NCBI): domain Eukaryota; kingdom Metazoa; phylum Arthropoda; class Insecta; order Hymenoptera; family Apidae; genus Apis; species Apis florea. The sequence continues at coordinate 175,313 of NW_028256747.1, forward strand.
ACGAAGATACGAGGAGCCGCGCTTCCCTTCCATTCTCTCTCTCTCTCTCGCGCGTTTCCTCTTTCTCTTCCACGTTTGTATATATATATATATGTACGTGATCGATCTCAACTGCGTTTCCCTCGATATTCTAATATCGGAATGATCTTTGCCGATAAATTACATTTTATACGACGTCCCGTGATAAATTAGATTTCGCGCGTGTTGGCGCAACAACGCCGATATTTCTCGCCGATGAATTTTTTCCAACCGCGCGTCTCCGTCTTTTTTGTTTGGACGAACGATCGAGAAGAACGAAACAAGGAAGAGTTGGTTGGAGAAATTGTTTCGTCGCGAAAACTTTTTTCAACACCGATCGAGTCTTTCTTTCTTTTTTTTTTTTTCTTTTTTTTTGAAAACGCATCGAACTCTTTGCGAACCGATTCGAAAGTTATCGTTGGCATAATCCAACGCCGAGGGATGGACGATTTCGGCCTCGAGATTTCGATATTTCCGGGTTTCCTCGTTAGCGGGCCGCTTCACGGTATTTCACTCCGAGTATTCGATTTTCGAGGTGGAATATGCCGGGAGCGTCGGCATCGTGCCAGCTTCTCCGCCGGTGGATTACAATTTTTAAATATTCAACGTTCTTCTGTGAGGAAATACGGGAGGGGCGGTGGTCGATGTCGGCCGCATCCTCGATGCCCTGATGTATCGCCCCGATCTTAGATGCCGTGAAAACCGTGTTACGTTGTAAATGTTGTCTTACGCCCCTCCCTCCCCCGGAGGAGTGTGTCGTTAAAATTCACGGTGAAAAGAAGAAGTTGCGATAACTCGCGTTAACCGATTCTCCCGTTGATCGGTTATGCTGCACGACCGGGCGAATTCGAAGCATCCGCAACTTGGATCGCCCGGATTAAAGTTTTAAATATTGAACGGGGGGCGCGTTGTTGCAGGTCGAGGTACACCAGCTTCGCTTTCAGTTTCTCCCCGCGATAGTCACGCGCGATACTTGGCACGGATATCCGAGGAATACGAAATGGAGCGCTCGACTAAGCATAACACGCAGTCCCATCCTCGCCGTGCGAAAACATTTCTTCTCCGCGAATAACCGATCGGTCGTTATACACCGCCGATTTCTCCTTCCCCTCCTTCGATGGGGGAAGAAGTTTTGACACTCCGCGGTGGATGCCAAGTAACTTTATTGAAAAAGTATCTAGTCCAAGTCTTAAAGAACAAAGGTAGTGCTTCCTCGCGCGGTTCCCCCTCCCTCCCTTCCTTCGATGCCTCCGGATCGGTCCTGAACCTGGAATATTGCCTTTTTGTCGTCGTGCAAGCAAAATCCTTTCCTCCCGCTCGAACACTCGCTGGAAATTGACTCTGCTTATATCGGCTTACCGACGGCTTTCCAGCCTCTCTCTTGCCTCGCGTTTCCCTTCCTCTTCTCTCGAGGCTTTCTCGAGGTTTTCTCTTTCGGGCCGCGCCTACCGTCTGTCGCGGGGCCCCTTTGTCCCCTTTGTACCATCCTCGATCTACGAGAAAGTGGAACTACTCTGCGGTCCACGAAAACGACATCGGAGCCTGGACGGGGTGTAACGGTAGCAGGGAGGGGAACCGTGGCGTGGAATCAATTTTTCCACGGAGATTGGAGGGGGGAAGAGGATGACGCGATCCTCTTGCGAATCGAAGAATTTTTATTCCTCGTCCCCCTTCCCGGTACGAATGAATAATTCATCGTTAAAAAAAATTTCGAGCATGTTCCATTGCGCGTGAATTTCGTCGTATATCGTCGGTTTGTATTATTGACGAAGACACGTGTTCTATTTCTGGCCGTGCGATTTTTGGCGTTGCAAATTTTACGTTTGCAAGAAAAGAAAAGAATGAAAGGGAGAGAGAGAGAGGAAAAGGAAAGGAACAAAATCGGGAAATCTAACGATCGTAACGATTCTTCGTTTCATTCTTTCTCTCTTCGAGTGTTTTATTCGCGACTTTCTTGTTACGTTCGTATTAATTTAATTTTTCTTTTCGTTATGTCTCGCGTGTACACGCGTGTATCAACGGAACAGACTTAAATCACACGATTTCGAGGATGGAACGTTCAAATATATTCGTTCATTTCGTGAATTCTCTTCTCTAAAGTAGTTTAAATACTGTTTTGTTATCTCGTTGTTATTTAACATTCGGTATATTCGGTACAAGTTTTTGCGCCTTGCCGTTTCTTGTTCCCCGCCTGGTAATTCCATGTTGATAATTATAATTATTTGTCTTGTTAATTTTGAAATCTTATTTCAAGTCGGTGTTTCTTTCTTTCTTACGCAAGAATCGTGTATATCTTATAATATCGTATATACGTAAATATAATATAACACGTGTTTGAAACAAATTCTTGTCAAACGAATCCACGAGGACGGTGGATGGATTTATTCGAACGAGTTGGATTAACAATAATTTTGCATCGATTAATCGGTTTCTCGAAATAAAGTAAAAAAAATCCTAATTAATCAGAAATGCAGAAACTTGGTGTCGAACGTTTGTCAAAAGTTTTGATCGAATTGGAGTGCGGTTGGAGAGGGAGGGAGGTATCGATGCAATTAATTTCTCGACGAGTTTAACGAGTCTTCCCCCCTCCGACTTGTGTCGAGATAACGCGTAGATCGTATAACGACGACGAATATACGGGTAACCGCGGGTATCGTAGACAAATATCTTTCTCGTCGCATCTGTTTAAGCTGCGTGCGTCCCTCGTATGGCGGCGCATGTGGCATGCGCCCGATGACTCACAGTTCCGTGCACACGTCGCGCGCACTTTTCTTACCCTCGACTAATATCCCCTGCTCCCTTTTTTTCCATGCTGTGACTTGGAGCGTTAATGCTCTCCTTCCGTGGAAGAGTATCGGTGTCGCGCGGATTTCTCTGGTCGAAATCCTCGCGTTTTCTCGATTCAACGAGTGCCGGTTGCCCGCCACGGTTTTTAGACACAGGTTTCGTTTTCGTGGTGTTGACGCTATACGTACGGACGTATTAACCGGGCGCGTTCTCCTTTCAAGCGTTTTCGGGCTGGAAAATCCTCCCCTTGGAGAGTTTTTCATAAAAATTTGTTTGCCACGGGGGAAAAAGAGCTACTTTGGTTGCGCGATGCCTGTAAAATATGCCACTTTACGGTCTAACGTGTTGCGGATGCATCGGGATTTTCTTCTCGGCAACTTTTTCCCACCCGCCACTCGAGGCGTGTTCCCAGTTAATTCGAGCGAAGTGCTTCGAAGGTTCGTAAATAGTTGTGGAAACATAGCGAATGCGAGTAACGGGGGACGGGGTGAAGGGAGGGAAATGAGGGAGAGAAAGGGGAGAGTTGGTAACGAGGACGGTGTCTCGCTTTAACTTCTCATACGTTTAAGAAAGTTTCCTACTAATTTTGCCCTCCTTTCCGTCGAGCGTTGCTTCCGATACAGAATTCTCTCTCTCTCTCTCTCTCTCTCTCTCTCTCTCTCTCTCTCTCTCTCTCTCTCTCTCTCTCTCTCTCTCTCTTTTAAATAAATTGCAAAAGCTTCAGACAGGAAGATTGGTTAAACGATTTTTTAATTCAATTTCCTGATTCTATTTTTTTTCTTTTTTTTTTTTTGCTACGATAAAATTCCAACGCGATTCTGTCTCGTTACCAATTTAAAGTATTCGTAATGGTTTGTCACGTTTCTCATTACATCGCATTTACGTTTTTTTTTTTTTTTTTTTCTCGCAATATTTGCCAAACATGTTTCCGTGTGTCGCGCAGTCAACTCTATCTCGACCGGATGATATTAAAAAATATTAAAAAAATGTTTGTACCTTTTCTCTCTCTCTCTCTCTCTCTTTCTTTTTGTTTGCCAACAAATAACCGGAATATAACACGGAAGAAGAGAAGGGAAAAGTCAAAAGCGAAGCACTCATTTATCGCCGCGTTTCGCGTCCTGGATTTTTCCCTTTAAGTTGTCAATTTTACAGCGAAAGAAAATTGAGCATGGGGGATGCGAAGGAACGAACGCGTGTACATCGATTTTTGACTCCGTCAATTTGTCACTGACGATCATCACACCATTCCCTCGCATCCGTTTCCCCGCCGCTGCCTACTTGATCGGTCGAATCGAAGTTTAATACCCGGTCCGAGCTTTTATTTCCTGCAGATGGGCCGACATAAATCTTGCCGCGTCCGCGAATTCGCGATACGTCCCCGCATATATGTGTAGGTTACACGCGTAATTCGAGGAGAAACGATATTTCGTGCACATTTATCGAAACATTTGTCGCGATGAATGTTGCTCGACTCGTTAACGAGGAGGAGAATTTTGCATCTCTTCGATCGAATCGATTCTCCTTCTCAAGTTCTATCTTGGGCGGATTCTCGAAATACAAGGTAACTCGGCGAAGAGAGATGGATCACTCGATTCAACTAACCTCTTCTTCTCCAAGCATCCCATTTTTTTTTTTTTAGGATTAAAAGACTTCTTAATAACTTAACTTCTTAACCACTTAAGATAGGGATATCTTAACGAATTTTAGGTTAGGAATCGGTCTATTTCTAAGGAAATGTTTTAAACTATATACCGTGCAGGAAAAAAAGGAAAAATAATATGAAATGTGTATCAACTTTTATATTTCGCGAAGATAAAATTATAATTTCAAGGAAATAAAAGAGTTCGAGGAATAAAAGAGATGAAAAGTTGTTACTTGTCAAAAGTAAATTAATAACACGTAAGATCCTTTTTCCAAGATATATCTTGATTATAACCGGCGAAGAAATAATTATTCGATTTTTTTTTCCCCCCTTTCTTTTTTTTTTTTTTTCATATAGGATTATTAAACACTTTGCCAATTATTAAGTTTTTCATCTACTCGCAAAGTTTGATAAGAAAAAAAAAAAAAAAAGAAAAACGGTGCGTAACACTTTGCCGGGCCCTCTTATAAGTTTCCGGTTGACGACGTCGTTCGTTGGGAGCTCTATTTTTATCCTTGAACTGGTTCAAGACGAAAAGTTTCCTCCTTTTTTTCATGTCGGCTGCTACCGACGTAGAACACGAAGAATCTCTGCCGTTGGCAGGAAGTTTCGACTCGCGGCAAAGAGCTGGAGAAACCTTCACTGTTTATTAGAGTCTGTGATCCTCTTTAAAAATAAAAGATAACTTTGTGTGGATATACCTTTAACTTGTTTAAGGTTTCGCATCTATCGATTTTATCGCGATCGATGCGTATCTTTTTTTAAATCCTTTTTTTCTTTTTTCTTTTTTCTTTTTTTTTTTTTTTTTTTTTTTTTTTTTTTAGAAAACGAGATTAAAAACGTGATGGTTTATACGAGCGAACGAAAGAAAAAGCTTCTTTCTATTTGCATACTAGATCCTACGTGCATCCTATATGCATATCACTTAAAGTATATGAAAAATATTGAAATTTCAAGTTCTTTGAGATCTTTGACTTTTCAGAGCTGGAAAAGAAATTCCAAAACTCTAGCTATATACTTTTTGAGTATTCGAAAATCGCGTCTAATTTATTTCGTACAACGTACAATTGAGAAAAAGATAAAACTTCGTTTTTCATTTATTTTTCGAAACGGTAGATAAGATAGTGGATACAGAGTTTTTAGAAGGTTTTAACACGAAGAAGCTGCGAACGAATATTATAGATTTGTTTACGAGCGCGAATAGTAGCTTTCCTTCTTTGCCGACGGGGGAGCTTTATTTTTGTCGCGAGGTTACCGGAAGTGGAGGGTTCTTCTTTTTTTTCTTTTTTCTTTTTTTCTTTTCGTCCGCGTGGTAAGCGAAACACGGGGATAGGAATCGATGGATTTTTCCGAAGGTACGCGTTCTCTTTATAGACGAAAAGTGACGACGGCCGTATTAATTGCCCGGCAACTCTTGTTCAACTTCCATTTTCGTCCCCTCCCCTATATATAATATCGTATGCGCGTTCATATTCATTTTCATCCTCGTATCGGGAGATTTATCTCGCGTTAATTTACTTTTTACATCGCGTAATGTTCAGCTTTCAGCGAAAAGTTAACGTCGTGAAAGTTTCCTTTATAGAAGGGAACAAATATAAGAGAATTTGTTTCCTCGAGATATCTCTTACCCCATTTACATTTACGAAAATTTCTATCAAGTTGGTACATATTTAAAGAGAGATGTATAAAACTGATAAATGTGATCATTATAGTCGACGAGTGCCGATACTTTATTCGAATCGATGATGTTTCTCAGGGAGAGAGAGAGAGAGAGAGAGAGAGAGAGAGAGAGAGGGAACAATCTTTTTCTCCATTTTCTTATTAAACTGTACGGTACACGATATGATCTCGGGTAGTCGAGGTATCGTTTGAAATTGAAGAGCTAATGATATCCGCAATTGTGCTGGAACAAACTTTTCCAAATGGTGGAAAAAAAAAAAAGAGTAGGACGGTTCAAGTTGGTACGGCGTGCATTAACCATCCATCCATCGTTCGTTCGAAGGATGGGCGGGAACGAGTTTCGCTTTTATTCGAGTTACCTTTTGTTCTCGCATGTCTGTTACCAACGGCTATTGTAATCGTCGTAAACGGATTTTGCACGCGCAAATCATCGTTCTCCTCGTACCGTGATATCCACGCGGCAAAATTCAATTCCTCCCCTCCCCCCGAATCGGCGGAGGAAACATTCTTTCTCTTCGCGAATGGAAAGTCGATCGCGTGAAAGGGGAGCGCGCGAAGACTGGAAGAGTGTGGGAGCCGTGATAGGGATGAACGACGGTGGAAGGAGTGAGAGATGGAAAGAAATCGAGTAGAAATCCAGGGAGCGCGGAGCCGCTTCGACATCGGAAACGATGTAACGAAGTTTCGACTCACGGCGCAACGAAAGTCAACCGATACTTGCTACCATCGAGGCACGCGCGCGCGCGCATACAACCACACCTCGTTTCGATAGCCACGATCTTCCCTCTTCTTTTTTCCTTCACGCGGAGGAGGAAAAGTGCGGTTACGAATTCAACATGCTGTGGCGTCGCGAGCCGTTTTGTCACCCTCGGCAAATTGAAATTTCCGACGGTCTTTCCCTCCCTCCTCCCCATTTACCTTCTGTCCCTCCTCCTCTTCCGCTCTTTTCCTACGCTTCTGGTAGCGCGCTTCGTTTCGAAAGTCGCATTTCGGAGTCACTGGGACAAATCGATATTCCAGCTTTAAAGTTGATCGAGTACCGAAAGCTTTTGAGCTTTTGGTGGTACATAAGTGGTTGAAACGTAATCATCGTCCCGTACCAATTTTCCAAGTTACACCGCTCGAGCACGCCTCGTTATTATTTAACGTAGGTGGTTCCATCGTGGAAGGCAACTTTTCCTTTTTCCTCGTAGCGTAATTACCCTGTCGGGGCCGCGAACACGATTCGAAAATTTCGAACGAATCGGGTAACGATTTTCATAAAACGATTTTGATGAATCAATTGGGATCTGGCCGGGCTCGTCATTCCTTCGTATATCCTTTCCTCGGAATTTCGCGCAATGGGACAAAAAGAAGGGGTTATGTCGAGAGGAGATGTTCGAAGACGCGCGAGAATCGAATTACTGCCATCGGAAATGATTTATATTCCGCGAATTCGAGGAGCTTCCCTTAACCCATTTCTCGGAATTTTAAGGCGCGCCTCTTCCCCTCCCTCAAAAAGAAGATGCTGTGCGATCCTCTCCTTCATCTATCCCCCGCTCCTCATCGATTGCCCGCGTCTCTTCCAACTTCTCTCTCTGTCTTCCTTTCTCTATTTCCAGTACTTTCGCCGATCTTTTCTCGCTTGTCTATATCTCTCTATCTCTCTTGAAACTCTTGGAAAAGTTTCTCGTGCGTTACACGTTTCCGCGAGCGGAAATTGTCCTGTCTCGCAAATCATGCTCCTCCCTTCCACTCCTATTCCCTCCTTCGTGGTTGTGCGTTACGACACGTGCAAACACAAAAGTTTGGCGCGAACTTTGTACAAGCATAACTCGAGTTGCACGGATACGAGTCATTCATACGTTACCACTCGAGAAAAAGCTTTTTCTTAGAAAACGGTGGTGGGTGGTGGATGATGGGAACTGTTTTATGGATTTCACGCGGTCTAGCTCATTACTCCGTTTCAGATATCTCTCTCTCTCTCTCTCTCTATCTCTAAAAGAGTTTCCTTCCACACTCCACGAAATAAATTACTTTATTTGAAGTCGCTAATCACGGCACGAATCCGCTTTCTCCGGTACACCGCGATGAGAATTTTCCCCGAGCTTTCGCAAAAACGGCCACACTCTGATTTTTTTCTCCCTTCCGGTAAAATGTTACCTCTATTTTTTATCATTATCTTATTGTATATTTTTTGATTTTTTTCCCCCCTCTTCTCTCTCTCTCTCTCTCTCTCTCCTTTTGCAACGTAACACAACGTTTTCGCAGTTTACTTTGTACCGCGTTTGGCCGAAAAAAGAAAAAAGACAGAGAGATGTTACTACGCTTTACCGTAATCCATCTTCTTTCTTTTTTTTTTTTTTTTTTTTTTTGGCTTTTATACCGTTGATAAAGAATTCAGGCATTAAGAGGACGAGTGAGTCAAAAAAGAAGAGAAGGGGGGGAAAAAAGGAGCGAATTAATTATTGCACGGTTGAAATAAGGACAGAGGCAAGAGAATAATACGGGTAGCTTGATTATTGCTCTCGTTTATTTTTCTTTATATCCGAAGGGGGAAGGGTTGGCGCGAATTTAAGAAGAGAGCAGGAGGGAATTCAGTTTGGAACTAGCCTCGTTGGCGTTGTTTAAAAACGATAAAACGGATCGAATCGAATCTGCAATGCCTGTTACGGGTAAATTAGCAAGCGCGATAATCTGAGAAGAGCAACCACCATACCGACGGATATTATCCCATGGGCGATCTCTGAGAGCGTGCATGCATGATGCATAAGTTTCGTCGAGGTTGGCGTTACGCGCCCGGTTTCCGATTCCGGCCACGGTTTTACCACGGCTTTGTGATTTCAGTTTCTGATGCAACCCCATAACGGGGAAATTTATCGAATGGACGCGAGTGAAAAGGTGAATCGCGAACAATCGCGATAGAGGTTTATCGGGGATTAAAAATATCGGCGGATGAAAAGCGGAGGGGGGGAGGGGGAGGGGGGGGGGGAGAGGAAGAAAGATCCGTTTCCTCCGCCGCGCTTTTAATAAAGATTAAAAAACTTTTTTTCACAAAGTTAGTTAGTCACCTTTCCACCTAATCAGCGTGCACGAAAATGTGTGCCGGCGAAAATGCTTGACGCAAAGATATACTAATTAAGTCGTTTTGAATTAATCGGCGGGTAACGAGGCAGCTCCTTTCTGGGTCAAAGTTGTTTGAGCTCTTTTTTCTTTTTCTCTTCTTCTTTTAAATCGAAGTCCACGCGAACTTGTCCACTTCTTGTTTGTTTTCACTTCTTTCAAATCGACGACGAGAAACGTGTCTCGTTTATTTCCTCTTGTTGATGATGTAGACGATGATATAAAGAAAACGAACGCGAAACAGAAAAATTTGAATAGAAATTTTAATTGATTCAATGCGTATCAATTCCTGATAACCGTGTAATTCTCGGAGCGAAATGTATACGCCCGATCTTTCGCGGACGTGATATCGATTTCATGGTCATGGCGGTCGAGCGCTTTGAATCGAAACCCTTTTAATCGTCGAAGGTCGTACCCTTGAAGCAGATTGACGAAGCAGGCTTGAAAAAGTGCGCGAGAGGAATACGTGACGTGCCGATCTCCCGAGGATAACAACCTATATATAGAAACGCCTCGACGTCGCGTAGATTCATCAAATATTTTTGATGAAAGAACGAACGAGAGAGGGACGCGAGAGATTAACCTCTGCATTCGTTTTTCTCCCATGTGGCTATATCACGGAAAATCATTTATCTCTAACATCTTATCCTGCCCGATGAAAATTTCGAATCATTCTCGAATTATTTCGAATTATCCTCGATCAACGATTTTCAACACGTCTGTCGTATAAATTCAAACAGTATCGCGCGAACTTTATAAAATTAACGTTAGTTAACGTATTCAAACATTGTATGTATTGTTTGAACAAATGAATGTTGAGCGCTTGTAATTCGTTTCGGTGGTATTTGATATAAATCTCACGTGTGATAATAGCGTGTAACTCTGAATAGCGGTCGATAATTGAAATATTGTATAACGAAGAATGGTCTCGATATGTATTTGTACAAGGGAATATAAAATTTCTGGTTTTAATAGCAATTAAATATTTTATTCGGTTCTCGAGCGGAACAATGGAATACCTTTTCTTTTCTTTCTTTTTTTTTTTTTTTTTTTTTTTTTTTGCCTTTTCTCCCTCACCGTAAATTCAAAATTTTTTTTCGTACGTTCAAGTATGCGAACTTAACCATCCAGGAAATTTTCTTTTTTTCCGTTATCAATTTTTTTTCCCCCTTTAAACCGGGTATTCAGGGACGATAAGATCCGCGCTATACGCGAACTCACTAGCTTAAATGGCCTAACCAGTTTCACCCAGAAAATGTTTTCCATGTAACGGCTCGACGGAAGTTGGACTTCGACGGACTTAATTGGGTTTTGTTCCACGCCCTTCGATCGCTCGACAGGCTGCTGTCGCGACTTTTGCCCTCCCCTCCCTCCCTCCCTCCCTCTCTCTCTCTCTCTCACTCACTCACTCACTCACCCTCCGTGACGAGTGCCAGAGCAACGTATCCGCGTTTTCCACGCGTTTTCCATCGGGATTTTCCCCGTTGTTCGGCTATCGATCCCTTCTCGTCCTCTTCTCCTCTCGGCCGCCTTTCTTTTTCTGGGAATACGGACAGGCTGCCGCTACTCTTTCCTCCTCCACCCTCCTCCTCCTCTTTTTCCTCCACCGTTTCATCCCCCGCCAAAAATCGAATCGCAGGCAAGCACTCTCGCGGGACGATTTTATGGGTTTTTATTTTTTTAACCTACATTTCCTACATTGCCATCGGTGAAACATCGGTTTTAACCGTTCCCTTCCTCGACGAGGAAATGGAAATGCGGGATGAAAAAGAAGAATGTATGTATTTTGTATAGAAATCGATGGAAGCGATCGAGACCCATTGTTATCGTTATTGGTTATTGTTGTAATTGGAAGATATCAACGCATCAGATTTAGACCGCGTCCCCTTAATAATAAAAATACGAGCCGATATATAATATACGTATATTCGTATAAAATTTCATTCAAATGGAAAACATGGAAAGAAAAAAAAAAAAGAACGAGGCAAACGAGTTAAGTTAAACCAAAATATAGCGCTTCTCTCTCAAGGATATTTTCTTACCAGTAGCAGTAGTAGTAATATCGATCCTTTTCCTCCCTTGTCTTTCAGCATGATTCGCGATGGTGCAATGGAACCGACGCGACGTTCTTCCACCTAGAAAACGCGAGCTGTGTGTAACATTAAGCGGAAGGATGGTCGTCGTCGACTTTGGACGAAAGTCAGTCCCGAGCGTGTCTCGCACCCTTCTCGAATCCCCCGGGATCCTTACACGCGCCTTTTCATACCATCCACTTGGAGGATGGCATCTTTTTCCTTCTATTGCCAATTCTTTGATCGCCCTCCCCCCTCCCCTATGCACACCGATGCACGCACAATTTTTTTTAAGTAAGAATCACGGATGGAAGAAAAGTCGCTTCCGCGTGTAAAGTGGACTTTTCCCTGCGTTCTTCCCAGTTTTCAGCCAAATAATTCAATGACACGAATTGCTCGTCGAACTCTCTCGTCCGCGGGGCGGTTTTTTCCCGGTGAGAGATCGATATTTTACACCTCGTTTCCAACGCGTCAATTTGTCGCGTTACCAAATGAATAAATATCGCGGCATTAACGGATAATTCCATTTCGATCAAGATACGCCCCGTTAAGCTTGTTATCCGGGAAAAGTCTTTGAAGTAAAAGCGGCAAAAGATATATATATATATATATATATATATATCCCTCCCTGTCGACGAGATAATGTAAGCTTGCTTTGTACGTAGAACGTGAGGATTATCTCTTTTCGCGAAATATCAGGGACTGTAACGAGAAATCGTTACGGTTATTCCGCCGTCAGCAAAAGCTCGGCGCCCCCTTCCTTTTGTTTTTATTAATATTTCATTGGTCATTGTCCATTATTCTCTCGCATCACTGACCGTTCCAACCGAATAACGTTTTAAAGGCGGGTTATACCGCGGCGTAGATATATGTGTGTGTGTGTGTGGTACGCGCGGAGAGGGATGATGGTCTCGCCAAACGCATCAAACTCTGGCCACGATGCACTCCCTGCTGTACATACGACCAATCACGGGCGTAGGAATTAGGGGTTCGACGTACGCCCTGCTACTTTTAATTCAGCAAATTAATGAACACCGTCAACGTCGTCGGCGTTGCAACGAGTGCCGCATACAGATAACTATAGGGAAAATTTGCCGAACATCCACCGGTGTTCGGGATAACGTAGTTATCGTGCCTCTGGCAAACTCTCTCGCGAACGAAAAACTCGACGGCGGATTTCCCTGCCTGTTTCGTTCCTGTAAACTAGCTCCGATCTCGTTCAATCTTCTTTCCGCTGGTTTTTTCTTTTTTTTTTTTTGTTTAAACGCAAGCAACGATTATTTCATCAGTATCGATTCGTTTGTCCTCCGCCCGTAGTTTCTCAGAAAGATTTACGATCTTTGGTCGCCGCGGAAATATTTCACGAGTTTCGTCGACGAACAGTGCACGTTTTTAATTCCTTTTGCGCGGATATATACGGTTTCGTTGCGTATCGAATAATCGTCTCTCTCTTTTTTTTCTCCTCCTCCCGAGATAGAAATCTCGATGAAAATCATCCACGTACGCGTACGTCGATGAGAATCTTTATTAAACAAATAAACGCGTTTTTTTTCGTCCCATCGTCTCCCAGGATGCGACCAGGAGGCCATCTTTTCACGAATATTCGTATAATATTGGTATAGGTGGGCCACGTAACGAGGTGATCGTTAGCCACACGTTTATTACGCCTTCTCAGCACCCTCGAGCAAATAAAGCGTGATAAAATTCGTGCTGGCGCAAACGTTTCGGCTGAAATTCAGGTCAAGAAATAATACCGAGGAATCCGGTGAAAAAGTACACGTAACAATGGGATAATTTAAATCCCACCCCGCCTCGCTTATTCGTTCGGAATTTACTTCGGTTCGGATCGTGGACGTGAACTTTGAAATAATTATATCACGCTCGTGAACGATAACGTTATCGCGAGAAGAGGAAAATAATCTAGCGTGGAAACGGATATACGAACATAATTCATGGGAATACATTTGCATTAAATCCCCATTTTTTCCTTTTTTTTTTCTTTTTTTCTTTCTTCTTATCGATGCGTGTTATCGCGCTTATCGGCCGTGTCGATGAGAGAGAGAGAGAGAGAGAGAGGGGGGGAGAGAGAGAGGTGTTTCTTTGAAAAAAGTGTCGGAAAGAATCTCGAAACACTAATTTTTTTCTAATTTTTCTTTTTCTCATTACAGATTGGCGGCGCTGCAATAGCTGCGTCGACGAGATATCAACGAGGAGGACGACGGCGACGGCAACGACGACGACCACGACGACCACGACGAGGACGTCGACAAGAACGACGGCGTGATCGTGTCGCGGGGGTGGTGGGGTTGAAAATCGGCGCTTGCCCGGTGTCTCCTGTATACCTCTATCTCCCCTCGATTTCCTTCCCCTTTTTCCATCCACTGCCCCCCTATACTCTCGGTGCCGGTGCCTCTTACTCCTACCCACGTGCGTAAGAGGTACGTGTGCGTGCGGTGGAGGCGCGTAGGCACGCACACGCGGCCCGCTGTGGAAAACGTAGCGCAGCATTATCGACGCGCGTGCGCCGATTGTTCGGTGGAGGGGCGGCGCGTAGTGGGGGGCGCGTGTCACCTGTCGTGGCGCTGCGCGGTGTCAGTGTAACGGCGACCGCCGTGAGTTACGGATCGTTCGAGTGGTGCGTTTGGTGTCGTCTGATCGTCGCACGGTGTGCATTGGGTGTGCATAAACGCATACGATCGCGTATCTACGTACGTGCGCCGATTCGTTGCCTACCTCTTTCGCGTACCTTCTCGCGCGCCTTCTCTCTCTCTCTCTCTCTCTCGCTCTCTTCACCGCCTCTTCACCGCCTCTCTCTCTCTCTCTCCCTCCCATCCACCCTCCCTCGCCCCTTTTCGATCGCCGATTTTCGGATCCGTCGAGGTGCGTGCGGGCACGCCGCGTTCGATCTCGTGAATGTGCGCGATCAGGAAGCCGGTCGTCCGCAGGGAAACATGCGTGAGCAGAGCTGGAGGACAACGACTGCGACAACGACGAGGAACACGCTGCACGTGACTGCGGCACCCTCGCACGTTCTGCTGCAGTGAGTGGAGAGAAAGGGAGGAAAAAGAGAGTGATAGAAACACGTCCTTTCTCCTTCCGCTGTTACGTCGGAGCCTGTGCTTAACGGGGAGTAAAAAAGAGTGCCGGTGGTTGGTGCGGTATACGTGAGTTACCGAGGATCTTTCTCCTTTTTTTCTCGTGATCCACGGAGGAGGCTACGAATCCTGGCACGTTTTCGGTGCCGTTCGAACCACCCGAGAGAAGATGAGGCGTACCATCTTGGAAACGAGGATGCACCCCGTGTTATCCTGTTGGTGCGTTGTCGCCACTGTCACCCTCGTCCTCGCAGCATGGCAGGAAAACATCAGGCCGAAGATGTACGTCCAACTCGGTGAGTGCGCTCTCTTTGCATTTTCTACTACCTTTTTTTTTTCCTTTTTTTTTTTTTTTTTTTTTTTTAAACTTTACTTTTCTTACTTTCTCGCGTGCTATTTTCTCCGTGCTATTATTCCGTTTTCGTGCGGTGTTTCTTGTCCGCGATGCCGTCGTCATCGAACAGTGGACATACGGTTCGAAAAAACTTCGGTTTCGTTGTTTACGTCGTTACGCGCGAGTGGTTTATACGTCGAATTCCAAGAATCCAAAGATAGATAGACACACAACGACCAGCGTTGTCGCGCACGAAAACAAAAAGTTTGTTTTTAAACTGTGATATTTTCGCGTGATAATTTATCGCGCGCCGCGTAGTCGTCGAAATAACAAATTCGAAATAAAACGGAATAAAAATCGCGTCCAATTTACTCGCCTTCATCGGTTGGCGATCATTTATATTTAGAAATCTTTATTCCCGGTGACGATCGATCGAACGAGAATATCGCTGTATCGCTCGACAGTAACAAAAAAGGACAGAATTCGTCCGGTTACGCTCGAACGCGAATTAAAATACTCGCAAAAGCTGTTCTCTCTCTCGGTTATTTTACGGTCGAGAAGATAATTTTATATTCTCGTTTGCTCTCGGGTAGCGCACGTCGAGTAGCACCGAACAACGATGCGGAACGGAAGTTACACCGGGTGCAGGGTCATGGACCTTCCCCCACTCGGTATTGTTCCACCCCCTAGCGAGGGGAGCTGTATGTGCAACCCGGTGACTGTAAACCCTAATCAGTGACATAACCATACTCCCTAGCTGGATACCAGGAAAGGATATAAATATATCGACCATCCGTGTCCCGTTTAAATGATTAAAGTAAGCGCGATATAACCGTGATTCCTGGAAGAAAAAAAAAAAAAAAAAAGAAAAAACGCGACAGTTACGCGAACGTATCGATTCCTCGTTTACTCGGTTGCCGATAAATCGATTAATTTCGCGAAGAAGAAGGGGAGAAAGAAAAAAAAAGTCGAATCAAAGGCCGAACGCGACAAGAGCGCGTGTTGTGTTAGATCCTCGAAGGGAAGGAATGATGGATGGATACGGTATTGCGATGCTCGTTGTCAAGGGCGAAAGCGTATCGAGAGAAGGAGAAGAAAGAGTAACGAGTACAAAGAGCGCACCGAGAGTGCCCTACATTCGAGGTACTCGACCTTAACGGCACTCGGCGTGTTTCGCGGCGGTGTATACTGGCGGCCGACATCCAGCATCCATCATTCTCTTTCGGGGGATATATTGGAGCGGAGGGAAGCAAAATATAAATTGGATCGAATCGAGTGCATCGTTTGATCGCGTGCGTCTTTACGCACGTCGGTCTCTGCACACCCGTGACACACATAGCAGACATCGCGTCGCCCCTCTATGAAAAGCTTCGTGACGTTGCCCTCGAGGATAGTCGGCCGATAGACGAACGCTTCACCGCGTTCCTTCTATCTTTTATCTACCAGTAGTAGTGGTAGTAATACAGTTTTTCTACCTTCTGCATCTTTCAACCGTGAGAATGCATTGGACGCGTGGATACTTTTTTATTTTCTTTTTCTTTTCTCTCTCCCTTTCTTTCCCCCGTCGATTTTGCATCGATGAACTCTTGGCATTGACTCGACGACTGCACTTGCCTTCGAAGCTCGTGTTTATCGAACGTTAACGGGACGGACGTGTTTAGGTCTTTTTGCACTCGTCTGGCGAGTGTGAAACGTTAAAAAGTGAAAAATGAACGGAGAAAAATTCTCCATTCGTGAAACGGAAGGGATCAAAGTTTGACGCGCGTGAAAGAACGAGAGAGACACCAGTGACGAAAGTGGTGCAAGCATTTTAATATATGTTATTAACACTGTGGAAATATATTTTCGACGCATCGATGTTGAAAACCCCGATGTTTTAACGCGGGTTATTATTAGTGGGCAAAAAAGAAATTCGTCCAATGTACAATGTTAGTTCTCTTGATTATTGAATTATCATTCCATATCATGTACAGTGACAATTTTAATGAACGCTCGATTCGACGATTCGAATGCGAAGAACGAGTCGTTCGTTCGAAAATTGTGATTTACACGCGAGCTAATAACGGATCACGATCCAACGAACAAAGAACGTTATTATTGTATTGAAAAATTCGAAAAATAATGTCGTGGGGAAACCAAAAAAAAAAAAAAAAGAGAGAGAGAGAACTATTTTTACGAACTATTTTTATCCAAGGGGATAGCTTAGATAGAGTAGCGTACGTACGTTTGACGCGAAACGGGAACTCATCTTTTTAGACGAATCGATAGTACGAACGATAGAGAGATACAGCATCGGTAGGCCGTAACGTAAGCTCATTAGGCCGTTATGAATTTCGTTCGTGTATTATTTTCCAATAACGGGGGGAATCGAAGCGCACCGCGACGAAACGCGCGGCAGGAATTGAAATTACACGAAGCACGTGTTATTAATACGCCACTGGCGTTGCGGGAACAGCGCTGTTTTGCTCACTGAGTCAGAATTTCTGCTAATTCTACAACGGGGAAAACCACGCCGCAGAACCGAAATTGTAATCACCGGGAAATGCATATTGCCGTTATGGGGGGGCATCCGAAGGGACACCGTTCTCGCTGATGCTGCACCCGCTGTTTATCGCGATTCCATGGATCCAATGCTTATTTTTTCTCGGCCGGGCTTCGAGGGGTGTAACACGATTGGCCAATTACCTGCCGATTATATATCCTATTTACCATCGTTACATCGAGTAATTTCGTTTCAACCGCGTTCTCTGCCGCGAGAAAAACAAAAAAAAAACAAAAAAAAAAAAATTTCTCCCTTCTCTCGCTCCTCCTCCACGCGCATGCGTTTTTATCTTTCGGATCGTTGGCCTCGCGACTCGCAAAAAGCGCGGACGAACGGCGATATATTTCAATGGGGAAACGCCGCCACGAGTGCCGTTGACGATCATCCGCGTCGCGGTTGAAAAACAAACGTCGTAAATCAAGTCTGCCGCGGGGGAGGGGGGGATTCGGCGCCGTCGGAGGAACCGAACCGCGTTTCAAAAATCGAAATCGTATTCCCTTTCGTACGAGCAAGACGAATATTTGGTGGAAGGGTGGAGGAGGGGGCGAAATTCGATTGGATTCGCGGGGAAAATTGGCGCGATACGATTCAGCCCCGGGAATACCTGCCTACGCGGATCATTCCGCGCGGATACGTTATTAAAAGACAGCGCGGATCCGTGATGCGGTCGCGGTAGTAACGCCGAGAGTTCATTACTACGTCCCGGCCGAATGCGCGCATCGAATCGGGTTATAACGGGCAGTTAATCCATATTACGGTAACTTTATCTGGCAGCGAGGAATACCGCAACGGACCAATCATAGCACTGCCCCCTCCCCCCCCTCCTCCCCTCCCCCCTCGACCGATGAGGATACATTATGATTAGTTTCGGTATATCGGTGTATATCGCGACCCGGCACGTATAACCTGACCTCGGCTCTCTAACCACTGGCTAAAATTACTGGGAATCGTGTCAATTGACTAGGCGCGCTCCGAGAACGCGTCCACACGTGGACGTGGCAATTTCATCTTGGCGAGGAGTGGATACGCGAGATTATTCCGTGTATTATTAACAACAATGTGTTAACAACATTGGCGAACAATTGGCGGAGGTAGGAAGGCGGGGAAAATGATCGATTCGATTCGAGGACGAGGGTCGCCTCGTTTTCAAAGATTTCTCTTTGAGGACGAGACGTTGGCGTGTACATTCCACCCCCGCATTTTTTTTTGTGAACCGTCGAGTGTACACTCGACGATAGAATAAGTAGCAGCATACTGGGATTGCCGAGGGGTTCATAAATCTTTTGTCGGGAAGATCCCCCTTGCCATGCTCGATCCGGCCGAAGCGAAAGGTCAAAAGCGGCGCGGCTGCCGGGAGCGGTTTCTTCGTTGTGGAGCGCGAGCAAAAGTGTCCTCTTGTCGCTGGGTGTTGACTCGACCCCGCGATCCACCCGAGGAATCATCGTAAATATACGATTGCCTTCGGATCGAGTCGTATCTCGCGCTGTTTCGCCCCGTCTAATGCGTCTCCTTCGTCCATCGATGGATGGACGATTAACTCGCCGAGGTTTTATTATATCGACTCCCGAAACTTGGCCAATTCTTTGATACAGGCAGAAATTTATTCGTTGATATCCCTCTTCTTCGTTTTCTTCTTCGTTCTTCGACCGTGTTTTTTTTTTTTTTTTTCTCGTTTTATCATCGCGACTGGAATCGGTTTTATCTATATCTATACCGTCGCAGTTGCGATCGGACGATTGCTTAATTGAAAAAATATCACCGCGTGTGGGAACGGTGTGAAAGCGTAGATAACGTTGACACGTTGGGAAAAGAGAGGAAAGACGAGGCCCTCTCTCCTTCTTGTTTTTTTTCTTACGTTGCTTCGAATCGTCGTAATCGGGTCGATAAAAGCTCGAAGTAATCGCGATCTCGATCGCAATTTCCTTGCTCGAGCGTACGTCGTTAGATCGATCGATAAAATTAAATATCATCCCGAAATCATCGAACTCGTTAATTGACTCGTCGGAATTCGAATACGCTTCTTCGTTATTCTTCGATTCGGGACGATTGCACTTCCGCCCTTGCTTCTTCCCCATCCTGCTCTTTGTTCCCCGATGTTGGTCGTTCGTGCGTCGCGTGGCCGATCTTTTCCTCCTCGACTCAGTCGCTACAGAAATTGGTTTATCGGCGAACAAAGTATGAATAATTCAAACCGGACGATTCACAGTCCAATCAATTTGGGTCCGAAAGCAGGCAGCGTGGCGCGCGCGCGCGCGCACACACACACACACACACACACACACAACCCTGCTAGGTCTAGGGGAGCTAAGCTTGCTCGGACGGGGTGAAACGAAAAGGGCCATTAGCAGTCTACGGTCTGGTTTAATGCGAGATTCGAATTGGCTGTAATGTGCGTGTGTCCTATCGAATCTAATCTATCGGAGCAACGTTTTTTAAGAAGGAAAGAAAGGGCGACAAATTTTTATTCAAGTGAGGTAAAAAATAATACGGACGTTGATCGATTGTAAAACAGGTGTGTCGCGAGGATTACACGCGTGATAAAAAATTTCAAGGAATACCTTTTGGAATATCATCGGCTGTTGTACACTTTGCCACGAATTATTTACCTCGAAACGTTGTTTCCTCCCCCTTTATGCACGAAATATTGCTGTAAGCGGGGATTTTACGCGGCGTATTCTCTTCTCATGCGTAATACGGCTGTCGTGAAAGTGTAGTTTACGCTGTAAACAACCCTTCTCCATCGGCTGTTTATGGAGTTGATTCTTGCCGGGTGGAGGGACGAAGAGCGCATTGTTGTTTCTATGGCAAAATATCCGCGGTGAGAGAAATTCAATGGAAAAGAATCGCATCGTTGTATCCCTCCCTCCCCGCGGGGGAGCTTTCTATAAAGCTGAAGATGGTCCGGAAGAAAGAATCAATTTTTCCCAAATCGAATCACGGTTGCTCGACCGAGGCGTGTCCAATTTTACAGGCCATTAAAAATTTCTTCTCATTAGAAGGGATAATTCACGGGGCATTAGCTCCGACGACCGTTTAACCCACGAATTACTAGGATTTATTTCACTCACGGTAGCGCACGGTAGTCCTCGAATATTTAGTTATGCCTTTGACTAATCGTCGGGTTCGTTTTGAATCGAGCGCAAAGGTAAATACCACTTTACCAAATAGACAGAGCTCGGTATCTAAAGCGACGTGTAATTAATTCACCGCCGACGACGAATTAGCGCCGCGATACCACCGCGATACGAAGACGTGAGACCTGATCCGGTTAAAATGAGAGATAACCGGTAAGCAGAGGGAAGAAAGAAGAGAGGGAGCAGAGAGAGAGAGAATAGAACGTATCAAGAGATGAAAAGAGGAGAGGAGGATATAAACGTACGTGACATCTCGTCGCTCGGGGAACAAGTTTCATAAACTCAATTACATCGGTTTTTCTCCATTGTTGATTTTCGCTCGAGATTTTTCCGCGACGTAATTGCCGAACGATGTACGATTCGTCGTTCTTTTCGCGTGTCCAATCGATTCGCGCTGGCCCGACACGCTCCTTCAGTTTCGTGGATTTACCGTGGACTCGTCCATTAATCGAATTTCGAATTGAATTCTTCCGGCCCCCTGTTTTTTCGCGATTTCTTGGAATCGTCGCCGATGAAATTACCCGATGATGGATAATCCACGTTTGCGCGTCCGTTGCCATCCCGTTTATCCGATAGTTTGAAAGTTGGCGTCAACCAGAGCCGTCTCCCTGTTTCGCCGTGGCGGGCGATAGAACGCGTGTTTGCACGGTATGTTCCTGCATACGCAGCTCGAGTCACGTCAGTTGATTTTCAGACGGCGTCGGTATATCAGCAGCTTCCGGAAGCATCGTGAAACCACCGCGCATCGGTATTAGTAGTCTTAGTACGTTGTAACTTACGCCAATCCGTTGCAATTTGCGGTTTAATCGAGCGTATCTGCTCGATCAATACGAGTGGCTCCTCTCGTGTCCCTCTCCTTCCACCCTCCTCGCCCCGTTTCTCTTTCTATTGCGTTTCTAAACTTGGAGCTTCTGTCTACTCGGTTCAACTCCTCCCTCCTTTCCTCCCTTCCTCCATCCTTCCTGTCCGCCGCCTTTTCCCCTCCCCCCTTTTCTCCTTTTCACTCGGCCCTCTTTCTCTCTATCTTTCTTCGCGAGTATCGTCGAGATCTTTAAAAGCTTTCCATCGCTGCCTCGGAAAAGTTTATACGCGAAAATTACGATTATCATCGTCGTTTCGATCCAGTCGCGACAAAATTTTCCTCGAAACTTGGAACTCGTCCGGAATCTGGACGAACGAGGGACGAATATTTCCTTCTCTCTCTCTCTCTCTTTTTTTCCTTTTCTTTCTTTTTTTTTTTTTTTTTTTCTTCTTGAATCCGAATTCAGAGTTGATGGTTGGTCGCGCGGTCGGAGAGAGTTGGCGGAAACGCGTTAAAGAGAGTCCTCCTCCTCCTCCTCCTCCTCCCGGACGGCTATTCCTTCCCGAGTTTTTCCACGAAAAGTCGCGAAAGCGTAGCCGTTTCACCTGGAAATGTTCGCAGATTACACAAGATCCCCGGGACGACTTTAAACTTCGTTCCACCGACCTACCCCCCCCCCCCCCTCACCACCGTGTGCTTTCGTGCGTTAATTAGGGAATGGAAGCGCTTTCACGGCAGCCACCGAACGCCCAACTTACGAGCTCCGACGAGTTTTTGGGGGGGAGTGGAAGAGGAGAACTTTTAGCGGAATACTTTCATCGCGCGATGTGTCCGATCCCCCATCGTTGATCCATGCGTTTACGGCCACCATTCCCTCGTGTGTGTGTGTATATATTTATCATTTTTTTCCCCCGTTACGATTCTCCACCAATGTATTAATGGAACTGTTCCATTAAGCCGGAAAGCTTGAGCTCGATCCATGGTTTCGAGCTCCCGTTCCTTCGCCAATTTCATGGAAATTTCCACAGGGGACCGCAACCGCGTACCAGGTTAATTAACTTGGGCCGAGGATCGAGAATCGTTTTTGGATCAGCTGGTACAGCGTTTGGCGTTAAATCTGGGAGGGGGATTTTTTTTCTCCTCCTCCTCCTCCTCCCGTTCGTTCGCGTGAAAGTAATTACCGCAATTATTTCGTTTTTCAACGATAAACAAATTCGATATCTTGACATTTCGTGTCACGCGCTATTTCGTCCTTTTTTTTTTTAATAATTTTCGGCGCGTATATCGGGTTTAAAAAAGAAAAAAAAAATGTTTGATCATCTCGTTAACGGGGGAAAATGAAATTAAAAAAAAAAAAAAAAAAAAAAAGGAAAAATCAAAAATATCGGCGCAAAGCTTTGCCCCAGCGGTCATTGCCGCAGTCGGTGACTCGTATCCAACGAGATCGATCGGTCTCTCGAGTATCCCGCAGGATGCGTCACCACGCCACGTAGTCTGGTCACAGGCTTGTATACACGATCCTTCCGTTGAAATATTAATTTGATAAATGTATATATATATATATGTATGGATGTATTCGTGGCATTATTAATTCGCATCTCCCCGAAAAGTGATCGATAAACTCTCTTATACCCACAAACAATCTAGTTCCTCTTCTCCCCGTCCAATAATAATTTCTTCGCGAAATGCGCTTTGCACTCGTGCTTACGCGATCCTCATACCTGCGCAACGTCACGCGACTTCTTCTTCTCCCCGTCTTTGCTTCTTCCACCGACGCGCCGCGTCACGTAGCTCGCGTGAAATTGCACCTCCCCGGCATATAGGTTTTCCACGATTCTCCACGATAATACGAATTTATAGAGCGGAGAGGCAAGACTTGGCTTTTGTTACGCCGATTTACCGAAACGAGAGCGGTACGTGCTCGAAAAGAATTAGGGGATATTTGGTAACGAGCCGTTGGGTCGCGTTTTTAAAAATCGGGGGCTTTGTCGAGCTCGTTTTGACCGTTCCGGCATTTCTTCTCCCTCACGAATCAGAAGCTTTTCAATCGGTCGCCGGTGTACGACTGGCATTCCGAAAGATCGATCGTTCCTTCTCTCTGTCTCTTTCTCCGTCTCCCTGTACCGTTCCGTGCTGTTCTGTCGCAGCACGATGCGTCAGTCGTGAAATAGCTAAGGGAGGGAATGGTAGGGACAAATGGAGGGTGTCCGGAGGATACTTGGAGTCGGCAGTTGGCTCTCTCTCTCTCTCTTTTCTCTCCCTTCCTCCTCCTTCTCTCTCTCTCTCTCTCTCCCTCTTCCTCTTCCTCTTCCTCTTTCTCTAGCAACCGTATCCTCCTAATATCGTGGCTTAAGATGTCCGATACACACGTACGATCGACCGGTCGTGTGCATCATCCCCGCAGGATTGTAATGGCCCGGTTGCTGCTGGGAGAGGGCAAGTACGCAGAGGGGGGGGGGGAGAAGAAGAAGAAAGAGAGTGGGATAGATGCGAAAGATGTCGACGAGACAGATATCGAGTTGAGTTGATCGCGTTTCAAAGGAAACTGGATCACGTTCGAATGTGGAAACTCGATGTAGCGGTTGCAAGATTTACGTTTCTTTTCAATTGGAATCAAATACCGATGGATGGATTAAGAAAGAGTATTGTTCCAACGATTCCATTGTATTGACGGACGGATTCGTGTAAGGTGTCTTACGAGCCATTTTACGAGTCAAGGGTTGGCAGGGTTAAAAATTCAGACCTCCTTTCGTTTCATTAATTAAGCCAAACTTTGAAGGAGTCGGCTAAAAGTCGACTCGCTTCTTCCTTCCTTCTTGGAAGAGTTAGTGAACACGTTAAACAGCTGGTACGGTCTACCTACCAACCTTCTATGTACGCGCTCCCCGGAAAATTGTAGAGAAGAGATGCCGGAGAGAGGAGGTGGATAGAAAAGAAAGAAAGAAAGAAAGAAAAAAAAAAAAAAAAACGAACAGCGGTTTCGAGGAAAAATGAGCCGAAAACGAAGTCGGATTGGCCGAGGATCTATTTGGTTGTCGGATCATTTTGTAGAAGAGAAACGAGCCATATGCTTCGAATGACACGACTACCACCGGTATTTTTGCCTTGGAGCTGTCGTAAAATCGGGGATGAAAAATGGGGAAATTCGATGTGGTCCAGAAATGTTGAATACTCGAGCAAGGAAAAAAAATCAGTTTTTCAATGTTTCTCCGTAGCGAGCAACAAATGAATGGACGGTTTTCTCATTAACCGCGACGCGGTCAAAATTTTGGGTGTAATATCATTGAACCTGGTCGTGTAAATATTTAAGCCATCCCTGAAGAGGACAGAGGTCTGTGAGACAGAGAGTGTGGAATAGAATGAGCAGGAAAGAGAGAGAAAACGAGAACGACAGTCGGAGAGAGAGAGAGAGAGAGAGAGAGATGAATCGGTGACTGCATATATCCCTTGTGGTGGTCGAGTGCGCTCGCTGTTTCAGTGGTGGTCGTGTGGGTGAGGGGGTGGCGACCACGTGACCGCCTACGGGCGCCATGTTAGATACGAGGAGTGCCGGTTTCGCACGAAGTCGCACGAAGTCGGAGTCGCCATGTGGTCCTCGTGGGTTCAGCCGATCAATACCTTGCCGGCTGCTGGCACAGCCAAGAGAGTACGAAGTTATGCACGCGCAACGATGATGATGCCACCGACCAAGACGATGGCTTCGACATTTTGGGGGTCACTGTTCTTTCTCTCTCTTTCTCTCTCTCTCTCTCTTTTTTCTTCTACTCTTTATTCTTCGTTCATCTTTTTTCTTCTCGTTCGTTCGCATCGAGACGTTACATTACATCCTCGTAATTGCATCCTCGATTTTTGAAATATTCGCTCGTTTTTGCGACGTGAAATCCAATCCAAGGATTCGTCGAAAGTCGCGAAGAAGAAAGAGTTTTTAGGATGAAGGAAAAAAAGAAAAAGAACTTTCGTGCGATTTTCCTTTGCGCTTTCGTAGGTAGAAACTTATGCGATTGTCTTTGACCATCTTAGCTTAAGTGGAGTTGAGAATAACACGACTAAGACTGTTGTCCGACTTTGGCTTGTTGAGAATTTATCAGCCGTGCTCAATCCTTCGAGAAAACTACTTCAACAGATACCTCAAGTAGGTAAACTTGGTCCTAAACCATCACGAGAATTAAATTCGTGAAGTCAATGTGTCTTTCAAATTCGAATCTCGACGAACGTTTTTATCGTTTTACGATATCTTCGACGCGAAATAAAAATATCCTCGAAACATGTTCGAACGAACATACGATTTTTATTCCGTTCCCAAGATTCGTCGTTATTCGTACTCGCGAAATATATGAAACAATGAAGCGTTGTCTCTTGTTTCACCTGCCTCTCGTCGTTACTCGCGACAAACGTTAAAACGATGGAGGCGAATAACCCCGATAGTTTCCATTATTGAAACAGGGTGGCGCACATCTGTTCCCTCGCCCTAAGGGACGATTATCCGCTACCTGCGTGGCAAAGGAGGACACGAAAGCACGCGGTATCGGGAGAGAACTCGTCCAGACTCGTGGCATTTCGAGGTGTCATCCGTCTGTTCCGGCATGACTCGAAGTCTCAGGGTTACCGTAGTAATACTACGGCGGAGGGAGGAACAAAGGTTGATAGGCGGCACGGTGGTGGCGGCACTTCCGTACCGCGTCCCACGATGCTCGATTGCCATTTCCAATATCTTTCCCCCTCGTGTTGGACGGGGCATGTATATCCATCCATGGTAGCGCGTCGGGGAATTTGTCGTCCCTTACTTTCGCCTATCTCCTCCCTTTTCGTTTTAGTAATCCACTTAATTTAATCCAGCACGCGAGCTCCATGTTGATGATGGCTCGTGCCGTCTAGGAGCCACGGTGAATTTCTTTGGAATTCGACCGATTACCTCTCCGCAATTCTTTCTTTCCCTTTCTTTCTTTCCTTCTCCCTCTCCGCTCATTCCCTTTGACCGACCGATCCTCCATGCTCAATGCATTATTCCACGTCCCTTCTTTCTACTCTTTTATGGGCTGACCTTTACACGCGAAATCGCGTTAAGCAACGATCCATTTGTACCCTCTATTCCGCGCCTCTATTCTCTCCCCCCTTTTCCGATTTTTTTTTCTTTTTTTTCCTTTTTTTTTTTTTTTTACGAGACCCGCCGCACTTTCGAAGGTCGTAGTCCGGCATTTCGTGATAGGACAAAGCCGATTATTGGCCCGGATGGAGAGATGGAAAACGAGAAAGATTACTCGTAACGCGTTCTTCGAATCATTTCGAAGGAGAAAAAATTTTCCCGATCGAGAGGCGTGTCACGCTCTTTGATTTCGTCAACGCTCACTTGATATCGTGTAATTAAGGGAGTGGCGTAATTATCGGTGGTGGAAGAAAGTCATCGATCGCGTCGACTTAATCCAGGTGTCAACTCCCCCCCCCCCTCCCCTCCCCCTTTTTTCTTCCCCCAATTCTCGATTTCCAATACGCCTCGCTTCCGATAGTGTGGAGCTCGGTGGATGGAACGATTGCACCATTCGAGCGTCGATAAAATTTTGTTCGTTGTTCCGTGGTGGCTCCGCGGAAACCCACCCACCACCCTGCCATCCCTCTTTTACGACTTTCTCGTCGTAACACCCAGCACATATATTTGTCTCTATCTCTTCGGGGGGAGAGGCAGAATGGTTGAGAGAGATTATGGAAAAGCTATGTGCCCGGGGAGAGATAACGGATGCGAGGAGGAAAAAGGAGGAGAGATGGGAGGAGGATGCTGCGAAATGACGAAAGAGAGTGAGTGGTACGAAAGAGGCGAAACGAACTGGAGCGTGCGTGGTTGGGAGGGAATGGTGGGGAAGGGTCCGTTTCTCAGGTCGAGCCGGCCCTGAATCCGGCTTTACCGTCGTGCTCGTCGTGCAAATTGTACGAGTGCGGGACAAGTGAGAAGGAGCTGATTTCGTTCCTCTTATAACGCGCGTCTCGCTTTTCTCGAGAAAGATCGCCGCGGCTATCGACGATCGACGTCACAAACCTTCCCTATTGGGCAGGGATGAACTTCTTAATTGGAAATGGAGCTTTCCAACTTTTATTCGTATATTATTTCATGTGAAATTGTCATCGAGTATGAGCGAACAGTCGAAATTCGAAAAGTCGACATGTCGTACGTGTTTTACGGTTTAAAACTTTGCATATTAAGTTCTCTTCAAAGAACCAATTTCGACTTTCGAAGGGAATGTGAAATGAAGATTTCAAAAATCCATTACTCGGTGGTGCTTTATTAATATCGGCGTGTACTACTCCCTCTCCCCCTCTCTCTCTCTCTTTCAGCATCGACTGCGTTCATTGCATCCGCTGTACGAAAACGCGAGAAAGAAATTCGACGTGTCGCCGCGTTTCGAAAAAGAAAAAAAAAAAAAAAAAAAAAGGAAAAAAAGAAGAAAAAAAGAAAGGCGCACCGTTTGGCATGAAACGAATACTTGGAGCGATGCGATGAGGTTAATCACCCTGTGTGTGGGATTTGGAGGGGAACGCTCACGATAAATTTAATCCGTGGAAAATCAAAACGCTGCGCGCGTGTATTTTTTATGAAGGAAACGCGCGTTCCTGGTTAAAAGGTAACCAGGATTTTTTCGTTTCCCGTCTAGTGCGCATTTAAAAAGTTGGTCCAGAGTTTTGAATCAGCTCTTCCAGTTATGTTCTCGGTTATTTGGGAAATTAGCAACTCCGGGCTACCGGGTCTAAAAGTCTATTCGGTTGGACGCCGTAATAAAAATACAGGGAGCAACAAGAGCTTCACGAGCGAGTTCACGTTGCACGGGCCGGGCTACGCGTTGTTCCTGCTAAATTCTATCCGATCTCTCTTTTTTTTTCAAGGTCTCTTCTCTCCTCCTCCACCGCCTCCGCTAACCGATTCCACTCCTTTCTTTCTTTTTTTTTTTCCACGGTTTCGACTTCCCCCCTGTTTTCGACTTTAATCCCGGAACGAAGAAAATAGCCGCGTGCGCTATTTTACTTACGCTTTAAGAACATCCGCGCTGCGCTGTCTGGGCACGTGCGCCCCTTCCTTTCGTTTCTCCCTCGTTCGTTACCTTCTTTTCCTTTTCCTCTTTCTTCGCTTGTTCCTCGCTTTCCAACTCTTTATCATTTGCGATTCTTCTTACGGCTCTTCCCTCTTCGCGGGGCACGGCGAGTGGTGGACGTCGAAAGTGGTCGATCGATCGGCGATAGGAGGGAGAGACAAGAGAGCGCTTTGTAAATACGGCCGTTTTAATAAAAATTGATGGGTGATGGCTAGTACGGCGAGCAGGAGATGAATTCGACCGAGTGTTCGTTAGCTTCGCTTGATTACCGTTAGAACACTCATCCGCGGCACGTATCCAGAGAGTTTTCGCGATCTCTCGCGAGGAAAATGGAATTTCGCTATACCTGCTATACCTGTCTTTTTTATAACTCGCACGCCGAGTTTCCGATCCCGACATCTATTCTATTCTTGTTATTAATTTTGAATCTTTTCTTCTCTCTCCCCCCCCCCCCCTCCTCTTTCGATTTTTGCTTTGTTCTCGAAAGCAACGAGCAGGAAATACGATTTAATTAGTCGAATCGATAAAAACTTGACGCGTTTACTTTTTTCCTCGGGATCATTCCCTCATTCCTAAATAATTATCGAGAAAATTCGAACGAGAGAAGGTGGAATTTTATGAATTAATCGTGCGAGTGCAAAGGATTCGTATATTATTTCTGGTGGGCTTGTGCTTTTGATTTATTATGTATCGTGAGTTAGCAAGAAGCTGACAGCACGTACAACACGGATACGGTTTCATAATTATTATCCCTGGAAACGTTATAAAGAAACGGTCATTACCATTGGCCATTCCCAACGTTTGCACGTGAATACGTTTCATTTTGTTTTTTTTTTTTTTTTTTTTTTTTTTTTTATTTATTTATTTCGTCATAGTTTTTTTTCTTTCTTCTTTCTTTCTTTCTTTCTTTCTTTTTTTTTTTTTGTTTCAGAGGCATATTTATCCGCGTACGTATTTCCCCTACGTATTCATTCGGATTCGTTGTTATTATTGAAAAATACATTATGATCCGTGCTTGGTTGTTTATTAAATTTGCGAAATAAGAGGAAACCTTTGATCCTAACTATAATTTCCATCGAGCCGTTGTAATTTCGTTCAAACTCCTATCCTATTCACAATTCGATCGCAAACTCTTGACAATAAATTCGGCCGGTTTATTGTTCGTCGAACGATGAACGTAATCGAGTTAAACGGAATACAGTATTATCGTTGTCCAAATAACGCGTCCCGGCTCGAATGCACGATGCGCCGTCTCTGTGACGAACTTCGTTCCGAATAAAAGAAATGCTTTTCGTTCTTTCGAGCTTTCAATTTCGAGAGATTTCGAAAATATCGATAGTTCTTCCTTTTTTCTCTTCTTCTGTTTTAATTATATAATCCAGACAAAGTTTCTTAAATTCTAGATTGGAAGATAAATTTGACGATGACGCGATATTTCATCACCTGGAGCGTGTTAAACGAGGGAATTCTGTCGACACCACTCGGACAAAATACGGACGTCGCGAGCCAATCAGTTATTCCATCGACGATCCGTCGTTACGAGCATCCACCACGGCTCGCGTTTGTTTCTACACACACGTTATGTGTCGATGTAGCGTCAGTTTTATTGGCAATTTCAGAAATTGCGCCCGAGACGCGAGCGTCGTCCATTTTCTTTGCCGACAGATGTCTCCGATGAAACGAAGGCCGGACGAAATTCTCCTCGTTTTTTCTCGTTACACGCGCCGTTTTTTTTTTTTTTTTTTTTTTCTTCTTCTTCCCTTCCCTTTTCAAACAGTTCGATCCTCCGACAGAGTTGGAACATAAGTTTCACTTTGTAACCATTTCGAATTGGAAACCGTTATACTGACTTATTGGTTCGTGATCCGTTTGGACACGTGGCAAAAGGAAAGGGAGAAGAGGGGGGAGGGAGGAGGAGGAGGAGGAGGAGGAGGAGGAAAAAAGAAAGAAAGAAAGAAGGAAGGAGGGAGAGGAAAGAGAGAGAGAAAAAAAAAGGGACGGAAGAAGGAAAGGGAAGAAAAGTGCAAGTTCGACCTCTCCCTTTGTCTTTCGTTCGCGGTACGGTTTGCCATCGGCGACGAGGATAATCGAAAGTCGAACGAAACCAGGCCAGACTCGGTGCCAAATCGTCCCCCGAATTTCTCGTCTCTTTCTCGTCTCCTAGCGTTCTCTAGATCGAAGAAACTTGGTATTGTCCCGAGGAAAATGCCTCGAGGACGAGTTTTCGAATGAAAATCGAACTAGTTTCTCTCTTCATCTTTTCTCTCCGCCGGGAAAACATTTTGGACGAGCGCGCTTAACGATTTAAATAATCGCACGAGAAAACTTTGAACATACAACTTTTTCTCTCTCTTTCTCCTCCTCCCCTCCCCCTTCGTTGTTTCGATTCGATGTTTTTCGCAATTAGAACAAGTTGTTGGATATTTTCATCGTTCTTCTTTTTTTTTTTTTTTTTTTTTGTTCACTTGTTTGTCTACGTATTTGCCGTTCCCTTTCCCTCCCCCCTCCCCCCTCCCCTCTGTCTACAATTACCTTTTCCAACAGAGACGATTTACTCGCCCCCCCCCCCGCCCGCCCCTCTTTTTTTGTATTTTATTTCTCGACCGAGTTTTGGCAAGCGGGATTGACGTTCGACAATATTTTCGAAGAGATTTATCGCTCGCATCGTGCACACACGGCCAATCACGTCAGCGAGCTTTAACGGTGCATATAAATAAAAAAAAAAAAGCTGTTAGTTGAATGAAAGATCGTTCATGGAGAGGGGAGGGGGAGGAGGGGGAGCTTTGTTATCGTTCGAAATTGCATCGTGGAGAAGTTGCGTCGTCTTCGAGGAGCAGACAGGAGATTATTTTTCATTTTCTCCTTGTTGCACGAACGAAACCAACCACCTCTCCAACCGAAGAAACTATTTCACTTCGAGCCAAGGCTCGAATTGAACGGAACCCTATCCCCCTGAGGTTGGACAAGGTGACCAATTTTTCTTTTCTTTCCTTTCTTTTCATTTTCTTCCTCTTTCTTCTCTTCTCTCTCTTTCCGTGTCAAAGAGCGGACCGGTTCCACGGGACCGTTGTACCGACTCTGATGTACCGTTAATGGCGGTTACACACTCGAGGGTTGCGCCGGTGTACACGAGCTACATAGTTGGCCAGCCTTGGTGCATAATTATCAGTCTCCGAAGCACGCAGTGTGCTAATTACAGGGTAAGGTATTAGTTCACGACGTCAGGCGTGTTAGGGTCGGTGTAAATATTTGGCAAGGGCCGAGTACACGGGAGTGGGGGGGGGGGGGGGGAGAGGGTCCTTTGGTTACGCCTTTAAATCGTCTGTCACGAGCTCGGGAAAGGGAAATTTGAATTTTCCCTCGTTACACATTTATCAGGCGTCCTGATAAATAGCGAAATTTCATTTCCTCTTTCTCCCCCCCCCCCTTTCCTTTTTTTCCCCTCTTTTTTTTTTTTTTTTTGGAATTTTTACACAGAATTTCTACACACCACCGGTCCAGTATCGATTCGAGCAACGAAGAGGATTATCGTTTGTCCGGGAATTGCATATTTTTCCCCTCGTCGTTGTTTTTATTATTACGCGATTCATCGTGAGCGATCACGTTTTCTTCCTTTTTCTCTCTCTCTCTCTCTCTCTCTCTCTCTCTGATGACCCGAACCTATTTTCGTGAATCGAGGGTTGGATAGCTCGATCTCCGATAGCGAGTTATCTCGAGTGGCGAGCACGAATGGAAAAAGTGAAATAGACCGTTCCGCGAATTAATCGAAGTTAAACACGGATTAATGGCATTTTTTCGGGGGAGGCTTTCGCGACTCGACGAGCCACGCGAAACTCCGTTTAAATATTTGACTTTCGGCGTTGTCGGTGTCGATTGGATTTCGCATCCGCGCGATGCAGTTGCGAAAACTGCATTTCGGCCTCGCCTCTCTCCCTCCCCCTCCTGCCCGAGTTGTATGGATCTTTTCAAATACACGCTCGTTCCGTGCCGCGTTTCCCATCACGGTGGCGAAACCTTCGATTTATCCGTCGATCGGTCAAAATTTTCGCCAACGTGAAAAGAAAGGAAGAGGCGTTTTCGGGTTTGGCCTTCTGCCCCTGGCTGCTCGATTGTCACGGGTTTACTACAACCCGTGCCCGGTGGCCAGGCCAATTTGTCGGTTTTCTAACGCAGCGCAGAAACGCGTGTTGTTCCCTTTTCGCGAATTTTCGGGGGAAAAATCGATGGATAGCTCGAGTGCTGGTAGCACGCGTCGTGGATGGAGAAGGCATCGAATCCCGTATAACCGAATACCCTAAAAACAAAAAAAAAGAGGAACAATCGACGTGGCTCGATCCACTTGCTTATCCACGTCGCGCGATCGAAGGTGGATGGATGGGTGTGCGGCTGGTGGTGTCTACGTATGTACGCCGTGTATAAACATATATTACGTTTCCAGAGTACGTTACCTGAATACCCGGGGTAAAAGTGATTCCGAGTCGCGCCCGTACTCCCCGAGATTTTATATTCCAGATGCACTCGAGTTTACAAATATCGAGTACGAGAGGAAGGCGGGCGAGAGAAATTTGCTGAAAAATCGTGCCGTTCCAGGGGAGAAATGCTCGTGCGCGGAATAATCTTGTCACGTGTCCGGAACACGATGCGCGGATAATTTTTTCCCGTTTAATCCGTGGATCAGACGACGCGCTGCGTCGTGCCACGCACACGCGTGTATGTATATATATATATATATGTATACACGAATGAAATTAATCGAGCCGATACGATCTCTCCTCGTTGATCGCTGGTCTCGTTTCCACCCGTAAACGGCCGATTTTCAAAGGTACGGGTGAAACTAAATTAACATGGAGGGACAGGTACACGCGGTCTTATTACGCCTCGACGATATTCCGCGAACGGATAAAAATAATCTCGCTCGAGCGGATATTTAATGAAACTCGAAACGCACTCGACGTGCGTGTCCATAAAATTTTCACAATTTTTCGGATTCGTTCCTTTCCACCCGGTGTAAGTGACGAATCATTCGAACTCGAGATCCCTGTCGAATTAATCCCGATTAAAGCCGGCTAACGATGAACGATCCGGCTCCGATTCCGACGAAACTTTGTAGGCTTACGGAACGCTCGTGTAGCCGAAACTAATGACTAATACCGCGTGTGCGCGCGTGTGTTTTTTTAAGCCGCGATAATTCGAATTTAAGGGACGAATCCACTCTTGGAAGTTTTTTCCCCGAAAAGTGTTAGCCCGGTTGTTAACGGTTAGAGAAGCGGAAAAATGTTTTGACAAAAATTGGAATGGTTTTTTGCCACGGGACGAAATATTTTCAACAATGCTTGAAAAAAACATGCCGTGTTTACTTGATAAGTTACAACTATTATTCACGCAACAAAAACTATTGAAAAACCTTTTCATTTTCCAAAAGGGACAACGCAAGTTTCGATCCGTGACTCGTTTTACACGCTCGTTTTATATCGTAATTTCGTATCTCGGCAATAATTGATACTCGTTATACCCGAGTATCGAATCGAATATTTCCCCCCTTTCTTTTCTTATCGTCGAAATCAAACAAACAAATATATCAATCGAGAGAAAAGGGGAGAGAGAAAAAAATCATGGATCGTCGTGGATTATCTTTTAATTAATAAATAAACGCGCGACGACACAACAAGGTGTACTTTTTCGGCACACACACGCACGCACGCACGCACGCACAGATACACAGATATCACACGATCGATACCCGTTAGCCGTGGAAATAAATGCTTGGAGCAACGGATGGGAGAGGAGGAGGAGGGGATGCAGGCGCGTATATACGATTTACCGCCACTTTAAAATTATTGGCTTATGGGGCCTCGAGCCGCACTAGGTCGATGACGTCACCCACCCGATATACTACACGCTCTCCCGCGGACACATTAATTAAAGCGTACATTCTTATCTGAGCGTGCACGTAATGCATGATCGCGATCATGTCTCTCTCTCTCTCTCTCTCTATCTCTCTCTCCTCCACCTAAAAAAAATCTAAAAAAATGATACGGGCGGATTAGTGGAGCGAACGCGAGCCGCCTCGAAACGACGTTTACTTTAATAAGCTCTAATTACAACACAGTTTTCCCTTCGAAGAAGGGAAGAGAGATAACGGTTGAGCGAGTTGTATAAGGGAATGTTACGCCGAGTGGAATTCTCCACGCGAGTCAATTGGACCGTAATCTTTGAACTTTGATTCCTATGAGTATCTTTTCTTTCTTTCTTTTTTTTTTATTTTTATTTTTTATTTTTTTTTTAAATCCATTTCTATACGCGAGCTGCATCGAAGTTTCCGTCGATGAAATTATTTAAATCGTTTCGATGGGAAGAGAAGAAGGAACGTAAAAGGCGAGCCGAATCGTAAACAATCGACAAACAATCGACTCGTTATCGTTTCGTCTACTTTATAATTTTATAATTGAATCGTTTATATTCCACGGAAATATTAGGTAGGAGAATCTTTTCTCTTTCGGATGAAAGCTCGTTAATTTTTTCTTTCCTTTTCTTTTTCCTTTTTTTTTTTAATTTCCTTCGCGTTGTACAGGAGGATACAAGTCGCGAGTTTTTCAAACGAATATCGTTTGAACAAAACGATATTACGTTTCGCGTGGAGGGAAGAGCAAATCCTAATCGCCTCTCGGCGCGGCAAACACAGAAGTTGTACTCGTCGTTCGATTGTGATGGCTTACAAGTTGCCACGAGATCGATCCACCCTGGTCCTTGCTGCCGGGAACACGGGAATGTCAACGTTTGCTCCATCTGTTAGGACTGCTATCCCGCTATCCTCGTGGTGTACCATTTCGCGATTTCCAGTGTGCAACTGGACGAAAACTATCCGCTCCGAACTAGCCGAGACTTGTATATATCTCTCGCTAGAACAAATTCAGGTTAATCCGCTTGTTCCGTTATTTACGGAGATGCCCCGCCAGTTTTTCTCGATTACTCGTGCTCGTGAATAAAACAAGAACAGGAGATCAAGAACGGAAGCCTCTTCGTTTCGTTCGTTCGTTCGTTCTCCACCATTTCCATCTCCATCAATTTGGGACGCAACACGTTTTACATTTTTCTCTCTCTCTCTCTCTCTCTCTCTCTCTCTCTCTCTCTCTCTCTCTTTCTCTCTCCCCTTTATGCGCGTGTATTATACATAGGTTAATTTTTTTTAATTTTTAATCCGAAATATCACCAATTGTTCGAACGCGTTTGAAACTCGAATCCATCGCTCTCGAGGATGTTCGATATCGATGATCGAGGGAAAAAGTCGCGTGCGTCGAAAGTTGACCCGGGTTGAGGGTGGGTGGGTGGATAGGTTTGCGTGTCACGCGCTTTATCACGAAGATAGTTTCGAGAGCATCGTTATTTCCACCCCGATCAACCCCGGTTTTTTGTTACCGGCTTTCCCAGATTTCCCATTGGGAAAATTTCTCGCCATTTTTTCCCTTTCCTCTCTCTCTCTCTCTCTCTCCTTTCCTCCCTCCTCCCCGTTATTTTCGAAATGACGGAAAATGGTGGAAAATCGTGGGGGATACGAGAACGATCGGTAATGGGCGGGGTGTGTTTTTTTTTCGGTACAACGATCGTGTTGCTACAACAACTAGCCGGGGCTTTTCAATCCCGGAAAGGAGGAAAGAAAGATCCGCTCTCCGAGGATGAAACACGACAGAATTCCCTTTGCCTTCCATCCCTTTCCCTCGTTTTTCAAGCATGTCCGCATCGCTGATTTATTCCACCTACTTTTCAAAATAAACGCGCCGCGAGCCGCGCTCTCAGTAACCTCCCCGACGCCTTTTATTTCCATCCCCCCCTTTTTTCTCTTTTTTTTTTTCTTCGCTTCTCCCCTCTTTTCCACCCCTCTCTCCCCTATTTGCCTTGGCGCACTCGTCTCCCTCTTTGTCGGGAGAGGGAGATTCCTTCCCTCTCCTTCACGCGTGCTTTTCCTACGTGGCCCGACGAATGCACCGTGTGAATTAGCGTTTAATCGAGTTAATCTATTTTAATGAATTGTTATTGCGCATCGACGAGCATGTTCTTTCTCATTATGTGCGTGTATTATATATATATATATGTATACTAATTCAATACTAGGCGCGACAACAAAGTGTGCGCCACGGTTACGCGTCAATGGTTTTTTGCTGGCCCCATTGTCGACACGAATGCGTAGACATTCGGTCGTCGCCGCCTGTTCAAGCCAGACCGAGCACGTATCGCAGTTCGATTAATAATTCAATTACAGTGCGAGCTAATTACCAGACATTGCCGTTCAACCGTGACGTTTCCGCACGACTCGATACCCGGTGATAATTGTACTGCGAAAAACAAAATTGTTTCGAAAAAACACCCGCCCGATTATTTTTCACGGAGGAGTTCGATTCCGTCCGATTCAATTACCGCGAATTACCCAGCCACACTTCTCGAAAACGAATCTTCGTCTCCATCCGTGTGTGTCCATCAACCGTGCTTTTTCTCTCCGCGAAATGTATTCATTTCGATACGTCGGTATGATTTCGATACGATTTCGAAACGTACGGGCCTCTGTTACGGATTATAGATAATTTAAATTATACGAATATACGGGGGGGGGGAGGGAAATTGATGATGAAATTGTTGCGATGTACAATAGAATCGTAGGGGGATAATTATATAGTTTGGTTAAG
This sequence comes from Apis florea, assembly GCF_048593485.1. Classification (NCBI taxonomy): domain Eukaryota; kingdom Metazoa; phylum Arthropoda; class Insecta; order Hymenoptera; family Apidae; genus Apis; species Apis florea. The sequence continues at coordinate 212,275 of NW_028256747.1, forward strand.
AAAAAAATAATCGCGCGCAATTGTGTGCACGTTGCACGCTCGAAGCTACGAGCTTTAACGTTAATTAACTAGACGCGTGTCAGTGGTTTCGAATTTCTTCCATTTACCCTAGCCGAAGGCGCGATATTGTTTCGATCGGTGGTGTTTCGATATCGTTCGAATCCCCGATCGAAACCCCCTCCCTCCGGTATTCGGAAAACCGGTTTCTCCTCCCCTCGATACTACCAAAGCAGCAGCAGCAGCCTGCAAATGGAATTGGCTTCGTCGAATGGAAATTGATTAGCGACTTTTCCCCTCTCCCCCGATCATTTTTCCTCGAGGAAATTAACCCACGTTCGAGGAACTTCGCAACTTTCCAAGGGAGAGAGAGAGAGAGAGAGAGAGACGAATAAATTTCTTTCGATGCATCGTCGTCGTTCCTCTCTCTCTCACCCCCCTCCCCCCCGGCTCGAAGGAACACGAACTCTCTCTCTCTCTCTCTCTCTCTCTCTCTCTCTCTCTCTCTCTCTCTCTCTCTCCTCTCTCTCTCTCTCCCTCTCGCGGGAGTTCGAAGACGGTTTTTCGAGACGGATTAAAAAGTGGAAAATTATCCGACGAGCATCCGAGACAAGAGGGGTGGGGAGGGGGAGGTTCGAGTCGAACAATTTCTCTCGTTTTCGAGACCGTTCGTTCCCCGGACTGGAGAGAGTTGGGGAGAAGTTGGGGAATTGGGTCAGTCGAGTCGAAAAAGAGCGGCGGTCGGGAAGCGGGAGGAGAGGGGGGGGAGGAGGAGGAGGGAGACAGGAAATAAGGGTGCGAGGGTTTGCACGTGAGAAGACTGGAAGGAGCAACGAGCATGGCGGTAGGGGAGGGGCAACACAGCTGCGCTGGCTGGCAACATCTCGTGGCGCAAAGTTGTGCAGCTGCATTCGACAAACTTTCGCGTATTTCATTTCGTTCTCTTTCCCTTCATTGATCCCCTTTACACGGTCTCGCGCCCGCTCGTCCTCTTCCTTCCTTCCTTCCTTCCTTCCTTTCTTCTCCTCTCCTTCTTCGAGGCGATCTCGCCTGATCAACCGGTAATATATCGCAACGCTCCTCGGATCAACTCGTGAATCTCGAAAGGGGGACCCTCCTCCCCCTTTCTCGACTCCCCCTATATCTCGTGGTCGTCTCACCCGCCCCTTCCTCGACTTTTCCCATCAGGCGAGCTCTCCGTTATACGCAAATACGAAGGAAAGAAAAGGATTGAATATGATCGAAATCCCCCAGATACGGGCTGCGACCTATCTTTTGTTTCTGGGAAGGGATCGAATCCTAGCCAGATGGACAGATTCCTCCTCTTTTTCAATGACGATTTTCTTCCTCCTCATCGATTCGAACGAGATTGGAACGAGAGCAGCGAAAGTCCGGAAGATTTTCGTCCTGTTGCGAAGCGAACGTCGATGTAAACTCTCGGAATATCTCGCGAGTGTGTATCTCGTGAATATTGCAGATGGCGTCGAGGGGGACCGAAACGCGTGTTGGGGAGGGCCCGTAATATCGATCGAGATCGATGCCGCGGTGCGGTCACGACAGAATGAATTTCGTATGTAACCCGACAAATGGTAAACAGCCGAGCTTAACTCCGCCGCAAAGTTTCCACGTGCGGCGCTCCTCTCTCTCTCTTTCGGTGGGGTCCGCCACCCCCATTTTCCGCATACCCCGTTCCTCCCTCGCTCCTTTCCTCCTCCCCTTTTGTTCTCCCTTTACGTCGTCTCGTCCGCCTCGGTCTGACCGCACGGTGGTGCAACGCGGTGGCTGTGGCGTGGCGTTGCTGCGTACGTGTGTAAATCCTGGGGCCGGGGTGGGTGTGGCACTTTGCAGCCGTGTGAATATGCATGTACGCGCCGCGTGGTGCCAACGCAGAGGCGGCGGCCCCCTCGCGATGGCCGCTCGTGTGTGCGTTATACGCGTCTCTCCTCCTCGCCACCACCACCACTCTCGGTGTCCAAAGCGACCGTGGTGTGGTGCGACCGTTGCAGGCGGCGACCACTGGGAAATTCGTCCGTGTAACCCCTCGTGCACCCTCCTCGTCATCGTCTTTTTAAATTGGAGAGATCGATCAGCCGTCCCCTTCGATCGATCCTTCCCCGAAGGAAAGAGAAGAAGGAGGAGGAGGAGGAGGAGGAGAATCAACTGCAGCAACAATTATTGCCAGAGTTTTAAACCGGTGTGTAAGGAGAAAAGGAAAAGGAGAAGAGAGAAGGAAGGAAGGAAGGAGGAAAAATAAAATGAAAAATAAGGATGGGGGAGGAGCGACCGTTGATCGATTTTCTCGCAGTCGCGAGAACCGGAATGGAATGGAAATATCAATCGTTGGAGTGTCACCGAGAATCGGAAAAATATCCCGGGGAAGCTGTAACGGGGAGGGAGAGGGGGATGGAACACTAATGTGCTCGAGTTTCCATCGGCGACAGTCGTCGTCGTGGCTCGAGTGGTCGTCGTTGCGCTCGTGGAAAGTGGAGAAGCACAGCCGTACCCCACCGTAATCTGGACGTTACTTCGTCGAAGGTTGAAATTAGCAACTCGAAGCGATTCGAGCGTTTCCAACTCGTGAAAGGGAAGGATATAAATGGACTACGGGGAGGGGGCGGGGGAGGAGGCAAGGGCTCGAAGGGAAACGAACGTTTCCGATGTTCCCGATATTCGGCTCTAGTTTGGAAAATTTCTTCGTGAATTAGAATTGAAAAAAAAAAAAAAAAAAAAAAAAGTAGGAAAAAAAAATAGAAGAAAGAAAAAAAGCCGTCGTCAGCCGAACACAGTTAATGGAGCGGGGGATTCGAGTTTGTATAGGGTAGGTTTTAGGATAAAAACGACATAACGAACAATTTTTTTTTTGTCTCTCTCTTCTCTCTCTCTCTCTCTCTCTATTTTTCTTTTCTGTTTTGTCGAAGCGTGGAAAGGGTGGTGGGCAATTTGCACGTTCGGCGCGTATATACACACGGAATGATATTCACGGATAGTATTCATCCGCGTGGAAACGGAGTATAACCTCGTGTATATAACTCTTTTACAAAAGTTTGATCGGCCACCGATCGTTTTCAGCTCTGCCTGCGTTTGATTATTCTTAATCGGCCGTGCATGTGTACGCGCGCCAATTGATTTATTACGGGGTTTCCCCACCTCGTAAAAACGCGTCTGTTTTCTATGGAGATAAATCGAGTTTAAAACATTTCGCTTCGATTGATTTATCGGCTAATAGAATCGAAGAACGGCCAGAAATCGTTTCCACGTTGGATGATTCCCCGGTTTCTCTTTCTTTCTTTTGCAACGACAATCCCCAAGAACGCGCGTCGAGGATCGAAGTCGTCTCCTCGATGAAGTTGATCCTCGATTCGACATTACAATCGACTCGATTACGATCGATTTCTCGACGAACGATAACGATGGATCGTAGAAGAAAAATCGGGGAAGAAGAAGTTGGTTTTAATTATTTCTCGCCTCGTGACTATGACTTGGCGCGGATTTCCTGCGGCCAAGAACACCGGGATTAACGAAGTAATTTCCGCTCGGCGACGTTGCCCTATAATTGGCACAAAAGATCTCGACGAAAACGTTACCTTCACGCTTCGTTTTGCCCTCCATTCACCCCCTTTCCTCTCTCTCTTAAGCGAATAGCATTCGCGTTAATACGTTATTTCCGTCCGTTGGGATATCGCACCGTAATATCGTAGGGATATCGTAGTTACGCGTAGCTTCCAACTTTACCTGGATTTTCGTGTTATTGTTATAATTAATCGCGTTTCTTAAGCGAGAAGAAGAAGAAGAAGAAGAAAGATTCATCGTATCGATCGTATCGAAAAGCTTGAAGAATCGAATGAATTTTTCAATGAAATTCGTATACATACATATATATATATATGCATAGACGATACGGAGAGTACAAACACGGTAGCATTCATCAGAAGCGGAATGGTAAGACATTTCATTCGGAAAGAGTCTCATTCATGAGGATGCCGGTTCCCGTCTCTTCCACAGGAAGAGCATTTATATTCGCCGGTTGAGAGTATTACGTAAACGTGGCCGGCATATCGCTAATCTTCATCGCCGTTGTAACTGTTGAATAAATAATTAATACAACCGATTCGTGTACGTAATGTTAAACGTGCGCGCGTGTATTATAAATTATAATTCTGTTATAATTTATTTCGTCCGCATTGTTGCTTGTTCGGCGCAAACTTGTTTGTTTGCATAGACGAATGAACGAAACGAATATCGTTTCTCTTCCTTCTCTTCTCTAATTCTTGATTCGAAAATCGAATCGAACGGAAGCTTTTACGCTTTGGAAAAGGGAGCGCGTGCAAGAAAATAAAAAGAAGAAGAAGAAGGGGGAAAAAAAGAAAGTTTGGCGTTAAGAGCGTTTAACGCGTCTCGCGTAAATCCTGGCGAAGGAAAGGTGTCCCAGAAGCGTCGTCTTTTCCCGGCCGCGCGCTATTATTAATTTCGTAATTAATATTTACTAGGCCCGCGCGGCGCGCTCCTGCTCATTAGCATTCGTCGCCACGTGCACGCCGCCGCCGTCAGCATTTTAATTCGAATCTTTCTTGAGCCGAAAAAAGAACACCGCTCTCTCTCTCTTTCTCCGCGGTCCTCTCTTGCCTTCTCCCAGCGTATAACTCTCTTATAATCTTTATTTTCCTCGTGAATTCGTGAATTGGTACTCCCTCGATCCTCGCGACGTGTATTAAGATATTAATAAATAAAGTAACTCTCGCACGATCAGTGTCGAATCCGATTCCGCGATTTCCCCTCGAATGATTAATCGAGAAGTTGCGAATATCATTATCTGTTATAATTCGTTCGAAGTCGAACGAGACTACGAGTTATTTTGACTCGTGTTGTTCGACTTTTAATTAATTAAATTGGATGGGTCGATCAACTTGACAAGTGAAGTTACTTAATATAGAGAAATAAAAAGGGCTTAAGGGACGATATGGAAAAGATGTCAGAGTTATTATTAGTCTTGAAATTTCGAATGGAAGGAACTGTGCGCGCCATCTTTTTTTTTTCACAAAAAAGAAAAAGAAAAAGAATTAAGGATAGGTATTAATCCAGAGTTAAATTCGATATGTAGCTTGGCGATGAATATTCCATCGATTCCAACCATATTAAAATGCGAAAGCTCGTATTTTCCTTTTGAAAGGTTCGCGTTGGCAAATATAAAAAAAAACTAACAATTACATGGCAAACCGGATGAAAATTTATTTTATACGCGACGAAACATTGGCAGCATCCCTTTCGAAAGCAAAATGGAGGGACAATTTAATAAGTCGATAAACGCGTTAGTGCCTATGTACATGAGTGTATGGACGTTGATGGCACCGCCGAGAACAAAGGCTCTCTCCTCTCTCTCTCTCTCTCTGGATACGCGCGCTTTTCTACACGTTTTTCCGTTGTTTTGTTTCATAATTTGATGACGGGGCCGCGTTGTATTATCACACGGTCAGAAGACTTAAACGCTGCCCGCCAGATTTATCTCGACGAGCAGAGAGCTAAATATATATATATATATCTTCTCGGTGCCTTTGCCTCGGAGTTAACCGTGTCCGCCAACCCCCTTGAGCGGGTTGCTTCTTCAGTTTGGCGAGCATACGCAATTTCAGATACGAGCGTAGTAATGGTTGCTACTTGCCACCTCCGCCTTTTGTCTCTGTAATTTTCGCCTCGTGCTCGTCGCCGCCGCCGCCGCCGCCGCCGCCTCGCTTGTCGCTTCCTGACCTCGATCTCGCTTTGACGCCGCTCGAGAGGAGAGCATGCCGGCCGAACAGAGTAACGAATCTAAAGTCTAAAACGCAACACTTGAGCATTTCTTTACGGACGAAAAAAAAGGAAGAAAAAAGAAAAGGGGGAGAGAAAGAAGAGGAGGAGTCTTTTCTTCTCGAGTCGAGTTTTTCCAAGTAGCTGTGCGCTTCCTTAAAGAGAGAGAGAGTTAAGTATATATCAGTCACGGTTCCTCGAGAAACGTTGGGGAATCGTCGCCGCCGATCGTTTCACCGAATCTCTGTCGTAAAAATATCGAACGTCGATTCGATCTTCGAGTGTCTTTTCAGTTCCTCTCTCTCTCTCTCTCTGTATACGTGTCTATGTGTGTACACGCGTCTGGCTGAGCGCTCATACACGGTAGCATCATTCGGTAAATAGAGGAATAGTTGCAATTTCCCCGAATAAACAGTACTTTCGGTGACCAGGCGGCAAGATGGAAAATCGATCCAGCGATGAGCTTCGACTCTGCTTCGACCCCAAAACCCTCTTCCGCCTATCTGTTCCGCCCGTCCTGCACCTTTACCCCCCTTCTTTCATCTTCTTTTTTTCCTTCCCCCTCCTCTCTCTCTTTACGAAGATCGCGCACAACGAAATTCGAATACAACGTTTGTCGAACTCTCGTCCCGATCGAAGGAGGACGGAACGATTCGAAAACGATTCGAAGTTAATTCTATGAGTGGCATACGTTCGAGTGGACGATTACCCTTCCCCCAATTGACGACAATTGTCCGTGACAGGGATGAGAAAAAGGGGATAGGGGGACAGGACGAGGGGAGGAGACGCGAGGGAAGGGATGGAGGAGGAGGGGAGAGATAGCGCGGAAGAGAGGTGAGAGAAGAAGGAGGAGGAAATTTCATCGCGTCGAATCGCATTGAAACGCGTTGGAAGTTTTCTCGCTTTATTTCCTCGTTGCTAAACCGCTCACGTAGAATGAATGGATAAAGAAGAAGAAGAAGAAGAAGAAGAAGAAGGCGAAAGGAGAAAGGAGAAGAAGGATGTATTCCGGTCAAAGTTTCGCATAATTTCTCGCGGATTTTCTTGGCGATGGTGGACCATTTTCATTTGTCGCGATTTACTACGGTTAACTGCATCGGAGGCACGCACACACCGGAAGTTTAACGATTAGATGATGCTTCAAAGTTTCGCGCTTTTCAACCCTCATTACCGCGCCTCCAACCCTCCTCCTCCATCTCTCTCTCTCTCTCTCTCCCCCCCAGATCTCGGAATAGACTTGTTTTGCTCGCGAATGGAAGCCGCGCTGTTACATAACCATAACAAGATCGAAAGCCGCAAGGCAGGAATACGTTTACGATTCCCGCCAGCGAGAAATCGCGCCGATATCTCGGCCGAGATTATCCCCGAATCTCTTCTCTCGTTGCGACTTGTTAACGATAAAAAAAAAAAAAAAAAGAAAAAGAGGAAGAGAAAGAGAGAGAGAAAAGGAAAGTACGTTTGATCGATAAAAAACGTGCGCTGGAATCTCCTTGCGTTTCAATTTCTTTCCCAACAGAGGGGGAGGGAGAGAGATCAAAGTTTGCTCATTCAGACAGTGTCGGTCGGACGACATCCGAATAGTAGTTGCGTTATGCAAATAGAAAGCGAGTTGGTTGGTGGAGAGAGAGAGAGAGAGAGAGAGAGAGAGAGTGGTGGCGCGATATTGGCCGGTTATAACGTTGACCAATGAAATCGGTTTTTGGAGTCGTAACATCCATCGGTTTCCGCTTCGATATTAGAATGCAACCAACTATCTTGCGGATAGAGATCATCGGCGGCCACCACCTGTCTCGCTTCTACCCGTATATATATTCTGTACTCGTAGGGAATCGAGGGAAAGATCTCTCCCCGGTTGTTAGGTCCGTTCCATCGAGCGTATTTGCCTCGACGAGGCGAGCGTCGTTCGAAATTAATTTAGCGAAGAAATTGCTTGTCCCGACACGTGATTAAATCCTCGGGATCGATAATAAGAAAATTCGATGGAACCGGTTGGAAAACGCGACACGAATTTTCTCTCGTCGAGATTGTTAGGCCAAACTCTTAGGCTATTTACTCGGGACGGGATTAAACCGATTCTCGAAATTTCAATATCCGATCGATCGGGTGCGCTGCTCCACCCTCCTCCCCCGATGCTCGATGACCCGATTGTTCCGCGGAACTATACATCGCGGTATTTATACACGCGGCGGGCCTCTGTGGTCGATGTTTCCGATTTTTCTCCCAGGATTATCCTCCTCCTCCTCCTCCTCCTCCCCCTCCTCCACGGGGTCGGCGTACAATCACCATGCATCCAGAATACTTTTGATCCGCGTCGATTACGGAGGGAGGAAAGGGGGCAAAGCTCGAGCTTTTGAGCAACTCTCTCGATCGGCGAGAATATTTTCTCGTGAAGCGGAAAAAAAAAAAAAAAAAAAAAAAAGAAAAGAAAAAATCGAGAGCTGTTTTTTAATCTCCTTTGTCCGCGTGACGCTTCTCCTCGACTCGACGCGCAACGACGTCGTCGGTCCTGTTAACTCGAGTCAACAAGGGGGAGGAGGAAGGGAGAGGTGACTGTCACTCGTGACTGTCGCACGCGTTTCGTTAAACGCGATTAACAAAGGCGATATCGCGATATGATGTGATCTTCGTCGCGTCTCCTCGAGCGAGATTAAAATATATATACGTCGGTCGGCATAACGCCTCGATAAGTCGAGGGGCCCTAATTATAGGCGAGAGAGCGATAGGCGGTGCAACGTGTGCTATGCACTCGTAGCAATTAATCTGTCGCGGGGATTATCTGTTCCGAGATAATAGGTATTCGCGGCCACCGATACCGGAGGATAATTAAATCAACGGAGAAGACATACCGCCGCGATTCCAAGTAATTACGCGCCACGGTTTTCGGTCGACGAGTTAAAAGGGGAGAGAAAGAGACAGAGACGGAGTTTCCTCCCTCCCCTGGCAGGAACCACCCGCGTTCTCGTTAATCCCAGCCGAGGAAGGAAGGAAGGAAGGAAGGAAGGAAGGGGACAACGCCAGAGCCCCCACCCTATCGGCCTTTTAACGTTTTAAAACTCGCTTCCGGCAGGAGGGAGGCGAAATTTTTTTTTTTCTCGCGGCTTCGATTCAAGCTCGCGCTTTTCGAAAAGTTCGCTTCCCGTTACGGTTACAGACGGGCTAGAGCGAAATGGAATAGTTTTATATCTCTCAGCTGGAGGGGGGGGGGGAAATCAAATGTGGAGAGGGTGAGGAATTAGCCGTTTCGATCGGTTATCTTACGCGATAACATAATGGGACGGGCGAAACGTCGTTACGAGGTCGGAAATTAAAAGGTTTCGAGGCTTGGAAACGCTCGTTAGTTTCCGGGGTAGAAATCGTGGGAAGGTCTCGTTTCGCGGTGGCGAGAGAAGAAAGAAATAAGCGCGAGGGAGGAACTCCCTTAACTGCGCGATTACGTTACGGAATGTTCGTTGGAATAAAGATGCGGCGGCCGTGGAAAGAGCCAGCGTGCAAGGTGCTGCTCGTCTCGAAGACGCTGAATGTCGAGGCTGAATGAACGCGAAGAGGGAGAGGAGGGGAGGGCCAAGTCCGAGGGAAGGGTTACTGGATAGCAGGGACGAGGGAAAGGAGAGAAGAGAGAGAGAGAGAGAGAGGACGGAGGTCTCATTAGGAGCTCTAACGACCCGAGTGCAGTACTCCCATCCCTATCGCGCTGAATCACCTCCTCCTCCTCCTTTTCTAGCGCACATTCTCTTCCTCCGACACACGAGCGCCAACTTGGCACACACCGACGACTCTTGCTAGGGTTCCTCGTGTTCACCACCCTCCCCTCCTGCCCTGTCCTTCTAACCCTCCCTCTTTGTCCGCGCAACCCCAATCTGAAAGTCAAATTTCCTCGTGGCAACGGTAGATGTCGCCCTCTTTCTCTTCTTCGCCCTCTCTTTCATCCTCCTTTTGCACCCTGTCTCTCTCTATCCGCGATACCTTCGCTCCTTGCTGTGCTCCCTGGCCAACTGCTCTCCCTCCCTTTAACCATCCCAACCCCGGCAATAAAACTGATAACATCATCGGGAATGTAATTACGCGCGGGAGGACGACGGCTAGGGACGTTGAATCGAATTAAGAAGATACTCGACGCTCCACGTCTGCGACTACTGCTGGTCACTACTCTCATTCGCTTTTCACGCCGTCCCTTTAATTCCATCCCGGGATGACACGGTTGCGCGTGTACGTAATAGGGGGGAGAGGGGGTGATAGATCGGTAAACCGTCCGTTTCCTTCTCCCGCGAGTTATCCGCCAAGTAACTTGGATTTTTGCCATCGGACGATGTACAAGGTGCTTTCAGAAATGGCGGTTTCTCTCTCTCTCTCTCTCTCTCTCTCTCTCTCTCTCTCTCTCTTCCCTGTTCCCTCGTGGTCGTGAAACGGGTCAATTCGGTCGTTGCTTCTTATCTCGGATAAAGTGTCCGCAAAAAAAGGGGGAGTACGTGTAAGAATGTGCTCTCTTTGTAGTTGGCCGGCAATAAAAGCGATAACATCGGCGGGAACGTAATTACGAGGAGGAGGGAGGGGGAGTGTAGTCGGTGGATCGAATTAAGAAGATCCTATCCTATCCTATCCTATCGTGTCGTGGCCGTTCGCGACACAGGTTTTTCAATGTCGACGGTGCGCGTGGCCCGAATTAAACGGTGGTCTGCTATCCGTCGTTTCTTCGTTTCGTTCGTCTTGAACGTCACCCGAGAATCGAGACGTGTCCGCTTTCGAAAAGAAGAAAAAGAAGAAGGAAAACAAAAGGAGAGAGAGAGAGAGAGAGAGAGAGCGACTCGCGACACGAAACTCGAGGAATATTCCGTATTCAAGCGCAACGGTAACGAAACTAGCGAACCGCTTGGAATACGATTACACTCGTAAAGAAACAAGTTGGTCCGGAATCGAGGAATGATTTCGAATAATGGCGCAGACATATTTCGTTACCGGGGTGAAGCTCGCGTTTCCGGTTCCCCGGACTCGGCGACTTGTTCGTCCGGAATGGAACGACTATTTGCATTTCCGTTGTTATCCGTTAAAGAGAAAACCGAAACCTGCGCAACCGGCGGATCGATACAAAAGACAGAGAACGAATATGAAATCGATCGAGATCCGCAACCCTTTTCCTCCCTCCTCGTCCTCGATTTTTCGAGATCCAATCTCTTCGTATCCTAGCAACGAATAATATTTCCCTTCCGACGATCGATCGATCGATCGATCGATCGATCGGTCGTTCTCCAAACGTTCTCGAAGACGAATATACATATATATATATATATCGAGAGGTATGCGATGGAAATTCGATTCGAATGGAGGGCAAACCCGGCGCGGAATTACCTGGAAGCCGGGGCGCGTTGTAATTAGAGCAATTAAGCACGAGAACCGATCGACACCGGGAGAAGGAGGCGGCGGCGGGTGTAGCGGATCTTCATTAAACGGTTGTTTGACTCAAAAGTCACGCGTTTTCTCCGCGTCTCCGCTCCCTTTCACCGCGCTCATTCTCTCATGCTATAATTTCCACTTAGCAGCCCGTTCTCTGTTCTTTCAACCGGGAACACGCCCGACATCTCGTCCCTCCTCGTTTCATCTCGCGCTCCTCGACCAACCCACCTACCTACCCACCCCCACCTACCTACCTACCTACCTACCTACCTACCTACCTACCTACCTACCTTCCTAACTGTAGTGTGCCCTCGCGCATCGAGAAAGCGAGCTCGTTGCTCGCCTATTCAGATCGACGGTGAATTTAATCGGGCAAGCAAAGGGTACCGGTTCGCGCGGCAATTATCGCACGATAATATTCCTCTGCCTGAGGCCGCTTAACGCATCAATAATATTCATGGTATGTAAGTGGAGGAGGAGGAGGAGGAGGAGGAGGAATACTCTGTCGCATTGATGCGCGTACGTACGAGCGTTCACGGTTTCGCCTTCCGAGTTTCTCGATTCCTGTCCTCCCTTTCCCCTCCTCCGTCCCCGTTTTCGGGGATCGATCCGAGACACACTTTATTTTGCACAAAATTATTTCCTTTCCGACGCTTAATCGTCGCGAGGCGCTCGCTCGCTCGTTCACCTTGAAACAACACGGTGGCGGAGAGGCAACGTGCACGGGCAATTTGGCTAATTTGTTGTAATTGCTATGAATCGGGGGAAAGGAGGAGCGGGTTGGAGAGAGAGTGGTCCTCGCGGGGAGAAACGTATGCGGAAAACGTCGCGCTCCCCGATGGGATTAGTTCGGTATACCGGGAAACTTGCGTAAAGAGTAGAGTCTAGCGGGTTGTAAGCAACTTTGGAATTAGGGATTCGTGTAGTAATTTATCGAGAGGTGGAATATATATATATATATATGTATAAACGGTGTACCGAACCGTTTTATCGGGTTGAAAATGGCCCCCGATCACGATCATCGTGCCATTCTCGTTTCTCCGTTTGTATTGTATAACTTGAAACTCGAGTAGTTTCGAGTAGTCACAGTTGTCGTAGTTCTGCCTTTTTTTCGTATCGATTCGAATTTTTCTATTAGAAATTCTATCGGAAATTAATATACAGGAGTTAGTTATTTTAAAGAGATTCGAAACAAACCGTGATGCATATGTATCAAGATGTTACAAATGATTTATTAAGTAAAGGCATCGAATTAAATTCCACGCTATTCTAATAAATTTTTTTTCATATTTTCTCGATAATACTCGACGAATAAATATTATTATGCTCGGCTCGGATAGATATTTCATATTTATGGGAGGGGGAAGGTAAAAGTTTTAGCCCGTTATTCAAATGTTCACAGATAAAATCGTAAAGAAGGGTGCAACGATTGCGGATCTGCTTCTCCATAACTCACCCTTCTTTTTTTTTTTTTTATCTTCATTTTTCTTTCCTCGTCGTTCGTACCCGAGATACAAGCACGAAACACAAGTGAATTCCTTGTTCCGATCGCGAACAATTCGCCTCTCGTCGCCTCGTCTTCTCGCAAACGACGAATCTAATACCTAATTTTAAATATCTTGCGCGACACTCGTCGCTACTCTTTCGTCGCGTGATCCCAGCCGGAAACGCTATTTTCGGCGTTCATTGCGTGCGAATAAAACTAATAGTCGGCCGCGTCGCGAAAGAATGCTCGACGTTTCGTGACGAGCCCGCATAACGACTCTCTGAAAATACTCTCCCTTCCTCTCTCTCTCGAGAGAGAGAGGCCGATGCAATATCGCACTCGTGCATAACACGGCGTTTTTACGCGAAATATTTTGCCAAGTGCAAAAATCCACCGAACGAACTTGACCATTTCCAGCCCTCCTCGACCAAATATCCTCCTCTCTCGATGCTTATACTGCGCTTTCTTGCGTTGTGCGCATACGTGTGGATAATCGTTCGTCTGGCGAGATCTAGCACGCGATTAGAAACCGCTTTAAATTTATTATTTATGCAATTATAAATACCTCGATCAACGGCCTCGATCACGTTTTAATCGAGTTAATGATACACGTACGATTTCTTTTTACATTCTTCGAAGATTGATGCGAAAAGAAAGGAAAAACAGAAGAGAAAATACTTGGTGTATTTGAAATTTATATATATAAGCTACGTCGCCAACGGGATTCCATCGATTGTTTCGAGAACTGTTTGGAATCGGATCTATCAGGCACGGATTCTTATTCGAGGTTTTCTTGTTCGAATGTTGAAAAAGATAGGAGAGGAGATAGCTTCGTTCAAAGCATAGGGATTTTGCATTACGAGATATCTGATCCATAAGCACGATGTAGACGTTTCGTTCATCGAGTCGAAACGACTTAATCGTGAAACTACCTCTCGTTTCTTTCTCGTGAATTATGTTGCGTGGAGACGCCGGCTAATTTTGGTTCCTCCTTGCGCGTCTTCTTCTTCTTCTTCTTCTTCTTCTTCTCTGCGTCGAGACGCGTTCCGCAACGCTACCCTGTATTTACGTCTTTGTATTTCAGGGTCGACCGAACCCTCGTCGTTATTCTCGGTACACGAGAATCCCGAGCTTTACGTGGAAAAAGGGAATATATATTGGTTCTCTGTGATTTGAATGTACACGTATGTACATATGTACGTTCTGTAAAAAAAAAAAAAAGAGAGAGAGAGAGATAGGAAAAAAAAGAAAGGTACATAAGGGATATTCGAGAGTTATTCGCTCGAGTTACGAGATTTCCACGAATTTTCGCACGTACACGGTGTACATGATGACAGGGGTTGGGAAAAAGGGATGAAATAGTTCTCCTTTGAAATTGATTCGAAAGGAGAATGATTAAGGGCGTGCTGCTATACGCGTATGTTGAAAATTTTCGGAACGAATCGAGGCTGTGAATTTCGTGATTTCGAACGAACGAAGATGATAATTATATTTTTGCGAAACGGTGATACGTGTTTCGTGTGTTTGCGATAAAAGAGAAGGAGAAAAAAAAGGAAGAGGAGGGGAGAGGAGGGGAGGAGGAAGAGTTTGTGGAACGAAACGAAGCGAAATGGAGTAAAATTTGAGTTGGAGAAAGAAAGAAAAAAAAGAAGGCGATGGTTGGCGATAGTTAAATTGGGTTAATTATTATTGCTTAAAGGAAGTTTTCGCAACGTTGAAAATATAAAAAAATCGGGAAATTTACAGACAGCAGAATTAGTTAGTTAGTTAATAAAGTAGCTCGTTAATCTGAAATAAAACGTAGTAGCCTTGTATATCCGTTCTCTTAAAGTATTCGAAGTAAGAAATCCGAGTATAAGAAACTTCTTAGGAAAGTGATTAAAGTGTCTGATTACTAATCTCGAGGATCTCGAGTTCGCATCCCTCCCTCCCTGGTGTATATAGGGATATATATATATATATATATATTTTTTTTTTTTTTTTCGTTTGGAATATTAATATTCAAAAATTCTGAAAGTTAGTCCGCCTCGCTTTCATCTTTGATAATTGGATAATCTCCATTCAAAATTCATCTCGAGAAGAAATTTTTCGACAGCGATAGTTTCGAATTTTTCCAATGTCCAACGTTTTTAGTTTTTCTCCCCTCCTAAACATCACCCCTTCGAATTTTCTCTCTCGAACGAGATTCTTCTCGAGCATCCGTCGATCGATACTGCGCTCGTTTCCCGTTCATCCTCTTGTTGTTCTATTTCTTTTTTTTTTTCTTTTTTTTTTCATCACAGTGTGTTAATTAATGCCACTCGATTAATAAACGTGACAGCGAAAACAACTGAACATTCAGATTTTTACATCGAATCAAACGAAAAGTTGGTCGAAGTTATTTCCAAGATCGTTTCGTTCTCTTAACGATATAAATGAAAAAGGGGAAAAATATTACGAGCTATATTCGAAATAGAAAAGAACTCGAGCACCATCCAGATGAAGGATTAGTGAAAATACGATTCGAAAAATTTTCAAAAGGGGACACGACATTCGTCCAAAAAGATGCGAGTCGAGCTCGCCAAATTCGCAACGAGAATATCGCGTGAAAAGCAACGTCACGCGTTCTGTTTCAAACGTTACGAAACGCTTGTTATTCGCATTTCTGAATCAAACCGTCCCACGACACGGATAAAAAAAGCAAACGCACAAAAGCCTGATAAGGAGGCTTCCGACCTAAGCTTCCGACTAGTAAATCTATTATCCCAAATCTGACAAACTTAAAGTTATACATACACTGTACCGTAATTCCACCGTAATTCATCGAGATTCCGCTTAAGCTGTTCCGTTAGATCCCGCGCGTCCATAGAGAAAGAGAGAGAGAGAGAGTTTGGACCATCGTTTTGTTTAATTAAACGTAAAATTGCCGATGCCGAAGGGGAAGCAGTTTCGCATCGCGATCTCTCCCGCTGCGACGTTTCACTTTATTAGACGCGGTACACGGATAAGTCTTCTTCCCCCGTAGAATTAATAAATCCCTTTTCGAGCGAAGGACCGACCGAAGGAAAGAGAGAGAGAGAGAGAGAGAGAAGCATCCGTGGGCGGGAAATTGGGGAAACTTAAGTTGAGTCGGCGCGAAGGCGACAATTAGTAGAATTTACGCGAATGAAATTTCCCACGTTCCGAACATTCCAGCTTTTCGTGCGCGCCTCCTTTGTGCGCTCCTTGCCTCGAGGGGGGGGAGGGGAGGGGTGGATTGTACGTGGGTGACGTCACACAGCGTGGAATACAAATCGAAAGGGTTCGATTATAACGTCAGGTGCAATGGAGGAACGACGCAACCACGGTCCTTGAAATCGCTGTCCGCAGAGAGAGAGAGAGAGATTGGACGCGGTTGGTCACGACGATCCTGTCTTAATAGGTATTGTTGTATCCGACTTGGCTGGTCGTTCGTCTTGCTCGTCCTCTCCCCCCGACTCAGCCTCGTTTTCTCGTCCCTATTTACCCAGTAATGAAGATCGAATCGATTTTCATTTAGGTTGATTGCCGTTCCCGACCGTTGCCTCTCGCTCCATCTTCATTAATCGATGAAATTAATCGAGATCGAGCGTCAAATCTCTCACGATGATTTCATTCTCGAATTCCAGTTATCTTATATCCCCGCGAAATCGACATCCTCGATGAACGAGACGAGCAGTTCGCGCGCCGTGGCGTTATTCACGCGCTGTTTACGTGCGCTGCTTTCTTTCACCGACGTTCCGTGAATTCTCGAATGGGCGGATAAAGCGGCGTGAATCCCGTTAACGATATATTCGTCGATGCGAACGATATATTCTTCTCATCGACGAACACACAGTTGGGCCCAGATTCTTGAATTTCGAAATTCTCGAAATTAAAGGACGGGATTAATTGCCGGGTCGAAAATTGCTTCCGCGTAATTTTCTCGATTCGAAGCGTTTGACCGCCATTGGAGGAGCCGGTGTGCTCCTCCATCCGTAATAAATTCTCATCTTCTTAATGGCGGTCCCCTCCGATTTTTGTCTCGGGGTGTCGCGAAACCACACCCAGATGTACAATTATTCTCGAAGAGACGCCACACCCTCGCCGCAACGATCGCTATCCCGGTGGCTTAATTGTCTCGCCACGGTTCACCTTGTCCGAGGGATAAGGACGATAAGAAGGGGGGGAAATATCGAGGAAGGGAGGGAGGGAGAGAGAGGAGGTCGTTCTTTTTTAAATCGTCGATTCATCTTATTCGAGTTGGAATTGAAATTGAAATTAGACAACCGTCGATCGAAGTTTTACTTTGCGTTGAAGAAAAAGGAAAGAAAAAAATGGAGAAGAGATGTTGATACAATTTCGTACGCGTTCGGATTTCGTACGATTTAACAGTGCTGCATACGCGCCACGAAACACGTGACTGACGTTCCAGATACGAATTATCATTGGTTTACGACAAAAGAGGCGCGCAACAAGCAAAACGAATGCGTTTAATTTGATCGCGCCATTTAATTTTCTTATATTCCATCAAAATTCCGAGTTTCTTCGAGAGAGTTGGTGAAATTCTTCTTAGTTATTAACGATTTCTTTTTTATTTACATTTGATAAAATTCACATTGTCACGTTCTATACATCTAATTCCCTCGTTAATCGATATTAGCTTGACTTAGGATTTTGGGGCAATAAGGAATAAATTTCTGAGAGAATAGAAAAGTGGAAAGACACTGCGTCAATTGTTCAATTCAAGTCGATCGAGATATCGAAAAGAACGTACGACATATCGATATACGACATAAAATACTGGGCTAACTTCAAAAATCCCAACAAACTGAGAGATAGAAAGACGCTTGCTTGTTCCGTGAAATCGTATTTCTTTTTCGAATTCTCCTTATCTTCTCGCGCGCGAGAGATACGAATATTACGAAAGAAGAAGGATCATGTATACCTCGAGAAAAGGTTTTGGTGACACGTTGTTCCGGAATTTATTTGGCCGCGATAAACTTGAACGGAAGCAACGTGAACCGAGCCGAGAAGACGCGATTAATAAACAACTTGGATTTCCCGCTTTTCCCTTTTCGAATAATTTCAATAATAACTTCTCGAAAGTTGCCATGTTGGATCGGAATCGCCACCCGATTCAAACTGCGCCCGGTAATAATAATTAATAACAATGGGGGTTATTAACGATAACGCGATTAATTTCGCGGTTATCGCCGCCCCGGTGTGTTTCGACCTGTTTGAGTGACAGGAAAATTGCATTAACCGTGCCGTGATACTACCGGCTTCGCTACCGCCACCGCTAATATCGCTTTTAAGGTATTTAAATTTTGCATTAAGCTCGTTACCTCGTTTCGTTCAGAAACGTTTCGTCGCAATTCGCGAAGACGACACACACACAACGTGCACGACAACGCGCGATGATATCTGGAGGAGGAGCAAAGCTTTGATCACGAAGGCGGACAACGAGCGGCTAATTAGGACGATGGCGCTCGTTTCGAATCGATCGATCATCGAACGCACCAATTTCCACGTTGAGCTTCGGACGAAAAATTTCGTCCAACTTTTCCCCCAGGATAGTAGGATAGGCGAAAATTGTAAATCCAATGGATATCTCGTTTCACCCGTGCTATTTTGTTTGGGAAGAAGCAAGCGACGGATCGATTTGCGCGTTAATCGATCGGGGGAAACGACATTAAGCATTAAAAGGGTGTGCGTGTACGCCGATCACGGTTCGACACGGAATTCCTTTCACGCGAATTCCCAACGCAACGGGGTATCGCAATTTGTCGAGAAGAAGGAAGAATTGGAAGGAAAATTGAGGGGGTTTATCGCACGTGGGAAAGAAATTGCTATCTGTTACGTTTTCTCGCGGGGGGGAATTCCGCCGTTGTCGCCGTTGAGCGAATTCGAGATTAGTTCGAGCTAGCTCTCCGAGGTTAGTCGTCGGACAGTCGTCGAGGTCATCCGCGAGAATTCCCTGCCACTTTTGCAAAGTGAATTCCGATGCTTCTTCCCCTCCAAATTTTCGAAAAAACGCGAAAAGGAACTCGATTCCCTCCGACGTTTGGACGTTTTCACGTCACCTTTATGAAATTTCACTTTTGTACGTATGTGAGTGTTTGCCCGTGTATCGAGTCGATTCGAAAAGAGATTCGGAAGATATCTTGTGCCTTTCGTTCTTTTTCCTCGTTCCTTTGAATAACGAATGGACGGAGGAGAAGTGACGATCAGACGGGCGAAGTAAGCGGTTGAAATCGCGGACGTTTTATCAACCTTTTTATCAATTTTATTAAAAAATACTGAAAAATAGGGAGGAAAGGGGAGAGAGAGAGAGAGAGAGACGTAAACGTACGAATATTTTCACGTCATCTCGCCACTATTATTTCTTTCCCTTTTTTTCTCCGACTTTTTCATCGCATCAAGTGTTTCGCTCGAAATAAACGCGTAGCGCGTCGTAAAGAACGCGCTCGACGAGTTTTTCCATCCATTAACGATGGATCAATTGTGACAAGAGGGAAGGAGGGATCCCCCTCACTCGTCGATCATTGCGCGTGGCTCGATTTAATTCGAGGATAATACGTGCAATTTTTCGTGCAGCTAAACAAAAAATTTCGCGGAGAAAAATGGGAAAGGTTCGTTGCTCCCTTGATTGCGCGTATGTAAACAGTTTTTAGCCGGTGTTACTACACACTTTTGTCCACGTTTTTATCCCGTGTAAAAATCGTAATTTTTCAAGAGTGCTTCGTTTCTTTCTGAAAACGTTGCGAACGTCGACGAACGCAAAGGTTAGCCAGTTCTCCTCCTCTCCCAGATATTCGAACGTTCTTTCTCGGGGGGAGGGGGGGGGAATTCGATGATGGCGCGAGTTTTGAAACGTTTGACCGTTGTTCAAATCGAATTCGCGAATACATTTAATATTGTTTAACTCGATTCTTTCCAGTTAATCTGGAGTTAAAGAAATACGCTTTAAAACGGTGCTCGTCCTGTTACGAATTCAACCGACCGCGAGTATAGAAATATTTTTGGCCAAACTTATCAGACAACGCGAATAATTTACACTTGACTCAATTTATAAAAACCTGTGACCTACCTTTGATTTTATTCGTAATAAAAGAAAAAAAAAAAAATAGAAAGAATTTAGAAAATACGAAATTAGATTTTTTTTTTTTATAGTTGCGAAACTATGGAGCGTAGAGGATCGGTCTATGCACGCATTACACACACACACACACACACCTACTCTGGAATCAATCCTATTTTGGATTCGTAATCAAAGTTTTCGAAGGTGTTGTTTGTTCGCGTCCGCTCGATTCGCTTCATTTCGAATTCCCTCGCGGCCGCCACTGCTTTGCCTTGCTTCGCTTTTTCCCCGCCAAGCAACCAGGGCCCGCGTCCAATTTTTCCCCATCGAGCCGTGAAACAGAAATTTCACGGAGCAACGGTGAAGCGGAGTAGTTGGTCTCAAAGCGGATGCAGCTTTTGTCGCAGTGAGCTTTCATTGGGTCGATCGGTCGGTCCACCGCAATTAGCGCACCGGCTAACCAGATTTTTCCAGTCGACCCTGTTTTTCTTTCTTCCTCCTCCCACCCCTCTCGCTTCCCATTCTTTCGATCCAACCTTTTCAAATACTCTCCGATCGAAATTTTTTCGAGGTTACGATATTTTTCCAAAGAAATATACTTTATATATATCTCGTCTCGATTCCACCATTTTGGATGGATAACGTTCGATCCGATCATTCCGAAAAACCATGAAGTTTATTTTTCGATTCCTCCATTTCCGCTCCAGGGTCGTTGCTTTCGTCGTATTTATGGCGAAACTGTCGGCGGATACGAACGATAAGCTTGGGCCGCTCGTGCGCCCTCCTGATGTGGCGTACGTACGGATGACCTCCCTCGTCAGATCCCCCCCTCTAATCCCTTGAATATTCGTTTCGAGTTGGCTGGCTTCGGCGGCGAGGATTATCTCGAAATAATCGGCAGAGATCGAAGTCGGCGATAACGAATTCCGAGAACGAATTCTCCTAGTTTTCCCTTTGCGAAAACCCGTCGAGGATAATTCGATTCTCGGATACGGATAATTAATACGGATATGACCGACGCCAGTTTTTGATCGACCCCTTCTTCCATCGTCGGCCCTTGTTGAAGGGGGAGCGGCGTGAAACGTCGCACCTTTTCGTTCGCGTCCGGATCGATAACCCCTTTCTCCGCATCTCGCGTTTAATTAGCCAAATGGAACAAGGAGAGTCGAATTTCATTTGTTCACGTTCGTGTCTCGCCTCTTTCCACCATCCTGCAACGGAATTATTCTCGAGTTTTGGAAACGGAGAGAGACGATTACATATTCGCCTGGAAGGAATGCGAAATGCGTGATCCCAAACGACGATCCTGTCGTCGATATTCCAAAATCGAAACCCGATCCATCCCCTGCGTTTATTGCGCCAAGGTTCGAAACGAGGGATCAGAAAATTTCATTCTCTGCAAGGATGCAGTTGCGATCCTTCCCCCGATTCTCGATGAGAGGAGAGAGATCCCTTTCCTGCCCGAGAAATGAAAGAAGAAACGCTTAAGACGAATAGTGGCGGGAGGAGGAAAATTGTTGGCAATTGGAAAATTTTCCGGGAGACGTGGAAATACGTGAAATACGGCGTCTATCCGTAGCAAGGAATCCGGGGTAACATTGATCACCCAGGGTGGGGGTGGTTGGCCGATACAACGCTGGTCGGACTTTTTCCTTGCTAATAATAAAAGACGTCTCTCGCGACCGACAGAGCCGTAATACGCGTAACACACGGGCTCGTATAAATTCTCGTATTATCGCGCGCGTGTAGCGAGTTGTAACCCATTCAGATCGCGATCCTCCGTGTCGAGACCGTGTCGAGATCGTGTATTCGTGCGTATATACACGATCACACACAGCTACGCGAGGAGAAAAAGGAGGAGGAGGAGGAGGAGCAACGGTGAGAGAGATCCGAGACGACCGTAAATCATTTTTGCGAATCCCGTGTATACCGAGGCGTCCGAGAGACGAGATGAAGAAGGGGTTGGATTCGAAGGGAGGGGGAGAGGAAAGACGCGAGGAGGAGAGACAATAACTTGGCAACATCTCGCGGATGAAAGCGGCGTTTATTACCGGTTGGAACAAACGGGGGGAGGACGAGCGGTTGCAATAGCGCGTACGGTTTAATAAAATTAATTCTATTTCTCTCCCTCGCCACTCCCTCGTTTCGCACTCTTTTATCCTTTTCATTTTTATCCCTCTCCCACTCTTCACGCTAAACACAGTGCCACACTTTATTTCGAACGTTTCCTATTTTTCCTTTTTCTTTCTTTTTTACCATTATTGCGCGTAATGGCAAAATAAATTGTTACTCGATCGCGTATCACGTAATATCGTTCGAAACGAATTTCAAAACAAACGCAAAGCGTGTGCGTATATCGTTCGTTTCGGCGAAAAGTCGTCGTTTGAAAGTCACGCGTGTTTCGATTACAAATTTGTGCTCGTCGCCGCGTTATTATTATTCCTTCCGATTCGTCGTCATTATCGGTTCGTTACGCGTACGCGTGAGAGCGCGTACGCGGAGGCAAACGAGAGGCACGCGTGCAATGGCCACGATTGCGCAAAAGGAGAGGAGACGACGCGGAGAGAAAGACGAAGACCAATAAAGAAGAAAGAAAAGAAGAGAAAGATCGCGACGAGAAGCAGAAAGCCATTGTCGAAAGGGGCCGTGTACGAAAATCTGCGCCAAGTATGGAGTGTTCTTTCGCGATTTCGCGGCCTCATTATCGAGAGGAGAAATGGCCGGAAGGTGTATCGGATCTTGGGAAACGGCGCCTTGTTGAAATTAGCCGCTCCGCGTAGAGATCAGAGAGAAGTTTCTGGAAACTCGACTCGTGTTGTTTCGAGTGCATCCCAAACATCATCCGCGCTATCATCCACGGATGTTACCTGTTGTCGGTAACACGGCTACCGTTACAGATTACCGTTACAGATTACAGGTCCGTCTCGGACTTTTCGACGGACGGATTTCCACTCGCGCGGCGAGAGTTCGCGCTCCAAACCCGTTGCAAACTTTAACGAAGAATAGAGAAGAGGAGGCTCTCGAATCATCTCGAATATCTCTGGTATAGAATATCTCTATTCTATTTCGATCCATCAAAAAAGATGATTTCTCGATGAGTATCGTGGACGAGGTCCTAGACTCTCCCCTCGTTACAGCTTAATTTCAGATAACAGGAGGCGTTATCTGTCAACAGACGGGCAAAACTCGGAGGAACTCTCTCACTCTCTCTCTCTCTCTCTCTCTCTCTCTCTCTCTCTCTCTCTCTCTCCCTCGTAAAGATTATTCGTCAGCTTAAAATCTTGGCCTAATTAGCGATACTCCTCCTCCCTCAACCCCTTCCTCCCTAGGTGCAACCCCCCTCTGCATTCTCCTCTGTTCTATGGTCTCCTCTCGAGCACGAACGCCGCTTTAGACGCGGCCTCTCGCAAACTTGCCTCTTGTATGTGGGTCTCGGTTCATTTCGGCAGCCGCATAAGGGGAGGGGGGGAATGTAGGGTGGCACAGATAGGTGGATGCTAATTATCAAGATCCCCTCCCTCTCCCTTCCCATCGCCGGGAAAGTTAGCTGCGAGTTAGCAACCGATTACGTCGGGACGCGAGTATAACTAACGGCCGTTATTGTCGTACAGCCGAGGAATCCCCTCCCCTCCTCTCTCCCCCTTTGCCGCATCGCAGACGTGGTCCCCTTCGCCTACTTCGCCGACTTTTATCTTCCTTCCCGTATTAATTCCCCCCTCTCCCAAGACGCGTGAAAATAAAGTCGTGAAAAATCGGGGGCGAAGTTTCATTTCCACGTACGTTTCCACGGTCGAACGGGCGCGTGAAAAATTGGCGCGGAGGGAAGGAAGGAGGGAGGGCGAGCGAACTGTGGTTCGCTCGAACGCGGAAATGAAAAATCGCCGCGCGTAGGGCAGTGAGAGAGGGAGAGAGGATGCGAGCATCGAATCGGCCTGCGACGTTTTCGCGACGAGATTTCGCGTCGTGGTCGAGGAGGAGGGGGAGGGGTGTCGTTACGCGATTCCGCGGAGACACGATCGGAGACCTGTTTAGAATGCGATCGTGGTTCGCGTCAATCCCATTGGCCCTCCACGGAGCATCGTCCCCGGCTGGTTCCGAGAGCGTCGAGAGGCGTCGTTAATTGATTGGCACGTCTACTCTCGCGACGGAGAGAGGCTACGGTGGGGAAGGGGAGGAGGAGAAGGAGGGAGAGGGAGAGGGGTCCGGCGTATACGTATTTAGCATACTCGATGATTGGTCGCCGGCTTATTACCATTGAAATAGGCTCGCGTGTCGCTATCCCAACTCGCGTGACAGCCCCTGCTCGGGCTTCGACGTGCATAATAAAGTTCACTGTCATAGACTTGTTCACAGAAAGACCGCCACCACCGTCACCATCCGCGCGCGTTATTCTCGCTTCGTGCGTTCCGGGTCTCGGCCACCACACGATGGTGGTTCCACGATTTTCCGTATCTTGGAAGGGAAGATGGGAGGGAAAAATAGGAGGAATTTCGAAGCGGAGAATATGCGTCGTCGAAATTTGTATTTCTCTCGTAGGGCGGAGAGGTTGCACGCCATCTTTCTTTACGAAATTCTTCACTCGGATGCGTCGCGCCGTCGAGGAAACGGTTCCGATTTCTTGGTCGGGTCGACGTTAAATACGCCCGCGACACGCGATCTCGATGTTAAGATCGAGGATTCTCTCGGTTCTCTCTCGTTCCTTCCGACCGAAACGAATTATCGATTCGTGGCGCTCGCCCCACCTCGCCCGCCCGATATAATTACTTCCTTCCAACTTTTCGGGCTGAAACTTTGCGAATATTTTGCCCGTGGAACTGTGCGTTAAACGACATGCAGTTTGGAACGTGAGAGAGAGAAAGAGAGAGGGGGGGGGAGGGGGAGCAAAATTGGGTGGATTGTCGCCGGCGAGTCTCGAATGGACGTTTATTCCCCGAAACAGGCGGTTTCGATGCGAAAGGGGAGGGGGGGGGAGGGGAGGGGAGAAAGAAAAAGAAGAGATTGATATAAGATGGATATAGACGGAGATCCTAGATTACCAAACGTTTTCATCGTTGACGCGAATTTCGTTCGTTTATCGGAAGCTCGTTAAAGAGGATCAACGATAAGGATAAATCGCATAAATCGAGCCCATCGGCGTCGCGAGCATGATAAAACGAGATCTCAGCGACGAGATATCTCGATTGAAGAAGGATATATTCGGTATGTATTTTTTAACAAATTACGTCTGTCTGAGCCAGCCGAACTGCTACTCGGTCAGCCTCCTCCTATCCCGTATGGATCGGACGAAAATATAGCCTCTTTTTGCTCGTGTCGGGAAGGAAAGGAAAAAAGATTTATCCTATGCGCCGCTGACGCATAATCAGGGTTACCGCGAAATAATCTGGCGAGAAAGGTAATGCGCTTATACGCCGCAAAATGAATTCCGCGAAATGACGGAATAGAGATCAACCACCCTCGCTACCCTCTTCCATATATCCACCGCCGCTTTTCGTTTTGTTCCTCGCGCATCGCCTCGCTCGCTCTCTCTCTCTCGGTAATCAAATTTTTTTTAATACCCTCCTTTCAACGAGCTGTATCGAGAAATTCTCCCCGACCCCGCCCCACACTTCCCTCTCACTTCTCCCTTATTTAAATAAATTTCTCAACCTCTCTCTCTCTCTCTCTCTCTCTCTCTCGCTTTCTCCACGCTTTTGCAACGGGAATCGACGCTTTGCCCCGAGGATATTATACCGACGATTCCAAAATACGTGTGTACGATTGCTGCGTGATTCGCGATGGTCGATCTCCATCGTTGGATGACGCAATCTTCGATGATCGTCGAATCGATGGTGGTTAACGATAATCGATCGCGCCACGCGGTTCGAAGAGAAGTAAAAAACGAAGGGTTGGCGAAGGTTGGATTCTCGAGGAGGATGGAGGGAGCGCGTTGGCGACTTTAGATAGAGCGCGCGGATACAAGGGCGGTGTGTGTCTCGCCGTTGTCGTCGCCACCACCGCCGGTGTTCGCCGCCTCCCTTGGTCGCATCTTACGTTTCACGCTCGACGGCGCGGAACACGACGATTCCACGCCGAGTTGTGCTCCCCGGCAATTTTAAATTGTAACATTCGCGAGCACCTGGTTTCGGTATTTTCACCGACGAGCTGAAACGGCTCGGTCGTTGAAAAGTCCTCCCTCCTCCTCCTCCTCCTCCTCCCTCCCTCCCTGTTTCCTGCGGCGCGGTTTCCTCGCGGTCGATGCTTTCGGAAATATACACCGCACGCTCGACAGATCTCGTCGACAGACGAGCGGGTCCTCCCTCTCGACCGTTCAGAAAAAGCTCGAAAACGCGTCGAGCGGATTTTTCCCGCTCTCCTCCCACCAGCCAATCCCCCAAATCCTCGAGGATAGTACTTTCCTTCGCGAAATTTTCCAAGAGAAGCTTCGTTTCCCCCGTTTTTCTTCGATGGAAGAAGGAAGATTGAGACGAAGCGAAAAAGAAAAAAAGAGTTGTTGGATTCGAAGCGACCACGGCACAAAGAGCGCGTTATGCAACGACGGTTTCCAGTTCACCGGCCGCGAATACGACTCGAAATGTCCGGGCCGATCGGCGGCGTGTCGTGGGACAGTTTCTCTCCCCTCTCTCGCGGTTACGAATCAATACAATTACCGCGCTCGAGAGTTAACTCTGATGCAAGCCGACGCGTATCCGGCTCCCTCGGCCACGGCAGCCAGCCATACACCAGGCCGCGCCTCGCCTTTCCTTCTCTCCGCGTAGCTTTCTGTTTCCACTTGACGGCGCGGAAGACGATCCGCGTCTGAATAGGCGAACGCCGTTGCGGTACACACACACACACGCTCTCGTTTAAAAAGGGAAGGAAGTAAACGCGCGATCGAGTTGCATAGTGGTAAAACGAGTCGTTCTCCTCCACCCTTTTCTTTCCCACCCCTTCTCCCTCTCTTCCGTTCCTCTTGTTTTCACGTTGTAGTAGTACTTGCATTCGTCTCGGATGGAGAGCCGTGTGGCGTCTCCATCCGCTTCTACGTCCCTCTCCCTCTCTCTCTCTCTCTCTTGTCAGAAACAGACGCAGATAAGAAGGACGCTTTGCCATTTGGGTCAAACCGGTCGGCCATATGCCGCCAACCGCGTTACAACCGCGACGAAAACGTCGTGGTTGAAACGAGGTCGAGACCTCACGTGGACCGACCCCCTCCCTTTTTTTTTTTAAAACGCGGGTCGAAAGGACGGCCGGTCAGGGGGCCTTAAATGCGCCACCGCTTTCGATTCGCGCTCTTTTGTTCCCTCCGCCCGAATTTCGAGCGGACCTCTTGGTGCCGCTACGAAACGAGACGAAAATCACCGACACAACGGCGCACTGCACGCCTGTGTACGGATCCATCGCTCGACCCGTGCCTTTTTTTTCCTTTTCTTATTTCCCGGAAACCGACCACGAGTTCGAGTTCAAACTTTAATTCGATTGTGAAATGTATAGGATAAAATTCTATGCTCCTATGTACTACGATTTATATATATATATATATATATGTATGTATAAGGAGTTAGAGTTTTTTTTTTTTTTTTAATAAAGTAGTCGTCTCACGAGCGGGGGAACAGAACTCGATCGAACGAAATTTAGATCGCGATCTCTGCTCTAGATGGAATTTTCTTGTTTCAAGAACGAAGTTATGGGGAACGTAGGTAGTAGGGAGATATGGAGATATAATAGATATGGTAATAGTGTATTTTACGAATTAATCGTATTATACATTCGTATATATTGAAAATTAGATCGTAATAATTATTATACGTATTAATTATTTTGCACTATAGATCTAAAGTATACAATTTTCTAAAATTCGATAATTTACGCAATTTCACCAAATATAACGTGGAAATATTACGTGGAAATTAACGTAACGTAGCGTTGTGCTTCGAGCTATTTATCTCGGATTAAAAATTAAACGCGTATCTCCTTCTTCTTTAAATCTTCGTATGAAATTTTCGGCGGTCGATCGTGCACGATTTAATGTAAACATCACGCTGTTTCGACTTATCCCTAAAGTAATATAAAAGTCGAAGAGAATTCGATCGGGTTATTTGAAAGGGTGTCGGACAAGTTAGCGGGACAAAAAGGAAACGAAGGATTGTTCGGCGCGGATCCATCGATTTGCACGACTTTTCTCTCTCTCTCTCTCTCTCTTTTACGCGGCGCAAAGAGGGACGCAGAATCGGCGGTGCTCGGTTCGATGGTCGCAAACGTTGGAACACCGGGAAGGGAGAAACGCAACTGAATTGTTTCGTTTCGGCCAGTGTCGAAAACGGACAGAAAACGTTCGAACGTTGCTCGCGGCCTTTTGAAGCAGCACCGTCGCGGCTGTGGAGGACGGAAGAGGGAAGCAGACGAGTTACTTTTCGACGACCCTTTAAACGAATGCAATTTTCGCAACGCTTGTTGCGAAATCTCTCCTCCCCAAACGAATTTCGACTCTTGAGAAGAAAATCATCCTCGATTCCTTTTTTCATCGATCTTTCCCCTCGACCAGAATTTTACATAATTAAAAATTAATTAAACGGAGCGGAACTTTCGTCGCTATTTTTGGCAATAATGATAACAGTTTTTCTTTTCTTTTCGACGAACATGCAAATTTTATCCCCGCGTAAGAACGTGTCTCCGCGATGTTTTTAAACCGCACGATGTTTCGCTCGATACATTCGTATCCCTTCCTTCCTAGCCGGTCGAAGAAATTCGTTTCGAGCCATTTCCGTCCCATTCCAACCCGCGCGCGCGAGAGAGAGAGAGAGAGAGAGAAAGAGAGAGAAGAGGGGAGGGTGCGACTATAAAAAGGAATCTTAGGGGAGGGGAGAGGAGGAGAAAAGGAAAGCGGCCATTGACACACGGTGGCGGCGCGAAATACGCTGATTTTAGCGAGTTTGTACTTTTATCATCGAGGCCCAGGCCGTTGGTGGAGGCCATCGAACGAGCTGGAGAAGGAAACGGAAAAATATAACCCCTCGATCGTTTTCTTCGGCGGTGTAATCGGCGGATGGTTGAGAGGCGATTAAATTAGCGGGAATAGCCTTCGGAACGGAAATCGACAATCGGAGGAGCGTGGTGTCGTGGCGGTGCAATATTTTCGAGAGAGAGAGAGAGAGAGAGCGATAATGGCCATCGAGGAGCGGCGAATATGCTGATTTCACGCGATATCGCGTATTTCAACCGAGGATCTCAGCGATTTTATCTCCCCCCTCCCGGATAAGGGACTCTCGAATCGCGCTTTCAGCAGGAAAAGACGGGAGCGTCCGCGTTACAGCGCTCGATACAATTCCGCCCGTCAAGAATCTCGTCAAGATTTTCGATCCGTGTACGTGTACTCGTACGAAACTCGTATCTTTCTCTGGAAACGTAGCATTTCGATACTACTCTCTCTTTATCGTCAATTTCATATACTCCTTTTTTCAAACATAAACACTCTCGACGCGTGTAAACGTTGGACGATCTTTCTCGAGCACCTTTTTTTTTGCTGCTTCGATGTTGCTCGTAGCGAAAGGGTTAACAACTGTCGTCGAACTCGACGCTACACTTCCCTCGCGCAAATGTATATCAATTTTCCCCTACCGATCTTCTCGCTCGACCACCCCCACCGTCTCTCCTCTTTCGCTTCGCCTTTGTCCTCTCCTGAAATCTAGGGGAGGGGAGGCGTGGAATTCTCCGAGCGGCGAGAGAGAGGCGGGAGAGTCTATTTCGAGATCCGCGACGGAAACGGGATGTACGCACGACGACGTGACGTGTGACGAAACGGTGGGGTGAACAAGGAAGAGGAGCGTCTGCGGAGCGTTTCGCATCCTGTTTTCGCGATAATATCGTTAGCCCACCGAGGCAAATTAGGACTTTACCAGGCGGCTTCGCTTGGAAAAGGAGATGCGTTACACGTCGCGATACACGAGATGCGGAAGGCCGGGATATATATCTATGACGGGCATTAACCATGGTCTGGACGTGGGAAGGATGAAATCACAATGGCACAGGGAATGGAAGGGGTAGAGAAGGGTCGTGCGTTAAACGCGCGAATTTATTAACGGTTGATTCGCTTAATTATTAATCGAGTTTACGTTGCGGGCTCGTATCATCGAATTACACCGGAATCCCCCGGAATTACCCGGAATTAATTGGAACGAGACGCGAATAGTTTCGATTATTTGGCCTCGAACCTTCGTTTTTCCTTTTTCCGAATCGAACGAACTCGCCGAGGGGAGAAAGGTATACGGAGGGAAAGGACGCGTGCGAATTGTTGGAGTGGAGGCATAATTACTCGGATCGGAGAGAGAGAGAGAGAGAGAGAGAGAGAGAGAAGAAAAAAAAATAAAAGATCGTTCGATCGACGACGATCATCGCGTTAAAGGGTGATTCATTATCGGGATATTTCGTTTCTCTGCGTCGTGGGTGTTGCGCGAAGAGAGGAGGAGGAGGAGTGTCGTGCTCGTCGAGAAAGTAATTAAAGTGCTGTCGCGCTGTGCTATACACGCCACGAAAACGAAAACAACGGTTGGCAGTCGTTGTAACTGCAATTTACACCGCGCGGTAACCGTGCGCGCTAAACTGTGTTCCGCACAGTTTAGGAAAGTCCGGCGATATTGGCAGAAACAGGACGGTAACCAGGACTCGTTAACGTTAACACGCGGCCCGAATATCCGCCTAAAGGACAACGGTGGAATGATCGCGATATTATATGAGCGCGCCCCTCTCTCTCCTCCTCCTCCTCCTCCTCCTCCTCCTCCCTCTCGCGAGTGTTTACAAGGCGCTGATTAACCTACAAGGGTGGTTATCGGACACCCCGTAGTCGAGGGTGGTCGAGGCGCCCTTTTCTTAATTAGTCGCGATTAATCGTAGCCGAGCCGAGTCCCCTCCCTCCCTCCCTCCCTCCCTCCTCCCTCGCGCGCGCGCGCGCAACTGGGTTAAACGTTTACGTTAGCTTAGCATGCCACGTCGTAATAGTAACTTGTATAATCGAGCAAATTTATATATATACTATACTGTATATGGGGGAGAGAAACGTTGTTGTGTTCGGTTACGTATTCGACAATCTTGACGCGCAGGGAGAGAAGTAGAGAGGGGAAATTTTCGTGGAACGGTTTACGAGGTAAAACGAGACGAGCGTGAAACGCGTAGAATTATTCGTGTTCGAGGAGGAGGAAGGGGGGGAGGGAGTGTGTAGTCTTGGTCCAGGCGGGCGCTGTGAAAATATTCGAGAACGAGGAGCGGGAGGAAAAAAATTGGAATAAAAGGGGGGGGGGGGACGACGCGAGCTCGACCGGCTGTCAACTTCTCCTCTCCTGCATGCGGCTAAAATTTTTCCATTTCGCGAAATCAAATAGACATCGCGAAAGGGACAGGCCGATGGATGAAACGACAGAGGCAAAAAAGGGTAAGCAGACGCGGGTGGATGGAGGTGGAGAGCAGACAGAGAGCGGAATCCTTTTTGCGTCGAGAGAAAAATTAATAATCTGCCGTCGAGCGGTTACAGCTGAATCTGGGCCAACTATTTCCATCCGCAACATCGCGAGAAGGGGATTCATCAGTTAAAATGTTCAACCGGCAAAGGCTCCCTCCCTCTCTCTCTCTCTCCCCTCTTCCTCCTCGCATTCCTCGCCAATAGATTTCTGGAAAAAGGAAAACCTTCTCAATTATCACTCTTTGACCGGGGATACTGATAACAAGAACGGCGACAGGAGTTGGTTCTCCACCGAAAATGGAAAATTACCTTTCCTTCGTCTGATAAAATTGCAGATCAGATTGATGCGCAAAGGGCAGGACAATTAAACTATCGCGATATATTCGTTTTCCCTTTTCGATCCACTCGATACTCGATACATTCGATATCCGGACATTTATATAATAAAATGGAGGTCGGTTATCGAGTCAACAGAATCAGAATCGCGCGAATCAATGTGAAAATCGAAGGGGAGGATATCCGACATGTTCGCTCTCCGGCGATCGAAAAATTCGACTAAAATTCGAGTAAAATTTGCAAATGATCCTTTCCCCCGCCTCGAACGTCCGAATGTTTTTGCCGTAACTCGACAGATTTCCCTTGTTCCCTGCCTGCCGAAATTTCGTGCCGTAACTTTTAGCCGGGTCCGCGGCTCTTTCTGTCAATTACCGACACACAGGCCCCGCGTTAATCGAATTTCCCTCGGGCGGAGGAAACTTGGCGTTAACTTGCCGCAAATTTTCCCATCGTGACGGAAGAAGGGATGTTCTCTTCGAGAGAGAGAGAGAGAGGGGGGGGAGAGATAAAGCTCCCCTTCCCCCAGAAATTCTACAGTTGTCGCGTTTGAAACCGATTTGAAGTCGCGAAATTCTTGAATCAACGAACGAGGAGGACGCTTTGTAAACGACACTTATATGTTTTACAATTGGAAGAGAATTTTAAGAGGCGAAAAAGTTGATAGAAGTCGAGACTTTGTCGAAGGTCGTTCGCCAAAAAATTTTCCGTAGGAAAAAATCGTGAAACGAAACAGAGCGAAACACTTCACTTCGAGACGAATAGCTCTCTTGCGATATAATAATTAACGGGCTTGTTTGAGATATTCGTTATCGAATTCAGCCTCGCCCATTACTTGAAACTCGGCTCTCGTTTAATCGCTTCTCAATAAGGGTCAATTACGAAGTAGGAATATTCATACGTAGGAGGGGAATCGATCGAGCCGGTGGTACACGAAAGATAATATCACAACGAGCATGGAAATCGAGATACAGGTACAGAATATACAGTCCACCTCTATTACCATTTTGATTCACTATTGTTGTTGCGACGAGAAACGTTTCGTACTCACAAAAGTTGAAATCGTTTCGAGCGGGGCGACAATCCGATTTCACCGAGTTTTTAATGGCGCGAATCAAGATGAAAATCAAGAAGTAAATCGTGTCTTTTGGATAACAACTAACAAAATTACCTAGTAAAACTTTGATATCCTATATATATATATATATTTATATTCTCCAATTTAACACTTTGATTGATCATACGATATAGGAAGACGCTATATATTCGATATATTTATTTACTTTCCACACCCAAGATACCAAGAGAAAGTCCAAACAATTCTCTCGACTCGACATCGCGCACGAGTCGTAGCAGCGCGTTATATTCTCGAAAGAATCCTCGCAAGAATCAATCGTTCCGATTCGTGTCGAGAGCTTGCCCCGTAATTAATTTCGTAGCTACGAAAAAGTAATCTGCATTCATTTCTCTCGGCAAAAAAGTTGGACGACGTTCTCGTGACTGCGGGCAAACGATTAACCGGGGAAAGAAGGGAACGGTGTCAATGGTGGACGGGCACGAACGCACGCCATCTCCTCCTCCTCCTCCCCGTCCGCGATTCTTCGATTAAAACCGCTTTGCATTTCCGCCCCGATCGCCGGGACGATCCGCCCTGGTTTTCAACCAGTCAGCCTATCGAGAAAACTTTTCCTTCCGCCCGTGGACACAAACTTGCTCGTTGCACAGCGGCTTGAAAGTCTATTCGCGAGTTCTAACCCTTTATATTTTTTCTCCTCCCCCCCATCTGTCGAAAGAAAAACGTTTCTCGACGAGATGGGCATACGACGAAATATGGAGAAACTTTGGATGAAAACTTTGCGAGAAAGGGTTACGATAGATATCTGCTGACAGTTGGCTTCACGGTGTCACGTAAACAGGATCGCGCCATCGCCAGGTTGGATCGCATGCTCGGGCGAGATTATCGTGGTGAAAGAAATACGCCCGACACACCTATACTCCCTTATCGTATTGGATTTTCACAAGGCGAGGACAGAAGAGTTGATACGTATAATTTCGTGTAAACGATCAGATGTTTCGCTTTCGAAATCGCTTCGCGGTAGTCTAAACGATAACGGAAGATGATGCATTTTCTTTATATTCGTACAAATCTAATCTTCTACAGGCTTCGAAGGAAAATCGAATAATTGAATAATTGTGCAAACAAGCCGATTGACGCCAAATAAATTGCGACACGATAAATCGATCGTTACATACGCGGTCGAGGAAACCTCCTCCTCGTTCCAATTCTGTTTCTCAATTAAACCGAGAATATCGTATCGTTGTTGGTCGAAACGAGACTCGTTTCTCTCGTGCACGACTCGAAGGGGATGAACCGGTCTTAGCTCGGCCTCTCTTTGTATTCGGGAAGCGTTCTCGTTCGCCGGATCCCTTGGGAGAGCACGCCTGTGCTCCTTTATCAGTCCCGATATTATCCACGGCGAAGCTCGGGCTATACCTCCTTCGATACGCCTCTATCGAGCCGTGCATGTACCTCGATATACACAGGGGGACACGCGTACACGCCTCAGAAGCATCGATACACACGGCCGAGTCGGGGAGAGTCGCAAAGCACGTAGAACATACGCCGCGCGAATCTACCAAACAGAGCTCTCGGGGTATCGCTCGGCTAAAGAGAGATTTATCGGTGTGTACACGCGCGCCACGTACGAGACCGCACACGTGCACTTTGATTTCGGGGATGGATCGCGGAGGATTTCAGTGGATGTATGACACGCCTCGCTTTACACTTACGCTTACATACTTAAAAAGTTTCAGAAGATACGCAAAGCGAAAAAGCCGTGGAATCGATCATTTCGACAGTTCGAAGTTAACTAAAACAATACAGTTCGCAAAGTATCTATTTTTCTTTTGATCGTATAACATCGTGGCAAAAAAGTGGTATAATCGAAGCTTGGCAGGACGATTTCGAAACGATCGAAGGTTTCGAAGGAAGGTAAGGGAGTCCTCTTCGAAACTGTTTGCCCTGTATGTAACTCGTGGCAATTGAATAGAAGAAAACTCGGGGCGAGTTTTTCCCCGAAACAACGACGAGCGTCGTGGAACCGCGAGCAGATATATCGTATTTTCTCCCTCGCACGGAGACGGCGGGAGAAATCGAGTGACGCGTTGATGTTCCGTGTTGTGGCGGAAGAGTCGGAGCACACGCGCCCGTGTTGGAAATGAAGTTGAGTAAAAAGGAAAAGGAAAACAGGGGAACATTGGAAGATTCCAATTCCGGTGGGAGAATTCTTCTTAAATCGCGATCGTTTCCGAGCCGGCGATCGAGTGGGGCGCGAGAAGAGAGGGGGGGAGGGGGGTTCGTTGAAAAAGACTGTGGGGCCGGAAGCGGAGGGAGGGGGGGAGGGGGGAGGGGTGAACATTGTTTCCTGGCCGTGCATTCGTCGCGCTCTTTCGAGGCCTTAATTACCATGGGCTCGTTGCGGGGAGCAAGGAGGGGGAGGAAAAAAGGGGGGAAAAAAAAATTCTTAAGAGCCGTTGAGAAATGCCACGGGACAAAAATAGGCCACGTCCCTTTCGAGGAACCTTTTCTTTTCACCTGCCTGCAGCCAAAGAGCTGCTGCTTCTGCTTCTGCTCGTGGTGGTGGTGGTGGTGGTGGTGGTTACAAGCCGCGTCTCGGCCGCATCGCCGCCGGTTACATTTTCGACGCGCATCATCCGGATAGCTATAGAATCTTTCGGTTACCCAGTTTCTTGGTCGTCGAACACGTGTGTGTTATATATATATACGTATGTATGTATGTATGTACGGTGGTTGAGGAGAAGGGAAGGAGCGAGGCTGGAAGGTTGACAGGGATGGATCCATCCGGTCGCCGAGTTTTATTCCTCTTCCTTTTCATCGTTGACGACGACTCGAAATTGTTTCCTCTCTCGTTGAAACGGAGAGGAGAAGAAGAAGAAGAAGAAGAATCTTCTAGATCGTTCACCTTCGAGCTTAATTTAACCCTTTGCACTCGTATCTATCATTTAAGATGGTTACCAATCGTGTCCCTACAATGTAACAACTATCGATACAAATATACGTATAACAATGATAAAACCTAGAATGGCGATTATACGAGTGCAAAGAGGTAGAAAATATACCACTCTCGATCGTTGCCTCCTCCCCAGCAGAAACAGCTGGGAAGAAGCTGTTTGTTTGTCCGAATGATACCGTTTGCACGCCCAATTTCCACTCCTCGTTCCAAATTGATCGCGTCAAGGCGCTGCCGCCTTCGATCAACGGCCGTGAGAAATCGAGCGCGCACGATGCAAACGCATCGAATGTGTCGATCCGTTGTTTTCGATCGGTCGGAGGGTCCGTCCGCTTGGGGGAGGGGAACGAAACGACGTCCGTGAAAAACAACCGAGTCGTTTTCTCGGCGCGGGAAATAACGATTCCACCGACGAGGAGGGAAGAGGAGGAGGAGGAGGAGGGAAGTGGAGAGTGGCTCGGTTTTCGAAGCTGAAACTCCCCGAGGCTTTGCGAAAGCTCTCGGATTCCCGCCGACATGCTGCAGCGTATCCCTCGAATACACGGAGAGATGGCTGATTTTCCACGGTCGGAGTCGTCGCGCGTTTGCATCCACGCGACGAATTTTCCACGGGATCTCGATCACGATCGGCGCACTTTCGAGAGGGATTGGCCGTTCGATCGTTGGATTTTCAATTTTCGTCTCGGTTTAACGATCGCGACGATTGTTCGTCGATGAGAATTCGGATGAAACTCGTGGATTAAATTATCGTGGCGGATGTTGTTTCGAGGCTGTTCTCCATCTTACCGGTTAATTCCGATTGCTGGTATGAAGTCAGGGAACGAAAGGGTGCTCGAATGTGTAATGTTTACGATATACCGGTGGCCTGTTATTAAGGCACGGGACACAGATGGTATCCAGATGGCGTGGAATGCTATTCCTCAAAAATAGCAATAGGCACGTCCGCTACCAGATATAAACGTTCTCAACACATCGTGCCACGGATTGTTAAAAATAATCAAAATATGTATCTTCAAGTTGGAGCCTGATGATCCAAATGAACGATCGAGAAAATTCTTCTCCCCTTTCTTCTTGGATTCGTCGAATTCTGGAAGAGGGTAGAAATCGTTCTCGAAACGAGTTTCGTGGGGAGACTCGTTCCAACGCGAGGAGATCTTTTTTGCGCCGGTCGAATCGCGTGTAACGATCACGCGACCTCCTCCTCCTCCTCCTCCTCCTCCTCCTACGGTCGTTGCTCGCCAAAGCGGATATTTGGATCGAGAGCGGAAGAAAGTCGCGCGCAATGGAGGCGATGGAGGAGAAGGTTAATCTTGAGGTATAAAAAAGGTTGAGAACGAAGCGACCGAGCGTACGAGTCTTACAGTTTTTATCGCCTCCTCCTCCGTTAAATCGCCACGATTTTCGAGAGCCGAATATCTTTTCCTCTCTGCGCGCGCGTATTTACAGTTGCATAGCTCGAGTAACGTCGCACTTTTCGCGATCAAAAATTTAAATATTATTTTTTTATCCGGTCAAGTGTCGACTCGATGGAGCAACACGAGGAATAGAAAAAGCAGTTACGTTGCCAGCAGCTGCGGTGTGAAAAAAAACAATGTGGGGGGAGGGGGGGGGGTACGCCTTCGTTGAGCAAAAAAGCTACTGTGCCGCTTGCAACAGAGTGATTTTAAGCGCGAGTACTTTCGCGATCTTTATTGTTCTTCTAATAATAGGTTGAGAGAGGGGGGGGGGGGGGGGGAGGCGGAGGAGAGGCCAAAGAAAGTAAGATTTCTTTCCTTTTTCTTTTCTGCCATTGAACGAGGAGGTTTGATTTATTTTCCTCTGTGAATACGGTGAATATTAAGTATTCGTGAACGTTTTCGCGAGAAGAAATTGAATAATTGAGAAATGATTATATATAATTTTATTAACAAGGAACGATGCATTTGTCTAATTTCGAGAGTCGGAAGAATTTCTTTATTCCTTTTTTTCCCCCTCTCCTCGTGCGGTTCATCGATGAATGTGCAAGTACGAGTTTCGGTAAAATTTTAACCGTGTTTGCCATCGAAACGGAACGAAGCTTTTGATTTATTTACGCGTGAATATCAGAAACGCCGGGGAGAAGACTTTCGAATAAAATTTTTAAAGATCTGCGACACGTATTCTGCTCTTGTGAGGAAGGAATTTTTTCCAGAGTTTCGAAAAATTTTAAATTTTGAGGTTGACAAATTATTTAGAAGTCTGCAAGAACGGAAGAATCGAGAGAAATGAATCAGATTCTTCTTTCGAATCTCGACATTTGATTCGTCTCGATCGGTTCACCAGAGAGAGAGAGTGTGTCATCGTGTGTTCAAAGTGTCGTCCAACTTGTCAACTCAAGTCGCGCAAATCAATGCTTGACTTGGAATTCTACAGGAATTTGGCCAATTTTGGACGAAAACGCGACCGGTCAATTGTTGATCGAATTTGAAGAACGCATGCGAAAGCATCTCGATTCGAAATTGTGTCGTTCCGTAACGAGACTTATTTGCGAGTTATTTATGAACGATCAAATGGATCGATCGAGAGATCGTTACTTGGATACGATACGGGTCTGTCTATCGACACTTTCACGCGATTCTTTTCTACCCTTGATTCGATTAACCAGAATGGAAAAGGAGTGAATCCACCTTTTCGCTGGATTCTCGAGATAAAGATTGACGGGGAACAACGCGCTTACTTTCTCTAAATATTTGCCAACCCGAGAAGCCACCACCTCCCCTTTGTCGTTCATTGTTCATCGCGAGCCCTTATATTCTCTCTATCCAACGATCCGTTGTTGCTGGACGATGCGACCGATCGAACGAAGAAAATCCCTCTCTAACGATACGTGGAACAATTACGACAACTTGTTTCTCATCCGAAAAAATAATAATTTTCCCAGCCAATTTTTCGCCTCCCTCACGGATCTCCTCGCTTCTCGGCCTCCCTTAATCTCTCTCATTCTGTTTATTTGCGTCATTTATCAGCCTCTCCCTTCGTGACAGGGGGAGCGCAGCTCGCTCGTTGGGAGAAAGCGGCAGTTTAGAAGCGGGGCGAGACGGAGAAAAGAGGAGGTGCAGCGCGCACGAAGAGAGAGAGCCTCCGTGCGTGCATCTCTCGTCGTTGAGGAAAAACGAGGGAAAAGAAATTTTCCGAGCGGTGTCGGTTTCGTTGCTGCGCCAGCCAGCCACGTTTCACCAGTTTACTCCCAGCTTCGTTTTACTGCCTTCTCCATTTTGCTCTGTCCCGCGGCATTAATAGAACCGTGGATGAGGAAGAGAAGGAGGGATCGACGCGCCTCCGATGGAACCTAATTTAACGAATATCCCATCCCATACACTTCATCCCTTCCGCTCGAAATCCGCGTTGGCGAGCTGCAACACGCGTCGCTTCTTTTTTTCCTCTCTCTCTCTCTCGGGGAAAAATTCTGAGAGATGAATCTCGTCTCGAATCGGATTTCAATGTTTCAATTCGAGACACGGTCCCGAGTTTTCCCTTCATTCACAGATTCGAGGAGAATTTTCGAATTCTCGTTCCGGGAAAATCGGGAGCGCGTTGCAAGGATTTTCGTAATGGGTTTTTGTTCGCCGCCCCATTCGATCGAGCGGCAGGCATATGCAATTTCGAGCCGTGTAAGGTGAAGGAAACTTGTTGTTGGGGTGGTGTGCATTGAACGCGTAACGCGGGAGATCGATCGGCGGAAGATTCGGGCGGCCACCTTTTATCCGGCTCTCCAAGAGCATTAGCGTAACTTTGGGGAAATTGATGTTTTTTACGTCGGGGAGGGAAAGTAATTCGACGAGTGGCCGTGTACACCACGGAATGGCGGCCTGTGCAGAAACCGCTTTTTCTCCGCCCGCTGGTAATGCAAACCTTTTCACCGAGAGGAATTCTTCTACGTCGTTTTTCGCCCTCCCCTTTTGCCTCGTATCCGCGGCTACCAGCTCTCTCTCTCTCTCTCGACGTGGTAAAGAAACCTTTTCTTCGAATTAAGCAAATGGCGATGCACGGAGGAGGAGGGAACGGCTGACCCGTTGCGATTCGTATCGCGACGGATGGTACGATAAATTAGCGAAAGAAAGAAAGAAAGAAAGAAGGAAAGAATGAAGCGAAAATTCGGTGGGATAAATTGACTCTCCCGTAATGCGTACGCGATTCTGAAATTATCGCGTCGCGTCCCCATATTTCTCCTCCTCCTACTTTTTTTTTTCTCGCGCCTCGAGCGAGAACGCCGGCCAGAGTATCTCGATAATCCAGTTGTAAATAACGAGCCGTTAAATTCGAATGTTGGCAGGGTAATGTCGATAATCGGGGATTTTCCCCGATTTTCGTGGCCGAGGATGATTTGTGCGTGATCGATCCGCCGCGGCGGTGCCCGAAAAACGCGCTCCTCCCTCCCCTCCGTTTAAATAAATATTAAACGCGGATGATTTTTCCGCGATACGCCGATAATCGAATCTCGTTTCAAACTTAATTTCACGGTTGTCCATTTTCTCCCCTTTGACGAGCGAAAATAATACGAACGACAACAACAACAACAATAATAATAATTAAATAACGAACGACACCGTCTTTTTTTTTAATCATCGCGGCCGAGAAACCGATTCCTTCATCCTCGAGAAAGATCCTCCTCGCGCTTCGACCGAGGGGGAGGGGGCGAGGAGAAGGGCGGGGATTAGAAAGCGCGAGATGATGGTAGCCTGGTTTCTCGCAAAAATAATTTCGTCCCGTAAAGAGAGTGCCCCGGGGGAGTCTGGCGCGGGTTCCCTGGAAACCTGGCTTCTCTCTCTCTCTCTCTCTCTCTCTTTTTCATTTCAAAGAGGCAACCTCTCGCGAAACCCCTTTTCCTTTCAACCGCGCGCGTCTTCCCCTCAGCGTGGAATTTAACCCCCCTTCT
This sequence comes from Apis florea, assembly GCF_048593485.1. Classification (NCBI taxonomy): domain Eukaryota; kingdom Metazoa; phylum Arthropoda; class Insecta; order Hymenoptera; family Apidae; genus Apis; species Apis florea. Next base: position 252,673 of record NW_028256747.1, read on the forward strand.
TTCTCGAGTAACCGATACGATTCGAAATTCGAATCTCCCGCCAAATTTTTTGGCTCCCACGCTGCGTGGATGCCTTCCCCCCCCCTCGTTCCACGGTTCAAAATTCCACGGAATATTCCTTTATTTCACGCGCGTTGATTCCTTTTTCTCCTCGTAATTTGCCTTTTCGAGGGCAGGCAAAGTTTTTCCAATTTCGCGACACCGCCAGAAGGAGGAAGGAGGAACGCGGGACGTTACTGTCTCTCCCTCCCTCTTCTTTGTTAAATTGAGTTTGAACCCGTACATAATAGGACTCTTATCCTCGCAACGAGTTTAAAATCTTGGTGGCGTGCGTGCACGTGCAATCGGCCGGCTGACAAATCCACTTGTATTTCGGGCAACGAGGGTTGCAAATTATCACTAACCTTCTCGGGATGTTCGATTCTTCGAAGCGTGGGGGGAAAGGGGGAAAAGGGGGAAAAGATTCTTTCCTTCCTGGATGTGGGGGGAAAAGGGAGAAGGGAGAGGGAAGGTGGAATAAATAAAAGGGGGAGGAGGATTTTCTCTTGACGCAGCCTCGATTTCCTTCGACACGATTTTCCAAGGTCTTCTGGGCTTGCAATGTAATTCTAGGAAGAAGTCGCGGACGGGTGAGAGAGAGAGAGAGAGAGAGAGAGAGAGAGAGAGAGAGAGAGAGAAGGGAACGAGACAAAGAGACGAGACTAAGAGATTGTCTTTGAGAGATGTTTCTCGTCTCGGGAGAATATTTTTAGCGACGCAAAAAGTTGGGAGGAAAATTTTTCCAAGCTTCGACGAGTTTGGAGGGGATACGATTTTAATTCAACTTGGACTAGTTGGATGCGCCGAAAACGCCGCCAACTTTTCCGTGATCAACCGTGAAATCCCTTCCCCTTCGCGAAAGCGCGAGAAGATTCGAAGGAAAATGCGAATGGAAGGGGAAATGCACGCAGGAAGTAGGAAGTAGGTATACAGGATCCTCTCTGGAAATTTACGAGGCGACTTGTAACTTTTTCCACGATTGTTTCACACGATTGTGCGTTTATAAATCTGCTTTGTCGGATTTCGTTCGTGAAAAATTACGGTTAAATTCAAGAGAATTCTCTCGAATTTTCTCGCTCGCCCGATAAAAAGTTTCGTATCGAAAGAAAAAATCGAATCGGACGATTAATCTGTCAACTGATAGAAGAAAGAGGGGGGAGGGGGGGGAGAGAAGGAATAAAAATTAGGGCGAGCTGTGTCGTTCGTTTCTCTGAATCGATGTCGTCCTACCTTGGGATCTTGGGATATTTAAAAAAAAAAAAAAAAATTTCTTGGAGCGCCCCATTTCCTCCTCCCCCGAGCCGACACCCGCAACAAAAGCCTCGGTCGCCATCACGCGAACTGCAAAAGGCATTACTCATTTATTTGAATGCATCGCACGCTCTGCCACTACTAGCTTTTCGAGCCTCGGGCCTTTGTTTGGCCGGATTAACTTCATACGCCGACATTTCTCCTTTTAACCGTGACACTGCCCGCGAATTTGTTCGCAAATTTACGAGCGAAAAATACGAGGGGATAAGATAATAAGAAAAGGGGGAAAAAAAAAAAAAAACAGACTCTACGAGAGGATAAAATTACGACCAGGAGGAATTAAATATAATTTTCGTACACCGGTTTTTGTTCGAACGAGACTCGCCGAGTGTCTGTCCTCGAGTGGTTCAGAAAAAAAGAAAAAAAAAAAAAAAAAAGAAGGAAAGAAAGAAAGGAGAAAACGCGGACAAAGGGAGGACAAAGCGAAACGCGGCGAGGATGGAAAAATCGTTGGAAAACGACGAAATCGTTGGGCTTGCGATTCTTCTTCGGCAACAAAGATTCTCGAGAAGTCGCGGATGCGCGAGAATCGACGAGATCGACCTCGAGAATACACCTTTCGACCTGGTTTTCCACCGAGATCCTCGAGGTGGTTTCATCCGAGGCCTTGATTCCAACCAAGATCGGAAACAGACGGAAAAACGGCGGCGGCCGTCTATCAATTAGACGGTGCCCGGGATCGTTAATTAATTCGACCAGCTCGTTAGTTGATTTAATAATTAAAAGCGTACGGGCGATCGATCCGAGCGATAAAGCAATAATACCACCGCGCCCTCCTCCTCCTCCTCTCCGCTTGCTTTTGCGTATAATCACCGTTGGCGAATTCCGCGCCGCGCCACCGCACAATTACGTTACCTGTTTAATCACCGTGACGGCTGATCTTCCTTCGAATTTTTACCACTCTTGCAAATTATCGTTCTCTCCTTCAAATATTTACACATGTATGTAAAAGAAAGGGGAAAGGGGAGGAAAGGAAAGAAGCGTGCAACGTCGGAGTAATTGTATCCTTTGACATTAAATGATGATAATAATAATTGCTTATTACAAATATGATCGTTTGATACCGATTCTTCTCGTGATATAATGAGTTTGATCTTCTCCGCGCGAGGGAGAGAAAAGGGAAAGAATTGAATCGGATCTAAAGAGAGTAGATTATCCGCGAAATTTTCGTTTTCGTTTTCGTTTTCGATCGCGAAAGGAGGAGGTCGTGAAAAATTTCATTTCGACACGATGATTTTCTTTTTTCGATTTTCCTCTCCCGGGAGGAGAGAGAGGTTCTTCTCTGCTCCTCCCCTCTGGTGCATGCAAATGAACCGCGTAACGAGTTGAATATCGATCGTATATAAATGTAACTCGTTAACTCCGTAGTGTCGCATTGGCCGTCCGCGACTACGAAGAGTCGTCGTGGTCGTCGTGGTCGTACGTCTACAAGACGTACAGGAACTCTCCTCCTCTCCACGATAAATTTTAATTCGGCGCCCGTATTATTATTTATACCACTTCTTCTTACCTTCTAACCACGAAAAAATTCGTAAAACTAGAAAACGAAGAATCTTGTTGGCACCGGCTCGCGTAGATCGCGGACAAATGCGTTCAACGGAGCTGGATTCGATTTCACGATACGACGATGAAGAATTCGAGGGAGAATATATAGAAAACAAGTTTTCTCCAAAATGAGGGCGATGATCGGAGATGAGGAATTCCTGGACGGAGAACGTTTTTAAAAGAGAAATATCGGGTCGTTTTCAATTGCATCCACGGAGAAAATATAAATTTCTTTATTGGCAAGGATCGGTTTCGCCGGGGCGGAGCCAATTATCGTAAAAAATGCGAGGGGCAACGAGGAAGTGACGGTAACGAAGATGTTCGGACGAGGCTGGTACGTTGCCAAACGTTGACAAACGCGACGGCTCTCACGGTGAACGCGATTCAATTCGTTTTTCCGTCTCTTCTCGCGTCGGTTTCCCGTAATTGGCTGCGGACCCCGCGTTTGGATTTATTCCCGCTTTTATATATACATATATACACGTCGATGATCCCCGTGCTCCAGTTATTCTTTCGCTCTCGGCCCCGTCTCTTCCCCCTCCCCAATCTTCAGGGGCAGGAGGGGGAGGTTTCATTGAAACTCCGGTGTATTTCTGCTTTATTCAGTGCCAATCTTCCTTGAGAGGAATCTACATTTCAACGGCTCAAAGGGGGATGATGGTCGAAGTAGCCAAGTTTCGAAGTCGGAAGAAACGCGTTCGATGGGATTCGTAAACGAGAAGCGTCTCATTATCATCATATACGAACGATAAATAATTCGATCGATGGACGAGGGAGGTGAGTACAAGCAGCAGGAACAAAGAGCAGGATCGAGGTTATTAGTCGAGAGATGTGAGTCGTCACGTTCTTTTTTTTTTTTTTTTTTTTCCTCTTACAAGGGAATTTTTCGAAGCGAAGAAGAGGCGAAACGATGGATTATTCGAGTGGAATTGGGAGAGATAGAAATTTTCGGACACGCCGTTAACCCGGTCTTATTATTGTTTTCCACCCCGTGCGTGATCCGCACGCAGACGCGTTGCATCCTTGTCTTGTTTTGATTAATTATACATGCATCGACGACAATGATTAATTATAACTTGTAAATTATAAACGGTAATAATTAATTTAATTTACATGTTAGGATTACGGTAAAAATGCCCGTGCATCTAAATACGTTGTTGTATTAATTAGTTGGTGAAATATGTCGAATCCACCGGCAAAATTATCGGAGGTTTTAATTCTGTTCGATGAAACAGTTGACAATTCTTTTCAAGAATTATCCGAAACGACTTCTATTTTTCGCTCGTAATAAGGATATGCAGATCCTCTCTCGCGTCCAAATAGAAAAGGGAGAGATCAAAATCGAGGATCAAAATTGCCAAATTGTGCGTATCTTACGTTATTTTTATCTACAACGAAGAATCGAAATCAATCAATATCTCAAGGCTCAATATCTTCGAAATTTTCCATTCTTTCCCCAATGCGAAAAACACTCGACGAACAAAATTCTCGTCCCAGATACAGATATCGGCTGAGTGCGAAATCGTAAAAATCGTGGGACCAAGTCTGTTCTCCTCCTCCTCCTCCTCCTCCTCTTGCTCGAAACGAAAATGTAGTTCCCCCGAGATCCTCTCGCCGATACGATTGCTCGCCACCGCTCCGAATTATCTTGGAATTTCTCGAGATCAAACGGGCTGCGCCGGGTTATTCGCTTGCACACGCGCTCCCGGCAAATTTACGGAACAACCCTATCCGCTGAATAATTCCATAAATTGCGAATGTTCCACGATTCTTCTTACTTATCGACCCCCTTTCGTACGAAATACGAATATAAATTTGACCACGAGCTAGCGATGACATCTTGGTATCGACATCTGGCGAACAAAATAATTATAATCGAAGGATGAAGAGTGAAGGTCGTAGCGGGATTCGGCTTTCTGTCGGTGTCCAAACGGTTTCTCAGAAATGTAATTAAAAACGAAGGGGGGATAAAAAAACAAAGAGAGGACGGGACGAGAAGGATAATCTCGAGGAGGAAGAAACGTTGTTGTTGTTTATTAGGTTAAGGAACATAAATCAAGAAACAGAGGTGGCATCTTTGTATCGCTTTTTCGTATCGTGAACGGGAGAAAATTCGATTTCTCTCTGCGGGAGAGAATGAAACGATACGGTTGCCGCGCGATCGTAAGAAAGGGATGTAATTAACGACGTTAAAAATTGAATTGAGAGGAGGGAACTGAAAGAGATCGAAAAAAAAAAAAGAAAAGAAAAGAAGAAATAACAATAACAATAATAATAATAATAATAATAAAAGACTCTAGTTCTCTTCTCCTCATCGAGGGAAAATAAATCGAGGAAAAAGTAAATGACATCCGCGATGTTGAGAACAACAAGATGGTGAGAAAACTCGATTTCTAGCGGTAGTTTTCACGGGAATCGCGACAAGATTCGGAAGAGAAAAGAATATATATATATATATATCGAGGCTCGTTGAGATTCGCCGAGATATAGAAGGCGGCGGGGGGAGGAGGTCGGTATCGCCCGGGGAATTATCTTGGAATTTCTCGAGATCAAACGGCGTGACCGGGTTATTCGGTTATATTCGATTCTCGGTGCGAAGTTGGAAAATTTACGCGGTCCCTGGGGCGGCGTGCGCTCTCTCGCTCGCGCGCGCGCGTCCTGGGTTTTGAAAATTCCGGGGGAAGAAGTTTGCTCGATACCGATGGCTGCCTCTCCATCGCGCGCGCGTCGATTCCCCAAGTTTTCCATCGAACTTGCCCGCCTGCCAAACTTGCCGAGCGTCTCGAGATTTCTCCAATTTCCACCGCGCTTCTCAAAGAGATTTACCCCTCTTCCTCGTACGAGCGGAATGCATAATATGCGCGATAAGAATGACGTTCGGATAAACATCGACGGACGGATGGATGCGCGTCGAATGGTCGTCGAACCTCCTCTCCCCTCCTTGTCTTTCCTTTCCCCCTTGGAGAGAGATCGGGTAAAACTTTGCCTCGAGTTCCTCCTGGCCGGGAGGTTACCCGCCAGCCTTTGTCCTCCTCCTTGCTGGAAAAATTGAAATACTTGCCGGGATAATTGACGTTCTTCAGTAGGTGGGAATATGCAAAGGGAGAGGGAGGGAGAAGCTTTGCATCTGGCGTCTCTGGAACGGGGATCTGGCCGTGTATCGCGCATTCGAATGAAAATTAGAAATGCATCCACCCTCCCCATTTATTCGACGGCCGCGTATTCGACCTTCGACGCGGGGGAATCTCGTGGAATCCTCGGCACGCAATCTCGTTGCCGAGAATTTTTTTGCGAATACCGGGGATACCGGGCAGACTTTTCCAACAACGCCAAGTTGCGTCGTAGCCGAGGGTGTCTGCGTGTATAGCACTAAGCTTCTCTCTCTCTCTCTTTCTTCCAGTGAGTTTTTCCTTCGCTCTCGTCTACTCGATCTCTCTCCCCCTCGTCCTCCCCATTCTTCGATTAACTCGAAGACATGGAAGAACGCACCCCCTCGCGTTTCGATGGATGTCTGAACGGGGGATTAATCCTCTTAGCCGTTTGTAATCGTAGGCGATAGGCGATAGAAATCGCAAAACGACGACATTTTTTTCAAAGGGTGGTGATGGTGTAAAGAAGAGAGAGAGCGAGAGGAGAGATTTTTATCGGCTCGTAATTTTAATTAATTTCCAATTCTTGGGGAAAGTCGGTCCACGATTCGACCACGAAATAACGTGGACGACGGGTTCCTTCTCCTCCTCCTCCTCCTCCTCCTGGGCTAGTTCCAAATTTATATTAAACAACACAACAGGGAGAGACGTATACTGGCTGGCCGGGTACGTCAACCGTCACGAAGGCAACGTATATATTCATTTGCGGCGGTTCCTAGGCGGTTCGGTGACGGGGCAGGGCTCGTTGTCGTTGGATCGTATAACCCTCCCCCTCCCCCCTTGTAAACGGTTTGTAACGATTTTGTAACGTACGCAACCACGCAGCCAAATGTTTCGATTCGCGGTTCTAAATCGTCTCGGTTATTTGAATTATTGGACGACATTTTTATTATACTCGTCTTAAGTGCGTACATACAATATAAATTATCGGACACCATCGATTTGAAACTTTTTTTCATCCGTTCTATTTCGTAAAAGAGTGTATATCGATGGTTAATTTTCGTTTCATCGTCTTACTTCTTCTTTTAAGCTTCTTTTATTGTACTCGTCTTAAGTGCGTATATATAATATATAAATATCGATTTAAAACTTTTATTCATCGTTGTTCTATTTCGTAGAACAGTGTATATCGATGGTTAATTTTCGTTTCATCGTCTTACTTCTTTTAAGCTTTTTCCTCGTTCATTTTATTCGTCTTAAATGCGTGCATATATAAATGTCGAACACGTGTTGCATCGATTTAAAAACTTTTTCCATCCGTTCTATTTGGTAGAAGAGAACGAGAGTGTACATCGTTAATTCGTTGTTTTTATCGTCTTATTTCTTTTAAGCATCTTGCGCAAGCTCAAGATGTGTAAAGGCGATAAAAAAAAAAAAAAAAGGAAAAAGTTTCTCCTCTTTCGCACGCGCGGCGAATTGGTGGTGTCGGGACACGGAGATCGAAATCGCGAGCACATAAACCCGAAATATGTTGGAAACAGTAACGGGGTTAATATTTAATTAAGTCGGTGGTGTAATTTGATTATTTCGTGCGAGCGGCCGTTTCGCATTCGAGGAAGGGAAAATGACTGTGCATATTTAATATTCAACAACCCCGTTCCGTGTGCAACAGCGTGCACATTGTTTTTTCAATGCATGGAATAACGACGAGCCGGCCGAGATACAACACCACTCTCCTCATACCAAACCCCGTCGTCGTTTCGATCAATCGGCAACCTGCACAACCCCCTCTCCTCCCCTTTAATTGCACGAAAGAGAAAAGATGAGATGCGCCGAATAGAATGGTTCCTCCTCTCATAGAAGAGGTATGCTACGGTCCGTCACGTGTAATGAGATAATTAATCGCGAGGAGTTTCACAGAGAGATGAAACTCTCTCTCTCTCTCTCTCTCTCTCTTTTCTTTTCGATCGAGAAATAATTTCCCCCGTGGAATTTGTTGTTCCACGTCGGGTCGCGTTAAACGGTTGAACGACGATTCGTTGCAACCCTTCTCCTGATTCCTTTCCACGCACGCGCTTCCGTGGCTTACCGGCGAATGCGTGTTTCCGTGTTACACAATCGTGGTTTAAGCAAGCCTCGAAATCGCGCGATTACGAGTCGCAATTAAGGGGAAAATCGGGGTCGCGGAGAGAGAAAATAAATGGATCGACGTTTAGAAACTAATCGGTTCCGTTCTTTGTTTCGTTATATATTCGATGATATCGATTTTTTCAATTTGGGTAAAGATCTCGTTTCTGGTTCGTTTCAACTATTTTCGAAACGCTACGAAAATAACGCTTTTCCATTTTCGTGGAGAAGGATGTAATTCCGTCCCCGTTTCGTTTATATTCGGTTTTATTCTTAGATCCGTTGCTTCCTTTTAAAAAAACTACGTAATACGTGGCTTCATTGACATTGACATTTTCTCTCTTGCGCTCGATTTACTAAAAAGTTATGTTATTATCTCGATAAATTTTCGACTGTTCATCGTAATCCAGCTTGTAAACAAAGCTCGAGATCTTTTTTCCTTTCCCCGAATAATAATAACTTTCAACGTTTCTCCGCCACTGTTTTGATTCCTTCATTCGTCTCTGTGCCGGCAGTTGGTTTACTCGTCTCTCTCCTCATTCGAGTACAACTCAAACCGGTAAATTTTTCCCAAAAATAACGAAAGATCACGTCGCGTGGAATTTCCAGAGTGACCGAAGTCGTGAATTTTCGAATACGTTCGAAGAAGTTCGAAGCGGTCTCCGAGGAACTGGCTGGATACACGCATCGATCGAAGAATCGTTAATAAATTCATTCTCCCCTTCTCTTCCTCGACTCTCCCCCGTGTCGTGGACAGTTTCCATGAAGAGAGAGAGAGAGAGAGAGAGAGAGAGAGAGAGAGAGAGAGAGAGAGAGAGAGAGAGAGAGAGAGAGAGAGAGAGAGAGAGAGAGAGAGAGAGAAGGAAAAAGATCCGCGTGTAATTTTCTTCCTCTTGGAGGAAGAAGAAGTCTCAAAACCGTACGTACGTGCATACGTATATAGAGATACGTGTGCGACTATAGGAGTAATCGGAGTAGCGACAGTAGCGCCGCGACGCGGCGTGTTATTGATCGGCACCCCTTTTCGCCACCCCTCGGTCAGAACCTTCCTTCCTTCCTTCCTTCCTTGTGCCGGTTGCCGGCACGCCACCCGAGAAAACGAGTCGAGCAAGGTTTACGTGATTTCAAAAAAGGCGAAATCACCCCTTTTCTCGAACGCACGCTGAAAAAATTCGATAGATATTCGAGAGGAATCGTGTGATCACGTTTCGGGATTATTCTTAGATTGTTGTGCAGCGGTGACTGATCGTTTTTGACGGAGGAAATGAAAAGTGAGGTGAAGATTCGGAAGAAGGGAAAGATCGATAGTGTATGGTAAATTTATTTTATTACCACTTACACAGGGATTTAGAGATAGGTATTTGTTGTATACTTTTCTGGAAATTCTCAAGGTTATTCTATTTTTTAATCGAGGGACTCGGTGGGAAGACAGACACGTGATATATTTTGATGGAAATTATTTATGGAGAAACGGAACAATTCGTCGCTTTCGTCTTTCTTTCTTTCTTTCTTTCTTTCTTTGGCAACCAGAGTTTCGTACAAGCCTGTTCTATCGAACCATCTCGGTACTCGCATACCTTAGCCATCGCGTGATCCGTACTCAATCGCGTCGTTCCTCTTGCAGAAATCCATAGGAGACGATAAAGTTGTCAGAGATGCGGAATCCGAGGTGCAAACGTCCCTCGACGACCGGGGCCTTATCTTTAATCGTGTGCAACGATCGTTCGAGCGTGGATCGAACGTTTAACAAGTTCGTACGAGCATTCGTGGCCTCGATTTCTCGCTCGTGCGTAATCGATAAACCAAGTGTCCGCGTTTCGTCGATGTTTAACGAGGGGAGGGTCTCCCTCGATCGAAAGTAGGCGAAGAGCCTACTTTCTGTTGTGATCTACGGATCCAATTTACGAATTGGGTCGGCCATTATTCCGCCCGTTTCCTTCTTCTTCCTCGACCACAAATCTCGACCTATTGCCGAGGCGGCAGCTCGAAAGATGGAACGTTAAATAGGGGGGAAATCTCGTCCAAGCCTTACGATAATACCTTTCGATGGGGAATATTTCTCGGATGTGGAACGTGGAAGGAAGGAAGGAAGGAAGGAAGGAAGGAAGGGTGTTGCTGGATTTTCGGAGCCGGTCAGAAATTCGTGGTTGGAAACGTTACGTCGAGGAAACGATCCCCAAAGGAGGAGGAGGAGGAGGGACGCGTAATCGGTGGGACGTGCAAAGTGGGCCAGTCTTTCTCGTTTCCCCGCAGCGGTATAATTCTCCGGAATCCAATTTGCGAATTGGGACGGCGTCTCCCTCCTTGGCGAGGCCAGACCTCGTCTCTCGCGAGCTTGGTTTTGGAATTGCAACGGTTGCGTGGCAGGGGGTCGTTTGCAGTTCAAACAAAGAGTATTCACCTGTAGCTGGGGAAATTGATCGCCTCGATTGCCCCAACGACGAAAAATCCCTTTTGTTTAACCTTAACGTTGCCCATACATCCCGCTCGCCCTATTACTCTCCCCCGCCCGATGGAATACGACCAACTTTTCGCCCTCCAACTCGCTCGTATCCAATATTTATCCACACGTGTCGAAGAAGATCACTCGAACGTATTTATCATTATATTATTTTTCACCTCGTTACGTTCCTATCTATCTACATCATCTGATCGCGCGGTTTTTTTCAAACTCCTCTCCCTTCTCCCTCTCGAAAAACTGGATTTCTTCGAACCGACGAGTGAGAGAGGGTATCCGAAATATCGGCCAAAACGAATCCTCGAGTCGTGTTTCTCTTTTCTTTTCTTCCCTATTTTTTCCCCCTCATCGATAAAACTCTCCTCTATTTGAAAAGAATTCTCCGATCACGGAGAACACGTCCCGACTTGGCCGCGAATCGTTTCTCCATCCCTGGAACTTGGGATTTGCAAAGTGCTCGAATTGTTTTCCCCGCAGATTTTTCCAGCGGAAGGATCGAGGAACGAGGTCACGGATGATCTCCCTTCCTCCCTCTTCTTCCTCTCTCTCTCTCTCTCTCTCTGGAAAAGGGAAGCGTCGATGATCGGAAGGGATATCAATTCGATTTCTCGTATCGCGCTTGTTTTTCCATCCGCGTTTCTCTTTCCTTTCTTTTTTTTTTTTTTCCATCCACGCGTATAACTTACGTATACACGCGCGTATTTGCACAGCTACTAATTAATAGGCGCCACGCAAAGCAGCAAAAACAGAGGAACAACAGGCAGAGAGATAAAAGCAGCGGAGCCAGAGGCGGGTTAGCTCGATCCTCTTGTATATATATATATATATCCATATCCGCATCGTTCCATTACTTTATAATTAATATCGACGCGTTGAACTTCCGATCAGAGCCGACTTTCCCCTCTGTATCCTATGAAGGGGGGGAGGATTTTCTCGGCCGGTCGAATAAATGATTCCCTCCCCCTCACCTCCACGGTTTGTCAATGCGCCGTGATCCCGAATTTCCCGACAAACAGAGCTAATGAAGCCGGCCTTTAAATAGGCGGGCGAAACTGTGCGACGATATCCCGCGTAGGCGAGAATAATTATCGAGCGAAACGTGGAGGGGGATCGGCGAAATAAAAATAACGAGCGCGTGTTAACCCCGGCAAGGCGGGGTTAATCGTCGGTCAGACTGGTCGGGACTGGTTAAACGCGTGTTGTCTCCGGTTCGTCGATCCCTTCGCTGAAAATAGACTCGATTTCGAGTTCCTCTTCTGATTCTTCTTTTTTGTTCTGCCCTCGAATCGATTAAATAAAAACAACTTTTGTTGTTGATCGAAACGTCTGGTTTTTTTTTCCCCATAATCCACGATGAGATGTACGAAATAAGATAAGTCGTGTGGAACACGAGATGTTTCACCGAGTGTGTTAACGATTCGTTGGAAACGATGACGTTGGGACAGTTTCATACGAATACGAAAAAGGAAAGAGAGAATTTAGATGATATGTATTTAGATAGTGTGAATATTAATTGTTTTATATATCGTCGCAGAGTAATGATACACGTGTTGCAGAGTGCAAACATTGTTAGCTACACTGGTTAATCACGTATTCATCGTACGTACGGATAATCGGTTATTTGAATAACCAAATTTGTACAATCGACATTTCCAGCAGGAATGTTGAGAGAAACGGTATTATACGGCCACCTTCGCTTCGTTCGGAAAGGAGATAATACGTGCCGATTTTAATTTATAAAAGAAAAAAAAAAAAAAAAAGATGGTTCAAGGTCGTTTGGAAAATAACGATGGAAAATAAATTACTCGAAGATATTGTAATTACTTCTATTTAATTAAACCGTCGCGAAGCAATTTATTTTCCCGTCCTAGTTGAACAACACCTATTTCGAATCGAACACCTTCGACTATATAAATCATCCATTTAATTGAGAGAGAAAAAAAAAAAAAAAGAAAAAAGCGAGTGTAAATACAACAAGAAAGTTATCTCTCTATCTCGACCTAAAAGTTCCCATAAAAAATAACAAAAAAAGAACAATTTTATTTACACGAATTACCTTTTTTTTTCTCTATTTTTACCTAGAAATCAAAAAAAAAAAAAAAAAAAACCTCGGTTTCCTCGGGCACGAGAAGCGAAGCGAGGAGGAAATTAATTTTATGCCCCCCTCCCCGCTCGAAATCAAGCAACCAAGCCTATTATTTCCCTCCTATCAAAAGCAACCGAGAGTTATTTCCCGGTTTCAAACCCTGTATACACACACTACACACACACACACGCCGTCGCACAGATAATATTTAGGCTAGACACCCCCGCGGGGTAATTGGTGGAGAACGTTCGATTCGAGAGCAGCATAAGCGCAGCTCTCCCGTGACTGTTGATGGGGGGAGGAAGGAGATAACGGCGTTTAGGGGATTACGAAAGGACATTAATCCCAATTGGAAAATTTATCGCGGTCGACTTGCCGGCCGGAGATTCGTTCGCGAATATCGGTGGCCGACGCTCTCTGGGGGAAGGGAGGAAAAAAAAGAGAGGAAAGGCGGACGGGGTTAGATTTTCGTGGGAAGCGAAGAAAAAATCGAGAAAAAAGGGAAATTAGGCAGGGCGCGAGTAGTCCAATGTAGGAATGGAAAGGGTTTTTTTTTTTTTTTTTTAGAAAAGATTATACGCGAATATAATTAAATGCGAAGGAAAATTAGGGTTAGAATTCTAGGAACGGATGCCAGGGGGAGAGAGATTGTACGTGCGCGTGTGTGCTGAGATAAGCACACGGAATACGACACTTGTATTCGGAGCAACGGTTGTGACAAGCGTGTCATAAACCCTTGACACTGGGTGCCGGGCAATAAGCGGGTATGGGTACTTTTCGTGACCACGATCGACCAAATTTCGTTGACCTAATCCTGACCCCTTCCTGTGTGCAAGTCGAGATAAACGAGGGTTGCCGACTAATACGAATTCCGACCGATTAATTCACCGTGTCACGATCTTTCTTCCTCCAATATATGCTCTGAAAACTCTTTTACAATTTCTCCGATGAAAATCTCTATCGAAAATCGTGGAATCGTTGGAAAATTCCCTCCAAAAAAAAAAAGAAAAAAAAAGTAAATAAATAATAATAAATAATAATAAGAAATCGAGCAACAAGTATGCGAGGAATAATCGCGAATTCTCGCTTTAATTCTCATCAACGAGACGCGTATTTTGCGGTGAATTAATTCGACGTATGAACCGGACACACGTGTTGCCGCCAACCATTAGATAGAAACACGAGTTCAGAACGTGTGGTAGATCATTGGCTCGTCTCGGATGGTGGTGAAAAGCAGCAGCTTTCAACAAACTGGCGGCCGGGGAATAAGGACTCGCGGGTTAATGGACACCGCTCGTTATCGTTATTGCGAAACTGATTAGGTTAATGTTCGGCGTTTCTCAGACGTTTCCCCACCCTCGCGTTTGCGTTGTCGGGACAAAGTGACACGACACCGTGACGATGGAATTGACCTATAAAACAGGGGAAAACGCAACATAGAAACGCAAGCTCGAGAAGAATAATAATCACCGGTTCAACGAACGATTCAGAGGATCGGATGAGAAAAGGCGGTCGTACGTTCGGTTAATCCGCAAAGATGAAATTCATTCGACTAACAAGCCGGATTTCTCATGGGGAGGGGAGGGGAGGGGGCTAGAAGAACTACGGCACGCCTGGGATTACGTTCGCCACTCTCCTCGATTGTATCGCGCCTCTGAATACACCGTCACCGATTTAATTGCATTTCCACCTCTCTCGTATACATTTCTTTTCTCCTCTCTTTCTCTCTCTCTCTCTTTCCCCTCCACCCCCACCCCCCTCCCCCTTTCTTCCGAATCTTTTCGATTTCCAATAATATTAAGTAACGGTAAAGAGTAAGTGGAAATGTTTCTTTGTCACCGTTGTTTAACGTGTATTACATTACATACATCTCGGTCGAGGGTTTTCACCCTCTGGGGGGGGGGGAGAGGATAAATTTTCGCCAATTAAAATTCCCAATTGGAAAATTGATTATCCAATAGGTTAATTTTCAAATAACCTATTCTCCTATCCTTCACGTAACCGATCGATCCCTCGAGAAACTGGTTCTTGGAACGTTTGGGCCGGAACGATCGTTGATAAAACGCGTAAACGCCCCGTTTGCGCGATGATCGCGATACCGCGTTGGAAAGTGAATTTGATCGGGTTGCGCTTTCGACCAGCGGAAGCATCGGTTGTTGTAGAGACTGCGAACGGGCACACGATGGAATTCTGATGGAAAACTCGAGCGTACCTAACTAGGAAGGAGGCTAGGAATTAGACCGATGTGAATCGATTCGCTGTTTTACAAGCGTTTGCTCGGATTTGCCGAGGGTTTTGCTTACTCGAGGATATTTAATTCGATCGAGGGAAAATTTAACGACGATTATTCCGATCGAAAGCAAACGAACGAACGCATCTTTGATGCACGTTTTTCCGTATCAAGATTTCTTGAATAATCTTGAAATCATCGCCCACAAATTTTGAACGTGTAATTTAACCCTTTCGCTCTGCACGAGATGCCGCGTATCGTGATGAGTTGGAGTATCTTTTTCTGAAATTTTTTTTTCAATCAAAGCAGCTTAAAAAGCGAAAGGGTTAAACATTGTAGAAATACAAACTGTGATTAAGATTAAGGAAAGATTGTCGCTTGACGCGAAATTCGACATTCGACTCGTTAAATAAGCACATTTAACGGTCGCTTTTTAATCACCATCGACACGAATCATCAAAACGACACGGAGGAGTGATCGCGGTTTGTCCACCGCGAATAAACGTGGCAGAGAGTGAAGAAACGACCCACGCCTTATCACCGAACCGCATTTTATTATCTAAATGGCTTTCGACGCCGAGTCGCGAGCGGAACGAATGCTTTGCATACCCGAAGAGAAGAAAACCCTCTTCCTTCCTCGTTCGCGCGCCACTTTCAAGGGCCGCCATTTCCCCACCTCGATTGTCCTCCTTTTTGTTGCAACATTTATCTACTCGAAGCCGGGGTGTACACGCGAAGCGACACGCGGAACAATGACACGGAATTGGGACTTTGTTCGAGAGAGAGAGAGAAGCGAATGGCTTTCAACGTTTCGTTTCGTTTTCGTTTTAGCCGAGTTGTTGGAGAGAGAGAGAGAGAGAGAGATCGAATCACCAGACACTTCTCGTTTAATTTTTCACCGAGCTCGTTACTCTTTTACATCGAGAGGCGGAAAGTTTCGCCTGGCTGCTGCTTTCCTCGATATCGAAGTAGGTGGCGATATAAACTGGAACAAAAATGGGGGAGGGTTTCGTCGGGTCATTAGGAGAGGGGAGTCGTCACCTAGGCAAAGAAGAAATCGTTCTCTTAACCGACGACGATGACGACGACGATTCTTTGGAACCTCGTGCAACCGGTGACCGGTCTAATTCTCGCAAATGATCCTTCCTCCCCTCCCTCAGCCCCCTAATGCGGAGGGTAATTCGAATGGCGGGTATCGAATACGAGGAGAAGGGGAAGCGAAAGAAAGGAACGGGGAGAGTTAGATTGGAGCGAGTGTTTCTTCGGATTTGGTTCGAGAAAAAAGTGGTGGGAAGAAAATTGCTTAACGAGACATCGCTTCTGTTTTTTTTTTTTTTTTTTTTTTTTAAGGATTGTTCATCAAACACACTTGCCTTGTTTCGCTCGATTATAAATTCGATCGTGTTGTACTCGACTCGAATCGAGGCAGGATTTCTTGTAACGCGAGAGAGAGAGATGTGGACGGATGTTGTGGGGATACGATCCAATCGAGATATGTATTTATCTTTCGTGGATGGAATCGAATTTCTGGGCAAACAGAAATAACTTTGAAAAGAGAGATGAAATCGATTTGAGAATCATTATACGATCATCATATACGAAGAATAAAATCGCAAGAATTTCTCTTCGTTTGGGCGATTTTTAATTTTCACCTCGTTCCACCGTGATCGACCAACCGTGGAAACTAAAAAAATCTCGAGGGAAGACGGATATTAATCGTCGTAAGAAGAATCGAACCACGCCGTGTTTACAACGTTTGGCTCGTTTGAAAACGAGGAGGGAGGAATTTTCTCTCTCTCACACACAAGCGCGGTGTACGTTCAACCGGCGCCGCTCTCAAATCCGATTTCGATGGTAAAACACGCTTCTGCACTCGACGCAAAACTTTCCTTTGCGCTCCCCCTTTGTTTCAAGCGCTCGCCTCGCTTCGTCCGTAAAATTGACCGAGTGAAACTGCGCGCCCGCTCGTATAACTTATTTAAATCGCTTTTATAAGCTCCTCTCCCCGTGCGTCAGCCCCGCTTCCTCTCGCGTGTCGTCGCTCGTTTCGATAGCGCGGCGATCCGGCGAAAGGAGCGATTTAAACGAACGTCGATATCGTAATCCGTCCACGCACACGGTCCATCCTCCCCTCCCCCTCCACGCAACTCGTCTCGCTCGTCGACTGTCTCGCGTATCGAATATGGGGGCAGAAATTTTGGATCACAGGCTAATATTTTTCGAGCTATCGTTCGAGAATGAGTTGTACAAGAAGGGTACGAGTTGTGACGTGGAAAAGTATTGGGGAAAAGGGGAGGAGGATAGGAACTTTGTATTTTCCGCAAATTTTAAACGAAACGTTGTTTTTCAACACTAGATTCTATATGAAGATTGAATCCATCTCGTTGAATTTAAATCTATTTTCACTCGTGAGGATACTTAATTGTCGGCAATTGCAACCGTTTAGAAGCAAGAGATTCGGGCATCATCAGTGGCGAAATATCATGGTCGATTTACATCGTTTAAAAATTTTCAACGCAATATATTTGATACAAAAATTTGTTACAATCCCGCAAACAGAGATACCAACTTTTTCCCATTATTTTTGGGTTCGTTGCACATTTGCAACGAGCCGACCGGTGGATTGGGTCCTCGATTTTGCCGCAATCACTACCTTCGCTCGATATATGCAGACCGCGTATCGATTTCGACAAACGAGCACGAAGAATAGCGGCGCGTCCGTGTGTATTTTCTAAACGAAATGCGCAGTAACCGACTCTTACGCATGCGCTGCTCATCCTCGCCTCCGTGCACATTGCGTCCCGACCCTTGTCTGTATTTCTACGTATCATTTCGTAATGGGAGAAACGACGACGTAAGCAACAGATGCTGCGATTACCGTCGTAACCGCGACCGTGGTACGAGCACACGCGGTCGTAGACGACGACGAGGATTGAAGTTTGACCTTTTGCGGCCGAAATAGTTAATAATAAATGGGATCGAGAATATTGAAAGTATTGGAATTATTGGACGAGATTATTTCGAATTTCGATCTCGCGTGTGATTAAAATCTTTATTCGAGGCGGATGGAATCGACGGCAGAAACGACGCTTAGGTTAGGTAAACGTTATCGTGTTCATCGAGAGGGAATCCAGAAGAAAGAGTAGTAGAGTTTTGTTGAGCAGCGAAGAACGGAGTTGAAAACTATCTTTTTTTGCATTTTTCTCGGAAGAAGATTCTCGCTTCTTCGCGAGAATATACTCGATTCAAAGAAACGTTCGTACCACGTATTCTACAAAACTTGACAACGAAAGAAAACAAAAAAAAACAAAAAAAAAAAAACAGTTTTGATAGCCATAATATTATTTTTCGACAAAAATTATCGTGTACAACTACACACGCGACGAATACTCAAATTCGTTACCCGTTCTCGAGAGTTATATATAATATCGGATAACAATTACTCGCGACAATTTATGTACGAGTGTAACACACAGCTTTCTACTTTCGACCGTGTCAGAGATGATGAGGGCCACCACGCGGTGGCCGAGTCAAAAGCGACGCGCCGTATATTCAATCCGAAACTTATCCAATTTTCGTTATCGAATTAACGTTAACGCCAAAGTCAAAAATAACCACGAGGTTGGCCGCGGTGGTTAAATCTACGATTAAAGGGATCCGCCGGTTGCACGATTACAAGGGAAACGCCGCCCGTTATACCGGCTCGTGCTATGAAAATTGAACGCGTTCGAGCAGCCACAACGCGACAACTCGAACCTCCCTCGAACTTCGAGGGAAAGAGAGAGAGAGAGAGAGAGTTTAAAGCAGAAATTGAAGGTGGCGCGGATCGACAACAACACAGGATCCGTGGGTTACCTACTACTCGCCGCGTGATTTATTAGCCACCAGGTATTAGCGAATTCACGGCGCCGCATTATATAAGTTATAAATCATACTTAATTGCGTTCTCGTGGTTGTCAAGGGGAGGGAGGGGGAGCGGAAAGTCGGCCACCGGGGAAATTGCGTCCTCTCGCGTTGCTTTTTTCCGTCCATCGAGAGGCGAGAAGGAAGAGAATCTCGATGCTCTGCTCTGCCTACGAAAGAAAGAAAGAAAGAAAGAAAGAAAGAAAAGGACGGATAAAGGGTTTTCGAAAACGGCCACGGCCTCATCCATCTTTCGTCGCTTGCCCTCTCCTCCGCGCGGGGGATGATTCCATCGACGTCAAATATTTATCCCCGAGTGGGGCGGTGGAAATATTTTCACGATCGATCGGCGCGTTGTCTCTCTATTCCTAGAAGTCCAACGGCTGGGGTCTTGGCCTGCTCCTTGTTTGATCCATAATGCATCCCTCTCCTTCGGCGGAGATTCGTTTAAAAGATTGAATTCGATCGAGACGCGGCTCGAATAGCCGAGTCATCGCGTGCGTCCTTTCTCTCCCGAAGAAGGGAGAGAAAGAGAGAGAGAGAGAGAGAGAGAGAGAGAGTGGATCCTCGAGTTGGACGCGGTCGCGTCGCTATAGGTACGGGAGGGAATCGGGTACGAGTGGTAGACGATGCAAAAAAGAGACAGGGTCGTCTAGGTATAGCAGGGGGATGCGGCAGTCGAGCTTTACCTGTCGCAACCCCGCTTTCTAGGACTCTTGCCAAGTACACAGACCCGATCGATGCCAAGTACCCCTGGCTCGGGGCTAATCAAAACGTCGTCCTTGCAATCCGCCGAACGAACGAACGAACGAACGAACGAACGAACGAATGAGAAACCGTAAATTCACTAAAGATCCCCCTCTCTCTTTTCCTCCCTCCCCTCCCCTTTGAACTTGATGCCGCAATCTTCCATCCAATCTAATCATCCACGGTATGCACCGTGCACAAATCTTTCAGGAATTTAGAATCGTTCTCCGTCGTTATCCAGATTATTTAACCTTCCCTTCCCTGGATTGTCTTCTCCTCTCTTCAATTTATCCACCACACTTTCCTATCTCCTATCTCCTTTTTTCCTCCCTTCTCTCTTGTTCGAATTTCGGCCATGCATCGTCGCGCGCTTTTCCGCTCCTCCCATTTCTCGAGTTTGCGGAAAGACGTGAAGAGGGTAGATTGCTGGAATCCAAGTCGAGTCTCGCGGCGATATTTCGAGCGAAATATGCATTCGAGAGAGAGAGAGAGAGAGAGAGAGAGAGGGAGAGAGAACAGCTCGTTCGAGAAAATGCGACCTCGTCAACGTGTCGTCGTCCATCGCTTTCACCTTTCTCGCGAAACTCTTGAATCTGTCCGTCCACCGAAACGAACTTTCCACTCCCAACTCGAGTCCCTTCGCGTCATTTCCAAGTAACAATGCAGCTCCGAGTTGTTGCGCGACAATTAGCGTGAGACTTGGCCAGACTCGGTTAATAGCCGAGTCACGTTGCGTTTCGTTGAACGAGCGATCAACCCGGATAACGGGGCCTCTCCCCTCTTCGAGGAGATGAAGATTTTCTTCGAATTTATATCATCTGGTACGCGACGATCGATGGAGCCGCGAAAGGCGCCGATGAAAGGCCGATGGGAGCATAAATCGCTCCTAGAAGAATATTCGAGAGAGGTGGGGAGACGAGGCTGACAAACTGGTTTACAGTCGTTCTATCGATCTTGGGAATCGTTTCGCGATGCGATCAACGTCGGTAATGGAACGGGCTTATATCACGCATCCGTACGGATTCGTGCAAAGTATCGAAAACGATACGACACGGTTGTACCTCGAAATGATTTCGAATTAAAACAGCATCGATTTTCTCGACTCTTCTTATATACACGCGAAGAGGAATTTGAACTCGTGAAAGAAGAACAACGAAAGAATCATTCGTCGATATTTCGGAAATATTGTGTCAATGGTTATTTGATTCGCATTCGAAAAACTGTTAACTCGGCGAATGCACGATCGAAGAATCATCCGACCAAGTTCAGGACGAGTTGTAAAAGCGCGAGCGGTGAATGCGCACTGTTCACGAAAGTATCCGCGATAGTTTACGAACTGTTTCGAACTTCTCGTTGCCTTATGCCCGCGTTTACACTGGCACATAGTTGTCCGCTACCTCTGGCATTATTACTTTCGTGTTGAACGGGTTGCACAAACAACGCAAGATGAAGTGCATCGTGAACTATATTCGCCGTGCCGATTCGATCTTCGTGAATTTTCGATCGATTGTTATCGAGCCGCTTAAGAATCAGGTGCTCTCACCCCGTCGTTTCAGAAACATTGGCCCCGGTTATATAATCGGCGGGCGTTATACCGCGGAGTATAATAGTAACACGTGTTACTGACACGGTTCGCCGCCACGATTTACGATCGATCGATTCCACCTTCCCCCTCCCTTTTTTTTTTTCCTCTTTCGCACCCCCGTTCTCCTTATAACGGCGAACTTGGCCGTAAATTATGGCCACTCGGCCCACGCCGGCTCCCCGAACCATCGGTCGCGCTTAAGTATTCAGCATCGGCCCACTTACGCGTTCGTTCGATGCATTTTTATGCGGCTGATTATCTTTTTCTCTGTTCCACCCTCTTCATCCCCTCTTCCCCGCCTGGATTATGGATTCACGGCTGTGACGCGACTTCCGCGATCGTTATCCAGGGGATGCAGAATAAAAGAGGCCCGATTGCCCTGCGATTGTCTCCCCCCTTTTTTTCTTTT
Source organism: Apis florea (assembly GCF_048593485.1). Taxonomy (NCBI): domain Eukaryota; kingdom Metazoa; phylum Arthropoda; class Insecta; order Hymenoptera; family Apidae; genus Apis; species Apis florea. The sequence continues at coordinate 274,202 of NW_028256747.1, forward strand.
CATCGTTAAATATCGGTTCCCCCTCCCCTCTCTCTCTCTCTCTCTCTTCTATTCCTCCTGTTTTTTCTCGCGAAAAAAGTGTGGAGGCGAAGGAAGAAAGGTTGTGTTCGAAATTGGGGGAGGGAAGGACGCGTGGAGGGCAAAAGCGGCGGAGAAGTTAACGATGGGAAATGGCGGCGGTCGTTAACCACTTTCCCGCGAAGAAGATGGCCGTGTATGGCGTGGCCAAACAATCCTCCCTTCCTTTTTCCACCCCCTCGGTTTACGAGCACCGCGAATCACGATCCGTAAAGATGCTCGCCCGCGTTTATTGGACCCTCGTTCCGTATTCTCCTCTCTCTCTCTCTCGTTCGCGTGACTTTATCGCGCGCGAGAGATAATTTCCAAGCTCCGCACTCGAGAGATGATGGGTTCGTATATTGGCGGCAAGGAGCGAATTGGAATTTCTTACGGGCGTGATGTAAGTACGCGCGTTTTATTTGTTTAACGATAGATTGGATAATAACGATTGCTCTTTCTATTCGTATTTCCCGAGTCAAAAAAAGTTTTAAAGTATCCTCCCCTTTCGTCCGGAAGGGAGATATTAAAATTCCGGGCAGAAAGGATTCCGTGCAATTAGCCGTAAACAGAAATTCTCGTCGAACAAAACTTGATTAACGTAAACGCGGAGGGTGTCTCTAAATGGAAGACACCCTTTAAATTTCATTTTTGCGAGGTTGGTAAGCAGAAATCGATGCGGTCCAAGCTTCGATTATTACACACGCGCGCACGCGAAATCCCTGCCCTCAACGAGGGAAGAAAAAAGGGGGCGATACGTGCCACGCGGCACTCATTTTTACGCGAACTCGAGTAAATTGCGAATCGCGAAACACGACGATCGTGGAGGAAAGAAGGGAGAAAGAGTCGACGACGAGGGACGAGCGCAAAGGGACACAGGGATGGATGGATGGGGGGTAGCCCTAACGAGGGTTGGCGCACGCGAAGGGTTGGCGCGTTTTCCGTGGCGAGATGAAAAGCGGATTCGTGCGTGGTAGACGCGAACCACCTCGACGGAATATCAATTTTTTTTCTCTCTCTCTCTCTCTCTTTTTCGTAGGCGCACCCTCCGCTTCCGGCCTTCTCGACCTCGCCCCTCCTCGGTTTGGCCACCTTCCTAAGGGGCTCTCTCCTCTGCCCCCGCGACGAGGCTCCGCCGCGTCTGTCGACCGATTGGAAAGTTTTCCAACCGGAAGAAAGTTTCCAGAACGAGCAGCGAGCTAGCTAGCTCTCTTCCCGGAATCTTTGCGGGTAAAAATCTCGCTCTATCGGGTCTGATACCGGGTCATTCTTTCGCTGCAGGGGGGAGGGAGGGCGTTATATTACGTCAGCTTGCCCCGTGTCTCTCCGGCGAAACTTTGGACTTTCATAAAATCGGCGTCCGCCGATATCGATCCACGACTTACGAGCCCGAATTTCTCCAATTCGCCAATTGTTTACGTCGACCGAGCACCGATTCCAACCGGAATCCGTAAGGAATTCATCGTTTTCCTCGGTGAGAACGAATCGTGTCGCGTTTCTTTCGCGATTCCCCATACGTCCCCTCGCGTCTTGGATCGCGTGGAAAATATTGGGAAGGAGGAGTGGCGAGATCGAAATCGATTCGGGTGGAGTCGTGGTTAGAAGAAGGGTGTTTAGGAATCGTTGGCGCAGGATCGGTTACCGAGGCCACTAATCGCTGGACGATCAGGATTTCGCGTCGCGTACCGCGTCTGGCTGCCTCGAATTTCGCCGAATTGAAATTCAGCAGCCGCATCGCGGCCCTCCCACGCTCCTCTTCTCTTTGGCGCGAGCGGGGCGAGGCGAAGGTCACGCAATATCCGCGCCCCTCCTCGCCTATTGACGCGCCGGTTTGCCTGATTGCACCTTTTGCCGCTATACACGGCGCGTGAATGAAACGGAAATCACGCGTGCTGCTTATTGTGCCCCGCCATCGCGAAAGAGCGGGCCCTCCTTCGCCTCTGAATCGCGGAGGATTCAATGGAATCAACCTATCCAAGGCACGAGGTTTTAACTCGGTTGCAAATAACGTTTCGCGCGAGAACAAACGGGAACGCGAGGCGGGAAACCGGGGGGAGGTACCGGCTTTCTAGCTGGCTCGAGTCGATTCTAGCGAGGATATCGTTGTATCGTTTTTCAAACTCCTCGAAAAACTCTTCCATCCGTTGAATTGATTTGATCGAAAGGGGAGAGTGAAAAGAGAAGGAGAATTACGTGGTTACGGAAGAAGGAAAGTGGATGAAGTGGAGAAATGTGGTAAATGTGAACAAATGTTTTTTCGACGCAAGACTTTTTCATGAAGAATGGAGAAGAACGATTGCATTGAACTTTCGCGGTTGAATATGATGGTATATTTATCCATTTGATGATCGAGTCGAATTAAATAATATCTTTCGTTCCATCTTGCGAATGAAATGTTGTTGGTTGGTCGGTCGGTAGATTAAGCAAGAATGAATTAATTATCAAGTGGCTTGTATTATACAACGAATTAATCCGTTTTAAAATCTCGTCCGTTATATATTGACACATTATATAGATAAATTTAACGATAAATTAAGCCAAGAATATACAAATATACATATATATATATATATATATATATACACGATAACCACAAAATTTATCGTATCTTAAATTTCGTTATATGCATTCTGACTTAACAATTCGCGTAATACGTTTCTCATACGTACGATATTATTTACAGTTACGTCACGGATCATATAATTTAATCAAGATGTAGAGCAAGGAAAAAAGGAAACGCGAGTGCAAATTGTACGCATATTGTAGAATCTCGTCCCTCTCGGTCCTATCCCCTCACACTCCTATCCCTTCATACCTTTCGATGAACGAAAGAGGAACGCGACCAATCGAGGAAAAGTCGAGGGACGATTTCGACGATTCGTTTACACTTCTTCTGGAATTTTACCGCGACGAATATCCGCGGGGAATAGCTGTATAGGCCTTAGCAAAGATATCCGTGGGATATCGAAAGCAAAGGATTCGACCGATACTCGGATTTCTTTTATGCCTCGTATTTCGTTACGTTTTACGGCCGCCTCAGTCACTTGCTGACTGATAACGTAAAACGGTCGTATAAAGTTCTCTCCTTGCACGAGGAGCGAGCGAATCGTAGGTGGCGCCGGTGTAAGAACAGAAATTCCTCCGATTATCGCCCCGCGTTCCACCACCCGCGATATAATTCCGTGGGAAAAATTGCCTTGTAATTCGAGCTTAATTTAATAAGAGCCACCCCCCCCCTCCCTCTCTTTCCTGCCACGACGAAATAAAATGAAAATATCGTACGCTCGATACATATACACATACACGTATATTTCCACGAGCGAAGAAACTCGTTATTCACCACGCGGCTCCATCTCGCTTCTGGAGGAAACATCGGATAAACTATCTCCCTATGCAGATGCAATCGAGCGAGCAACGAAGTATCGTTTCTCTCGAGAGAAACCTTTTCGCTCCTCTTCCTCCTCCTCCTCTCTCTCTCTCGTTCCACTCGTTAATTTTTCTCGAACGAGGAGGAGGCGATCGAGCGATGGAAAATCCGGCGGAAGCGGTGGAGAAGGAAGCCGCGATTTGCTCGGCAAACGGTATCGAGGGAAAAGAAGGAAGAGAGAATGGTCCGCGGGATCCTTAAACGAGGCCAATAAAACGGTTAAAGCCGTGCAAACAGCTGGGAAATCAAATATCGGGGAGGATTATTTGCGCGTGCAGTCGCCACGATTCGAGGGTGGTGCGCAGGTGGTGGTGCGTTTCCAGAGAGGAAGATATATGCAGGCGGAAGCGGGTGGCTCGCGACGGCAGACAGAGAACGATCGCCGGCTCTCGCCGGGTTCTCGCGGCTGGCAGCGAGTTGATTTAACGCGTCTGCGACGCGGCCCCCGTGCACGCCTCTTCCGTTACCGACCAAAGAGGAACACTCCGCTTCCGGTAATAGATACGACAATGAGCTCGAGTGCAAAGGTCGCGCCACGTCTCGCCATTGTATCTCTCTCTCTCTCTCTCTCTCTCTCTCTCTCTCTCTCTCTCTCTCTCTCTCTCTCTCTCTCTCTCTCTCTCCCCCATTGACATCCGTGGAACCGTCTAATTGTTCCCTATCCCCTCGAGAATTCCCCTTCCCTTGCACGTAACCGTAACGCGTTCTCGAGGCTGGTTCTTCCTTGACATTGAAGAGTCGTTTTATGAAGAGTCGCGACGATGATCTCACCACACACACACACACACACACTATCATCGTACGATCTTTCGAATACAAGCGGTTTATCGACAAGGGGGACGAGAAACGAATTATCATGATCGAAAGAGGATTATAACATTTCGTTGGCGAATAGTGTATGATACGTCTCCTCTCTTACTGTTTCTTTCAGAAAGGACGGAGATAGGAGGAGGATGATTTTTCGAGATGAAGGGACAGATAGATACGACCGCCTCGTGTAACGTGGCCTCGACATGGGAGGGGAAGGGGGGGGGGGCTGACGTCGCAAATTGCATAATGGCACGCCGCCGTTCTGGGACACGCACCATTGACGGTCCATAGACGGTCTAATTGGACTCGGCTCGTGGGCCCAGTCCACGGGGAGGAGAAGGAGAAGGGTCTCTCTGATATCTCACCCGCGTGTTTCACTCGCGCCAACCTTGTAACCGCGCCGGCTTATAAATTCGCCCCTCTCCCCCCCCCCCTTTTTTTTCGCCGGTGTTCGTTAATAAGGCGATATGGGAGGGGAGAAACCGCGACAGACGGCGCGAGGAAAAGGTGCGTTTAACGGGTACGGTACGCTGCTACCCACACTCAGCCACCGTCTAGTTTTTAATTAATCGGCCCATTTCGCGCTCGACTCGATTCCTGACGGAGAGAAGGAGGGGGGAGGGGAGAGACGGGCCGAAACGATCGAAACGAGTAGTAGCAATTTGTTGAAACGGGCGAAAGGCTGCGAAGGCTCGTTTTTATCGGTCCCCGGCCAGTCATCGTCCGTCTCTCGGTTAATTTACGGCCGTTGATAAATTATGCGACCGGTTTTGCAAAACCCGATCGCGCGATATCGCTTTTGCGCGGCCGTTTATTCGGGACAATAATAATTCTTGTCGTTAATTTATCGCCTCCGGCGCGCTTTGCCCCCGCTTTATGAATCCTCCCCTACCTCCAAGCGTTACTCGTCTCGCGTTAGTTCTTGGATTAAATCTCGCCCCTTCTCGCTATATTCTTTCTGTAATAAAATAAAAAATCGGGAAGGTCGCGTGAAAAAAATAGTTGCAACTTTTGCTCACTTTTTTTCTCCTCTTTCTCGGTAATTTCCTTTATCGTTCTTGAATTTATTTGTTCGCGAAAACATTTTATGGGATAAACACGATTTTCGATTTCATCCGCAAATAAAATATATACTGATTCGAATCCTCAACGAGAAATGGTTGTTGTTAGAGATTGTTGTTAAATTTTACTTAATTATAATTGCAACAATTGAACAACGATTCGAAGTGGAATAGCGAGCTTCGATCTCTCTGTATTATCGCGCGAAAATGAGACGTTTGAGCGAGGATTAAACCGCTTGCCGTTATAAAAACACTACTCGTAATCGCCCGTTTCGCTTTGCAACGCGATGCAAATTAATCGTCGATATCTTTATCCTCGACACGACGACATTCCGCGATAAGATCTGAAGAAACGCGCAGATCCACGAGAGGATCCGGGCGAAAGGAAATATTCACTCGGAGAAGCGGCTCCTCCACTTCGCGATGACCCTAAGCTGATGACCGACTTTTCCGCGTTGTCGAATCGATTATTATTCGCGGATACGCATAAAGTGGCCGCATGCACGCATAACGCGGATTAAGATGGCGCGACAATATGGAAATTTCCGTGGATAAAAACATCCGATTCTATCTATAATTCTATACGAAAATTCTATACTACTTCTCACGCGTCTTATTCGTGCATAAAATTGTCGATCAAACGCCTATTGAATTACGTTATCGTTCACAACACACACCCGCCCGTGTTTTTGTAAAATAATTTCTTTCACGTTATTCCTCCCGTTCGTCGTTATTAATAGCTCGTGCCCTATAAATGAATAAATAAATAAATTAAGGCCGCATCGAAGAGAATGGAGGAGAAAGGGGGGAGGAGGCGGGAAGTGGAGCAAGAAAATTATTACCACCGGTATTCGAAGAAGAAGAGGAAGAAGAAAAAGGGAAATTTGCAATTTGCGGCTAGGAACAAGGGGGAGGGAAGGAGGGAACGAAGCCCGCGTGGAGTCGCGTGCCGAGACTGGGACGCATTTGCAGCGACGCGTCATCGATCGCGTCAAACAGTAATGCGGTCTAATGCACGCCCGCCGCAACGTAACGCACGAGAGGTTGGCCAAATTAAGGAGTTGATAAGCCTTATCGAGCGACGTGTCTCACGCGCCTCCGCCCCAGGAATACCGCATTCTTGGGGGGGTGCGGCACAGTTGGATCTTCTTGTGCATCGTCTTGAAAATTAACGACCGGACCACAGAGGAGAGGAGAAAGTAGGGGAGGGGCGGGGGAGGGGGGGACAGTCGAAATTGCATTCGAAGGGGAGAATAAATGAAAACTCGGCCCGCCTGCGGAATCCACGAAAATTCGTTTCCACCCGGTGAAGCTCGGCTGCCTCGGCCGGAAGCAATAGGAAAGGCGAAATCTCCCCGGGATTTTCTTACCTCGAGTTCAGACCTCCCACCGGCAAACAAATGTTTCCGACTCGCGCGACTCTCGATAACAACGATGGCTGACTCTCTCTCTCTCTCTCTCTCTCTCTCTCTCCTGCGCCGATCCCATCCGCAATAGCCGTAGAGGATCGTAAAGAAAAATATTCGATAGGGGAGGATATGGAAAATCCGAAAGGGGAAAAATATTTATTTCGCCTCTCCCTGAATCGACCCGGATTCCGACGTTCGCTCATTAACCAGTCGGTCGGGGATGAACAGGGGGGTGGAGGGAGGAAGGATTTTTCCCTCGATCGAGTGTACAGCGTAACCACGACGAAGGGTCTCGGTCGACCGATATCGTCGTCCCAACAAGGAGGATCGGACGGGGGGCCGCCGCCACGTGTCGGCGATGGGGGCGGCGGCTGCTCAATTATCGTTGGAACCTTTTTCCTCGGCGACGCGTCAAATTGTCGCCGGCCGGATAATCGAAGGCGGATACGATCGAGGGCTTTATTTTTCCTGCGCTTGGAGCGAGACGAGGGGGGAGGGAAGGGCTCATCAATCACCGTCACCCGGTCGCCGAAGAAACGATACCCACCTATCTACCTGGGAAGCGCGAAGAAGGGAAGAAGGAAGCTCGTTCCGCACGAATGCCCGGACCGATTCCTCCCCGTCGCCTGGAAAAACTCGATCCATCGGTAATCGCGCCTGTCCGTCCGCTCTCCCCTCCTCTCCTTTCCCCCTCGAACTCGTCTTCGCCGGCGTTGAAAATTTTACACGGCAGAAGGAGAAGAGGCTCTCTCTCTCTCTCTCTCTCTCTCTCTCTCTCTCTCTCTCTCTCTCTCTCTCTCGCTCGCTCCTCGCGAAGAGCGACGGATATATTCGATGAAGAGGAGGAAGGTTCGAGGATTTTTGCTCGTGTAAAACCAGGGTTCGCGAGAAGAAATCGAGGACGAGGGAAGGGAGGACGGGGAGAGGAATTTTACACGAGGTCGATTTGGTTTTTCGGCGAGGGATCGCGTTTGGTTTACACGCCGGATCGACGTCTTGGAACCGCGAACCGAATCGCGGTTCGAACCTGTTCGCGCCGTATAATAGGTGTGCAAATAAGTTCTTTCCCCTCCCTCCCCCCTTTTTTTTTATCCAAATTCAAGATTTTATCACGTAAATCAGGTTACAGCATTATTCAATTGTTTTCAATTGGATATAAGATAACGCTTGTGACTACCAAATTTTCCGCCAATTCTTTGGGATTTTCGTCGACCGATTCCTCCAACTAATCGTCGAGTCGAAGTTTCAAATCAAAATTCCCGGTTTTAAATATCTTTGGTACCACTATTTGCACTTGTTCCGTAACAAACAACGTTCTCTCCCAGTGCAAACCGTTTCAGTAGTTTCAACAATCGATCTTCTAAGCTGGAGAATCGCTTGAAATTGTCGCATAGGACTGGAAACGAAGGAACGCTCTTTCGGACGGCACCACGAACGGGAAGTGATTCGAATTCGTTCGAAATTTGAATGATCGTAGAGAAAAAGGGGAAGGAATTTATTTGCACGCTTAATATTTCTATGATACGATTAATAATCGGCGAACGATTGGATCGCTGTGGTCCTCTTTCTTGAGAAAATCGGCGATTCCTCTTTTCTCTCTCCCCCTCCCCCTCTCTCTCTCTCTCTCATCGTGAAATAAACTTTATTCGGCTAACCAATATTTATCCCTGCACTTTTTCCACACCGCAAATATCGTGGATCCGCGATAAATTTTCAAGTTAATGAGAGAGAAAGAGAGAGAGAGAGAGAGAGAGGAAATCGAAATGTATCCTGGAATTTCGACGACCACCACGACGAATTTCCGATTAAGGGAAACACGACTGTTGGACGCGCGCGAACACCGCCAAGTTTGCTTAAGGAAAAACCAATAACTACGTTCGATCCTGGGACGGAAGCAATCTCGAGGGACGGGCCGCAATTATTTCGCGTTTTTCGCCGCCAATCCTTCCCCTCCTTCCTCGAATCGTCCCTCGAAGGGGTGCGCAATCACAGCTCCCGCGGACATTGAATTCCGCGGAAATCCGCCTTTCTCCCTCTCTTTCTCTCTCTCTCTCTCCCTCTCTCTACGACCGATTACTCCGAGACAATGACGCTTTTCCGCGGTTTACCCGACACCGTCGGCGCAACAATTCCAACGGATCCTCGCCGAGGTGGAAACGCGGCCACGAGAAGGGGGCGGTGGAACGCGTCGTCGACGGATCGTAGACGACGACACGAACGCTCGGGAACGCGGCTCTTTATAACCTCGGTTCCGGTGTTGGAGGGGGAGAGGAAATCGTGGCGTGGAAACTGTTGGCGGAGAAAACTGTTCTTGGGAGGCGAGCGTAGCTCCGGGAAAATAAGAGGCATAAGGCGTGAAACGTGATCCCGACGCATGTCACGTCCTACCTCTTCGAGGAGGAAGGCATGTATCTGCATTTTGCGAAACGTTTAACTCCGTCGGTGATCGCGTCTCGATAATCTCGAGATCCTAAATCCGTGAATTTAATTTCGGAAACGGGACGCGGCGGTGGAAAGAAACGTCGCGCATTCTCGCGCGCGAACGTGGAATAATAATTGGACGGAGGATTTTCGCGAGCAAATACATATTTTTCACACAAATAAATGTTTCGCGTAAATATGTGCTCGGCCATCGATATTTATACGAAACCCGTTAAATTTGTTGGATCAATGAATACAATTAAATTCGATCTATTTGGAATTATCCAATTTATCGTTTGGTAAAAATCGTTTGTAAACAGAAATAAATAAAATATATATATTTATCGCCCCCGGTCAAGGCTTAATACACGAACAAAAAAAGATAATTACATCTCTCGGATGAATATACAATATGTACAAAAGAACCGAAGAGAAATTGTAAGTAAACATAAAAAAAAATAAGATCGATTAATCAATCGTTTTTCGCGCAAATGAAATATAACTATGCAAATAAAATAAAACAACAACGAGAGCAACGATAAAATCCCGTATTCAAGAAATCAAAGAATTAGAAGAGAGAATCGAGCGAGAATTATATATAGAAGAAAGCGATTTAATATATCAAACTGAACGAATGAATTCAAAGATTTTAAAACGCACATATCGTGCGAGTAAACACAACACGCTTTGCAGGAAGATATTCGTATGAACTTTATGTTTACTTTCCTTCTCTCTCTCTCTCTTCCTTTCTCGGGCAGGTCGTGTTTCGAAACATTCGAGCCGAGCGAGACTTTCGGTTCGAGATGGTGGCGAAGGCCGCGTCGTTCGTTCGACGAGAGGGGAGGCAGACGTACACGAGTGTTGGGAACGAAAGGAGACAGAAGGCAACCGCTCGTGGGTTAATTAAGATCGGTGCAAGTTTGTCGCGCGATTTAAGCGTCACGACGACGGCAGCGCGCTCGTCGACACGGCGGAGAAGGATGCAAATAATCCGCGTGCGCTCCTCGCGGTGCGAAGAAGAATTATTCCATGGAGGAAAGGAAGAAGGAACAAGGTGTTCCCCGTCTCCCAAAGTTAAACCGAATAAAGTGCGTGCTGCTGTCGCTCGATCGAATTATTCCGTCCGGAGTGTGTTGTTGTTTTACGGGCGAAGAAACTTGAAACGCGTAACGAGTTGAAATTAATTTCGCGAGCGTCGATTAATTTTGAAGCAGCTAAATTTCGTCGCGGTCGCGTATATATACAATGGCGACCGGCCGCAAACCGACTACCACAATTTCGATGATCGGCCAAGAGAGATTTCTTCCTCGCGTCTGCTTGAATCGTACGGTTTCTTTGACGAGAAGACGTTGGAATTATATTTATTTCATTTATATCCGAACGAGGACGAGCATATGATTGGATTTTTCGTTCGAATAGTTGGAATTCAGGTTTGGTTAAATGGATTCAATATATATATATATACATATATTAGCGTCTATTGCGTTGTTATGTGTTTACAATTGAATAAGTTGATACGATAGGAGGTTAGGTTAAATAATAGATTGAATTATATATATTTCGGATTGAAGCATATATATATTGCTTGGATAGAGTCGCCAATTACTTCGTTATTTTTGATTTTTCCGTTCGAATAATTGAAATTCGAGCTTGATTGAATAGATTCAATTATATGTTGATTTTTCGAATTATATCAGCGCGTTTGTCTATTGCGTACAAGTTCGAATGAATTCGATTATACATTTAGATGTTTTTTCGGGTTATATTAGCACGTTTTACGTCTATTTCGTTACGTATTTGCGTAATTGGATAAGTTGATACGATAAGAGTTCGTATTGCTTTTGATTAGATTATACGTGTAGATCATTTTTCGGATTAGCCCGTATCCGCGTTGCATGTTTGTTTTTCGTTCGGATAATTGGAATTGGGATAATTGGGATCCAATTTATATTCGTCCATCTAATTTTTCGGAACATGTGGTTCGTTAATTTACCGTGGTTACGTGTTTGTTTTTCATACGTAACAACTGTTCATACGGTCGGAGTGATACTTGGCGTTGATTCAAATAATAGAAGCTTAGCCGGAATTCACTTAATCGAGGAAAATTTCAATAATTGGATCAGATGAATTTCTTCCTCGCCATTCGCTTCGTGAATCGTTCTCATCGTCCGTGTATATCGATCGAGAACTGGAGCAATGATGGCGTTCGAATTAAAACGAGGGAAATAGAAGAAGGAAAATGATAATTCGATCAAATTTAGACGCTCGACTACGACACGCACACGTCATTTTACATAATCATCGAGAATCGTTTCTTTTCACCTTGGTTTCGCTCGACGACTTTTCTCCTCCAGTCGAAATGTTTGCGCCGCGAGTTGGAAGGTCGGGTCGAGAGATGTAATCGGTATAAGTGAAATTTCGGTCGATGATTTACGCGAACTTGAAGAAGAAAAAAAGGAGGGGGAGGAGGAGGAAGGGAAAAAAGGAAAGAATAGAATTGAAATTGTTGAAGAATGCGAAGGAAGGGAAGAAAGGGAAGAATTGGCGGGCTGGTAAGGTAAACGAATAAATACTTCGGTTAACTAGCAGAGCTCGCGTTCTTGTCGTCTCTTGTCAAATATTTGTCCGTCCCGCGTTTATTTAATATCCGTAAGCCAAAGGGGGAATCTTAGGCGTTCCGATTTAAAACATAGAAAAGAAGGGAAAACACGGAAGCAAATATCTAGCGATGGTATTTCCCCGACACGGAGGCAAATATAATGTTTTCACGAGTGTATTCGATCAAATCCTCGCGCTGCCCGCTTTCCATAAAAATTCCACGCATTCGTATCCCCCTCTTAGGGGGGAGGGGGAGACCACTACCACCGTCCTCCTCGTATCTCTTCACCTTCTAAGATCTTTAAATCGTTGTTACTCGAATGTTATCCGATTATCGACCCGTTAAACGATCGATCGATTCGTTCGAAATCCATCCAATTTTACGAAACGATATAAAATAAAACTACCAGAACTTACGACGCAACATTTTGGAGCCTAAAGGGTGGTTAAATCAAACTCCCTACAGAATTAATTCCAAAGCGATGCTTCCTCGTCGAATTGAAAAAGCGTGTCAGACGCAGATTGGAAGGCGCGACTGGAATCCCGTTTATCGCTTAATTTCCAATGAAATATCGACTGTGACGTTTCCATCACAGGAAGGTACGCGAGTGTGTATGCGTCGAGTCTCGCGATGCCTAAGATTGCCGTGGCGAAAATTGGGGCGGCCGAGGAAAATGCAATTAAAGGCCGCGGTTGGTTCCACCTTTGAAATGTCGATCGGAATCCGTGGAAAAGCAACCGAATCGAGTCGGTTGGAAACGGGGACAATCGGACATAACTTTGCATGCACGCGACGGGGGCGTGCGACGATTATCGAGCGTCGGATCAATTACACGACAAAGTTTGCCGACCCATTATCGTACGCGCCCGCGAGACGAGCTATTCGATACTGGTTGCAATGTTCCAAATATTTCGACGCCGTGCCGTGTCCCTCGATGGGATTCTCGAAGTTTGAATCACGAATTCGATTGGAAAATTTCGTTCCATAGGTGTCGAAGGATAAAGATTTCTCCCGATATTTTTCGTCGAAGAGAATTAATCGTAAAGGTTGATTGTAGATTCGTCTTTTGATGGAATAAAAATTTGGGTGATTTGATCAGCACAGGTTGCAGCTGGGATATTTTTGAACGATGAAACATTATCGAAAAACGCGATCGTGGTGGAAAAATTTATAGGATGGATTTTTGAGGAGAGAGGAATAATATTTAATATTTCGATGGAAGGGAAGGTAACGTGACGCGTGATAATTGGCGGGACAGTTTGCAGTAGTTAATGTACAACGACGTGTGCGTGTGTGTGTGTGTGTGTGTGTGTGTGTGTGTGAACTGAACCACGATTAGGAATTAATATGGTATGCCTGCTTATGTAAATAATCTATCAGCCTGTGGGCTTCTCTGTGGCCATAATTTCCTGCTCTCTATGACGTGTATAATGAAATTAATTTTCAAGAATTTACATATTCTCTGTACATTGTGTAATTATGAGGGAGAGCAGTGTCCAATCTTGGCCAGGCGACGACGGTTCGAAATAGGGAGGAAAGTTACTCGCATTTTATTCATGAGCAAAGTACTTAAAGGTTTTGCAACTTTCCCCAAACTCGTCGAGAAAATTGAGATTATTGTTCTATCCACAAAGTTACGTAATTTTAATATACTTCGTATGGAGTCTCCGTTTTATATTCCATGAACATTGCAATTGCTTCGACCATTCGCTCGTTGACGGCACGTGTTCTTTCCTTTTTTTTTTTTTCGGGTTTTTAAACTAAAACGGGATTCGTGTTCACGTATATCGTAAAAAGTAATTTTTATCACGTACAAGGTTCTGAAAATTCTACTTAAATGTCCAAGATGATCGAGGAAAAGAAGCTATACTTAAAATTATACTTATAAAATTAGCCAGAAGATTGTTGACGCAGTCTCATCTACGAGAAACGTAGATGGAATAAATGCTTTCATTGATGCTTTCAATGCTTTCACGAAACCACTACGCTTAATACGCGTATTATACGCAATAAAAACTCTGTTCTCGAATGTTCTTATTTTCGAGATATCTCGAAGAATCTGAAACGCCAACCACGCGGTTACAAGAAGAAAGAAAGAAAAAAAAAAAAAAGAAAAAGAAACGGATCTCTACGACCGAGACGAAAAATATTTTCCATCGTAAGGTAAAAATATACGAGGGCGTATAAAACGATGGATGGTATCGATTTCAGACCCATTGGCCGACAAAACGGGTGGACGGGTAAGCTGTCGTGACAGCCGTCATCGCGGTTGCGTGCATTCGTCTGTCATCAAAGTATCGAGGTCCGAGGAGTGGTACCTTTGTAAGCTGTGCAGATAGGTATCGCTGCCCTCTCCCCCTCCCTCACACTCTCCTCGGCTCTGCCACTTGTTGATGCGAACAATTGCCAGCAAACGATTAGGTATGCTTCCTGTCGAACGCACACGCAATCGTACCGTCGACACCTTCCTTCGATACCGTTTACCTTCGTTCCGCCGCCTCGTCGCTACGTGACGATCGCGCCTCCACGCTTCGTGGATGCAACGTTTCCTGCCCGAATTCCCGCCCCTCCGTCGAAATCGTGCCGGAAATTAAAAATTTCTTCTTCCAAATCGCATAGCGTGCGTATGGTATCGATGATAAGGATAGAGAGAGTGGATATCAAAATTGAAGTAAATTTTATATCTATATGCCTTTCGAAAAAAAAAAAAATAATAATAATCGTATAATATTCTCCGTTTTTTGGAGAGAAGTACAATAGAAAATCTCTATTTCTAATCTAATTTGAATATTTCTGAATTTTCGAGGTAAGATTTTTTTTTTTTATCTTTCGATTCACTCTTCCCCATCACCGGTTCCGTATCAATCTTTCAAAATCGTACGATATATTCCCCCCCCCCGTTTCTCGAAATAGATCTACGAATTGGCAGATTTCCAGGGGCTCCTCCTCTCCCTGGATGATTCTCTTTCAAATCGGTGGAAGCGGAACGGGCGTGTGAAGGGTTGTTTCAATCGAGGAAGCCTGCAAATACTCGCGGCTACCACGACCGAGAGATTTTTCGCGGGAAGAAATTGTCAAACGCCCCAAGGAGAAGGTGGCCTCTCTCTCTTTCCACGCAAATAAAGCATCCGCCCGTATGAAGCTTCCACGTACGCGGTGGCGAAACAATAGGTGCCGGTCGGCAAACATCCTTTTGCGGATCGAGGCTCTTCCTCTCTCTTTCTCGAGAGAGAGAAATGGAAGGAAGGTGATGTGCACGAATCGTAACGCAGATATCGTTCCAGTGTTCTAATGTCCCGTGTAATATGAATCCAACAACGCGAGTATGAAATCCGTAGCCAGGAAAACGACACAATAATTTTGGTGGAATCGTGCGGTGTATATGTATATATATATATATATATATATATATATATACACACACACATATATATCCACGTATACCGTAAATAGATTTCGCCCGCTCGTTGGCCGTCAAAGTGGGACCAAAAAGGAGGAATTTCAAGCCCGGAGAGCCACTCGGAAACGGAAACGTTTAAAGAGGCGCTGCCGCGTTAACGCTCTCGTCGCGAGATGGGTCGTCGATGGGTTTTATCCTTTTTCATTTTTTCCCTCCTTCTTATCCCAACGAGACACCTCGGTTATCTTGATTAATTAAAGGGCGGATAGATGCCAGCCACCCTCTCTTGGTTGGTATCGGCGCGACATTGAATGACAGATGACGATCGATACGCCGACAGAGACTTGCTTCGGTCCCCGTGTGGGATGTTGTTGCCTCGTTTACCAACGTGGCCAAGTTTATCCACGCGTGGATTGCAGAGAATTCGCGTTTCGCCGATTAACCCTTGATCGATCGATAGATCGATAGACGAGAGCCGTCATTCGTGGAAACAAAAAGGTGATCCGTAAATAACTGGAGAAACGGGATCAAGGACAGGATTCGATGGAAAAGTGAGCGGCGAGAAGGGGAGGAAGAAAGCTGCTTCGATGGAAAAACAACGGTTCGTCTTGAGTTTTCCTCGGGATTTCTCGAGACGTGGCCGGGTTTATTATACCTGGTTTCTAACGAAAGCGCGGTTTCGTTTCGCGAAAAGGGGGCAACGAGCCGCGAGAGGAATAACAACTGGAAGATTGGTGGATCGATTGCAATCGGATTGATTCATTAAATCGAACCGTTGCGCGTCCGTCGGCATTAAGACGGGCAAACACCGGCTTGTAATCCAATTAATTTGGCCGGGGCGATCGTGATTCGAAGCTATGGGGAAGAGGGGGGCACGTAAAAGCGAGGCCACCGCAGTTGCGTTACGTCGCGTAATTAGTTTCATTAACGGGCCTCGCATGCCAACGATACACCGCCGCCACTTTCATAAATAAACCGCGGTAAGACCCGTCCCCGTCGTTTCGAGTGGACGAGGGTTCGCCGCTCTGTCGACCGCCCTGTTTGCAAGGAAAATTTCAGCTTGGATGGAGATCGACGGAATCGCAAGGTGATTTATCTATCCTATCCTATAGCGGAGGAGACCGAGTTCCAAAACCAAATCCCTTCCAAAGAAAACGAAATTTCTCTTTAACGCTACTATAATCGCTCTGCACAGGATGTCGCGTGATATCGTATGATATGACGATTGGAGTTATTGCACATCGACATTTCTTGTTTCTATCATCAATTCTTTTAAACACCGATCAAAGCAACGATCTTTCTCGATCACATTTTTCGTGCATCGCATTTAAAATACACGACCAATTTCTTTAAATACGCGTATTTAAGACTATTATAATCGAGACGAAACTGCATTGGAGAGATACGGCTCTTATTCCTTTTTTTTTTTTCTTTCTCTCTCCCTCTCGTAAAAATCGAGCCCCGTACCCGAATATTTTAGCAAAGTTCGATAACAAGCAGAATGTTCCACCATAAATTCATTATCGTCGGTGGAACGGAGGCAACGATTGTGGTATGGCACATGGGGGAACACGGGGGAACGGGGTTTCTCGTTTCCCGTTTTCACCGCGGTGCGCGACGCGCTTCCACCCTCCCCTTCTCCCCCTCGATAACGACCGAGAAAATTGAAATAAAGCCGGTCGACCTGTAAAAAAAAAAAAAAAAAAAAAAAAAAAGGAAAGGAAAAAATTGTACGTTTTTCGAAACGCGGATGAAATTAAGGACACGCTCGAGCCCGCGTTTTGTTATTGGGGCCGCGCGATCGAGGATATGTACACGGCGTTGGGTATAAAATCCCCTCGATCGATTCGTTCCACGATGAATTTACTTCCGAGGGAGGGGGGGCCGCGGTGTTTTCAACGATAGTTTTCATCGTTTATTTCGCGGATTTTTCTTTCTATCTGTTCAAAATTATTAGGTTTCGATAAAAGGATTAAAGTTCGCGTTGACGCGAAAACGACGCTTGAATTCGCTTGCTACGAGTTGGTTACGAGATATTGTCAATTTTTGAAACTCGAGGATGATAACGCGTTTTTTTTTTTTCCTCGATCGAGAGAGGATAGATTTTTCGTGGACGAGTTATACGATCCTTATATATTCTTTTCTACAAATTTTTGTCGATACGCTAGATAATTTTGACAAGTTTATTCAACGATAAACGTTGATTTTAATCAATGTATAAATTTTTCATTAATATATCGTATATTTGAATATGTTTATGATATTTATACTTTATATTTTTCGCAACGGTTTTCCATTAACGGGCGTATTATTTTTATCTTGTCCTCCTGTGTTTAAAATGGATTAAAACATGAATTTACACGTACATCCTTGAAACACCAGTGGTTAATTAGTGTCGATACATCACATTCAGTTTAACAGTATCCTGAAATGTATTATCAATCTCTTTGCTAAATAACCAAATAATATCTCTTTTCAGGTGGAAACAGGTATCGATATACACATATACATACATACATATATATATATCACGAAAAACATATTTTCGCTACGAAAATAATCGGCGAAGAAAAATTTTTGCCCATTAAAGAACTTGTAAAAAAAAAAAAAAAAGATTATTGGAATGACGCTCGATTCGAATGACGTGAAGGCGAAGAAACGAGATTCGATCCGCATTCGGACGGTAATTAACCATCGGTTCTGAATTCGCAAACCACGCGTCCATTCTGGCTTGAATGATTAATCCCGCATTTGCGTTAGCCCGCACTCTGCCAGCCACGATGCAGTTTCGCCGACGATTCACGCTTGCGGCTCGCCAATTATCGCGAGTCGTGGTCCAACCCTCCTCTAAATCCTCTTGGAAACTCGAAAAGGGAGAAAAATCTATCTACCTTCGCTTCGATACGCCCGAACACACGAGAGAAAGGAAATTTCACCGATCGGGTTTAAGCGATCGGCGAAAAACCGGGTTGTTCCTCCTCGAGGAGTTAGCTCCTTGGAAAACGTGGTCGTGGAAAACGGTTGCGAGTGCAATGCTGTGTAACGCATCGAGTCGAGCTCGCTCTCTCTCTCTCTTTCTCTCGATTCAGACTTCCGCTCTGATCCGAGCTCGATATCGCGCCACCCTTGGCTGCATTCTCTCTCTTCTCCTCCACGTCAACCACGGATTCATCCTTGACTTATCACCTAGATAAGGACGTCTCTCCTCTTTCGTAATAGCGGAGTTAGCCGGGTTTATATCCAGGGAACTAGGTCGAGCTTGAAGGAACAACTTCGTACTCGTTCACACCCACACCCCCGTTATCTCGCCGCTTCTTTATTTCGCTTTTCTTCACCGGCTAATTGAAGATCGCTCGAAAGTTTTCGAGGAGGACTCGCCTCTCCAATTCGAAAATTATTCCTGCTTAGATCCTCGTATCGAAGGTATCTGTTGCTCGAGGATAAAACTGTTTCTTGGAAGAGTGATTCGCGATAACGTAACGATGTTTCGCGGTGGAGAAGAAGAAGAAGAAGAAGAATCGGCTAATTTCTTTGTTTCAATTTCGCCGTTAACGCGATTTTAACTTATTTAAGGGATTCTCCAAGGCGGGTCGTACAAGTTCTCTGGACCAAGATTCGATTCATCATTCATTCCGCGTCTAAGTCCAGAACGCGTCGTTTTTAGAATCGCTGCTGTGCTCGAATCGCTATTCCCCCGTATCTCTCGCTCTTGAAAAGGGGACTATTGAGAGCCGACCTCGTTTCACGCGGTATCGCGTGCTTAGCATCTTGTAGGGAGGATGCCTAGCCAGAAGATCGTGGGAACGAAAGTCTCGTGGACTTTTTTTCCTTTCTTTTTCTTTTTCTTGTAGGGGAAAAAAATAAATTTCGCAGCGTACGACGTGTTCGCCAATGCAAACTTTGTTCTATGACCAACAGAATATTCAGCAGATCCGCATCTTTAAATTTGCATCTCTCTCTCTCCTTGTCGATTAAATTTTCCACAAATGCGCAATAAACGATCTACAAATTCACGTATAATCCCATTTCGTATCTCAAGAAGTCTGGATCCGCGCGTAACATTTCTTGGCCAGAATGACCTCCCAAACATGCCAGCCAAACTTTTCTTATCTGGTATACGGGAAGGAAGAAGAACCGTGGAGAGATTTTGCTGCGATCGAAGGCCATTATCGGGGTGACAATGCAGATACATGGAGGGAGCCGCGTTAACGATCGAATCACCGACCGACTCGTTCCCCGGACGGATGATCTCGTTTCCTTGGTGTCTCGAGACCCGGAGAGGGCAGCATACGTTGCCAAAGTGTGCATCGACGCGATAAATGCCAGGGTCAAACCCGTGAGCCGAAGTTCCGCCATTTTACGCTACGCTACGTTTTTCGGTACTCCCCAGCGAACGTCCCTCCACACGATTCCTCTCTCCACAACCATTCCGCATAAAACTTTACCGCGTCTACGTCCATTTTTAGCAGTGGTCGGAAATTGAGTTATTCGCTGGCTCCTCGAATGCCGGTCGACATAAGGGTTGCGGTTACGGTGGGATGCATTCTCTGACGGGTGGAAATTTTTACACGCGAGGAAAATACGATGATGACGAACGAGAAGGAAATTCAAGAAGGGATATAACTATTCTTACGAATCGAGATTGCGGAAGAAAATTTAAGTAGAGATTTATCCCCCTTTTTTTTTTCTTTTTCATAAAAATTGGTAAAGTTTCGTCGGAAAGTAAGCGATTCGCTTTTCGAGGGAATAACGATTCCCAATTTCGAGCCGAGTAGAAATATAGTTCACGTGTATAATAAACGTCCCCTCCTCCTCCTCCTCCTCCTCCTCTTCCCTAGTTTCGATATTCGAACGTTTCGATGGCTTGAAATAATTTTCCATTACCGCCGCGTTCGCTTTCCCCTCTCGAGAAACGTTTATTCTCGACTCCCGGCCTTTTCGCGCACGACTTCGACTTCCTCGACCGGCTCGATATGAAAGAAAAACTCTCGTCGAATGTAAATGGAGGGCGATATAAACGATATTCCCAAGCAACGATGGGCCATCGTTTTGGGCCGCGTTTTCCAACGAATCGACGAAGATAAACGTTTGCATTCGCGAGACGTCGCAAGGCGTTCCGGGTTTCTCGAGGTGGAGGAATCGCAAAAAGGGTTTAAAGGGGACGTCCGATAGAAGGGGGGAGGAGGCGGTCGATTCGCAAACGAAACGATTGGTGTCCCTCGTTAGCGATGTAAACTCGATGGAAAGGAAGGTTGGAAAGGGGAGGGGAAATAAAAAGTAAATACGAGGCAAGAACATTCGGGGGACGCCTTTTGCGACGACTTAACGGCATTGTGGCAGAATCGGACCTTGCGTCTCTCTCTTTCTCTCTCTCCTTCTCGACCTGCACCCTATCTACCCTTCCTTTTCCCCCCATCCACCACCGGAATTACGTGCTCGACAGCCTCGATACGCTATTTCCCTTCACGTACTCGATGCTTCTCCGCAATCGAGCAATTCTAGTTAAAGTGTTCGTCTCCCTCCTCCCCCTTGGAATTTGTTCTTTCCAATTCGATTCGATTAATCCCGCAAGGATTTCGGGATTCTGCAATTCAGAATAATTCTTTCATCCCCCCCCGTTGGAGGATGTACGCGTGCCCTCGATTCTTTTCCCGAATAACCGACCTTTGAAACTAAACTACGGGTATCCTTTTTTCTTTTTTTTTTTTTTTTTTTCTTCCTTTCACAGGGACAGCTTGACTTCAACGACAACCGTGCGTTTAATCACACAGGACAATTTCCTCTAAGAAAAATCGCTCGCATCCACGGTGGTGGAAAAAATTCCACGTAGAAATAGTTATCCTCGAGTTGGATCTCGCTCCATTCGTTTGTTCTTCTTTTTTCTCTCTCTCTCTCTCTCTCTCTCTCTCTCTCTCTCTCTCTGGAATTGCGTTTAAACGTAATTGAAGTGGGATCAGTCTGATTCTTGGAGAACACTGACCGCTCTCCTATCCAATGATAATTTTTCAGAAATCTTTCCGTCTTTGTCTTACTCTCCTCTTTGCCCCTCCCTCCCTCCCCTTTCGCTCTGTTCCGAGGTTTGCTCAAAGAAAATTGAGACGTGGAAACGCGTGCGCGCGAAAGACCACCCGCGGCTAATTTAATTAAAAGTTAAATTACGAGGGACGGAGTCGCGGACACCGCTAATAAAGTATTGGAGACAGAGACATCCGGCTTGCTTTTTCATTCGAACAATTTATCTCGGCGGAAAACGCACGGCGGAAAGTTCTCCCCGCCGCGCATCCCGACTGATGATGAACAAACGAAGAAACGAAGAACACGGGTAAACAAGAGCAATCCGTGCCAACAGATATTTTTACGATCTCTTGAACGGAGGTAACAAGTAACAAACAATTGTGACGCACAATCGTTTTAAGACGTAGAAACGGATTCATGCGATCCGTCGTATAAGAAATTATTCAAATATCGTTTGACGATACAAATGAATTTGGAATAGAAACAAGCGTCCCGTTGAAGGAATATCTCGACGTTGAAACGCGTTAATCAGGAGGGAATGGAATTTTCGAAAAGCTTCTTCCATTCTTCCATTCATCCTTTCCTCAACGAAGAGGAAAGAGGGATCGTCAAGGATCGCGTTTACGAGTGATCGCGTTTGACGGTGTTTATTGAAAGAAGAAAAATTGACGATAAATGCTCTACGCTTCCGGAGAAAGATACACGCAACAACATCTTATAACAATTAAAACTCGTCCCGTATACAATAAAGAATCTCAAATGGATCCAATCTCGATCCAATTCGATCATCGGATGATTTTTCGCGAGAGATCTTGTTTCAACCGTCTCCCCTCCGCGCACTTTTCGACGCCCGGCGATAAAAGGGGCGAGGGAGAAGGGATGGGCTGATGGCCTCGTTCATTAGTCATGGTTCAACCGCGGGTCGAAGACCGCAGCAGTTCCACCTGCGCGCGCGTGTGTGTGGAAACACGACCGGAAGAAGAAGGAGGGGGGAGGGCGAAGAGGTAGCTGCAGGGGGGCCGTTAAAAAATAATGGCCTGGGGTCGTTGCAGGCAGCGGCGTCACCCTGGCACGTGCGAAACTTTAATGACTTTCGCTCGACATAACGCCACTCTTCGTTCCCCTCCCCTCCCTTTCCTTCCTTAACCCTCCTCTCCCTCCCCGTGTGTAAACCGTGTGTGGAGGGGGGTGCGTGCGCGGGGGGGTCCACTCGTGCGGCGGATAATCCACTTCTCGGCCACGAGAGAACTCGCCTCGATATCCCCCCTTGTAGTCCGCAGACGATCGGATCGCGAGATAAAACCTCTCTCTCTCTCTCTCTCTCTCTCCTCCCCCCTCCCCCGCCTTCTTTTCTTTATTAATTCACCGGCCGGTTCCGGCTTATCTACTCGACTTCCTTGTAAATGGATGCGCGGACGTTCGCTTCTGGCCGAGAGAAGGGAGACGAAGTAATGATAAAACCGTTTGCAATTTGCGGTGAAATTGACCGTGTTCAAACTTTTTCGTATATTTAAATATGCCTAGAGTTATATTATATCATCGATGACTTTCCAAGAAATATTTGTACTTTGTCTTGCTCCTACGCGATAGGAATAAGTATACGAGAAGTGTCGATAGGTGTTAGACAAGAGTCTCTCAAGAGAGAATGTAATTATTACATTTGTTGGATGAACAAAAGGATACCGACTATGGAATGGTAACACTGCTAGTAGCAACGTTCAATAATAAAATTATAGATAAAATTTCAATGAACTTTATACTCTATAACAATGTTATAAAATGTAGGACGTACGTAGGGTTTATGATTTTAATATCGAGTAAAGTTTGGAGAGGAGAAGCGTAGGAAGCGAAAGGAGTTTCGTGGTCAAGTCGAAATATGGAACGTGTTAAACGAGGCGAGGAAGGGAATAATCGCGATGGTTGACGCGGCTCGCGTTGCGATGGCTAAGTTCCGAAAATTGTTCGTTGGGCCGCGATCTGGACGGTTGAACGACAAGAAATAGCGCGGGAGGGCGGGGGAGGGGTTGGAAGTCTGGGTTAACTTTGAAATTGTTCGAATGGAAGTTACGCGAAATTTCGTGCGAGTCCCGAATAACTGGGAACAATCGATGGCTCGTTTAATGCGAGACATTCGCTTTATATATTTCCCCCGAAATTATTTCCCCCCAGTTATTTTTGGCGTGAAAAACACGGACGACGTTGTTAATTAATATCTCTATACGTCAAAGCCTATGGCTTGTTGTGTCGTTCGACGCAACAATGGGGGGGGGGGGGGGGAAGATCGATCGATGATTGGACACTATTGATATTAATAAGCTTAAAAGTTGAAATAATTGCAATATTCATAAAGTGGGATGGGATTGCGTGCACACTGTGCGTTATAATTGTACGATAAATATGCCGTTGATATTTTCAATTTTCTTTACGATTTCACGATTTGCTTGAAAACTTAATGATTTAACTTTATAAGCATTAATTAACAAGTTATAAGAATAAAATATAATTAATGGACTACTGGATTTTTATATTTTATATGCAGTTAAAATAAGTGTTCAAACATTCGAAGAATAAGGAAATACGTTTCTACATGCAACAACGAATCACGTAACTTTGAATTTTAACTTTGAGAAAAAGGTGTGAGAGGAAGGTAAAAATTTTCGGTCGTAAAAAAATCCATTGAGAAAATGAAGAAGAATCGTATCATTCAAGCCCTATTTTTCGATTCATCCAGATATCTGAATCGGTTGCCAAGATACGAAGACTCGAAGTGAACGTAGGGCAGAAATTACGAATGGGTCTGCGACCGAGTGACCTACATTTTTTTCCAGGAAACACGTACCATGTTTTTCGCCATACCGTCATTTGACTGGGATAGTTTGGGATAGGTCAGTGAGACGAAAAGGTGCGAGCAAAAAGTTCGCAGCAAGGAACGTAGTAAACGATTAAAAAAAAAAAAAAAAAATACCTTTCTCTTTACACAACGATATCTCGGAGACCGGAAGTCGTATCGAGACGAGGAAGAAAGCATTTTAAAGGGCAAAGTTTCGCGCCCCTAATGACCGTTCATTCGTTTACCGGAAGTTATTATCTTGGAAGTTATAGCGGTTCGAACTTTTCTTAAATTTAATAGAATTTAATTAAACGCGAGATAAACGATTGAAAATTATTCTTTTCTTTTACGCGACGATATTTCGGGAACCGGAAGTTCGTATCGAGCGTTTTAAACGATCTTCCGATAATTATTTTCAAAATAATAACACTTAAACATCTCTTGAATTTCGATACAGTTTGATCGAATTTTGAGACACGGTTATGAACACGTATTTAAGAGAATATCGCCTTGTCCGATTAATTGCCCGTTGAGTCACAGTTTCGATTTGCAAATTTCGAAGGTATTCTCACCCTCCTCGAATAGAATTTCAACGATGTTCAAACGAAACTTGGAAGAAAATCTAAATTCGGCAAGGGTAACAAAAGAGGTAGAGGCAGCTCGACGCGAAATTCGAGCTTTGACTCGTGCATTTAATTGCTATCCCTCTCTGCCGTTCCATCATACCCGGTTTCTAATCACGGCCTTAGAGCCGACATTCTCACGGCGAACGATCCGCTCGAGAATTCTCGTTCAATCTTGTGCATCTTTCACCCCGCTCGCTATATTCCTTCGATTCCCTTCTGCACGGTCTGGCCGTGGGGAGGGGAGGGGAGGATGGCGCGGAGAACGATCTCTCGGAAACTTGGATCGAGGAAGTTTGACGGCCGGGCCGTAACTTTGGACGCGTTCAATATTTCCGAATACGCGGTGGCGGCGTTCCACGGCACGCCATGCCGAGTCCTGCCGTGCCACCACCTCGAGAAACTTATATACGTGATTTGTGGCCTCGCCTCCACCCCTCCACTGGACCAGATAAATTCACTTGGGTCAATTTTTTACCGGTTTCCACGGAACAATCCCACGTTGTATAACCCGCGCCCGCGTTCGAGATACCGTGAATTATTGACCGCCCGTTCCCTCGAACTCTACGAATCCAGTTTCCACGCCGAGACGGATATTTAATTTGAAATTTGCAACGATAACACGCGACCGTCCACGATGCACGGTCTGCTACTACCAACTTCCGCTCGTAGGATCGATACGGAGCAATTTTTTCTCCTTCCTTTTTTTCTTCTTTTTACATCCAGTCGGAAAGTTTGAATTCAATTTTAATTCTAATTTATCCCCTTAACGAGCCAAGACGTATTTTATACAATTTGAGCAATTAAAATTTCGTCGAATTCACGGGTATCACCGGGATATGCGAGGATGTATAAAGTAACGAGAAAAATTTGATTATACGCAAGATTGTGTTGGTATATCATATTAAATTCAAAAGCGAAATCGTTGCCCAACGATGAGTTGAAAATTTTATATATATATCACTTTCATATTCGATGGGACGAATTGGAACGCTCCAGGGTTTAATTAATAACGCGATCGCCGACCTAATGATTCATCTGTTTAACAGTCACGGTATAGGAAGTTGAAGTCCGTGACAATTTTCCTCTTCTCTCGAGAATACAAGTTGAATTTTCGTCGTAGTAAGTCCGCGTGGTAGTTACGATCTGAGGGAAACACGTAGGGACGGACTTGCGGCGAGTTACCCGTCACGCAATTAACGCCAGAAATTGAAGTAGGAAAATGAGAGTGGAAGACAGGAAGAGTGAGCATCGAGTTTGATCGCTTTGTGCCGTGTTTAGAGTTAAACACGACTCGAGAATCCCAATCGCGATACCAATTTGTCGTTTCGGACATATTTTAATTGCGATGTTTTTTTTCGATGTTTCATTTCATTGAATAATCGATATTCTTAATTTTTCACGATTTCACGCGTTCCACAATCCCTTTTCGCACGACAATGCGACTATATTTCGAATACCGATTGTATTATACGAAATCAATTCAGACGGCCGTGGCGTTGTGTACATCGTATTATAACGATATACTTACATTATTGCCGCGTGAAAGAGACCCATTGGCACGTTCTATAAATACGTAGCCGTATCAATAACGTTCATTCAATCAAGCGACAACGTTCATTCAACAACGTCGATGTTGGAAATTAAAACTAATTTGTTTCTTTTGTTCCATCGCGTTTCCGCTAAGAAGAAGAAGAAAAAGAAAAAAACCGTACAATTGCTCTCGTCGCAATTATCGAAGCGCAAACGAAAAAAGAGAGAAAAAAAAAAAAAAAAAAGACAAACAACAAACGTGTACAAACGTCGACTAACCGCTTCCCGATATCTCTCGTCTCTCGTCGCACCACGATATCGAATCGGCGTAACGAGTTTTCTTTCTTTCGAAAATTTTTCAAAACGCGAATATTCCCATCGGTAAATACGATCTCGTCCTATTTCCTATTTTCCCCCATTTTGCAACTTTGTCCTTTGTTTTTTTTTTTTTTTTTTTTTTTTTTTTTTTGCAAAAAGAAAAACACGATATCCGCCGCCAGGGACTCCGCCGTCACCGTTTGATTTTTGTTGGCGACCGCCTCGAACGGTTGAACCGGGGGCAGCTCGTAGAGGGCGAAACGTTCCACCTCGGCGGGTTGCGTTTTGCATCGGCTTTCACGGATGAGTATTGTTTCCCCCCTGAGAGAGAAAGAGAGAGAGAGAGAGTCGACGTTCGCCACCGCAAACTACCGTCTCTCAGCCCTCCTCAATCGAGGAGGGACATCGCGATACGCGGAACTCGTCGGTGCGAGTGACGGAGTAATATTCCTGTCAGGGATACGAGACGAGCGTAAGGGAATTTTGCGTGATTAATACAAGGAGTTGCATGCATACACACACACACACACATACATTCTGGTTTCAGCTCTCTGGTTTCATTCGACCTCTAATTTCGAGCACGAAAATTAGAGCGAACCGATGGAAACACGGGGAATCTTTGCGTTTTCGGTCGGCGCGCGAGATTGCAATCGAGCGGCTAATTTTGGAAAGCGATAACCGAGCGGAGCGAATCTAAAGCCGATGGGAGGATTACAAGCTGCCCCGTTTAATTTCGAAGCCAATCAACGAAAGAGACCGCGCGTTTCCCTCCTCGTCCGTTCCTTGTCCATCCTCTCTCTCTCTCTCTCTCTCTCTCTCTCTCTGTGTGTGTGAACACGAATGCGCAAAAGGTGGTACGCGAATGTTAGTTCTTGGAAAAGAAGGGAATAATGCAAGGGAATGCTTCGAGAATCGGAAGTTAGTCGATTTCACTTATATATTCTTCGATTCACACGAGGACGAAGCTTGGAACGGAAAACGTATTCGGTTCACGATTATCCTTCTGAGACACATTATTATAGAAATTATATATATATAATTTCATTTCGATTTCACGAATGATCGAAAAAAAAAAAAAAAATAGAGCAGCAGGAAGCCTGGGAAAACCGACACCGATCGAAAGATCGGCAAATCGGTGGCGATAATGATCGGTCGGATCAATGGGTCACGTTGGACGAGCACGATAAAAAGCGGTCAAAAGCAGGCAAACCGTAAATATAACCGCTATAACGTTTTCGACGCGGAAAACGTTTAATAAGCGGGACAGCTCGGCTGTTGGGCTATGACCCGGAGCGATCCTCGTTCCGATTTTCTATCTGCTGGAAAAGCCCCTCTCTTTCTCTCTCTGTCCAACCGTCGATCCTCCCGGGGCTTCCCGTCGGACGAGGACGAATGTAACGCGGTCCAACGTGACGTTAATTCGTTTCCAGCGCAAGACGTATGATCCTCCGATAATGGTCCGTTCCCATTTACCCGGTATTCCGCGGCTATCAGCGACCCAAATTGCATACGCGAGACACGCCGCTCGAATCATCGATATTGACTGGTGTCGGAGAACCGCGTTAATTGCACTTCAGACGTTACCTGACCGGTGGTGGAGGATATAATCGCGGCAACGTTAATTTCGCCAGCCACGTTGCGTCCGTCACTCGGCTCCTTGTTCAACTCATCGTCTCGTCGTTTCCCCGAACGTGACGAAATAAAAGTAAACGACTCTCTGGACCACGGTTTAAGAGGTTATTAACTGTAAAATATTCTGTAGTCGCTCGAAGGTTCCCTCGAAGGAAAATTGGGGATGGATTTCTCGAAAGTCGATCGGAATTATATTAACCCTTTCGACTATTACTGTAGTCCCTGTGCACAAGATGTTATTATACGATAGGAGTTATCGCGGACATCGATGGAAACGCAGCATCGATACTTTCTTTTTTTCAATAAACACGATCGAAGCGACTCGAATCGCTCGACGATCTTTCTCGAGCATCATTTTTGATGCCCTGCGGTTCGTTCAGCGGACGTAGTCGCCCGTAGCGAAAGGGTTAATTACGACGAAGTCTTGCGACGAAGGTCGAACGCGTTCCCTCCACCCCACAATGGCTCCCTTCACAGTGGATGTCGCTTGTTATTCTCGATCCTATCTTGCGTGTTTATCTCCTGGAGATCCACAGGAAGGGAGATAGATCGGTGACGTTGACTGACATCGAAACACGACTGACATCATCCAACGCTGGTTTTACTGCTTTATAACTTTAACGTTCGTCGTTTCTTGGAGGAAGAAACGGTGTAATCGTTACGTTTCGAGGGGGGGTTGGAGCGAGGCTCGCGAGGCTCGGTGATTAAGACCTTTCACGATACACGATAACGAGGCTCGCGAAATTTCGAGGGAAATTTCTCGGAAATTTGTCCGATGGATGGAACGAACTCTCGTCGTTTCTGGAGGAAGAAGGAGGAGGAGGAGGAGGAGGGGGAAGCGATCGATCGGGGAAGGGGTGGTGGGTGAATGGAGGGAGGGCCCGTTGAAACTAATAGATAGGTAATTAGCGGATAATGAAGTGGCTTCCTGCCAGGTGAAAAAATGGTCGATCGGCCGGGATAGATCCATTAACGATCGATCGCCGCTTTGTTCTTTGGAATCGCGGTCAAAAGGAAACTTATTACGCTTGTTAAGCCGATTTGCGGCTCGCCGCCCCCTCCGGTCGAGGGAACGACGGTAAATGGGATTATAAAAATCGAAGCTTGCGGATGTAAATCTTTTCGGATGATGAATTCCTCGCTTTCGATTGCTGGAATTTCGTTGGAATTACGTCCACCAACGATAAATCCATTATGTCGACTTTGATGCTAACTATTGTTGTTGTTGTTGTTATTATTATTATTATTATTATTATTATTCAGATATAGGATAGTTCGACTCGATTTATACCTGTGCTTGTTTAAATCTTGCTGAAGATTTATCGATCAACGCATTGGAAGCGTCATATTACCATACGATACGAGTCTATAACTGGAAATCGGTCTATTACTAGAAATTATAATTACGGTCTTAAAACGGTGGTATCTAGATACGTATGTTAAATTATGCACCTATATACGATTCATCGATATTTACCTGTCGATATTATACGCCAATGTTGGCAAAGTTTAAGACTCTTAACGGAGTGTTATTAATTTAAGCGGTTTATACAATGTATGTATTATATTTAAATATGGAGGAGGAAGGGAGAGAGGGGGAGAATTAATAAAAAAAAAAAGACAACCCAAAGAGGATTTAAGAGGATTTTTATTTTCAAATAACGAAGGAATTCCTTTCGCTGTTGCACGGATGTACTACTGATTACTCAACAATCAGATTGTTAAACCTACGCAACGCACGTGATATGCGTTGACAAGACGCAGAATATTCAAAATACTTGGGGTTTCATAATGGGCAGTGTTATGCCATTAGCGCGAACGTATCCGCGAATGATCCGAACGCGATGACCCCGATGATCATCGTGTGAACAGAAACGACCCTCCCCTCCCTCCCTTTAGCTGCTAATTAGACGAATAAGGTAATTCCTCCTTTGAAACTGTAGAAGGAAAACCAACCGACGTTCCTCTGCTTTTCTTTTCCAGGTGCGGAAGATGTGTTCAGGTTTACGGGGAACGAGACGCACACAGACTACTTTCGGCTGGTACTCCGGGACGGGAACTATCTTCTGGTCGGCGGAAGGTAAATAGAGGATTCATTTGGACCGAGTGCTTTAATTAAAGGACCGTTTCTTCTTATCCGTTTCTTTGCAACCGGGTTTCGTTCGAGGGCCCCCATGTTCGCGATCGAGGGGGCCCCCTCTCTTCTCTCTCTCTCTCTCGATCTCTCTCTACGTGTGCCGACTACTTCCTCCCCGAGAAAATCTCGTTTCCTCCCTCCTTCCCTCCCTTTCCTTCCCAAGATGAATTCCAAGACCGGCCACCACCGGCGCTGTTCCCGTTAATGAGATCGTCGAACTTTATTTAGAAACTTCTTTGTACGCCTCTTTTTTCTCTCTCTCTTTCTCTCCTCCCCTTTATTTTACGAGCCTTCGAATCCCAAGCGCCGGCGGAAGCGCGACTTCCTGCCGGTTCTTTAAAAAACTTTCTTCTCCCCCCCTCCCCCCCCGAATCTAGGGAGGCCACGTAATACGTAATTAAAATCGCGATATACATCGAAAATCTGGAGCACGGATCTCCCTCTGCATTTTCCTTTTATCTAGGTCGGCCAAGGATTTATCCCGACTTCTCTCTCTCTCTAGGACACGTTGCCTATATCTTCTTCTTCTTCTTCTTACGGGGATGATCGGATAAATCCTCGATCGATTATCTCGAGGAACGGGGGAGGGAGGGGATCGATGGACGATTCCCGTATCCGATAAGAAAGAGCAAAATCAATTAATCTTCGCGTTAACTCTCCGTTCGAATCGTTCGTAGTCATGTTGATCGATCGAAGTTTGCTGTTTGTTGTCGGGAAGGAAGGAAGGAAGGAAGGAAGGAAGGAAGGAAGGAAGGAAGGAATTAATCGCGTTCGATTAATTGCACGCGATTATTACACGATCTTCGAGCAAATAATCTTTCGTTTTCGATTCTTTTTTCCCCCTTCCTCCTCCGATTGTTTCTCCGCTTCGAGGATGGTCGGTCGGCTCGAAGGGTGGAGGGGAGGGAGGTTAAATCGCGCGCAAATGCGAGCTGTCGCGAGACAACGGGGTAAAATTTGCAGCAGGAGACCTCTCTCGGAATATTAATCTCGAAGCGGCCTCCATAAATCTTGGCCCGCTTGTAATAAACGGATCGTGGCTTCGAATCCCTGTAGAGGTTCCCGTGGCTTTTCCATCGACCTTTTTTTTTTTTTCCTTTCTTTCTTTCTTTCTCCTCTCTTTTTTTGCGCCTCGATTCGAACGCGATGGCTGCGATGTTTCCTGGGGAACCGTACCGATCTCCCGCCACCGATAAGCGAACCGGGGGTAAAACGACGCGAAACGGTGATTAATGCACGGGATTCTACACCCGTGTGGAGAAGAGAGAGAGAGAGAGAGAGAAAGAATATGGATCGCGCGAGAGAAATAGGTGGAGAAATTTCCGGGATATACGGCGCTCAAGATTCGGAAGAGTCGCTTACTTAACACGAGGAGGGGGAGGAGGAGGAGGAGGAATTCGAAAATTCGCCAGATCTTGGGCGCACTTACCTCTCACCCGTAAATTCTCCCGTGAAATCCTTTGCATCGCGACGCCAGCTTTTATGTCTCGCGTCTATCGTCATCAGCCATTTTTGCGTTTTAAAATTCCGACAAAGAAAGGAGGAGGAGGTTTAGGTTTAAATAATAGACTAGGAGGGGGTGATTAGTTTCGTTGGATTCGAGAAGTAATTCTTTTCGTTTTTTTTTTTTTTTTTTTTTTTTCAATTCTCGGGTTCACTTTTGAATTCATATGTTCAGGATTCGTTAGTTAGATACGATGAATGTTATTTGCAGTGAGCGAGGATTAAGAGGAGAGAGTTTTAATTTGAAAGTTCGTGTAGTTCGAGTAATTGAAAGAATCGAGGAATAAGAAATGTAGTTTAAGAGATAGAGTAAATACGTTGATTGCAAAGTGTTTGATATAAATAACGAAATAGAAATATTATTGATGTGATATAATGTATGGAATAATACGTAAGATTTATATTTTGTAGTTTTGTTTAATTGTTGAAACAAATGCGTTGTACAATATCACAATTTTTGTTTGTAATTCGGAACAGAAATAATTATGAAATAATTAGATGGAAAATTTTTGCTTTGACAATGATTTCAGATTTTGTGTAATTGTTAATTCGTTTGCACGAAATACAACGATATTTTTATTAAAACGCAAAAATTTATAATTGATTTGATTTTTTTTTTTTTAATTCTTTTTTAAAGATATGTATATTTTTTTCAATTTTTTTAGGGAAAAAATTTTACTTTTTCACATGACGTGTATACCTGTCAAGTACCGTTAATTTATTTATTTAAATGGCGGGTATTTGAGTGAAATTTTTTATTAGAAAATTGTGTAAATTAATAGAGTTATAGCGATTTGTTAAGAATTAAATTTGAATGTATTTTCGCTTTTTTTTCAAATCACCCTTATCAAAGTCTGTCGGAACGATAATTCTGTCAATTTTCAATCATTTTTTTTTTTTTTTACTCGGTATACGTGTAACTGACGGGATTGTCATTATTGTGTCGTATCGTTATTTGATTTTTTGAATTTTTATATTCACGTAAAAAATCAATTACTTTTTTGAAATAGAATATTTAATTTTTTTTTAATTTTTAAAAATTTGAAAATCGGCCCTCGCATACCATAACAATACGGCATGATTCAATAAAATTCCGCCCTTTTCCATATTGAACAACTGTGCGACCCAGAATCGTGTGACGGTGCACACTGTTTCATGCATATGGGTATTCGAAACGAAATTTATAACCGTGCATAATATAATATACCATTTCTGTAATAAAATGATATATTATTCAATAGAATTTCATGCATAAAATAATATATAATTCTATTAAAAAGAAATTGGACCGACCTTGATCTTTTATCGAGTAAAAAGTTTTTTTTCGCGTTAACATTCAACCTATTGTCAATCCGTACCGATTGATCAAACATTTCACGATCGAAACGTTTGTTTCATCAATAAAAGGACCGGCGGAAAAATGGTAAAACAATCATATGGCGTCCCATATATGGATACGTATTATATACGTAGTCCGAGCATTTTGAAAATATTAAAAAAAGTTAATCCCCTTTATTTTTATTTTTATTTTTTCCCATTGTTCGAACAACGATATTAAAGTATTACACTTTGTTGTCATATGTAAATTCGCCAATTTTTTTTTGAACGCAATACACAATCTTTTCGAATCTCTGTTCTCTTTCGACTTTCGAAATTTCAAATTGAAAACTCGTCCCTTATTCGAAACTCGGTCAACAACAAAAGCCAGAAATTATTCAATAGCCCAACCCAAAGCGAACGAAAACGCCGATCACCTTCCGTTCGAAAGCGTTAATATTCGATAATAAAATTTATAATAAAAACCCCCTTTTCACAGAAATCTCGTGCACAATCTGAGCCTGACCGATTTGACCGAGCAGCAGAGGTTGACTTGGTACTCGACCGACAGTGACGTGAAGATGTGCCTGGTGAAGGGCACGCCGGAGGAGAATTGCCAGAACTATATTCGCATCCTCGTCAAGACGGACGCGAACACGTTGCTTGTGTGCGCGACGAACGCGTTCAAGCCGATGTGCCGTGACTACGGGGTGCACGCCGGCAATTACACGATACTGAAGGAGAAGGGTGGCCAGGCGATGTGCCCCTACGATCCAAGGCACAACAGCACCTTCGTTTACGTTGACGGGGAGCTTTACACGGGCACGGTGGCCGATTTCGCGGGGATGGACCCGATCATCTACAGGGAGCCGCTCCAAACCGAGCAGTACGACTCCAAGAGCCTAAACGGTGAGTTACAACAACCTTTTGCATAAGATGCCGCGTATCGTACGATATGACGATTGGAGTCTTTTCTTTTTATCGTCAATTTTTTTTTCCAGTAAACACCGTTAAAACAACGATTTTTCTCGAGCAAATTTTTCATGGCGGCGGTTATTAACCCTTTCGCCACAGGCGACTATGGTCGCTCTGCATAAGATGCCGCGTATCGTACGATATGACGATTGGAGTCATTGCATACATCGAGTATCTTTCTCTGGAAATGTGGCGTCGATATTTTGTTTTAATCGTCAATTTTTTTTCACGAAACACCGTCGAAGCAAATCGAATTTATGAGGCGAGCACTGTCGCCCGTGGCGAGAGCGTTAAGAATTTTTCTTCGTTCGATTGACCGATTAATCGGATTAATCGGATGATTTGAAAGGTGGCGTTTGAAATGGAACGTTGGAGAAAATAAAAAAAAGAGAGAGAGAGAGAGAGAGAGAGAGAGATAGGAGGTGTTTGGTGAAAGAGGAAATGGCGGATGACGTTAACGCGCGATCAAAGATTAAGGATTATGAGGAATAAGGGCGCGACGAGTGTGCCAGCTGGAGCGTTTTCGATGATGGAAAAAGGTCGGTGGCCGGGAAAGAATTTATTACTACGTGTACTGTGAAACGTTCCTGTGAAGCGCTTTTCCACGAGGAGAAGGCACGAAAAAGTTATGCCTTAAACGGGGGAGTGAGAGACAGAGAGAGAGAAGAGTTGCTCGCTCGAACGGAAGCTCGATAGCCGAGCGTTTATCGTTTCGAGCACGCTTACCGGATAATCCAAAACTGGGAACCGTAGAGAGAATTCAGCTGCATTGGTTACGCGCTACTTATGCAAACGGTGCATCGTATGCATAATATAAAAAGTAACGGGACCGGATAATAATGTAAATTCAAAAACCCGAAAAAAAGATTCGAATTAATAACTTTTTAAGAGTCAAGTAAAAAAATGCACGATTTCTGATCACGTTACTGATACTTTTAATTTTGGAAATAAAAAAGTAAACATTCGAGATCAGATCAACCGAATACCATCAAACGTTACCACGTATCTCGCTTTTCGATCGAAAGTTCAAATTCAACAGACAGATTTTGTCGACAAGATTCAACAAGACTCTTTATATTTTCGTGTCAATCTATATTAAGATATTACTTCAATCCTTATCGCGTGATACCCCTATCGTGATACAAAAAAATTGCCAGTATTAATAATCTAGAAATATTCGACAGACACCGCTTTCAGAAGATAAAATACAGAAAGAAACGAATCTTGTTACTTTTCGTATACACACACACACATATAGAAGCGTCATCGGGCGTGATAGACACGCGATATTCGATCTCGAAAATAGAAGAAACTTCGATCCGTTTATTTATATAGTCGAAGTTCTGGACTTGTAAAATGGCTCAGAAATGCCGCGCGACCATGCGGTTTTTAATCCGTAAAGTCTAATTCCGAGATTAACAGCGCGTGCACCGGATTTCGCAGCTCGCCGAGCTGACTTATTATTCCACGATATTATTCCACGGTCCTTCTATATCTCTATAATGACAAAAGTCTTCTCTCCAAGTCCTCGACAACGGAACGTACAACGAAATATATATATATATATACACACGCACAGATGAGAAATTTTAATCCGGATGAAAGAGCTGTCTGGCGGCCCTTGGTCGTCCGCCAACGATTCAACGACCACCGCTCCCTTCCTCTCCGACCGCCCTTCTCCCCCGATCGAGTTGTTATTAACTGGTTTATCAGTTACGTACACCCGTAAATTGCACGTACGCCTCCTTTACATCCCGAAGAGGTTACGGTTCCCCTGCGAATTTGCCGAAACGTTGGAATATTTATTCGGGACCGGGTCACCAAAAGGGTGGGATGGAGAATTATAGCGCCCCGTGGAAATTTTTTTCACGATCGTTGAAAACTTTGGGAAACGGGGGAAGTAAAGAAGTGGAGGGAATGCGTCACCTTATTTCCACGGTTTCACTCGTCCGCTCGAGCATTTTAATTGAACGGTGTACGAACGCTAATCAAGTTTCTCCGTCCGCTGGATAATATTGATTTTTCCCCTCGGTTCGTTGAAAATTCAACTCTTTCTCTCTTTCTTCTCTCTTTTTTTCCTTCCCCTCCTCTCCTCTTCTCGTTCATTTTCGCTCTCCCCGTCTCGCTCATCTCGCTCGGAATTTTCGAATGTAAAAGCGAAAAGTTTGGCACGTGGGAAAAATATATATATATATGTATATGTATTTGATGTGGAGCATTTTTACCGCGAAAATAATTGTACATCGTTACTATTTCCAGCCGAACGATCGTCGAAAAGCTTTCCATCGCGGTCGAGCTTCGTCGAGCATCATCGCGTCGATAATCCATCCATTCATTTTCGATCGAACGATCGATGGTTCCATCGATCCGGATTTTTCTAATCGTGGAATGCAGAATTAGGAGGGAAGGATGAATATCTCCCTTCCCTTCTCCCGTTTTGTCTCCCGACGCGATGAGAAAGACAGTTTGGAGGACGGGGAGGGGGATAAGATGAATCAGCGGGAGTGTAAAAAGGGACGAGGGGTGAGGAGGGGAAGAGAGAATGAAAGAAAATTTATTGGCCGGAGCATGGCAGGATCGGTCGGATATATATACTTACGTGGCGCGCGAGATTAATATTACTTTATGAATCCTAAGAAGCTTATGAAAACCCTGTCAAGTTAATAAATCGATAAAGTTTTCTCACTTTATCGGACGCTCGTGTATACGACTGATCCCCGGAGAGTAGATGAAGTAGTCGATGGAGAGGAGGAAAGAACCGATATAAAATAAAATACGTTCCTTACGTATTCGTGGTCGGCTTACTTTCTCCCCTCCCCTCCGTTACGTCGTCCAAGATGTGTCCCATCCTTCCACACGGTTGGAAATTGATTTTTGCCCTTCGATCTCGCCTTCTCCTCTCGAGGTAATGATTTTTTAACGAGGATCCAATGCCGCCGCCCTAAAACAAGGCCGGATTATCCGATCGCGCGCGCCCCTCGATTTTTCGAGGCTGGCTTACTCGCTACACTTTTCGCTCACGCTGGTAGTCGCAAGATAGAGCGTGGCCTAACTGTATATTTGATCGGCCCATGCCGATTGTCACGTTCGTTTATTCATATAATAAGGGGGAAACCCTTTACGACCGTCATTCGCCAACACAGGGTCATAATACGAGGCACGTTCTAATTGCAGCGCCAAACTTTGTCAACTCCATGGCCCAGGGAGACTTCGTCTACTTCTTCTTCCGGGAAACCGCCGTGGAGTACATCAATTGCGGCAAGGTAAGCGCGACCGAGTTCGACGGTATATCAGTCGTGAATGGAAATTTTCGCCATTTTTCTCGCCGATTCTTTCTTTCTTTTTGTTTTTTTTTTTCTTAATCGCATCCTCGGAAAATGCGCGTCCTCGACTCGAATTTATCGGCGTATATAATAGCCTCTCTTGCGCCGTATATAATTTCGAACGAGGATGCGATTTTATCGATCGAGAGGGAGATACTCTTCTCATCTCTTTCTTTCTTCTCCATTGCAGACCGTCTATTCTCGCGTAGCGAGAGTCTGTAAATACGATCGAGGTGGTCCCCATCGATACCGCAATAGGTGGACCTCGTTCCTAAAATCCCGTCTTAATTGCTCCGTTACCGGAGACTTTCCTTTCTACTTCAACGAGATACGTAAGTAAATCCTCTTTGTATCTATATAATTCGATCTATCCTCGTGGTAAAAGTGAATCGAGCATCCAATTCCGTTTTTTTTATTTCTGTAATAAGTAGGTTAATCGTGGAATTAATTGCCACGAGAATTCGCGTTCGAATGCACAAATGCCTGCTTCTTTTTCAAGAATGCGAAATGCGATTTTTTTTTCGCCACGAATCGCAGCGTCATTGATTTTACATGGGAGGGCACGTTGGAGGGATAAATTTTCCAAAGTGTTGGCTCGTAAACGTCCTCGGGATACGGGCGAACAAAGAGGCTGGGAAATGACGGGGCGCGTTATTTTCAGAATCGACGACGGAATTGATATCGGGCCAGTACGGCAATAAGTCGGCGCAGTTGATATATGGGACGTTCACCACCCCGGTGAACAGCATAAGCGGCTCGGCCGTGTGCGCCTTCTCCTTGCAGGACATCACGGACACGTTCAAGGGCAATTTCAAGGAGCAGAGCGCGATCAACTCGAATTGGTTGCCGGTGCAGAGCACCAAGGTGCCCGATCCAAGGCCCGGCCAGTGCGTGAACGATTCTCGATCCCTGCCCGATCTCACCCTCAACTTTATCCACACCCATTCCCTGATGGACGAGCTGGTGCCGAGCTTCTTCGGTCAGCCCATCGTCATTCGCACCAGTTTCCAGTAAGTTCAACTAGCGATTACGATTTGTTGAAAAAGATAAAGCGTTTCGTGTAGTTGTAATGGAAATACGGGAGGAGACAGAGGGTAGTAGTGGATTCTTTTATTTCTTTCGGTATATTTTAGAATAGCAGTTTCGCGAAGAAATTTCAAAAGTGTATTTTAGACGCAACGTTAAGACGTATAAATATTATCTTAAAATGAATATTTGATTGAGATACAAGGGAACGATATTTCGGGTAATAATAACAAATAATAACAAAACAGTTGAATTGATAACATAAAATATAAAGAGACTCGT
Organism: Apis florea; assembly: GCF_048593485.1. Lineage (NCBI taxonomy): Eukaryota > Metazoa > Arthropoda > Insecta > Hymenoptera > Apidae > Apis > Apis florea. The sequence goes on from NW_028256747.1 coordinate 312,900, forward strand.
TCCCTATTTTCAGTATCGAAAGAATAAGAATCGAAAAATATTTATATTTCGATGCCTCTTCCATTTTTAATTAAACGAAGAGAACAAACATTTTATTTATTTACACGAGATCCGAGTATAATTAGAATCTTTCCAGATATTCAGCCGTCGCGTTACAAATATTCTCGAAATATTACCATATTCGCTTATACTTCTTTCAAAATTTTTTTTTTTTTTTTTTTTTTCCCTTCTCGCGTACGAATCGATCGAATCCAACAAACGAATCGAATACAGTTACAGGTTCACGCAGATCGCGGTCGATCCCCAGGTGAAGACTCCGGGCGGCAAGACGTACGACGTGTTGTTCATCGGGACGGACAACGGGAAGGTGATCAAGGCGGTGAACGCCGAGTCGGCGGACACTCACCTGAAAGTGAGCCCCGTGGTGATCGAGGAGATCCAGGCGTTCCCCTCGACGGTGCCCGTGCGAGGCATCAAGGTGGTGAGGGCCTCGCAGGCGGGCGACGGCCTCGAGGACGGCCGACTGGTGGTGATCGCCGACAGCCAGGTACAGGCGTTGAGGCTGCACCGTTGCTACAGCGACAGGATATTGTCGTGCGGCGAGTGCGTGGCCCTGCAGGACCCGTATTGCGCCTGGGACAAGGTGGAGGGCAAGTGCAGGGCGTTGGTCGGGCCCGCGGCCACCGACGCGAGCAGATTCCTTCAGAGCGTGGCGACAGGGCTGCACGCCTCCTGCCCGCCCAGCAAAAGTCTGAACAAGGATGCCGGCAGCGTTGGCGCCATCTCCGCGAACCAGAATAAATTCCCACCCGACTCGATGATCCCCAACAAGGAAGGCCAAGGGGGAGAGATCATCAATATCATGCAGGACGAGGAGCAGGACAATTCAGGTAGATATTGGATGGATATTGGAAGGAAAATGTACGACAAAAATTTTATTTTAACTCTTTGCGCTCCGACTCTTCGCCACCACTTGGATTGATGCAGCAATTCGAGCGACAATATTTATTTATTCTTGATTTTTTTAAAAATATCGCTACACGATTTCTAAGCTCTTTGAGTGTAATCTTATAAAGTGTAGAATAATATACTATTAAATTTTGAAAGTTGGATTTTTATCTGAAATAACACCGTCTCGGATCGAACTATTTTCGGCGTTAATCCGATTTTGACATTCGTGGCGATAGAAATATTATTTCCAAAGTTTCTGCAAGGTTTGCAAACGTAATGAAATTAGTTCAAGTGGAGATGAGTTTGATCTTTCGTTGTTAAATAACGAAATGATTTCTATTCATTAAGAAATTGACGACAGGGAGAAAGAATATATAGTAATGAAAATTGAGATGCCGTAAGAGAAGGAGAAAAATAAGAATAATAATAGACTGTGAATGTGAGAACAAGTTATTATGGGATATTAAGTCCAAGATGAATTCTTCGAATTATTAAATAATGAAATTATTTCTATTCGTTAAGAAATTGATAATAGAGAGAAGGAAGATAGTGATAAAAATAGAGATGTAGTATAAGAAGATGAAAAATAAAAGAACAATGGACAATAAATGAGAGAGCACGTTATTGGGATATATTTATAGTTTGTAACGATATTTTATTGCGATACCTGACAAACCTAGGATTCATCTTGGTAAATGTTTTATAAAATATCATACAAAACAAAAATATAGACTTGAAATATTTAATTTAAATAAATTAAATTTTGTTTATTTATACGTAAAGATAAATATAAAGATATTAAAATATAAAAGTTAATTTGCGTGTGAAATCTTTTAAATTAGTTGTAAAAAATTCTATCGAACGCATCGAACGTGTGTGGGGAAACTGTCTGGAGTTGCTCGTTCGCCGGAGCGCAAAGAGTTAAAAGATAAAACTTTTTTCGAATGGATCGAAGAGGAGGAAACGGTATCGGAAACGAAACGAGCTTTTATCTTTTCCCAATTTTTATTTTATTTTACACACACCGCGACTTTCGAATTTTTAATCGACGAATTTCTGGATTGACGCAGGTCCGGAAGTATCGGCGGCCGACTCCCCGCCTCCGCAATACTCGGTGGAGACCCTAGTGATGGCCGTGGTAGCTGGCGCGTTGGCCGCTCTGTTGGTCGGGTTCGTGGCCGGCTACCTGTGCGGCAGGAAATGTAGAAAGGACGAGGACGATAATCTGCCGTATCCGGACACGGAGTACGAGTACTTCGAGCAGCGGCAAAACGTGAACAGGTAGGGTTGGCAGTAAACTCTTCTCCCTGGTTGCGTTATTAATCCTGGGCGGAACATTGCAGCAGGCTAGCGCCCGAGCCGAAATTATTGCCCCAGGAGGAGGTGACGTACGCGGAGCCGGTGCTGGTCCCGCAGCCGCCGAAGCTCCACTCGCCGAAGGGGACGATGCGTAAACCGCCGCCGACCCCGACGGAGACGCTGTTCCAGTTCCCGGACGGGTACGGGTTCCGCGGGGCGAGGGACAACTTCGGCACCCTGCGCTCGCACCAGGGCGACGCGTATCGGCGCAACGACGGGTTCGCGACCACCCGCAGCGTGAAGAAGGTTTATCTCTGAGAAACGAGCGAGGAGGGAGGTGGCCGCCACCGGAGCTTAGGGCGGCCAGCGCGCAACCGGCACAACGCGACCACGGCGGCAAGGAGTAGTCGCGCTGTGACGTCTGGGGGACAGTCGAACCGCGAGCTCGCGGGGCCGAGGGCGCTCGAGTCGCCCTCGCCACCCTCGAGCGTTTCGTCCAGTTCCCCGTCTCCTCCCTCCTCGTCACCCTCGCCGACCCTCGTACCGATCGCCATGAGCGGCGGTGGCTCGCCCCCGCCGCCGACACCGCCCTGCAGCTACATCTATCGATCATAGTCGTCGTCGACCACGTCGGCGTCACCGCCGCCGTCGTACTCCGCTTCTTGTTACGCGACGCCAGCCGCTGGGACGCCGTTCTACAGCCCAGCCGCGCGTCCCGATCCTGTATAGTAGCGTGTTCCCATCCTCCGCCCCCCCCCCCCCCCCTCCCGATCGATCGATCGATCGATCGACCGACAGTTCTTGGATTCTCGATCATTTCTTGAAAACTTTCCCTTCTTTTTCGTCTCCTTTCGTTCCTTGCGCTCCCGCTCTCGGAATCGGCCGGGGCCAGTCGATCCGCTCCAGGATCAACGAGCGATAGTAACCACCAACCACCACGCTTCGTCGAGGAAGATCCTGAGAAGAAGAAGAGAGAAATATATATATATATAGTATATATGTTATTCCTTGGAAAAGAGGAAGGACGATTGAGACGAAGGCGCGTTGATCGACGGGATGGTGCGTCGAATCGTTCGCGATGGAATCGTGGCGATCTCCGCCGTTTTAACGATCGTTTATTAATATATTATTATTATTATTATTATTATTATTATTATTACTATTACTATATTATTATTATTATTATTATTATTACTATTACTATTACTATTACTACTATCGACGATACCGCGCGTAGTATTACGACAAAGGTTACTTCTCGTGAAGTCAATTAAAAGAGACTATCGTCGGACTCGACTTGCGATTTTTCTAATAATGTTGTAATAATATTTAAACGCGAGTGATTGACCAGTGCCATTATTGTTCGCGTAATACTACCGCGTGCCTCGAATAAAAAAAAATTAAGGGATCGCGCGCGATTGTTTAACGATCTTGTTCTTGCTCTTCATCAACGTTCTCAACGAGAATTTTCGGTCGAGAAAGGAAAGGAGATATATAATAACCATTGGACTTCGTAGTCACGGCACCGTGTGCCATACATACGCACACACACACACACACACACACACACACACACACAAATACACTCACACGATCAACGGATAAAATCGCGGAGATCGTCACGTCGCCACGAGGCACGATGTGTTGGTTAATCAGGCAAGACTCTCTTCGAGTGTCGGGCAGTTTGACGGAAACGGAGTTACCGCCGAGAGATTCCCACGGATTCCTAATTTTTCTCGTACGTTTCGGAAACGCGCGTTTCACCACCTGCACATATACGTAATACAGAGAGATGATAGAGCGAGAGAGAGAGAGAGAGAGAGAGAGAGAAAGAAGAGAAGAAGAGAGAGAGCGTGCGTGTGTGAGATGTTTAAAAGAGGAGGTGTTAATTTAGGAGACGACATTAAGAGAATTAGCCAGAGAGGAGGAAGGAAGGAAGGAAGGAAGGAAGGAAGGAAGGAAGGAGGCATATAGGACTTGCATGTAAATAATTCACGTTATATACAAGAAAAAAGAGATAAAGAGAGAGAGAGAGAGAGAGAAGAAACAAATAACATATACGAAGGAGTTTAATAAAAAAGAGTTCTATGAGCTGCAGTGATGTGTGTGTAAAGGAAGAAGGAAACGAGAATCAGTCCATCTGTGAATCTGGGCCCGATGGTTGACACGTAGACATCTATCTTAAAGTGCTTCTTATTTCAGTGTGTTTAGAAGTAACGCGTATGTGATATATACTATATATGACGAGGTGTTTTTCTAGGCGTTTGAGAGAAAGCGGGAGAGAAAGCGAGAGAGCGAAAGGAAGCGAGCGAGCGAGAGAGAGAGAGAGAGAGAGAGAACGAGAGTGTGTGTTTGTGTACGCGTGAGAGAGAGAGTGAGAGAGAAAGAAAGAGAAAAACGGTGAGGAGAGATGTACAGTATCACTCTCTTCGACGAATTTCAACTAAGAAACGATGATGGATGGCGGCGATGAAAACTCGACGATCCTTTGTTCACAAGAATTCAACGGCCGTGCTGTTCACGAAACAATCGCTTTTTTCCTCTCTCCCCCCTCCCCCTCAAAAAAATTAATCTCGATTCAACGATTCCGATATTTTTCCTCCTCTTGTTCATCCTCTTCGAGACGCATCGTCGTCTGATCATCGAGTTAAATCACTTTTAAACCACGAGTTAAAAATGATTCCTGATTCTGTGAACAATCGAGCGAGAGAGTCGTCACAAGCCGCCTTCGTTCACTTTCTCATTTTATTATCATTTCTCCGTTCTTGTTCGACACGCACACAATTACACCGGATTTTACACGAGGATTTTTAACAACAAAAATGTTTGTTAAACAACGGCGTTTTTTCATACGAATTATATACGAGTATAATAATCGGTCGAAAGACCCCCGATCGACTCTTTTTTCGATTGAAAAGGAGAGAGAGAGAGAGAGAGAGAAAAAAAAAAATAACGAATAAAGGCCCGCCGCTTCACACCGCCTCCCCTCAACAATGGTAAGACTGAAAAGAATCCCTGGAGAAAAAAAGAAAAAAAAGAAAAAAAAAAAAAGAAGAAGAGGGCGCGGGCCTCCACCATCCGTTCATCTTTAGAGTAACCAAATGTTAGATCGGCATCGACGAACACGGTTTCCTTTTTTTGTCGACAGTACAAATTTCGAAATAACACGAGGAGGGAGGAACGTTTGGCCACGTTTCACGGTGCAAACGACAAGAAGAGCGCCTTTCTTCTCCTTCTCCTGAAGAAGAAATGAAAAAAAAAAAAAAAAAAAAAAAAAGAAGAAGAAAAAAGAGAGAAAGAGAAATAATAATAATAATAATAATAATAGTAATAATAATAGTAATAATAATAATATTAATAATAATAATAATAATAATAATAATGATAATGATAATAATGATAATCAACGCAAGGGCCTGCGGGATTCATACACGTTCCTGGCAAAAGACTGTTGTTCGCATGCGTCCAAGAAAGAAGGAGGATGCAAGGCGTCGTCCATCCTGCGCGTGAAACGAAACAGGTTGACAAGGGGGAAAAAAAAAGAAAGGGGAGACTCGATTTATATATATACACACACACACACACGTTATCACACACACACACACACACAAACACACATACGCGCGCGCGCGTAGATACAAGTGCGCGCGTTTCGAAGCTGCCATGTATTTATCGACCCGACACTTCTCGTCGTTGCAAAATATCTAATTGTACACCTCCGGTGTAGGTAGAGTATTTTTAATCGGCTTGTTTTCACTTTGTCGGAGAGGAATGGACGTTTTCTAAGTTTGATACGACGATACTAGAAGAGAGAAAAAGAAAAAAAAGGAAAAAAAAAAAAAAAAAAGAAGTAATAAAACCGAGTTCGCGCGTTTTATCCGATTATAAGATTCTACTAAAGAAAAAGAAAAAGAAGAAAAAAAGAAAATCCCTTAGTGATCCTTCTTGCGAATGGAAGACTCAGGCACGATACCAAAGATATTACTTATACTAGGGCACCGTTGGTCGTTGCGATGATGATTGATGATTGTATCATAGAGGCGCACAAAATGGAAAAGAAAAAAAAAAAATTAAAAAAGTAATAATAATAATAATCGTTAAGGGATTGCTGACCCCCCGCACAAAAATCGGATGTATGAAATAGAGAAACAGTCGGAGAAACAGTGAGAGAGAGATCCTCTTTCACCCTTCTTTTCAACGTTCTTTTCACTTTTCATTTCTCGTTCGATGATTTCCTTGTTAAAGAATCGCGAGGATTGATTGATTCAAGTTGCGGTTCCGCGTTTATAGCGAGAACCTATACGAAAATGCCCTGATCGATGCCATTGTTTTAAATTGCATTTCTCCCTGCATTACCCGTCGTGTTGTAGGCCTTCTTATTTGCATTGAGCGAAGGGAGGGGTGAAGGAAGGGAGAATGGTACAACGGTTTCGCTCGCGGAAGATGGACGGTTGATGATCGAGGGATGATCGTGGAACGGAATGAAGCGTAACGAAGGAGAGAAAGATCGAATCGCGCGCCACGTGTTGGAATCGAGTAATGGATGAATGGATGCGAGAGGAGAGAAAGCGGTTGCTGTAACGATTTCGAAATCGTTTGGAGAGATATTTTTTTTTTTTTTTTCGGGACGAGCATTTTTATTGTCGAGCAACGTGAAATTTGGAACAATAAGAGGATGATGGCAGGGATAATCGAAGAGAGGGAGGGGTGAAGGGAGGGAGGGAGAGAGAGAGAGAGAAGATAATGATAAACGAGAGAAAAAAATCAGAATTTTTATGATAATCTTAACGATATTTATAATCGAACGTTGATACTTCTAATAAGAGTTAAAAAGGGACAAAAATGGGGAGGGGGAGACGTTTACAGAGATTCGTGTTAAACGTGTTCAAAGGAGCTCGCGCGTTCGTGTTGTTTAAGCCAATAAGGAACGGATTCCATCCAAGAAACAAAAATAAAAAAAAAAAAGAAAGAAAAAAAAAGAAAGAAAGAAAAAAAGAAACAAAAAAGGAAGATTTGATTCGCGATGTCGTTAGTTGCGTGGACGAATTTTTCTTTTTTCTTTTTTCCTTTTTTTTTTTCTTTTTTTTTTTCCTCCTAATCTTTTTCGATTAACTGAACTTCTTTTCGTTAAGAAACCGGAAATAATGTAATACGCGAGTCACGAAGAAACGAAGAAATATTCGGGACAAATTTGAGTTTATCGAGTTTCATGCATTATTTTATTTCTCAGTCGCTCGATAAGTTGACATTCTTTTTTTTTTTCTTTTACTCTTCCTTCCTTTTCTTCTTCTTTTCGTTTATTTGTTTCTTGATTACTTTACCGATTTTAAACGGTATTTATTTTTAACGGGAGAGCGAAAAACGAAACGAAAGAATAGAAGGAGAAAGAAAGAATAAGGAGTTGAAAGATTAAAAAAAAAAAAAGAAAAAAGGAGAAAGATAGATGACGAGAGAATGCGCGTGTGCTTGATCGTGAAAAGTTTAGCCAGTTATTACGATTATAAATTGAGGAAAAAGAAAAAAAAATTAGTTAAACGTACGGGGTCTTCCCCGTTTGAGGGGAAACGGCTCCGATTAGATGATCGCAGCATGTATGAGAGACAAGAGTTTTTGATGATGAAAGCTTAGACGTAAGTAGAGGATTAGCGAACGGTATATATATATATATATAAATATATATATAAATATAAATATAAATAAATATAAATATAAATATAAATAAAATATATATATATATATAGAACGCTTGAAACGTATATTAATATTATAACTTTTTATAAATATATTTTTCCGTCGAAGTCTAGCCTAGTTGGATACATACACGGTTATTAACGACTATTAATTTATCCGATCTGATTACTATATCGAGGATCTAGTGTTAATTCGAACATTTTAGACGTCATAGTTTTACATGATAGGCGAAGTTGTACGAATTTGTAAGTGGCTCGAAATGTGAATGAGAAAGATTAAGAAACCGGATTAAGAACGAGAGCCGAGAGAATGGAATAAGAGAAGAATGAGAGAGAGAGAGAGAGAGAGAGAGAGAGAGAGAGAGAGAGAGAGAGAGAGAGAGAGAATACATTAGTACCTAACGTTATGAAATTTGAACTACTAGCGTTGAGCCACTCGCAGAAAAGGGTGGTCAGCTTAGCCGCTTCGTGATCATTCATCGATCGGCATCGATCTACTCCCCTCCCCTTCCCTCATCCCCTCTCCCTCTTCGTCGATATTTCTCGAGCCGAGAAATAATAAAAATCCCTCGAATCGAGGCGAACGTCGATATATATATATATATGTTATATATATTATATCATTCGCGCCTCATCTCCCCTCACTTTAGAAGATCGATCGAGACGAGTGTCCACGAAGCGACCAGTCTCCGCCCCCCTTTTTTTCGTGCTTTGTAATTAAGTGAGAAACTAAAGAAAGAAAAAGAAAGAAAAAAAAAAGAAAAAGAAGAAAAAAAAGAAAAAAAAAAGAGAAAAAGAAGAATGCGAGAATCGAGACGGAGAGTTAAAAAAAAAAGGAGTGGAGAATGCAAGGCTTAAAGAGAGTGAGTGGAAGAACGAGAGCGAACGAGAGAGAGAGAGGGAGGAGAGAGAGCGAGTGCGTATATAACCACGTATACATAGTCTGCATATACACGATCACATCCTTCTTTTTTCATTTCTCTTCTTCCGTTTCCTTTTGATTTTTCCAGAGAAAAAGTAAACGAGAGAGAGAGAGAGAGAGAGAAAGAGAGAGAAAGAGAGCGAGAAGAAGCGTGCGTGAGAGTGGAGTTGGAGAGAGTATGATGACGAGAGCCCGGTACCAAAAATGGATGCCCCGAGTCCCCCTCCGAAGAAAAAGAAAAGGAAAGGAAAAAAAGAATATGAACGAAATGAAATGAAATTCATAAACGCGGCACGGGCTCTCGTTTACGCGTACTTGATACACGAGCGAGCACTAATCACCGCATGTAAAACGCTAATAATTAATAATTACCGATTAACTACCAAGTAATAATCAATACTGTTAACTAAAGTAATAAACGCGATCGCGATTTACCAGAGGATTTTTAAAGGGCGAAACAAAATGAACACTAATAGTATTTATCAACGATAAACGTAACGAGAACGTAACACGTATTTTGCTTCTTCCTAATACAGTGCCGTTTACGCTATTTTTTACTTGTAACTGATAGAGCGAGAGAGAGAGAGAGAGAGAGAGAGAGAGAGAGAGAGAGCGAAAGCAAGCGAGAGAGAAAAAGAAGGGGGGAGAGGAGGGCGAGCGGCGCGGCCCTGCTATCCCTTCGCAACAAAATATTTCGCGAGATCGTGCGATTCGTCGAATGTCGATGTGAGAGGGAGAGGAAAGAGAAAGGAGCGAGAAAAAAGAAGAGAGGATTGAACAGAACGAGTCGAGTTTCTATTTATAGAGCGAAGCTATTGTAAAAAGAAAAGAAAAGAGGAAAAAAAAAAAAAAAAAAGAAAACGCGACTGTTAAAGTAGAAGACTGTGACTCTGCCGCGTGTTTCGTCGACGCGTAAACGCGATTCGTAAACCATTTGTTGTTCGAGGGTAAAAACGTTGGGTCGATTGATCGATTCGTCGAGGGCCTTTGTGCGTCGTTTGTAAGAAAAAAAAAAAAAAAAAGAAGAAGAAAAGTATCGTATTAATTCGTAGAAATTTTGCCCTCGCCATAAGGGCTGGCTCTTTTATCAACGTTTCAGATCGATCAGCCTCTCGTGTTTCCCTCCCCCGCCCTTGATTTACCCCGCAGTCGCGCGAGATCTCGTGTTTCTTGTCCTCTAGGCAGCGCGTAATTGCATCCATTGTCAATTAGAACGGAATCAACGGCATAATTTTTCAGTCGTTTCTGTCGCAATCTTTTTCAAACTTGTCGCGTCTGCGAGTTCTCCTCTTCCCGATTTTTTCACCGTGGAAAAAAAGAAAGAAAGAAAGAAAGAAAGAAAGAAGAAACAACGGGCTACAAACCGCAATCGTCCAGAGGACAGAGGAAACATGGACTGACTGACGGGTGAAATTTTGCGTGGCGAGAGTCACGAATGAAAAATTGGATATGGGAGGGGGCCTTTGACTTAATATTATTATCGCGCACGATCGTGCGACTCGCAGTAATTTATTAGTGAGAACACCATTCGAAACGACGATCGAGAGGGGGAGAGAATGGGGAGAATGCGTGTGTTGTGTGAGTTGTACGCTAGTAGTTTATGCGTGGAATTTCGTTGAAAGAATGAGAGAGAACGAGAAGAAAAGGGAGGAGCGAAAATTTTTGGCGCGACGTTTCGATAGCGCGATAAAAATTCCATTTGTTCACGGCGACCACCCGGGACCATTGGGATCCCACCATTGGTGGGATAAAAAGTTCGCGGGTGGTCGGATCGATTTTAAAAGAGTACAGTACCGGGGGGAATGAGAATAATAATTAATAATAATAATATTAATAATACTAATAATAACGATATTGCATTAATACCGAAGGTATATTATTGCCGATAATTATATTGTAACGACACGAGAATGATATTATATAATACTCTTTATAAACGCAGGAGATGATTATGTAACGCGGTGAAATACTGAGGATTACCGAGGAGTGAACCGTGAATTGAAAACGAGAGAGAGAGAGAGAGAGAGATCGTTATGCTGCAAGAGAATGGAAGATGGAGACAGAATGAGAGGGAGAGATTGGGCGAGAGATCGCGATTGAGATTGAAAGGGATCGAGAGAGAGAGAGAGAGAGAGAGAGAGACTGAGATGAAATGGAAGAGTGGTAAGTAGTTTTTTTCGCAGTAGGTTGACGATAGAGACACGGCACGTCTAATATTAACGAACAAAAAATAATAATAATAATAATAATAATAATAATAATAATAATAATAATAATGATTAAAAAAGTAAAGTAAAAAAAAAAAAAAAAATATCATAACGCGAAAAAAAGGTACAGTAGTGATTTACTATCGGCTGACACGTAGTGTGAATGCTGACATAGAGGAGAAGCATGCTGGCAACGAGTGCTTTTGTGGATTCCGGATAGACGGATGTTGGGGAGGGGATAGGGAAGGACGATGATTTCGGCTCGATTTCGCTATCTTCCAAGAACGATCGGACGATATTTCTATAAGAATATGGTATATAATAACTGGCAGAAACGATTGTTGACCCGATTTTAATTCAATAGCGAGAAGGATGGATTTTCCACGGTGTCGTTAACCTTCCCCGGTCTCGTTGCGACGATCGCTAAAGACGCGTTTCGCGACACTTTCTTTCCTTGAGACGAGAATTCTTCTCGGTATGCGTGGGTGTAACAAGGATGAATGAAAACGCGAGGGAAAGAAGGGATTCGTTTCCATTACCGTATTGCGTCTGTTATGCCTGACATAGTTCGCTATTAAGAAAAAGAAGAAGGCGAGGCATTCGTGGCGAAAGAAAAGAGGGAAAAATGAATCTGCGAGAAGGAAGGAAGGAAGGAAGGAAGGAGCGAAGGCGAGCCGAGGCAGGAAAGATCGAGCGGGAGGAATGGAAGAGAGAACGTGGTGTTATTGTGAGAGGAAGAGAGAGAGAGAGAGAGAGAGAGAGAATGAGTGAGTGCGTGAATGAGAGTGAGAGAACGAGAGAGAAGAATAAGAGGGTGGCGAGCGAGGGAGAGAAAATGAAGAGGAGCGATTGTAGATTCGGAAAGTCACTTAGCCAGCAGACTGCTGTTCATAGTGCCCTGTTATAGTGGGTTCCCTAGGCAGAGCGGCAGAGACGCGATTAAAAAGCGAAAACAAGAGAGGCGGACAAGAGGGAGAGGCGGAAGGGAATCAAGTTGTTGGGGAAAAGAGTGCGTGAGCGAGGAACGAAATGTCGGGAATCGGATGAAATAAGCGCGTGGCACCGACCATCGGATACCATAGATTCCTTTTGTACATTTTTTTTTTTTTTTTTCTTCTAAACAATTTTGATCGAAGACGAACACGCGATCGTGACAACACAACTACTAATTAATCGTGACAAACTCGTCGATCCACGATCGAAGTCCCATCCCCGTTTTCGACCGACTTTTCCTCGCCCCTCGCCGATTCTTCGACGTTTTCGACGAATATTTTCTTTCTTTTTTCCAAATCGTATTTCGAAAGGGGTGATCGCAAAGGTGATCCCTGTACCGTTCGATGCTCGAAAAACAAATGCGTGAAAAACGAGAGAAAACGAGAGAGAGAGAGAGAGAAAGAGAGTGCGTGAATTTTTTTCCATTCAACGAACCTCGATTTCGCGTTTAATGAACGATATATTATATAGATGCGATATATTATTGATTACTACGACTATTTACGACTAACACGAGTGACGACAGTTAACGACGACAGCATTGTTACCGTTATCACTGCTATCGCGTTCAAAGGGCAAAGCTCCGTCGTTGGATCGTTGGGTTTCGATGATCGATCGGTATTCCGGGATATCCACTTGACCGTATACTATTCGCGAATCGATCGGGTGCGGGGATGGTATATTCGAATCGTGGACAAAAGCTCTCTACGCTCGAGCCACTCGAGGCTTAATCAGGTTTAAAAGAAAGAAGAGAGAGAGAGAGAGAGAGAGAGAGAGAGAGAGAGAGAGAAAGAAAGAAAGAAAGAAAGAATCGTAGCTTGGTATGTATAAAAAACAGAGGTACTCCGCTCTCTGCCCACGGGACCCTGATCTATTTTTCAGAATACGCTATTGTGATTATTACTATATGATAACATTTAAAGAAAGAAAAAAAAAAAAAAACACTAAAATCACAAAAAACACCTTGTACTATTGTTTATTATACGATTCTGACGATGATTATTTATAATGTTAATAATCTATATTAACGATAATTACCGCATTATACCATTATTATATTTAGTACTATTTAGAGAGTGAGGCTGCTACTATATTAATGAATTAAGTACTAAGTAACGGATTAAGTAATTCATTAGACTTTATATATAAATATATAAATATTACTAAACATACTCTTCGCGTCAAACTGCGTTTATCGGTTTTCTCTTCGTATACACGTTGATTTCCTATACATATACGAAATATATATATAAATATATAAATATAAATATACATAAAGTATCGAATAATCACACAGTACGACTGCCTCTGACTCGATTTTATTTTCCGGGCGCTTGTTCAGTCAGCGTTACGAAACGTTCTTTCGTTTTACCCATTTACATTCGACGACTACGTTATTTTATATATCATAATAGACATAGACTGTACCACGAAATATTAAGTAAAAATAAATTTGATTAGGTAATAAAACAGCCGCGTCTCCTTCTTTCTTCGTCGATTCCTTTTTCTTCATCATCGATTCTTCGTCTGTTGTCCAAGACCAAGGGATCAAGGAATTTTGCGCAGAAAGGTAGTGAGAAAGGTAGTGCATACAATTGGCAAAAGTTTGAAATCGCTTCGAAAGAAAAAAAAGAAAAATTTTCCAAATTAATCATTTTCTTTTTAAACGCTTGATTTCAAACTTTTGGCGAACGATGCGATATGAAATAAATCAACGCACACACAGAATTTCCATTTTTTTTTTATCCACCTTTATTTAATCGTAGCATATACTATTTCAAAGATTCGTAAGTACGATGTAGATAAAAAAGTACAAATATTTACAAAATATTGTAAAAAAGAAATCGATTACAAAACGCCTAGGGATATGAAAAACGTCGTGTAAAAATGGATCTTGAGTTCGCTGCTCGCTTAACACTTTTCTCACCGTGTATGACTAGACATTAGACGTAATTAGGTCGCTTCGTTAAAAATTACTGGCGCAGCGTTTGTTCGGCGACGGTGTGTCAACCACGTCAATCCTTCGTCTTATTTCGCGAACCGAAAATCGTTGTTCCGAAATCAATCGGTGAAGCGAAGTCACGAATGTCCTGCAAAAACTGAAACGCGCAACATTTACTTATCTTACTTACGAGTCGAATCGATAATGAGAAAATCCTAGTATTCCATGTATTGTTCAGGTGTGATCAAATTGCGAAAAACGCAGGAGAAACGAGTTCAGAACGAATTTTCTCGAGAGACGACGAGAAAAATCGACGGGTCGACGACCGAGAACCCGGGAAATTCGATCGGCGAATGATATCAGCATCGGTTAGATCCGTGATAACTCGTGACTAACTTTGCCTTGCAACGATTACGAACCGCCAGTCAAGGTTTGCTGCAAGGTATGTTCCTAACGTATTTTTAATGTTTATATTACAAGAATATTTCTTGGCGTATACTGCGAACATTTAGGAAGCATTTGAAAATTCAGGCCGGACGCTTTTGCCAGCGCAATCGCGAACGTTGTCGCTGATCGATCGATTACTTTCTTGTCGATTACTTGCTTATCAAAGAGATCAAAGAGGCTTCGATTATATTAAGAGGGGAGAAAAAGTGATGAGATTCGTAATTTTTTCCGACAAAAATTTTATCCCCTGACACAACGGATTTTAAACTTTAAAGAGCACAGTCAAAATGATTTTTCAAAGTAAAATGCAAATTTTATCTCGAGGATGGAATTTTAGAATTAATTAATTAATTAAAATACAGTGTGATCCCAATTCAAGAATCTATATTGATAAAAAGGAGTGTGCGCGATGAAAATATATAAAAGTATAAAAAAAATCGACGACAACGTTCGAGACGCCCTTGCAAAATTATGAATTTACGTAGGCACGGGGGAAAAGATCCCCTCCCCTTTTCCTACATACAAATATCTTCGATGCGACAAGGGTGCATTAAATTAGGGAATGGTCGTATTCGCTATGATTATGTGAACGTTTAACATTACAGAGATTACTCATTGGCAGTGTTTATCTTACTGTCTCGTACATCTATATGCGTATATGATACATAATATATTGCGTGAACGTATACAGAGCTGAGGATAACTTCGAATACTGATCAATCTTCCCTCGTATACGAGCCAGTATCGACAGATCGATCGAAGAGAACGGTCATTATCAATTACTATCGATGTTTCAATTTCAAGACAGCCAGCTCTGTACGTCGTGTATACACGCGCGATCTTTTGCGCGAATTATTATTATTATTATTATTATTATTATTATTATTATTATTATTATTATTATTATTATTATTATTATAATGATCGTAGTATCGTATCCGAAATAGCACATAATATCTAAGGACACGGATACACCTGAGAATAAAATTCTCGAGAGATACTTTCTTATTAATTGGATATATCTCATCTTGCATTGAGAATGGAGATCGTTCGAGATTAATTTCCACTGTCTAACCATTAACTTTAGCATTTATCGAAAAGGTCGATTCTCAACACGATTTCCTCTCTCGAAAGAAATAACACTCTCGAGATTATTTCTCGAATGCATCCTCGCCCTGACGCAATCGTTATATCGAATATTCTTTCCGAATTGTAAAACCGTGATCTATAATCCCTTTACTAATCCTGTGAAAGAAAAAAGAAAGAAAGAAAAAACTTGTTCGCGCGGCTCGTGATTCTTTCGAATCGTTCGTTCCTTCGTGAATGAGATATCAGAGAAAACAGAGACTAAACGGATAATAAATTGTCCGAGTCGAGAATCAAATCTTCGAACGAAGTCGAAGATTCTTCGATTCGAAAGAATCGAATGAAGAAGAAACGGAACGAAGTGAATTTTGTTGGCACGAAGTGAATTTCGCGATGCGTATTCAAACAGACGACGCAGACTTTTGGATATGTTCTCGAGAAAGGCAGGTAGATTCTTGAATTTCGACGTGACCCGACGTAAAGTCATCTTATATAGCGTTCTTATTTATAATATTGACAAGCACACAAAGATTTTCCAAAGATCGAACAAAAAAAGGAAACAAGAAACAATGAGAACGGTAGCGTTGCGATCCTCTTTTAAATATCTCTCTCTCTCTTTCTCTCCCTCTCTCTCTCACTTTCTCATCTCTCTCTCTCTCTCTCTCTCTCTCTCTCTCTCTCTCTCTCTCTCTATGAAAAATGAAAAACTCGAATCTCGCGATTTGTTACTTAACGAACAAACTTAAGCTTACACGGTATGTACAAGGCCGTTTTGTTTTTTTTTTTTTTTTTATCTTGTTCGAGTCGACATCGAGCAATCGTTCCTGGCTATTTTCCTCCCCCTTTTCTTATCGCGTTGCGCCACACAAGATGACCCGTGGCCAACGGTCCACGATTCCTCCGAAACACCGAGTTCGATATTCGATATACGCGAGCAACGATATTTGCTCACCTAATCATCTTATCCCCTGTTACGCACACGTTATATGTATAATATTTATATATTATGTACGTGTCTCTCTCTCTCGCACAAGACGCCAAGTGTAGACGCTATAAATAATCCTTAAGCCTTAGAACCTTAACGGGAAATACAATAGTTGTGAATTAGACGTGAATTAGGCGGGATATAAAAATCGTCGTCATTCGTTCAACGTTGATATGGTCGTGGTACTTTCTTGCAACGATGATGCATTCACACTCCTCTATGTATATATAGCTTGCGGATTTTCGTGTCGATGGAAAAAAAAAAGGAAAAAAAAAAAAAAACGACACTATATAGTATAGCGTATCTTACGAATATTCGATGTGCTGTGATCGATATATCTATCGTTTACACTGATATTGAATATTAAATATTGCGTTTACAGTCGTATAATATTTGTAGCGGATCGTACGTGATCAATCGTGTTAATTAAATCCGACGTTAACAGTCATTGGAGCGGATCCCTTTCTTTTTTTTTTTTTTCTTTTCTTTTCTTTTCCTTTTCTTTTCTTTTGTGAGAAATAAATTATATTATATCCTTACCGACCTAATGGACGCGAGAGAATACCGCGGACACGAGTAATGGATCGGGCGGAATCGTCGATGGACTGGCGTGTCTGGGGACGATTGTTATTCACCAAACCGTGGTGTGGATAAAGCAACCGCGCGATTATTATCCCTGTCGAGGTAGACCCTCGATTTAGAGCCTCGTGGCGTCGTCGATCATCAAATCTAGAGACAACTGTCGACGACAATTTCACCTATTTTCGAGACGACCTCGTCGAACGTCGGTCTCTCCCTTGGGTCGTTGGCCCAACATTGAGCTTGAAGTTCTTGCAAAGCGGGCGGCGCGGCCTTGTGCGGCTTCCACGCGAGGGTTTGAGCTTTGAGCGCGGTCAACACCGACTCGTCGTTCATCTTGTTGAACGGCAACTCACCCTGATGGAACATCTCCCATACGAGGCAAGAGAACGAGTACACGTCGCTCTTGGTCGAATATTCGTCCTCGTAGACCGCCTCGTAGGGCAGCCATCTCAACGGGATCACTTGGTTTCGGTGCTTGGTGTATTCCTGTTGGTACGGTTCTTTGGTCATGCAGGGCAACGAGATCTTGATGGTCAGGTTGCTGGCGATCAGACAGTTTCGGGCGGCTATGTCCTTGTGGACGAGGCGGGTGTCGGCGAGGTGCTTCAACCCTTTGGCCGCCTGGTTGGACAGGGAGAGGATCTGCGCGACGGAGAGTTGGGGCGCTCGCGGTGGTTTCGACTCGTGCGTGGGGCTCGAGGTGTTGTCCTTGCGCGAGGCGATCAGGAATTGCTTGAGATCGCCCCAATCGGTGTACTCGAGGATCATGTAGTCCGGTTCCTCCTCGCGGCACAGACCGATCAGTTTCACCACGTTCTCGTGGTTCAACTTGTGGAGAAGATCCAGGTGACGTTTGAACTCTTGGAGAGCGATCTCGTCCTTGGTGTTGATCAAACTCTTCACCATCACCAGGCTCTCTTTGTCGCCGTCCGCTTGATACTTGGTCGAGTATACCTCGCCGAACTCGCCCCGGCCAAGCGGTTTCAATTCTTTCAAGTTGCCACGGGACACGGCGATCTTGTCGTAATTCGACTTGGACTTCTTGGACTGGTTGCTGCTCTGGCTCTGAGCCGTGTCCGCCCCGTCGCTCTTATTGTGGGAAGAGTCGCGATTCTCCTTTTTCTTATTCGCCGTCGAGTTCATCTTGCTGGAGCTGGTCTCTTTCAGCTCGGTCTGTTCCTCCTGGACCTCTCCGTTCTCCAGTTTTTCTGCGCGATCATGAATACATCGGATTATTTTCACTTACAACGGCGCGAAGTCTGAAACGGTTTCGTTCAGCGATCGGAGGAGATAGATACCTTCTGCCTGCTCTTGGAGATACTGCTGCTTCCTGCGACGACGTCGGTAACGACAGTACAGCATTAGACCCACTACCAACACCATATAGGCCGCGGCCGCGCTCAAAGTGATCGTGATCGTCTTCGTCATCATAGACCCGTTGTCACCCACTTCCAAATCCATGTCGAATCTGTACGTGTCACCGGCTGTGGAAACAGATCGTCGATATGTGTGTATCCTTTCGATCTCGATACTCTCTTGTCTTGTATTCTCACCCCGAGGGAATCGATGATCCTTTTGGGGAAAAGGATGACGGAGAGCCAGACCGCTTACTTACCTTTCACGTTCAACTGAACTTCTTCCCTCTTCAAACCGCCGCTGTTCCCGGCCGTGCATCCGTACTTTCCCTCGTCGCTCATGTACACCTCCTTTATATACAAACTTCCGTTCCCGAGCACCTCGAATCGAGAATTGTTCAGATTGTTCATTCGAGAGTCCCTGTCCCATTGGATGGTCGGTTTGGGATCACCTTCGGCCGCGCAGTGCAACATCACCGGGTATCCCTCGATCGCCTCAGTCGGATTTTGCGGTTGGATGGTAAACTTTGGCGCAACTGGAACAATCGATCGAGAGATTCAGGCTGAAAGATCGAAAGAAGAGGAATAGAGAGGAAGAGAGAGAGAGAGAGAGAGAGAGAGGGAGAGGAGACACTCACTGACTACGTCGATACTGATGGTGTGGTTGATCGATCCTTGGGCATTGCTGGCTATGCACGTGTACCGACCCTTGTCTTCCTCGAGAACTCCATTGAAATGGAGAGTTCCATTGATATCTTGCACGTGCTTCGGGAATTCTTCGCCTGACCCCTCTTTGATCCACTTCACCGTGGGATTAGTGGCGCCCTGAGACTTGCAAGGCACTTTGGCCGTGGAGCCAAGCTCGAGCCGCTTGTCCACCGGTTGCGGGGAGAACTTGAGCTTCTCCTCGACAGTGAGGCTGGCTCGTTCCGAAAATATCGACGGGAAGCCTTTCGTGGTTATCTCGCACGTGTAACCGCCCTTGTCGGACAGGTCGGCGCTCTTCAAGTGCAGGGTCACGTTGCCGTGGTGATCGGTTACTCGGTGCCTCGTCGGCCCGCCGCTCTCTTTCAGAGGCTCCCCGTCCTTCAGCCAACGAACGTGGGTCACAGGCGCGTCCATGCCGGAATAGGAGCACGTCATCGTCACGGAGTCACCCTCCATCACGCTTAGACTCTCGGGCGAGCTTATCAACGTCGGTGGAGCTGGACAAGAAAAGAACGATTTTGTAACTCGAGTTTTATGTGTTTTTCATACGAATATATTCTACATGAATCGCTGAACGGTGCCCGAGAAAGATCAACGGCCGCGTTTACGCTTCGCACAATTCGAGTTGCTTTGAAGGAAATGCTACAAATATCCCAGAGAAAGATATACATCTGTGTATCTGCATCTTATGCAAAGCGAAAGGGTTAACATTACAACGGGGTTAACGACGACATCATATCTCTTACTCGAGATGACCACTTGGGCGGAAATATCGGTCTCCCCGGCCATATTCTCGGCGACGCAAGTGTAATTGCCGTCATCCTCGCCTATCCTCGCCTTCGCGACGATGAGCGTGTTATCCTGAACGCGAACAGGGCCGGAGTCGCTTATAATGTGCCCCTTGGGATCCCTCCAATAGACCCTCGGAGACGGGAGGCCGGATGGTTCCAAACAGCTGACTTGCAACTCCTGCTCCTCGCCAACCACGGCCACTTGGTTCGACAACAGGGGTTCGAACGAGGCCGCGGAAAGGTTCATCAAATCTGGGAACGCAACAACAACAACAACAACGACGACGGTGTCTTCGACCACCACTACTTACGCTTGCTTCGTCGCGAAATATTCGATTCGATTATCAAGCTTACAAGCTATTTGAAGATCGACCGTGTAGCTGATGGTAGTCTCTCCCCGATCACCGTGGCAGGAATAGAAGCCTTGGTCCCTGTGCTCGGCCGATCGTATGACCAACGTGCCATTCTCGAACACGGTCCTCTCGTCGTCTGTCTCGAGCGGGCCCATGTCCTTGAAGAACCACTGCACCGAGTCGGCATCCTCGAACACGCAGTGGAGGACAGCCGGCTCGCCCCTCTTCGCGATCAGGTCCCTTGGAACGACCTTGACCGAGGCGGTCTCGTTGCTCGAGACGATCAGGGGGAAGCTTTCCATTTTCGGGGAGGAGCCGGCGTCGTTCTTCGCCAGACAGTTGTACATCCCGCTGTCCTCGGCCACGGCTCGATGCACGTGCAGCTTCTTCTTCTTGATCTCGATCCGATCGCTCCTCACCACCGGCTCGCGATTTCTGCGAAATGCCACGAATACGAATTCATCCACGAGCGTAGGAAGAGGCAAGGTTTCGAGCGGACGGATGAGTTTTTTTTTCATCGATAGAGGAAAGGTTGGGAGGACATCTCGTCGAGATGTCGACGCGAGAAGGGTTGTAAACTCGCAAGGGCGAGGTGAAAAGCGCAGGGGCGTGGAGAGTGGAGAGAGAGAGAGAGAGAGAGGGGGGGGGTGAAAGGGAAATGTCGCTTGATAATAATTCAAGGGTAGTTGCGTAAACGACGGGTGTCAGTTACGAGACGCGAGATTGAAGTTCAGCGGAGAGGAGGAGTCAGTTGGCGGAGGATTATCAAGCTGTTATTCCGCGGCACGGTTAAACAAACGTGCAAGTTATGTAACGAACCTGAACCACTCGTACTTGATGTCCCCGGAGCCGTCGACGTGACATCGAAGTTCAATCTCGCCTCCCACACGGATCGCGGAGGGTAGCTTGGGCTGCTGGAGTTGCACGCTCGCCTCGCTGATCCCTGAAACAGAAATTGTGCGCGAATCGATCACGGTGCTTGCGAATAATTTAACCGTTTCCCTCCGCCCCTCCGCGTTTTCTTCCTCGGTTACGCATGCAAATTTCATTCGATATCGGTAAATACTTTTAGGGGGCGGCGGCGGCGGCGGCAGCGGCGGCGGATTCCTACGACGCGGTTTATATCGACTCCTCCTCCTCCTCCTCCTCTCTCTTCTCCTCTCTCCCTCCGCAAGGAGGAGAGCGGGAAAGAAGGGGCTCGCGGCGAAAGCTGAGCGGTGGTAAACAGCGATGGACCAGAAGCTTGGTGAAGAGCCGGCGGCATCCAGTTCGGGAAGAATCATTTTCAAGAGCAAGGTCGTTTGCTGTGCACAAAAAGCGGGGGACGAGAAGCAAAGGGGAGGGAGGGAAAGGGTATCGAGTAAAAGTGCGCCCTTTCCTCGGGAAAAAAAAAAAAAAAAAAAGAAGGAAAAAAGAAAACGTCGAAAGGCGGCCTCCTCTTCTCTCATGGTGGTTCATGAATCCTTAAAACGCGAGTGAAGTTATTTGCCGACGTCTTTCAACAAAGTCTGGGTAAATTAAGAAAAAAAGAGGAGGACGGCTCGAAGCGTTTGTTCCGCGCAAACCAGAGGACATCGCCGAAAGTCGATGTTGGGGAGGAGGAGGGACTCTTTTCTTCTTCTTCTCCTTCTTCTTCTTTTTCTTATCCGTCCCCTTTCCTTTTTTCTTCGAGGACCGAGTCCTTCTTGTCTTGTCCTCGTCCTCGTCGTCTGGAGGACGAGTCCTGTCGCGGATACGGGACGGATCGAAGGAAGGTACGGGGCAAAAAAGAGGGTGGAGAGTGGGAAACAAGGAGGATCCGAGGAGGAAGGAACTGGAAGAAGGAGACGCGGATGGATTCGATCGGACTCGTTTTATTCGATTCGATTAAAATCCGAGGAGGAGGGGGAGAGGTTTGTGCGCATCGACTTGGAATGGTAGGTTACAACGCTCGCTCTTGAATCCGTTTCGAGCAAAAAGGAAGGAGGAATCGAGCTGACATTCCCAGAGAGCTGACTTCCACCCTCCCTCTGGCTCTCCCTCCTCCTGCTCCTCCTTCCTCTCCTTCCAGCCTGGTCCAGCACGGTTGGGAATTGCTTTCCCTCCCATTGTCCTACGACTGCTCTTTCCTCGTTCTGGAATTCCGCCCGCCGGTTCCGCCGGTAATCGCGCTTTCCACCGCGCCTTCTTTGCCGATACCCTTTTTTCTTCTCCAGGCCAGGCGAAGGGAATGGAACAGGCCCGTTCTCGTATTCTCGGCCACGTTCTCGTATTCTCGGCCACGACTCGTGGTTTCCATCGAACGTAGGAGGAGTTTGGTGGGTTATTCCGCGCGATTTATGCGACGCACGCCGACGTACGTGAACGCAGGGACCCAGTCTCGAGAACCCATTTTCGAGAAATTGGGGTCCCTACAACGTGAATATAATCGTACATATTCATTAAATTACGCTTCTCGTGCTATTTTAATTTTCTTCTATTGGCAAGAGTATATATCGTGCGATCACAGCATGAATCACGCGAAAAATATTTGCCTAATAAAGCCTTTATTTTCCCCATATATTACACGATACGACATTTAAAAGAAAAGAAAAGAAAATTTTTATTTCTATAAAAATATACAAGTAACTAACTATACGCTAACTAATGCGTATACAAATATTTTTTCTGTAATCAATGATAAAACAAAAATAAAATTTCCAATTAATAATAGATTAGCAACTTTTAATTCCTGTAACCATCCTTCAAGTAAACATCCTTTGCCCTGTAAAGGATACGGATTTATAAGGTGGAAACCGCAGACGAGTTAAGGAAGGGAGGGGGCCAATGACGAGTTGATCCCAGCAAGGAAACTCGAGACAGATATCTGGAGGTTAACTTACGAACAGTTTACCGGAGACCGTCAGAACGATAAGGCTTCCTCCGTTAATTTGAACTCGTTATCCTTCGCGATCGATCGGTGTTGCGGCCGGATACCTGACTAATTTCTAGCTTCCGTTCTCCGATCGGATTTTTTCCACCTCTTCCCGAGCGAATCAAACGGCCATCGATCCAATCATATAAAATCCGATGGTCACGCGATGTTCGCCCGTGTTTTCAAGCGTTTCGAAGGCAATCCGTTTAATTGCTTCGTGCCTCGACATCCGCCTCCCTCCCCAATCCGTGCTTCATTCCATTACGGATCGTGGATGATTCCAAATCTGTCACCATCGATCCGATTTTTTTTGCATTACAAAATTATCCTCCGATCCGGGAAATGGCCGAGGAGCGCCGATGGAAAAAGTCATTAATCGGATCCGATCCGATTGATTTTTCGCGTTTCGCCGAATTCCTCTCCTCTTTCGAAACCTCGACTCGTCGAAGAGAGATTATGACACGATAGTCGATAGTCGAGTTGCCGAAAAAAAAAGGAAAAAAAAAAAGGAAGAAGAAGAGAAAAAGTGGCGGGGAATGAGAATTTGCCTCGCATGGATGGTTGGTTAGCCGTGAAATGGAAAATCCGACTACTCTCGTCGCATCCCCGAGGTGGTATTATTAACAGCCGACTGGGCCCGCGTAGCCTGTCCAATCTTTTTCACTTTTTGTACCCGCGACGATCCAGTCTTCTCCTCCTCCTCAGGGTTCGTCCTTTTTTTTTTTTTTTTTTTTTTAATCGAGAGAGCTGTTAGCTTTTCCAGGAAAATAATTTCTCGCGGAAATGACTCGAGACGCCTACCAGGTAGACGCCGGTGGATGATTACTTTGCGAATTAATCCTTTCCGCCAATGCGCGCGTACGTATATCTCCTTTCAATCCTCCTTCGATACGAGCGTTTCTTCTTTTTCCTCTCTCTCTCTCTCTCTTTGTTTCTCACTTTTTAGTTTTATATTTTAGGGAAAGTGAACGAGGCGCGAGGCGAGGTTCGATTCGAACGGTTCGAAGGGGTGAAATGTGAAAAGTGAAGGGGTGGGAGAGAATGCACAGAGGTCGGGAGGAGAGCAAGCCCATCTCTCCCCGCAGGTCCGCGATGCTCGGCTCGTAATTCCTCACCCCTTTTCTCTCCCGTTTCAGGGCCTTGGGTGCGCGCGAGCGGATTAAAGGGCCGCGTTAAAATGCCCGCGCGGCGCTCTTCTCCCGCATTGAGTCCATTAAGGAGCATTAAATCTCGAGGAGTTATCCTCCTCGAGGAGGAGGAGGAGAAGAAGGAATATTTTCGAGGGCTCGTCGTAGGCGCACAATAAAAGCGACAATGAAGAGTGACAAAGGAAGAAGAGAGAAAAAAAGGAAAGGAAAAATCGGGGAAGGGATGACCGTGACGGGGAGGAAAGATGCGAGTTGGGAGAAGATGGTCGAGAATGAAAAAAAGGACTCGTAATAATAAGGAGGGCTCGTTTGTAATCGCGAAACTCACTTTGCGTCTCTGGAGGTCCCCACCAGATTTTTCTCCTCCACTCGACTCGTTCCTCTCTCTCCCTCCCTCTTTTTTTGGCGCGACGACGTTTCTCTCTTTCTCTTCGGGTTTTCCCCCGGTATCCTGGTCGGCCACGCTACTCGGAAAGCCGTGTTTAAATGCACAAACGAAGCGAGAGATCAAAGGGGCCGCCGCGCGCGCGCGCTAAGTGAGAGCGGGAGAAGAGAAGACGAAGAAAAGGAAAGGCGAAGGGCAGCGGTCGCTGGAAGAGAGAAAGAGAGGGGAAGGAGAGAGGGAGAGAGAGAGAGAGAGAGCAACGTTTATTATTATCATCGTGTACACCGGCAGCGTCCAACCGCCCCACGGCGTTCCCTGTCAGCCTCACCGGCATCTCTCCTCCACGCAGTCGGGATTAACTTTGGTGTAAACATCGTGGAAGACGCGCGTGCGTCGCGAGAATTCCCTTCTGTAGGTATAGTAACAACTACATGCTCGAAGAAGCCGACCTGTGCAGAAGGCAACCTTGGCTCCAAGCATCTGAATGATGCTCGACCGCACGCGACTTCCTTTCTCACAAGGATTCTCACTCGTTTCTCACGACAACGTGGATTTTCACGTGCCACGGGAGATAAGAAGGTTGTCGAGCAGAAGGTTCCTCGAATCGAGTGCATTTTGTTGGATTCGATTTCTGGGAAGGAATGGATGGAAGGAAAGAGAATGTATACATGTATACGTATATAGGTGTTCGCAAAATAATAAAATTTTAAATATTATTGTATGCTCTGTTATATATAGCTCGATTATTGTTATATATAGTCGTTTATTAATTTATTAATTGAACTAGAGAAAAATGTCAATGTGTATATAAATCCTTTGCGATCTTACGTTCAATAATGTGATTACGTATACAAAGATAACTTTTCGACAACTTTTTGTGTATTATTTCAATTAAACTCTAAACTTTGTCCTTGTGTATATTCGTGCTAAGTTTATCCATTCTCTCGACATTAATCGAAGCGTGTGTACATGTATGTTATGAGGAAAATAATTAAAAAATTTGAAGGAGGCCAATATTCGAAGAATAAAACGAGGGGCTTTAACGAGCCCCGCCTGTGTCGGATGTAACGCGATATTTCTTTTTCCGAGGGGAGATCGGGAACGGATCGAGAACACGTCGACAGATGCGTGTAATCTTTCGGGGGAATTGTACGCGTTACGACACGGACCACCCAGACCGGAATACAGTAGTTTCAGTCAGTCTGTGGCCGGGCGTTGCCAAATTATTGGAACCGTGTTGCGGCGCTTACGAGATAAGTCGAAATCATTTTCGTTATAACGATATTACATTGTAGCGAAGAAAGTTTAGTTTTTCTTTTCCGATAAAAGATTGCTTAGCATAACAGCGAGAAACGTTCAATCAATCCTTTTATCGTTTTAGGAAGGAAATAAATAACAAAAGAGTAATAATAAAGGAAGAATTTATTTATTTGTCCAAAAAAACGAATTCAAATTCTATTTTTAAATAACCACATTATAATCGTATATAAAGCTTGTATAAGTATTATATATGTTTTTCTATTTTTTTTAATTTTGGATATATTTCATATAATGTTATACTTTTGATTTATTTGATAAGTATGTAAAAATAAGAAAATATATATTTAAAAAATTAAAATAAAGTATATAAGTTCTTGATAATACGGAATCAAATTAACATTGAATTCGAAAAAATTTTCGCGTGTCGACTCTTTGACTATTATATTATCTTAATAAAAAAATTGTAAAATATAGTCGAAAATTTCTGTCGATGGCACAAAATTTTGAGTTACGAAAATCCTCGAAAAATTTCATGTGCCACCTATTTTATGATTATATTCTCCTGTTACAAAGAAATGTTACGAGAAATTGCATAATCTAAAATAAATTAAAAATTAAGCCTAAAATATCAATTTTTCATTAGGAGAATATGTTACATAAAGAGGTGGCACAAGAAACATTTTCAGGAATTCTAAGACTTAAAGTTTTCGGATAGCCAGCCAAGATTTTCAATCAATTTTACAATTTTCTATTAAGAGAATATAATTCTCGATTTTAACATTTATTTTTATAGTTTTGACCGATATATTTTTATATTTATTATATATTTAGATATTTTTTTCAGATTTATCTTCATTTGCTGCCATCAACATTTCTTCACAAAATATTATTATAATTTCATCTGTTATAAAAAAATATACGTGATTAACTGAGGAATATCTTCTTCATACTCTCATACTATATATAAAAAACTAATCAAGAAATGTTGGATTCCACAAAAAGAAAACAATATGCAAAGGGTAAGTAAAACACTATATTCATTACACTAATTTAGATTTAAGTAAAATGTTGAAGAAAAAAAAAAAAAAAAAAGAATTATTATAGGTCCTGAAAATGCAAGTTTCAATGGTTAATAAAGGTAAGTATGAAAGGTAAATGTACAGAATTAAAAAGGATTTCTGCGTGACACCTCCAATAAGATTATATTATCCTAATACAAAATCGTAAAATACAGTCAAAAATTTCTGCCAATGGCACAAAATTATGAATTGGGAAAATTTTGGAAAAATTATTCGTGCCATCTTCTTTATGATTATATACTCCTGTTACAAAATCGAAAAATTTGGCAAATAATTTGCTAAAATTTCGATTGTGTATTAGGAGAATATAAAACATAAAGAGGTATCACGGAAAATTATTCCAAAAATTTCAAGATTCAAAATTTTCGGATAGCCAGCCAGGATTTTTAGTCAATTTTGCGATTTCTGATTAGGAAAATATAATACTGGAAGAGATGGCACACGGAATTTTTCTCAGGAACAAATTTTACAAAGTTTCTGGTCAAAATTCGCGACTTTTCATTAGGAGAATATGATATGTAAAGAGGTGGCACTCGAAATTTTTAACAGAGACCAATTTTACAAAGTTTCTGGTCAAAATTCGCGACTTTTCATTAGGAGAATATGATATGTAAAGAGGTGGCACTCGAAATTTTTAACAGAGACCAATTTTACAAAGTTTCTGGCCAAAATTTTCGACTTTTCATTAGGAGAATATGATATGCAAAGAGGTGGCACTCGAAATTTTTAACAGAGACCAATTTTACAAAGTTTCTGGCCCAAATTTTCGACTTTTCATTAGGAGAATATGATATGCAAAGAGGTGGCACTCGAAATTTTTAACAGAGACCAATTTTCCAAAGTTTCTGGCCCAAATTTTCGACTTTTCATTAGGAGAATATGATATGCAAAGAGGTGGCACTCGAAATTTTTAACAGAGACCAATTTTACAAAGTTTCTGGCCCAAATTTTCGACTTTTCATTAGGAGAATATGATATGCAAAGAGGTGGCACTCGAAATTTTTAACAGAGACCAATTTTACAAAGTTTCTGGCCCAAATTTTCGACTTTTCATTAGGAGAATATGATATGCAAAGAGGTGGCACTCGAAATTTTTAACAGAGACCAATTTTGCAAAGTTTCTGGCCCAAATTTTCGACTTTTCATTAGGAGAATATGATATGCAAAGAGGTGGCACTCGAAATTTTTAACAGAGACCAATTTTGCAAAGTTTCTGGCCCAAATTTTCGACTTTTCATTAGGAGAATATGATATGCAAAGAGGTGGCACTCGAAATTTTTAGCAGAGACCAATTCTGCAAAGTTTCTGGCCCAAATTTTCGACATTTCATTAGGAGAATATGATATGCAAAGAGGTGGCACTCGAAATTTTTAACAGAGACCAATTTTACAAAGTTTCTGGCCAAAATTTGCGACTTTTCATTAGGAGAATATGATATGCAAAGAGGTGGCACTCGAAATTTTTAACAGAGACCAATTTTACAAAGTTTCTGGCCCAAATTTTCGACTTTTCATTAGGAGAATATGATATGCAAAGAGGTGGCACTCGAAATTTTTAACAGAGACCAATTTTGCAAAGTTTCTGGCCCAAATTTTCGACTTTTCATTAGGAGAATATGATATGCAAAGAGGTGGCACTCGAAATTTTTAACAGAGACCAATTTTACAAAGTTTCTGGCCCAAATTTTCGACTTTTCATTAGGAGAATATGATATGCAAAGAGGTGGCACTCGAAATTTTTAACAGAGACCAATTTTACAAAGTTTCTGGTCCAAATTTTCGACTTTTCATTAGGAGAATATGATATGCAAAGAGGTGGCACTCGAAATTTTTAACAGAGACCAATTTTACAAAGTTTCTGGCCAAAATTTTCGACTTTTCATTAGGAGAATATGATATGCAAAGAGGTGGCACTCGAAATTTTTAACAGAGACCAATTTTACAAAGTTTCTGGCCAAAATTTGCGACTTTTCATTAGGAGAATATGATATGCAAAGAGGTGGCACTCGAAATTTTTAACAGAGACCAATTTTACAAAGTTTCTGGCCCAAATTTTCGACTTTTCATTAGGAGAATATGATATGCAAAGAGGTGGCACTCGAAATTTTTAACAGAGACCAATTTTGCAAAGTTTCTGGCCCAAATTTTCGACTTTTCATTAGGAGAATATGATATGCAAAGAGGTGGCACTCGAAATTTTTAACAGAGACCAATTTTACAAAGTTTCTGGCCCAAATTTTCGACTTTTCATTAGGAGAATATGATATGCAAAGAGGTGGCACTCGAAATTTTTAACAGAGACCAATTTTACAAAGTTTCTGGCCCAAATTTTCGACTTTTCATTAGGAGAATATGATATGCAAAGAGGTGGCACTCGAAATTTTTAACAGAGACCAATTTTACAAAGTTTCTGGCCAAAATTTGCGACTTTTCATTAGGAGAATATGATATGCAAAGAGGTGGCACTCGAAATTTTTAACAGAGACCAATTTTACAAAGTTTCTGGCCAAAATTTGCGACTTTTCATTAGGAGAATATGATATGCAAAGAGGTGGCACTCGAAATTTTTAACAGAGACCAATTTTACAAAGTTTCTGGCCCAAATTTTCGACTTTTCATTAGGAGAATATGATATGCAAAGAGGTGGCACTCGAAATTTTTAACAGAGACCAATTTTGCAAAGTTTCTGGCCCAAATTTTCGACTTTTCATTAGGAGAATATGATATGCAAAGAGGTGGCACTCGAAATTTTTAACAGAGACCAATTTTACAAAGTTTCTGGCCCAAATTTTCGACTTTTCATTAGGAGAATATGATATGCAAAGAGGTGGCACTCGAAATTTTTAACAGAGACCAATTTTGCAAAGTTTCTGGCCCAAATTTTCGACTTTTCATTAGGAGAATATGATATGCAAAGAGGTGGCACTCGAAATTTTTAACAGAGACCAATTTTACAAAGTTTCTGGCCCAAATTTTCGACTTTTCATTAGGAGAATATGATATGCAAAGAGGTGGCACTCGAAATTTTTAACAGAGACCAATTTTGCAAAGTTTCTGGCCCAAATTTTCGACTTTTCATTAGGAGAATATGATATGCAAAGAGGTGGCACTCGAAATTTTTAACAGAGACCAATTTTACAAAGTTTCTGGCCCAAATTTTCGACTTTTCATTAGGAGAATATGATATGCAAAGAGGTGGCACTCGAAATTTTTAACAGAGACCAATTTTACAAAGTTTCTGGCCCAAATTTTCGACTTTTCATTAGGAGAATATGATATGCAAAGAGGTGGCACTCGAAATTTTTAACAGAGACCAATTTTACAAAGTTTCTGGCCCAAATTTTCGACTTTTCATTAGGAGAATATGATATGCAAAGAGGTGGCACTCGAAATTTTTAACAGAGACCAATTTTACAAAGTTTCTGGCCCAAATTTTCGACTTTTCATTAGGAGAATATGATATGCAAAGAGGTGGCACTCGAAATTTTTAGCAGAGACCAATTCTGCAAAGTTTCTGGCCCAAATTTTCGACTTTTCATTAGGAGAATATGATATGCAAAGAGGTGGCACTCGAAATTTTTAACAGAGACCAATTTTACAAAGTTTCTGGCCCAAATTTTCGACTTTTCATTAGGAGAATATGATATGCAAAGAGGTGGCACTCGAAATTTTTAACAGAGACCAATTTTACAAAGTTTCTGGCCCAAATTTTCGACTTTTCATTAGGAGAATATGATATGCAAAGAGGTGGCACTCGAAATTTTTAACAGAGACCAATTTTACAAAGTTTCTGGCCAAAATTTGCGACTTTTCATTAGGAGAATATGATATGCAAAGAGGTGGCACTCGAAATTTTTAACAGAGACCAATTTTGCAAAGTTTCTGGCCCAAATTTTCGACTTTTCATTAGGAGAATATGATATGCAAAGAGGTGGCACTCGAAATTTTTAACAGAGACCAATTTTGCAAAGTTTCTGGCCCAAATTTTCGACTTTTCATTAGGAGAATATGATATGCAAAGAGGTGGCACTCGAAATTTTTAACAGAGACCAATTTTGCAAAGTTTCTGGCCCAAATTTTCGACTTTTCATTAGGAGAATATGATATGCAAAGAGGTGGCACTCGAAATTTTTAACAGAGATCAATTTTACAAAGTTCCTGGCCAAAATTTGCGACTTTTCATTAGGAGAATATGATATGCAAAGAGGTGGCACTCGAAATTTTTAACAGAGACCAATTTTACAAAGTTTCTGGCCCAAATTTTCGACTTTTCATTAGGAGAATATGATATGCAAAGAGGTGGCACTCGAAATTTTTAACAGAGACCAATTTTGCAAAGTTTCTGGCCCAAATTTTCGACTTTTCATTAGGAGAATATGATATGCAAAGAGGTGGCACTCGAAATTTTTAACAGAGACCAATTTTACAAAGTTTCTGGCCCAAATTTTCGACTTTTCATTAGGAGAATATGATATGCAAAGAGGTGGCACTCGAAATTTTTAACAGAGACCAATTTTACAAAGTTTCTGGCCCAAATTTTCGACTTTTCATTAGGAGAATATGATATGCAAAGAGGTGGCACTCGAAATTTTTAACAGAGACCAATTTTGCAAAGTTTCTGGCCCAAATTTTCGACTTTTCATTAGGAGAATATGATATGCAAAGAGGTGGCACTCGAAATTTTTAACAGAGACCAATTTTACAAAGTTTCTGGCCCAAATTTTCGACTTTTCATTAGGAGAATATGATATGCAAAGAGGTGGCACTCGAAATTTTTAACAGAGACCAATTTTACAAAGTTTCTGGCCCAAATTTTCGACTTTTCATTAGGAGAATATGATATGCAAAGAGGTGGCACTCGAAATTTTTAACAGAGACCAATTTTACAAAGTTTCTGGCCCAAAATTTGCGACTTTTCATTAGGAGAATATGATATGCAAAGAGGTGGCACTCGAAATTTTTAACAGAGACCAATTTTACAAAGTTTCTGGCCCAAATTTTCGACTTTTCATTAGGAGAATATGATATGCAAAGAGGTGGCACTCGAAATTTTTAACAGAGACCAATTTTGCAAAGTTTCTGGCCCAAATTTTCGACTTTTCATTAGGAGAATATGATATGCAAAGAGGTGGCACTCGAAATTTTTAACAGAGACCAATTTTACAAAGTTTCTGGCCCAAATTTTCGACTTTTCATTAGGAGAATATGATATGCAAAGAGGTGGCACTCGAAATTTTTAACAGAGACAAATTTTACAAAGTTTCTGGCCCAAATTTTCGACTTTTCATTAGGAGAATATGATATGCAAAGAGGTGGCACTCGAAATTTTTAACAGAGACCAATTTTACAAAGTTTCTCGCCCAAATTTTCGACTTTTCATTAGGAGAATATGATATGCAAAGAGGTGGCACTCGAAATTTTTAACAGAGACCAATTTTACAAAGTTTCTGGCCCAAATTTTCGACTTTTCATTAGGAGAATATGATATGCAAAGAGGTGGCACTCGAAATTTTTTCTCGGGAACCATGATACTTATGTATTGTGTCTTCATTTAAAAATAGTTAATTATAGTTTTGAATTCGTTTTTATTCTATTCCTGAAATTAAATAAAGAAAATAATTGTAAAAAGTATATATAGCAATGATTTTTTAATAATTTTGAAGAAAATTTGTGGAGAAAATATGGGAAGGGATATGGGTTGGAAAAAAAATTTTACAATTTTTATATTGAACAATTCATTTATTTATCAAAATATTTATTATACAATTCATATTACAAAAAAGCTAACTATTATGTATTCATACATACGATATTTATCGCGCAAATTAACGAAGGCTTGATTCGTGTCACGGATCAGGGGTCCGATTAGCGATCCGATTAGCAGAGGCAACTTTCGAGCTTTGATTCTGGTTTCCTCGGCAGAGAAGGCCGGCCGGCGTACTTTCTTAATGGAGCGTTCGACGAGAATCGGAGTTGCCGTTTGCACGCTCGATTTCCGTCTTGCAAAGCGCGAACAGCCAGCGCGGAAAGAGTGGCCCCGTCAAAGCGTCGTGGTGAAGACGGGAGAGAGAGCGGCCGACAAAAGTGATCACCATCCGGCAGACGCGCCACTTCGATGTAGCCAAGTCGAAAAGGGAGTGTCTTCCTCGTAGTTCTTCATGTAAAAATTTCCTCCAACGATTCTTCTGTCCAGCAATGGTTGGCTCTCTTCTCGTATGCAATTCACGTATGCGATAGGCGTTCGTCCATCCTTGGTTCACAATGATTCGTAAATTGCGATTCACTCGTCCGATCGTAAAATATTCGTCCGATGCATTGTCTAATTTCGTAGCACTATTCTTCTATTGTACAATCCACTGTGAATAAAATGATCCATGTAATTACAGTGTGAATATTATTATTTATTTCTATGTCAATTACAACAATCAGTTACAACACTTCTGGTACGTTACTTTAGGTGTGAATACATTTGGAAACTCTCGAGAGTAACTTAATTATTTTTCGTTAGCGGATACTGTGTGTGTTAAGAGTAATTATTCGAGAGCAATTGTCACACTTTTATTGTATCCACTAACAAGAAATAACTTTCGAAAGCAACCCTCGAGAGTTTTATTCGAATTTTATTGTCAAATATATTCGCACCTTTACAAGAAAATTTATCTATTGTAAATTTTAATGAAAATTTTTTTATATGTAGAACATGATGGATCATATATAGATAATGTAATAACGAAGCTAACTATATTGTAATTTGAATTATTTTGATTTAACTCGTATTATTATTACACGAAGTTATATTTAAAAGCAGGAATAACTGCTAACAAAGAAATTGCTCCATGTATAATCCATCGTGGTCTACATATTCATATGCAAAACAGAATTATCGTTGATTTTGATTATTTGCATGCTTCGTTCTTTTCTTCTTCTTTTCTTCTAAAGAAATAAACAAACGTGTATTAATTTAATTCAACTCTTACAACTCTTACGAGTTACAATTATCCATTCATGTAAGATCCATCCATGTGAAAGAGAGCTTAGATGGTAGTACTTTGTGCGCGTGAATAACGATTTTCTTCGAAGAAATGGAAGGCAAGGTGGATCGTTTCGCGAGCTCCTCTGTTTTCATTCGAAAGACGGACGTATCGACGCAGGAACAATGGCTTACGAGTTGGAGGGGTTGGAATGGGAACGTGGCCCGAGGCGGTTGGGAAACAACCGCGGAAACAAACGACAGAAGTGGCTTTTCTTCGATGAGAACAGAAAGAGAAAAAATTCGTAAAGCGCCAATATCGTGGCGAGGGAGCGTAGACGGTCGAAATAATGGTTTCATCGGAGCCAGGTTAAAGGCATCTGCTCGTACATGCCCTTTCTCTCCTTTTTCCAAACCTACCCCGTTCTTATTAAACTTTTAATATATATATAAAAAATATCGATATCAATGAGTCGATTCGCTTCTTCTCTTTTTCTTTTTTTTTTGTTGCACATAAATATTACTCCACCGATGAATCGAAATCATTCTCGAAATCTTTTATCGGATTTAATGGGATGCAGAATTAGCACCAAGAGAAAAATCGAAAATCGTAAAAAAAAAGGGGAGGAAATCACAATCGAATCATAAATACGCAACAATTTACGATTCTCGAATGGACGATTCATCGAAAGGATACGTAAACGATCGTGGATTTGCGCGAGAGCGGGCTAATTTGGCGACATTAATTCTCAGAGGCACTCGGCCCTTTTTTCTTTTTTGTCTTTTTTTTTTTTTTTTATCTTGCGGCAAAAGAAAAGAGGAATCCTCGAGGTGAAGCGTCAGCCTCGAAAAGTGGCATTCAAAGGGAATTTCTTTTCCTTGTTTCGTTTACATACGCCGCAAATGCACCGCACCGTGAAAACGAGCCCTTTCAACAGGACCGCACAATGCGTTGCGCACAGATTTTTAACGAGACTTTGTAAATGAATGAGAGAGCAAGAAACGTCTGTCTATGGCGTTCAGCAATGAAAAGTGACAACGGTGGTGGAACAAGAGTTAAATCGGTCTTAATCGATGTTATCGAGTTTAACGTTTCCAGCTATTAGACCGAATAACCGTTTATTATTAATTCATCGATCAACTTTGTTGACTATCGACTTCGAAATTTTAATTCTTAAGCTTCAAGAGTAATAAATTATCGGTTTATTAGAACACTCGTTATCGTTATCGCAGAAAGAGAAACAAAACCTGTAAAAGCGAGGGCGTTCACAAAGCGCTTCGTCAACGATCCCGATTCGATTCGATCGAATTCGATTCTTAAAAAAAAAAAAATCCCATCCCTTCTCAATTATCCTTCGCATCCGATATCGTTCTTTATTCCCTCCTCTAACCGTTGCAGGGCTTACACAAATTGATCTAAAAAATCTCGAAACCTTGTTCTCTTCGAGCTCGCGGCGACGATGACGAGCGGTCGAATTAAAATTTTCCAGGGATCTGCGCAAACGAAGGCGGGTATATGAACGGCGAAACAACGAAACGAGACAAAAGAGAAAAGAGAGAGAGAGAGAGAGAGAGAGAAAGCAGGGTTGAAAACTCTCGGTTAGCATATATACCCGGGGCTCTGGATAAAAACGAAATAATTTTCCTCGTTGAATTGAAACGATTCCCGCGAAAAGGGGCATCGCCCGGGGAGCTAAAAGCGTCCCGTTTCAAATCTAATATCCCTTGAAAAGACAAAGCACTCCCCTTGGAGATCGTTTACGTACATTGTAAACCGAAAAGGACATGAAAGAATGCCGCCAAAGGGGTGACGGACGGGAGCCGCGATAGGGAGAGAGGCGGGTGGGAGGTCGTTCGGGGAGAAAGAAAAGCACGCCGTTTTCCGCGTGACGCGCCTCTCCCTCGATTCCACGAGGCGGCCGATGTTTATCCTAGACGTGCAAACAAGCCGCGGTTTCCTCTGGAAACCTTCGAGAGTCGAAAGTTGGATGGAGTTGGAGATGGTGGTGTGGAGGAAGCGCGAGGAACGGCCTCGGGCCGGCCGCGAGAGAACGCGGCGTATCCAAAGCTGTGGAAAGAGGAGCCTAGCTGTGCTGTGGCGTTGGATCTGCTTGTGGCCGCCTGCCGCTTCTCTTGAATTATTACTGGATTACGTCGTGTCGAGAAAGCCTCGTTCTTCTCGCTTGGGAGGGACGTTAGCGAACGCCGAGAAAGAGAGGGGAAAAAAGGAAGGGGCAAAGAGAACCGCGAGCATTCGAAGGGAAAGAGATGCCGAATCCCGGCACACACACACACACACACACATATAAAGAGAGACGAAAGAGATGAAAGGGTAGGCGAGCTAATTCGTCGACAGGAGTGTCGGCCAGAGGAGACACCGACAACGGTCTATACTCGTTTCCAGACACGTTGCCGGGGAGCCACGGTGGACCACGGCCACGCGAGACTAGCGATGGCTTCGACACGCCTTCGAACTTTTCTCCCTTTTCCCACCGCACCTACGAAGGAAAATATGACGAAAGTTTTGTTCGAAAGTTTTGGAAATTCGAGTCTCCGGCTCTGCAACTGTCTGAAATTTTTATCCACCTTTATCGTCCATCTTACTCACTCTCCCATTTTTTTCTATTCCCGCCCTGATCGATTATTCTCAAACTCTTCGCGAAAAATCACTGGATTCACCGAGGGGTTAATTTAAAATAAACGCGTAATTCGATTTGCTATCGATACGATAGTTTTACTACTTTGAATATAATAGTTTTAAAATTACCAGAGTTAATTAAATATCCGGTTAACTTAATCGCGTGTAGTTCACGCGACGGTGAACACAAATTTCTAAGGGATCCCTCGTCATTTGCATATATGTACATACATTTCAATGTATGCAAAAAAGAAAAGAGGATTTAATTTAAAAATTCTTCAATATACGGATAATTTCAATGCACACATTGGAAACGACACCATCGTCGATACGGTGGTTTTCCATTTTCTCCTCTTCGCATCATCCACACGACCGACGACCGTTCGAAATTTTGCATCGTATCGAATCTCGTCCAGAAGTTTCGCGGTCGTCGATGATCGAATTTCGATTATCAGATTTCGAGAGGAAATCGTGCCGCTTGTTGCTCGTAAAAATTCCTTTCTCCTCGAAACTTTCGACTCGATGGCGTATGTATACCCTTTAAGGCATCGAGACTTATGAATGGAAACACTGATCCATAGAGAGAGAGAGAGAGAGAGAGAGAGAGGGAGAGGGAGAAAAAAGTTGGAGAGAGGGCTTATATAAAAAGAAGACATGTTACCCAGCGAGCGAAACGGGGATACAAAAAAGAAAGAGGCGGTTCGAAGCGTTCGACCTGATCAGAGATAGAAAAACTGGACGAAAAAAGTATGTATGCCCGAGGACTGGCGAAACCTGAGAACCATTATCGTAAGCAGCGAGCGATACATAAGTAGCTAGAGTGAAATCCGATACGTTTCGCCAATTGGGAACCTTGCGGCAAGAAGCAAGACAGATCTATGTTTGACCGTTTTTTTCTTTCTTTGAGTCGTTACAAGTAGGCAATATAGATAGAAAAAGATCGTATTAGATAAGTCGAACATATGTCGAAGGAAATAAGAAGGAATTTATTACTTAGTTTTGGACTATCTTTCTCTTCTACTCGACGGAAAACGACGTTCTCTATTAGCAAAACAATAAGATAAATTGCGAGGATCAATATTATCAATACGAAATATTTTAAAAGCAACAGTAATATCTTATATGCCTTCTATGCCTTTAAAACTTTGGAAAATCTATATAAACCTTCATCGTTCCTTATATAAATAAAAGTTTCTTATTTTTCTCCCCTTATTAAATAAAAATGGAAGCTGAATACACAATCACCTCCTTATTAAATTTTCCTGCAAAATTTTTTTCTTACAGATGAGTCCATCTTCCTCAAGACAAGATCCCTCCGTCCTTCCGCCTATTTCTCTGCCTATCGATATCCAACCACGAAGAAGCGATGCACACAAACCGGGGATACATTCGGTGCGTAATAGCCGCGCTCCTCTCCAGTTTGCTCGTCGGTCGCACAGTTTGCCCGGGCCCTCGGGATCCCTGGCCCGCGTATACGGGTTCGATAGCGCGTAAACAACGCGTTTCCGGGGCTTATCTGCCTCGGCCAAGCCGGCACGGTGTCGGGTTCCTCGAAAGAGGAACACCGTCAGCGATATACGGTTTAAAAAGAAACGAGATCGGTCCGAGTCGTGGCAGCGGATTTGTTTATTTAGAAAGCAATCGCTCGGGACGATCTCTCTCCTCTGTTCGCGATTGCCTCGCCGCGCCCTGGCCCTTTGAACGAGCGCGTCGGTTTCGAGTAGCTTGCCGCTTCCGTTCCACCGATCGAATGGTTGCTTGCGAGCATTCTCCACGACCCTCTTCTTCGCGGTATAATTGGAAGAATGCTGGGGGAATTCCAGGCCTCTCACTCAATCGGAGTGTTTAAATCGGATGCGATTGCAAAATTATTATACTTTTGATCGAGATTGAAAAATTAACCTACGAATAAAATGTACGAAGTATGTAATATAACAATGTATAATAAATTATACATTTTGCACGATATCGGTATTATATTCGTTATTTATTTCCTTACCTTTACCTCACGCGACGTAGAATTTGTTGCGTTCTTTCTGCGCAAAATCTTCAATTCAAATGCGCTTGATGGACGGATAAACTTTTTGCAGAGCAGAGAAAGAAGATGGATGGCAACCGCGACAACGATTCAGATTGACAACCACTGTTGCATATAGCGAAAGCCGAGGGGGGAGGTTATACATATCGGTTATGATTACATTAATGCGAAACGATCCCCTGATTAGGTAGCTCAAAGGCATTGCCCTCATTATGCACGTTATATTTGTACATAAGATCTGTCATCAGAGATCGATATCGCTCCTTACGCGGCAAACAGTCGTGCGAATACAGTTGTGTAAAATGGAAAACGGAGTTCGACAACGAGAAGAACGAGAATTATTTCGCAGAATATATATATATATATAGACACGTTATCTTCGAAGGAGCCGAGAGATATCGGCATCTGATGATACACATACATTAACGACTTTATCGTCGCGGCGCCTTTGAGTTGACTAACGAAAGGATCAAATTATATTTCTATATATTCAAAGGTTAATGACATCGTTATTAATTTCTACGAAACGAGTATAGCTTGGTTCTGTTTGGAGGACAATGCCCTTCTTGGTTAAAAGGCGATGTTCTCAATATTGATAATTTTCCTTTTTCTTTTTTTTCTCTCGATACGACATATTGATACACTCGAACCCTCCCCCATTTGTCTTTTATCCTTTGAACAAAGTTAAAGGGTTCGTACGAACTTTGCAAGAAAATGTTCTAATTAATTTCGGTTAACGAGGGGCGAAGAACAAAGGGAGTGCAAAGAAAACTGGATAAAAGTCGAAACTTCTCAGATGGATGATTCTTAATCGAGGGGGCGGTAAAACGTTTATAAAAGATCGGCCGGATAGATAGATATACATATACGACAGACGTTCAATGCGAAAAATTTGACAAAGTAAAATTAAAATCAGACCTTCGCTGATCGTTTCTAAAAAAAAAAAAAAAAAAAAAAAAGGAAAAAAAGAAAAGGTCCAACGATCGGGTCGAAGAAATTTCACCGCGTTCCATGGATCACAGGGATTTTTAGCAGGCGAATAAGCATCTGATTTTTCGTTCTTATGCTCCCGGTCGGCATAGAATCAGCCGTACACGCGTCGTAGAACCGTATTAAGGGGATAGAAAGAGAAAGAGAGCGAGAGGGGGTGGCCGACGCGTACCCTTCCCCTGTCCTTCGCAAGACGAAGAAAACGAGTCGACGAGGGCGAGACGAGGAAAAGGATTAAGAGAAAGAAGGAGAGAGAGCGCGCATCGGTCGGGAAGAAGAGAGAGAGAGAGAGAGATACTAGCGAGGCAGGAAGGGGTAAAAGAGAGAGAGAGAGAGAGATGCAGGGTGGCTCTGTTCGGGGGTCGGTCGTTGCTATGGGGATGGTAGTAAAGCAGGGAAAGGGAAGGGAGGGTCGGTCGATGCAAACGCACCATAAACTTTTATAGCTCTCCAGAACTGTACCTATCCGCCCTCGTCTGCCGCAGCTCTGGGTCGCCGACTACGCTTCCTCCTTTCGGGAAACTCTCCTCCTCCGTTACACGCCTTTGATCAATCCCAATTTTTTCCTTTCTTCCTTTCTTTCCTTTTTTCCACCGGGCCAAAAATCGACCATATCGATGGAAAACAAAGAAGAAAGCCGGAGAATCCCTATATGCTATTCCCGGGACACGTGGCCTCGCTCCCAGGGAGAATCAATTTTAATGCGAACACGTATACGCGGCGTGGAAGAATATCGCACGATCCTGCTACATATCCTTTGAAAAAGCTGGACGATTCTCTTTACCCTCCCTCCCTCCCTCCCTCCCTTTGAAACGATTCGACGGTTCGACGATCGCGATCGTTTTGTCAGGACAAAAGGGGAAGGGAAGGGATATTCTCTGCACAGTGGACGCGTGGAATCGACGTTTTTTCCCGTCGCGGAGCAGCAAGGAAAGCGGAGGGAATGATATTATCGGAAAGGCGATATTACGGGTCGGCCCTTCCGATTGTTCGGAAACGCGGCGAGAAATTTCGCGGCGAAATCGCGTGAAAAGAGAAACGTTTAAACGTTTAATCGTCCGCGATTCATCGACGGATCGTGGACCGATTTTAATTGAGCGGGGAAATTCGCGCGGTGGTCGTCGTCCGAGGTGGTGCGCAGTTAACGAGCAGAAATCGATTCGACGCTCGATATAATTTCGATGTCGGCGAGCTACGGATCCGATACAGGGGAGGACGATACGGGGAGAGGAGGAAAAGAGTGGAGGAGGCGAATGGTGATTCTGTTAACGGAAAAACGGCGAGGGAGAGGGGAGGTTGATTTTTTTTCTTCCTTTCTTTTTTCTTTTCTTTTTTTTTTTTTTTTTTTTTTTTTTTAGGAGCGAACTTACTAACGAACCTTGCCACCACCTCGTTACTTTTCGCCTCTTGCAATTATTTCGCCTTGCTTCGAATTTCAAAACTTGTTTATACATTATACATCGATCGCCTAACCGTCTGGAAGGTATCCCTTCCCTTACTCCCTTCCTGGTATATTGTGTTGTATCGTCGTATTATTGCCCGACGATTACAAATATTTCTCGTAGCAGGAATGCCTCTGTATAGGTGTGACGGTAACGGAGAGACGTGACGAGACACGTCGAAGAAACGTTGTTGCATTTTTCTTTTTTTATGACACGTTGTAAAAGAGATAAATTCCTTCGGGAATGGATGGATGGAAGGAAGAAGGGCTAAGGCACCTATGTAGTTCGAGATAGGAGAGATATCGGCCGTGGCCGATGACGAACGCGCAGGGATTACAGGGGTAATAAAAATGGACGAGTCTGCAGCCGGTTCGTTTGCTTTTCGAAAGAACAGAATCCACTACAAACCTTCTCCACGAGATATTGTGCGTTAGGAGAGATAGCGGCGCAGGGAATCATGCTTGCTTCGGAATACCTTGGAAGAAATGAAATGTAAATATTGGAACGAGGCGCTCCCATTCGCCATCGGCGAGCCTTGTAAAATTTCTCGTTTCCCCGTTTCGACCGAATTTTAGTGTAGCAGTTTTATCGAATCGGTAGGAAAATAATATCGGCTCTGTATTACAAATGGTTACGAAAAGGTTATTTGTTATTAATCGGATCCAAGCAACCTGTTAAATTAAATCTTCGTGTCGTGATTTTAAATATTATGAAGGTGAAAGGTTACTTTAATTGGATAAGATTGCTTATTTATCGAAAATTTATCTACAATTTTGTCATTTACCATTTAAATTATGAATGAAATTATTTAATTTACCCTTATTTTCAATTCCTTCGAATCCAACACTTTTTAAAACTATATTTTGCAAAATTCCATCCTGTCTCGTCTGAATAATTGTACTCGATCATCGATCGTAAAATTTCATTTCGATAAATACGGGTATAAATCGTTCACGTGGAATCCAGTTCGTGATCCGTAGTTAAAAAATAACTTTGGGCGAGGGGGGCATCTTTCCCAAATTATCTAATTTCCGAGGAGATCTGTAAGTAAGGAAAGAAATCGAACGATGAGAGAACGAGTGAGAGAAAGGTCGTCAAGGGGGAGGCAGAGTGTATTGCGAACGTGCCCCGAGTGGCAATCCTCAAAACCACCCCAGAAAGAATACAAAAACTGTGAGAGAGACGGAAGACGATAGGCTTGCAGAGGGAGCGTATCCAGCAGGGAGATAGGGAACCAGAGTGAGGAACATGGTAATTATTTTCGAACCGTCAAACCTGGCCGAGAAGAGGGTGATGCCAGCCGTCATCCGCGAGTCAAGAGTTACCTAGCCGAATAATACTTAAGCTTGATTAACGATATACTCGAAAAAAACTTCTACGAATTACCGACTCTTCCTCCTTCTCTTCTCCCTTCTTCCCTACTAAATGTATAGAAATTTTATATACGGGATATTGTGTTAATTCATTTGTGAATATATTAACACAATATATTTGGAGATATAACTCGGTTGAGGCTTATTTATCGATTATTTATTATTTTACAAGCAATTTAATTTTTCAATTTCATTTTAGATTAAAGGGAAACGGAGCAAAATGGAGATGAAAATTTCACGCCATTATATTTTTATCTTTGAAATCTAATTCTCTGAATTTGTTAACGCTCCGCCCAACGAATTCATCGAAAAATTAGATCAACCGTATTATCATAATAATAGACACGTACGATTGCAATAACAACGAATAAAGAATTTTTAAAACCAAAATCAAAATGACCAAATGTTACATTTCACGATGAATCAACGTGAAAATCAGCTCGATCAAAAAAATCACACGCGAAAAATATAGCTCGTTACCTTCATTAAAGTCGTTAAAAAGTTGGTAACCGACATCTTCGGTTTAAACTTTCTCTATACCTGTAACCCGTTCAACGGCTCTTCTGGTATAATTTAATAACGTTTCCAACTCTTTTTCTCTTTCTCTCGTCTCTCCGCCATCTTATCGAATTCCCTCTCGAACTCGGAAGATCGAATCGAAAATCGAGATAGCAAGGTAACCATCGAGTACGATATCTACAATTTAGAGCCGGTTTTAATTAAAAATCTATTTGCAACCGACTCGATTTTATATATATATATATATATATTTTCACGGTGCAGGTGGTAATTGTAAGGTAAACAGCCACGGTTTGCGGATCGCGCTCACCGTTTCCGAAGGGTATTCGAGATGGAACATCTAACTGTTTGTCGAGCAAATGTTGCCGGCACATTTCAACTCGTGTAAATCGATAAAACAAATTGTGGCCAGGTGCACGCTTCATCGACAGTTTCGACTCATCGGAATTCTGCGCTTTTCGCCTGTGCGCAACCGAAAAAACGGCCAACTTCCATCCGGAACGCGCGTGTCGTTTCGTTTTCTCTTTGTCCGTCCTTCCATCTTCCATCCGATCTTTCCATATCGGAGTTCGATTTTTAATGGGCCGCAAATGGATTGCCAATTTCATCGGATTGCACGTCCGAATATCCATAATTTCATTTTCATTCATCAATATTGAGTTCCGATTCTTTCTTAAATTTTTTTTACCGAAAATTTGATCGAATTCAAAATTAATCGAATCGGGGAAAAAAAATTAAATTCAGCTGTTTCTTTCTGAAACAGAAAAGATATAAACACGAGGATGGATGCCAATTTCATCGGATTGCTCGTACGAACCAAATATCCATAATTTTATTTTCATTCATAAACGCCAACATCGAGTTCCGATTTTTCCTTAAATTTTTTCCTAAAATTTCATGTACACGTAATTTGAATTTTGCTCGCGTGAAAAAAAAAAAAAAAAAAGAAAAGAAAACCGTCCATTCTTTAATCGAAAATTTGATCGAATTCAAAATTAATCGAGTCGGGGAAAGAAAAATTTATTAAATTAAAGCTGTTTCTTTCTGAAACAGAAAAGAGATAAACACGGGGTAGATAATGGGGAGAAGAGTCTCCTCTAACGATTTGCCGCCCGCCGTGAAATAGGAACGTCTGTTGCCGCGTAACACAAGCGCGGGAAAGAGAGTCGTGGGGAGAGAAGGGAGAGGGGGGAAAAAAAAAGCGGATATTACTTTTCGAGCAGTCTGCCTTTTGACCGATTCCGAGGAGGTCGGACAAGCTTTAACGGGTGTTCTCGAATGGAATCCCGCCGCGGCGCGCATATATTGCAATTACAACAAGAATCTCTCGCGGGATTTGAAAGGAAGAGGCGAGAAAAGGAGCGGAACACGCGGGATGACAGAGAGATTCCAGACGGCGCGAGCATCGATTCGAAACCCGCGCATCGGCTCGCTCCTCCCGGATGGGAGTCGCGTTGGCGGCTGAGATAAAATTACTGAAAATAGTGTCGCGTATCTGCGACCAGATACACGCACGTACGTACAACGACAACGACGATACATCCACCCACCAACGGCGGAGAGAGAGAGAGAGAGAGAGAGAGAGGAGGAGGAGAGAGGCCATCGCGCGGAGATAAATCAGTTTTATTTTCTTGCTCGGAGCGCCACGTGTGCTGCGCCGCTCTTGGCCTTTGACAAAAGCGGTGTCGTAGATCAACGATAATGTACGCGAGGAAAAAGGGTGGGGGGGAATCGAGGGCGAATTATTACCATTTTTTTTTTCTTTTTTTTCTTTCAATTTTCAGAATCGGTTCCGAAGCGAGGCGAGCTCGTTTCGCAAACGAACGAGCGTGG
Organism: Apis florea; assembly: GCF_048593485.1. Classification (NCBI taxonomy): domain Eukaryota; kingdom Metazoa; phylum Arthropoda; class Insecta; order Hymenoptera; family Apidae; genus Apis; species Apis florea. The sequence continues at coordinate 357,778 of NW_028256747.1, forward strand.
AAAGTAAAGGGAGTTGCCGTTGATTGGAGACGGCAAGATCGATCACGAAGTTAGAGTAAACAGTTGGACGGAATTTCAAGCTAACGACCGAGAGAAAGATGACTACTGCCTTCTGCTTTCTTTTCATAATTTGAACCAGTGAGCAAATTCTCTTTCCTCTCCTGTGTGAATAGATGTATATATACTCGTATACTGGCTCGATTATTTCATTTCATTTCGTTGCACGAGAGGGGAAGATCACGATTCGAAAGATATACATATACATATATAACTATTAGAAGATGTCGAGATGGTGGAAAGAAAACGTGAAGTATCGACGTATCCGGAAGGGAAAGCGAATACAAAGGGAAGGGGATGTCGCTAATGGAAGCGAGTCTGAATCGGAATTTCGATACGTGTGGAGGAGGCGCAAGTAAGATCGAAGGTCGATGGCGCCTTCGTGTATTGCGCGTTGAGGCGACGCGGTTCGACACCCCTTTTTTTCGAAACGGAGATCCCGGGCATGAACGCGATGCCAGATCGTCGAACAAAAGCGACCATTGTCGCGACTGAAAATCAGAAACGGCGAGATCACTTCCGTCCCCAGCCCCGTGTGTGCTCGAGTTCGAGGGTCGAGCGCGCACCGCTTTCTCGCGTGAAATTGAGCCAAACAATGCTCGCGTGGCAACGATCGATGCACGGAGCTCTCGCTCTCTCGCTCGTTGTTAGACCTACGTACGTAACAGAATTAGAATGTATTGTTAAATTCGCGCCCGCTCCTCTTCCCTTTCCTTCGTTCCCCATTGTTCCAATCATTGTTTTGTTTGTTTTCTTTCTTTTTTCTTCCTCCCTCTTTCTCGCCGATTTAAGGAAAATAATTATAAACGCCGGCCCGAAACACTTTCGAATAATTGTAATTCGCGAAACGGAAAAATATTAAATATAATCGCAAAGGAGGTTAAGGAGGGGGAAGGGGTCGAAAAGGAGCGGCGAGAGGCAAAGGAAAACGCCAAAGGGGAGCGCGGGAAAAAGAGATAACAGGTAACGACGAAATGAAAAAGAAAAGAGAGAGAGAGAGAGAGAGAGAGAGAGAGAGAAGAAAAATATTGCGCGATGATGCGCGATGTTTCTCTTACGTTGCCAAGAGTTTTCTCGCGGGAGAAGGAAAGGAAAAATAAAGCGGAACATCGGCGACGCATTAAACACGCCGGGAGATAAGGAGCACGAGTGCATTTTCAAGCGATCTGAACGCAAATGGATCGTTCCCTTTCGTGCAGTCGAGTATCGTATCGATACACCGGGGCCATTGGGAGGGAGAGGGAGAAAGAGAAAGAGAAAAGGAGAGACTGCTATCCGTAATGACAGCAGAGAGAGAAGAGGAGAGTCTCCGCTTCCGCGCCTCCGTAATTCCCAAGGATCGAGAGATGCATCCATCAGAATCCGCATCCATTGATTGCATTCGGCTCACAGCCGTAAAACTAATGGACTTCAAAACATCGTTTCAATCTCTCTGGAATCTGGAAAGAGAAAGATTCCTCCAGAATTTCGTTTCGTCGAAGCGAAACAAGATCGAGGTAATTCGAATTTCCCAATTTTTTTTCGCAACCGCGCTTACCTCGGTATTTCAACGGAGAATAATAGATAACGGAGAGTCTATCGGAGAAGACGAGGAAAGGAGAGAAGTAATTTTTTCTTTCTCCTTTTTTTTTTTTTTTTTTTTTTTCATTATAAAAGTGTCCAGAGGGGAGATGGAAGCAGTGACGTGGTTTTGGCCGACGTCAGCGTAATATGAAAAATATATTCGTCGTGTCCCATGAAATAACCAATTTCGGAGGCTCCGGTATTTTTCCCCCTTTTTCATCGTGGCTGTCCATTTTTCCCCGTGAAAAATTCGGTTTCCCCGGTATTCGCGATTTCCCGCACCGTTTACATTGAACGGCCGGAGCCTCGAGCAAGGAAATAAAACGGTCGCACGTCGATTTTGCAGGTGGTTTTCCCGAGTGGCGGCCGTTAATTCTCCACCTCTCTCTCTCTCTCTCTCTCTCTCTCTCTCTCTCTCTCTCTCTTTCGTCCGCTCGCGTGGATGTATGGAGAAATCGAGCCGTCGAACGCGTTCCTCCGACGCGTCGTGTCGCTGGAAACGAGCGACGCCGCTCCATTTTTTTTCCTTTTTCTTTTCTTTTCTTTTTTTTTTTTTTTTCAGACGACGTCGTTTTCGTACATTTGTCAGGTTGAACAGGTGTCTCTTTCTTCCCGTCGACGTCGCGAATCATCCCGTCGACGCTTGAAACGAGCACGGGCAACTTACGTGCGCCAGCTTTCCTTTCTCTATTCGGGAACCGTCACAACTAATTAGGGAAAAACGCGCAAGGTTAATTAGTAAGGAGCGTAATTAATGAAAAGCGTCCACCAGGATCTTTCGTTTTTATTCATTCGCCCAGATTCTCGCGATAGGGTGGTTCTTTTCTTTTTACCGAGTATTTTTTCTTTTCTCTCTTTTTTTTTTTTCTTGTGTGTATACGTGCGTATATCTGTCCCCTTTTCTTTCGCTCATCCACCATCTACTTCTTTTCTTTCCACTCTTTTTTTCTTCTCGTGATCTCACCTCCCCCACCACGGGTATCAACCATCCTATCTACCTCTCAGAGAGAGAAAGAGAGAGAGAGATCTCTCGCTCTCTTTTGGAAACCGTGCTTGCTTTTTCCTTTTTCTTCTTCTTTTTTTTTTTTTTCAACTTCTACGCACTCTCTTCACCCCGCTATTAGTCGCGTTCATTTGGCGCGAGGAATGATTACGGTGCTCTCCCCGGTTAAAATGCCTTACCGTGTGTATACTTGGCCCCGATTGTTCGCCTCGATGACGGTAATTTGACAGACAGGGGTTGCGCCGTGCGAGACAAAAGTCGCGCGAAACAAATCGAACTCGGGAACTCGTGTAAGAGACGGGGAAATCGTTCGACGAATTTCTCCTGTTTCGAGTAGGCGTTTCGAGTTTTTACCTACCATGAAAAAAAAAAAAAGAAAAAAAAAAGAAAAATCATCGAGAAATATTGGACCTCGCCATTTTTTTTTTTTTTTTTTTTTCCTTTCTCGAGCTGTACTCGTTCCAAGCTTCGTGCACGCGGCCTGTCGATTCGACAGGCAATCTATCCACACGACACTTAATGAAAGGAACGAATTTTTACAAAAGTCACGGGCGATTACCGAAGCAGAGAAGGGTTTGTAACGCTACTTTACCCTCGAATCGAAAAAACATTTTTAGGGAGAGAGAGTCGCGCAACGGAAACGCTGTGAAAGCGATATTTACCAAGGTAACGCTCATTCCGCGTCCTTTTCTCTTTCTTTCTTCCTTTTCTTTTCCTTTTCCTTTTTCCCTTTCTTTTTTTTCTTTTTCTTTTTTTTTTAGGGTCATTCGAGAGTAGCCCGAGAACTGGGCGCGAAGCATTGCACAACGTGCTCCGCGCTACTGCAATTCATTCGACACAATGCGCCAACACAGCGGCAGCGGGATAAACCAGGCTGGAAATAAAGAAAGGACGAAGGGAGGTAGGGAAGGACAGGCAGAGAGAGATAGAGGGTGCGTGTTTCTCCGGCACATACTCGTTCGCGGGGCGCATCGGTGTGCTGCTGGTGTTTTTAAAAATGCAGCCGCCCCGGGCTGCAGCCTCAACGATTAGCTTACCCCTTCTCCTTTCTTCCCTGGCCTCTCCTCCTCTTCAACCTCACGTGCTCTTCCTCCAACCCTTTTTCTTTCCTTGTCTCGCTCGGGTCTACTACGACGTCGACTACGACGACGACGACGACGACGACGGCGACGACTACACGATGACGGGTATGCATGCAGCCCGCACGGAGGCGAGACAATGAAAATGCAAGCAAACCCTCCCTGAATTGAGTTCTCCACCTGCGCGCGACCGAGCGGGAGTAAGAGCAAGGAAGAGAGCGGCGGGGGACAAGGAAAAAGAACGAGAGAATCCCTATGGTAGTAGGCTTGCCTCGAGATCTCGCGGATTTCCTCTCCCTTTAAAGGAGATATAATTCGAAGCTCGACGCGATGTTTTGTTCTTCTCTTCGTTTTTCCTTCCTCTTCCTTCTCCTCTCTCTCTCTCTCTTTCTCTCAGTCTCATTTCCTCCTTCATTTTTTCACGCTGCGAGGAAAAAACATTGCGAATCAAGACGGCCGAGGCAAATATTTGCCCGTGAACGGGGTAAAAGTCGTTAGAGCGTGAAAAAAGAGCGCGAGTTGTATGTATAATACCCCGTGATTACAAAAGTGTTACCGGTCGTCGTTCTCTGGGGCGGGGGCGGAAATGACGAAGTTGAAAATGAAAAATTTTGTCGGCCGTTCAACAAGTTTCGTCGAAACGATCCGTCGAAACTGTTGAAATCGAGCGTATTGTTGGAATCCACCCCTTTCCCCCGAAATTCATCGGCCGTTAAACATCCCGCGCGTATGATTTATCGTCGTCCAGGTGTCGATTAATACGCCGATGAATCTGGATCAAACCACTCCCCGCATGCGGTAAATTCATCGTGCTATTTATATGAGAGAGGAGGGGGGTTCTTCCCGTCAATGAGTACCCGCTGAAAAATGGGTATTGTTGCGATGCACAATGCAACAAGCCTAATTGCCATTTGGCCTTCGCGTTATACGGGCAGCCGAACCTGTGTGCGGGGCATTCGATCGCGAGGAACGATGGTTCGTATGCATCACCTTCGTCTTCTTCTTCCTCCTCCTCCTCCTCTTCTTTTCTTTTCTCGACTGGCAATTAAATGTTTCACCACACGCGCGGTGGTATAAATTAGCCACGCTGATTAATTCGTCCGACGCGAGTGAATTAGACGACTCGTATATACGTATTCCTCCATCATCTTCTCGCCGAAAATTCATCAACTTCCTTCGTCGAGGACACGATTAAAATGCGTGTATCTACGCGTGCAAATACAATCATTGTGAGATGGAGAAACAAAGGGAAACGGAGTCGAACAGTCGAGGATTCTTGGGGATTGGATCAGCCGATTAAACACGCGAGAACGCGCGTAAGTAACAGTCTGCTCGTTGGCGATTGTTCTCGAAGGAACAGGAGCGAGGAGAGGGAGGGGCAGCGGATGGAGTTTCGAGGGAAAAGCAGCGCTCGTTGAACGGAGCTCATCGAAAAGTGGCGCTTTACCGGGGTCCGGAGGAAATGAGATTCCGGGGAGGAACGATGGCTTATTGTCGAGGACGCACAATGCGTGAGGTCTAATTGCCGGTCGAGACCGCGGAGAAGGTGAACGAGGGGGAGGGCGAGCTCGGATTCCCGCGATCCGCAACCCTATTAGGGAACCAGGAGGAGACAGGATTTTTCACGGTGGCTGAAGACACTTTTCGATCCCATTATCCACTCGTCTCTGTGTGGAATCGCGTTAACACTTTCGCGTTGCCCTTAAATCTCGCGTATCATCGGTCGCTCGAAAAAAGAAAAGAGGAGATGGAGATTACGTTTCTCTTCCTTTCCCCCCCCCCCTCCCTCCCTCCCTCTCCTCTCTCTTCTGATCTTCCCTCGAATTCGTTACATCGATTTACGTTACACGGCATACGATCCTCCGGCGAAACGGGGGAGACGCGATCGTAAAGAATGAGAGGAGGTACAACTCGTTTCGGTCTCCTAGGAGTCTTTAATATCGTGTGGCGCAAAGAAAGTCGTTGGGAAGGCGTGGCGTAGCGCCCTCGATTCTACGTACATGGCGTATAAATCAGATAGGATCTCGCGTAAAGTCGAGGATACGCGCGTCGCGGTGAATTCAACCCCCTAGTCCCCCCAGCTTGTCCCCCCTCTCTTTCTCCTTCTCTCTCTCTCTCTCTCTCTCTCTGCCTGTTTCTCTTCGACTCTCACACCCCTCGCAACCCGGGTAGCTCGAGGCTGAACAACTTCCTATCCATTGTCGCGTATCGCAGCAGGCTCTTCCTCGTCGCGAAGCGAGATGTTATTTTTTTATTTGGACAAAGGATCCTCCTCGGCGTGTTATTACCCCCCGTGCGTCCGTCCCTCGTAGCCTGGTCTGTGGCCGCGAGCCGAGGGGTTGGAAATTAAAAGAGGGAAAGGGATGGTTTTCACGTCGAGGTACGCGGAATATTCACGGCGGGCCAGCTCGTCATCGCCGAGCGTGTTCGAGAGATCACTCGTCAGACGCTCGACCTTTCGAGGGGTGGAAAAACCAGAGTTGGAGAGAGAGAGAGAGGGGAGGGGGAAGAGGGAGACGAGAGTGTTGCGAATCCTATCTCTCGTTTCTCGATAACGCGAAATTATTTCGAAATTCTCTCCCGCGTTTAATTACGTCCCTCCTCCTCTATCGTTTCAAGGTTGAAACGATTCGTTCAAAACGTTATTTCCACGTCGACTAATTGTAACGATCCGTTAATAGGGCGGCGACTGCGAAATGCGCAAAATCGAAAATGACGAAGGCGCGACACGTCCGCTCGAAAATTCACGGAAACGCGGAAAACACATTTCCGCTCCGCGGAAAAAACAAAATGGGCGGGCGGTTATATTTGATGGAATGAAAATTGACCAGGATGCAGTTTGTACGTACATGCACGATATATATATATATATATATATATACATAGGCAGCATACCGAGTACAGCATCCGAGCGGAGGAGAGATTTCAAGCGTTAAAGCGTGTTTAAAGGATTAAACGAAATGAGTTCGCCCGAGTGACGCTTGCTTTCGAAAATCGTGGAAGATACAGTCCGAAGATATAATTGTATTATGAAATTCTGCAAATTGAAACTGTATCGCGAAATGTCAGTCAAAACGGGCTATACTATCCTCTCGTTCGTTCCAAAATGGAATAATAAACTATCTCGTAACGTTTTCGTGTAAATTTCATTAACCAGGGAAACGACTATATTTCGACTAGTCGTTCGCGAGGACCGGTTCGTGCTCCTGTAGTACTGTCACGTTCCTCGTTAGACGAGGATATATTCATATTTGTATTTCGTTCAACTCGACGAAACTCGACGAAGCGCTTTTTTTTCGATGGTAAACAAGTGGTAAACAAGCGAGGACACGTGAGGGATATCAAAGAGGAATCGTCGTGTTGCCAGGGCCTCCAACTCCACCTCCTTGACCTTCGCGAAAAGAACCGGATCATCGACCCAATCCCCCCTTCTCCTCTCCCCACACGGGATAATATCGCACGGGATCGTTCATATCAGACGGAGATTTAATTAGATATCCAACGCGCGTGCATCCATATCGCGAATTGGAATCGAATTTCTCGGATCGCGTGCATTCAATAGAAATTCCGTTCGTACGTGACCGATGGCACGCGATTAACCATCATCGATTATCAGTCAGCGTATGTCAGCGATATTAACACGCTCGTGAAATCGATATTGATCGTGGATCGTCGATTGTTAATACGAGAAAAATACGGAGTGAATAAACGAGTTTAGACTTCTCCATCGGTGAATTCCTAATGGTCCCCATCAAGCGTTTTTCATCCATCCGCGGAATTCGCTTTCACAGAGGGACGATTCGAGCGAATCCGCGAGTTGAAAAGAGTATATATATATATATATATATACGCGTACTGTATTTCGTTCGCACGGAATTACAAATGCGACGGGATGTGCCTAGACGAAATTCATCCCGTCGACGGAGGAGGAGGCGGAAAACGGTCGAAGAAAACGTTCCATCGTCATTATCATTATTATATTTATCGCAATTATCAAAAGGAATCGAGCCAGAGGCTCGACGGGTGTATTAAGCACGCGCTAAATGTACTCGTGGCTCAGTGCACTTCACCAGGTTGGCAGCAGCGTGTAATAATAATTACGAAACGATACATGATAACGAGGTGCCGAGCCGCTAACGACGCCCTGCCGTCGTTTCCCGCACCTGCCCCCCGTTCAACCCCTGCCACCATTTCACCACTATTTTCTCTCTCTTCTTTCCCCATCCTTCCCACGGTTTCCCGATTTAATAATATGTACTTTTTTCCCTTTTTTTTTTTTTTTTTTTTGCAAATTTCTTCATTATTCATTCAATATCACACCGACGCGCCTCCTCGGTTACCAGCGCGTATTTTTTTCCCCCTCTTTTTTTTTTCTTCCTTACTTTATTTTATTTTCGTCGCTTTAACACTCGTCGTTCATACCCCTCGGTCCCCTCCGCGCGGAAAGCACCTATTTTCTACGTTTTCAGATAGAAATAAAAAAAAAAAAAGAAGAAGAAAGAAAAATGGTACCAACTCGGTAGCAACATTATGTGTATTTCCTCCTCCTCTTCGTTTTTCCCTCGTTCCCTCCCCCCACTCCTGCCAACTCGTCGCTCCCTGTCTCGCCACGCTAGACATCGGCGTCGTCGATATCGTCGTCGTCGTCGTCGTCGTCGTCCTCGTCCTCGTCCTCGTCGTCACCACCATCACCACCGACCACGACGCTCGCGTCGTCGAATTTATTTTACTCACCCGCGCTCTCGTAAGCTCGACGCCTCGAACCCTCGAGCGTTTTCGAATCGTTAAAACGCGAGCACGTGGGGTAGCGCGGCTTAACCAAGACCGTCGGTGGCATCGATCGGCGCCATATTGGGCAGCACGATTCGAGAGCAAATTATCTTGCTTAATTAATGTCGCGCTGGCGAATAATTGGAAAGAGAGACGGGATACAGAGAGGCGGAAGTGTATACCAGCCCCGGAGTTTGGCTGTACACCGAGGCTATCGCGAATCGATTCCTATCCCGGGTTGCTTCCTCCCTTCCTTTCACGGTCTCCTTTCTTCTTTCTTTCCCTCCTCCTCTCTCTCTCTCTCTCTCATTCCCTCTCTGCCCCCATCGGCGCGCGCGCTCAAGGCTCGCTCCGTTCGTTTCGTTTGTCTCTCTTTTGGTTCGGCTCGGTGTAATTTCTGCACAGGAGGAGGCGTTTGATCTGCGCTTTTGCGGAGAAAGGGCGATTAAAAAGTGCCGTGAGAATAACATAGCCACGGTGAAATCCGTCGCTTTGAATCCCTTCGGGCGCTGGTCTCGCCAACTGTCCTTTCGTACCCCTCGCTTCCTCGTGTTCCGCCCCGTCCGTGTTTCATCCCTGTTGCGCCCACCACCGCTCGCACTTTGTCGATTAAGCAACGCGACCGTGAACGCGGGATTATATCGGTTTGCCGGTTTCGATGGTGAAGCACGATGGCGTACGTAGCGAGCGACACGCGAGCGGGACGGCGCGACACTCTCGAGACTTACGCGATTAATCTCTCGATGGTCTCGCCCACCATCACCACGTTATTAATTAAATGCCGGCGTGGCGGCCCTCGTTAAAAAAATTCCCGTGTTTGCGACCAAGAAACGGGTTCCATTATCGAGCTGTTGAAAACGCGGCGGCACATCGCCAACGCGTATTTTTTTTTTTCTTCTTCTTCTTCCTTTTTTCTTTTTTTTTTTTTTTTTTCAATCGATCCCGATTTCACGCCTCGAACGGAACAGACTGAATGCCGAATTAATCGGGTAACACGCGGTGTGTATTTTCCGCTCCATTCTCTCTCTTTCTCGCTTCGCTTCGGGAGAACTCGTTAAAGTTAAACGCGGTTTCCCATCTTCGAAACGACGATCTCGTTTCAATTTCTCTTCTTCTTTTTCGCGCGCGCGAGAAGAGAAAGAGACTCGCTACGCGGAGTAGAAGTAAAAATAATAAAAAGTTGGGACTTACATTGGATGTCGATCTTGGCAGGCGAACTCTCGATCGAATATCCAGTTTCCTCGTGAGTGGCCACGCAGACGAAGTTTCCGCTGTCGAGGATACGGTTGACCCTGGTGATGCGAAGATCGCCACCGTCCTGGTGCCTTCGCGGGCTCGGCGCCAGAGGCTGGCCGTCGATTTTCCACGTGTACTTGACCCGCGAGCTCGGCTGCGCCTCGCATCTCAGGCGCACGGGGGATCCCTCGGCGACCGAGTGCTCGCCGGGGCTCACGGAGAAGTAAAGGTCACCGTCCTGGCCGAATACCGGTGACATTACTGCGCAAACACATGTAGATACAATTCATCACACGATTCGAAAGAGATAATCGCAGATCGGATAGATGTGAATGGCGATTATAAATTTCGCAGGAAGGAAGACAAGAGCTCTTAGGAAGATCACCAGTGGTTTGAGTAAATTGGATAACAATATCGATATGACTCGTTAGTGAGATACCATTACCATATCAATTTTATTTTATTTTTTGAAATTATCTCACTCATGAAGATGAAGAGCGCAAGATGAAGTCGTGGATTCTAGAACACGAAGGTTAAAAAGGCTAAATCTAATTAAGAACGCGACAAGATCTTTGGATTGAGTCGTAACATAGTTCGATGCAATTCTATTCATATCATATCTATGAGAATCGAGAGCATGGAACTTGATCCATGGAGGAGAGCAAGCGGATAAACTTCATAAATCATTTTCCATAATTCCGTAATTCGTCCCTTTCAACAATTCAACCTCGTCTTTCCACAGGGAACATTGACGAATTCGATCAAACGTGGAATGGTTATTATCGATTTCTATCTCGAAACTTTCAATTCGACACCTCCCGGTTCGAAATCAACGAATCAACGAATGCCTCGAATTACACGTGCGTGTACCTGCTGCATGGTTATTAAAAAAAAAAAAAAAAAAAAAAAAAAAAAAAAAAGAAAATCCACTAATTATCGGAGTGGAGAGGTGTAACAATCGAACGATAAACAGCGACGAGGGAGCGCTCTAAAACGGATAGCGACAAGAGCGAGACGCTGTGAATACGGAGGCCTCATTAAGCTGATTGATAATTAGCACGGGGCAACGTTATTGTATCGATGTCCTTTGATTTCCACGAGCAGAAAGCCCCTCCTCCTCCTCCGCCACGCCACCACCCCACCGCCCCGTTTCTCTCCGCTACACCGTTTAATACGATTTTTTTCCTTTTCTTTTCTTTTCTCTCCCTTTTTTCCTTTTTTCTCTTTTTTTTTTTTTTCGTTGTTGTTTCGTTTCGTCGCGATTCCTCTTCACTACTCGGCCATCTCTCTCTCCACCTACCCGCGTTTCCAACCGTAGACGCAAACAGGAACAGAAGTGTGCGCGTCCCTGGAGTAATTCCGCACAATTTGCCGATTGCAGCGCGCCGGTATCCGCGCGTCGACGATCCGTCGACGAGAGCAAGAAGAACCAGGGTGGAGGATAATATCCGAATGATATCCGTGAAATACGCGACAGGTGTTCTTCCGCCGAGTACGTATTCAATCCGAGTACAACCGTCGTCCGATCGGGACGAAAGACGTCTACCATTCGTTTAAAGGGGGGAGGGGAGGATGGGGGAAGCTTATTAGTTGCTCTCGTTAACGAGCTCTCCTCCTCCAACGAAGCGGACAGAAACGATTTAACCTGTCGCCCGATTTATTTATACCGAAGGTTTTCTCGAGTTTGGAACAAGTGAAAAAAAAAATATGGATTCGTTCCGAGTTACATTTCCCTGGTAAATAAAAAGAGAGAGAGAGAGAGAGAGAGAGAGTCTGGCCGGTTTTTAATCGTTCGAGAGCAAATCGTACACGAAAAAACTCTCTTTCGAGCAACGTGCGCGAACAAACGTTGGGAACGAACTGCAAATAGTCGGCCGTGCAAATTAAACGAACCACATTGTACCGGAGGGAGGGTTGGCGCGGGGCGGCGCGAGCAAAAGGCGGACATGGACAGCCAGAGGGAACACGGTCAGGGAATGGAAAAAAAAAATATATATATATATATATATATATATATATATATATATACTATATATATATATATATAGTATATATACACATATACATATATCGAGTGAAAAGGGAGGGATAAGCGAAAAAAAGTCGTAACAAGAATCATCTGTTCGAGCATATTTTTTTCGGGCCGGGTATAACCGTTATACCGCCGCTTCCGTGTGCTGTGAAAAAGATGGATTCGAAAAAAAAAAAAAAAAAAAAGAAGAAAAAATCACGCCGCGGACGCGTTCACGCTCGCGATTTGCCGTAGCGTAAACTCGGTATCGTGTATCGACCGATCGCATCGTCGATTTCGCAAACATCGACCGCGTTTCTGCTCGTCGTATCTATGCGGACTACTGCTCTCCCTCCTCTCTCTCTCTCTCTCTCTCTCTCTCTCTCTCTTTCCACGTTTCACCTCTGTGGCGGGGTGAAAATCGATTGTTGCGTTTCCACGGGCGGAACACACGGCTCGAGGTGCACACGGTCAACGGCACGTTCAAATGCGTCCACGCATTCACCCCGTTCACGCTTAACGGGTTTTCGAGAGGTAGCTAATTACCTTCACGGGGATATAATGATCATTGGTGGACTCGAAATAACACAGGTTTCACGGTTCATGTTCACGGTTGGTGATCGATACCATGGTAGGAGGGTCAAGTCGATTGTGCCAATCTTTGTTTATTTTGATCGGTATCGATGATGAATATCTGTCAAACTGTTTGTTATTTGCTGATATTTATACCTGATATTTCTAATCTTCTATATTTATACGATGATTTATAACTCTTCATTGACGTTTCAAATTCATAAGAAATCGTTTCAAATCATTATTAGGAATTAACGCAATGATCAATCGATTATTCGAGGAAGAGTGAAGAGTTTCGAAAACTTAGAATCCCCGATTATTCCGATTTTACGAAATGCTTTCCAAGTGCCAACACGAGATTCGTGATGCCGACGCAACGAATATCGCTCGCTCCTCGAATCTTCTTATTGTTAAATCTCTACACAGTTTCTCCACCGGTTCACGGAAATCGATTAGCCGCCGCCAGTATGCTCGAATGCCGTTACGAGAATAGCCCACCACCACCATAATGCCCAGCCATAAATTTGCCAGTTCAGTCTTTCCTCTTTTGTTTGTCTTATAAGCGTCAGCCACCCTATCTAATTGCGGGGCCCCAGGTAAAGGAGCCCTCTCTCCCCCTCTCCGGATCCTTCCGTCACTTTCAAATTTCCAACCGTGTGTCCTTTGCGGATCCTGTTATTATCTCGCTCTGGCCCTGATATTAACCCTTAAAATCCCTGCGAGAGGAGGAAGATTCCAAGAGGAACCCGTAATTTCCACCGCGATCAATTTCGACCCGCGCGACCGTAATTCCCGTCGAAATTTCTCGTCGTCGCGATCCTCCTCCAAAGGAGGGGGGAGATTCATCCATCTCTGCGTCGCTGGTTTGTTAAATTTTCCTCACCGGGAAGGAGGCGGGTGGAAGAGAAGAAAGGAGAAAAAGGTTCCCGTTTTTCGGGAACACACCGACTGCTATTCGGCTTATCCGCGACACTCAGTCGGCCCAAGAATCCTAAAAAAAGAATGCACGCTCGTGGCCGATCCTGGAACCTTCCCGAGGGGTAAACACGACCGCTTTTACGACCTACTCTCGAGATTACTTTTCTCCCCGAGGCGAAAACGCCGTCTCTCGCGCGCCCCGTCCTTTCTCTCTCTCTCTCTCTCTCTCTCTCTCTGTGTTCGTTGGCCGGGTGCAGCTGCTGCTCGCCCCGCTTTATGGCGTTTACACAAGCCGCCGGCTCCGATTTTTCGGCTCCCGCCACGCAACGAGTAGAGTAGAGCTGGCATTTCCATACGCGACAAACAAGGAGCGGAACGATCCAAAGCGGATCCAGAGCATCGAGAGACGCTTTCCCTCCACTCCCGGTTGATCCACTTCCGGCCAACTTCAAAGCGAACCGAGTTATTTTCTACCTATTTGAGAGAGAGAGAGAGAGAGAGAAAGGGATGTGTTCTTCTTTGGGAGAAGCGTCACGGCCGCTTCTCGATTATTATTCGCGGCACACGAACTTCCTCTTCTTCGCGGAAGGAAAGAAGGAAAGTTGTGCAGCTCGTCGAGCGGAACTTGCCTCGTTACGAAACCTTTTCGTTTGCCTTGCGCTGACGCAAGGGCGAGAAACCTCTCTCTCTCTCTCTCTCTCTCGCTCGCGTTAACGACCGGCTCGTTAAAATCGAAAAATCATTAGCCGGATGCCTTTCGAGCTTCTTCGAGATTCCTCGCCCGACCCGTCGAGTTGCCCATTTACCGGCATCTTGAGATTCCGCCCGTTGAACGAGCGCGCGATTCCATTAACGAGCCAGCCGACCGTGTTCCGGGCAAATTTCCACGTTTCGACGCCCGAGACCGCTAATGAACTCGGATAAAAATCGAGACACGAAGATCATCCTTACACTCGCAGCCGTGTTTTCGATCCTCGACGCACGGTTCCATTAATATTTTTACACGCGCGAGGGAGAGCGCGCGTGTTTTATCGCGTTGCGGACGAAAAAAAAAAAAAGGAAAAAAAGACTCGTGTTTCGTAAATAAGGGGAAATTCACGATGACGATGAGGGGTGGGTCGACGGCAGATTTTCACGGGGTCCTGGCCACGTACGCGGTTCTTCTCGGTGAAAAATTCTCCGGATGCAAATTGTGTCCGGAATACCGCCTTCCAGACGCTCCTGAGCAGCGTGAAATTCACACTCTCGGGACGTTTTTCACGATTCTGAATAACCGGTGAGAGGTCTCCTTTCTTCGTCTCGGGGTGTCGAGACAAGACGCGAGCAAGTCGGGGTCTTATTTGAAAAAAAAAAAGAAAAAAAAAAAAAGAAAGAAAAAAGAAAAAGGGAGAAAAATGAAAGGGAGAGGAAGAAAGAAGAAGGGGGAGGGGGGAAGGAGAAAGGAGAAGAAAGGAAAGAACAGAGAGAGAGAAGAAAGAGAGAGAGAGAGAGAGAGAAAGGCGGACGTGCTGGCCAAGGAAACGTGGAAAAGGGAGGATAAGGAGGAGGGAAGACGAGCGAGGATCACCCGGCGACGAGTAGCGACGCCCTTTTGACAGTGAAAAAGTAACGCCACTCTCGCCGCGCTTCGCGGTGACCGACACAAAAGCGAGGCCACGAATTAGTGGTGTTGCGTGGATACCACGTTGCACTTGAAAATTTCTTATAGCGGGTCGTTAAAATAAAAGTTTCTCCCTTAAAAATTTCTTAGGAAGGAACACAACGTGCACCGCGTCTTACCGGACGCGCCGGGATAAAGAGAAATTTCCCGGAATGGAGTGTATACATATTGTACATTCACACACATATACACACGCATATATACATATATATATACGTGTAAAGAAAGACGTTCACGGCGAAGAAAAAGTGAAGACTTTCTTCTTTATTTTTTTGCTCGAGCGAGAAAAGACGATGCGGCGAAAGGCGTTGGCCACTCGTTAGACCATTTCCAGACGCGTGGACGCGTTAAGGGAGGCGTTGAAGAAGGCGCGTTCCCACCTAGGAATATCGCGAGACGCGTGCTACGTAACGTGGTACGCGTGAAAATGATTGAAAGGGAAGAGGTCGAGTGGGCGGAAATACGGATGGGCGGGGACAAAGAGCGATCCGGCGACGTTTCCTGGAGGAGAGAAAGCATCCTCGATCGGGACGTTGGTTGGGTGAGGGGGTGGTGGGCGATAGAGAGGGTACTCGTGTAAAAAATTGAAAAATCGGACGCAGAGGGGGATGGATACGCACGTGGAGGGTCGTATTCACGTGGCGGTATTCATGAATCAAAAGGGAATATCCGTCGAACGAGGAAAGGCCGATCGAGCGGGGCATGGCATATTTCACATGGTGGTGGTGGTGGTGGTGGTGCTGGTTGTATGTATAATGAGGACGCCCGAGCAAATTTCAAAGAAGCCTATCGGGCCGTTCGTCGCCTGCTCGAAATATATTATCCGCGTCTCTTGCGTTCCACGCGGGTCATCAAACGCTGCGACGAAGCGTTTTACGCCCTTTCAGACGCGGTGCTCCGCGTCACCGGCCCGCCAACCCAATGGAAAACAGACCGAGAGAAAGGAAGAAACAGGGAGAAAGAGAGAGAGAGAGAGAGAAAAGAAGCAGAAGAGCCATTTCCTGTCGAAATATACGCCGCAGGAAATTCCGCTATCAAGCAACGATACGCTATCTATTTGTCGCGATGACATCCTCCGAAAAGTAACGATCCCTCTTTTGCTCTGTGTTGTTTCAATCTCTCCCCTTTTCGAATTAGCTGCGTCTCTCTTATTATCGCGTTCCTTCAACGTTAACGAAGAACCTCGAGTACCTCGAACGTTTGTACCATTACTGCAAGCAAGTTGTATCGAGGAGGAACAACTCCTCGAAGTGATTCCCGTTGACTGTTCGTGGAATCTTCTTCTCGAAGGAATTTCAAAGACACGAAAGAAATATTTCCTCTTCGATCGAGCAACGATACGACGTTTAGGCGAAAACCTAGTAGAAAGCAGCGAAACGTCGAGGTTATATCGTTCGTAAGGAAGAGGGGGTGAAAGGTGGAAACTTTGGGGTTGTCCTGTCAACGGTGTGTTCCCCAGGAGAGAAAAGCTCGTCGTTCTCGCCCTTTATGCGTAAATAGCCGCATTACGCGCCGCCTCTGTTTTTTATTCGCTCTCTTCCGAGTCGTTCCACCGGCGAAGGGATCAAAGGGCTAATACAATTTTTCTTAGTAGTACCAACCACCGCCCTCCCAACCGCTCGCGCGCCAACCTTCTTCGTCGCGCGCGTTCACCGGCTGCGCGTGGCGTCACGGTTTCAGAAACACTTTAGAACGAAAGAGAAACAGCGCGCGTGGATAAAGACAGGCGTATACACGGCCACGGGTAAAGAAACCGAAAGCGAGAGAGAGAGAGAGAGAGAGAGAAAGAGTTTCAAGTAACTCCGAGGCTGAATAACATTCGGAGTATAAAATAACCGCGCACGCCGGGCCACGGACAAAGGGCCTTTAGTGGCAACCAGTGTAAAAAAGACGCGGACGGAGAGAGAGAGAGAGAGAGAGAGAGAGGACCCTCGATGGCGGAGGGAGAGAGCGAGAGAGAGGAAGAGAGCGTGGAAAAAAGCACGAGTGTACTGGTACCCCTTTTCAGGGCACAGGACGTCTCCGAACGGCGGGACGCTCGTTCTCATCCGTAACCCGAGACGTGTAATTAGGAGCACCGGACCAAGATGAATAGCCAAGTGGCCGGTGGGGCAACAGGCAAAAAAAGGAAAAGTGGGGCCAAGCGGGGATTCACTCATGGATACGGCCCATCCATCGACAGCCAACCGACGACGAGCCACCGTGTGCATCGCACCGCGTTCCACCTCTGCTTCTCTTCTCTCGTCTCACCTTGCCACGCAGCTAACCCGATTCGAGACACCGATCAAAGTTCCGCGCGATCCTGTTTATACGCCGCCTTAGATCCTTATTTAAGAACACGAACACATCATGGTTTTATCATTCGGTTAAGAACGCGGTCAGAAAAAGCACCCATCCAGTTGAAATAATTTCCACCGGTCGATCCAACATCCGATGGTCTGCATCCGAGGATCCTATTCGGATATGCGGCGATATTTTTTGAATCCAACGGATCCTTTCGCTGCTCGATTCTTTCTGAATTGTAATTCGATTCGAACAAAAGAAACCGAGTTTCCAAGTTGGCCAAGATCAACTCGAAGCTATCTTTAAATGCATAGTTATATATAGCTATACGATTCCGAATGAAAGGTGTAAGAAGTAATAGAAAGTGCATGGATCGACGGGATTTCTCGTGAATTGGCTCGTAAACAGATATACGAGCGCGATAAACCAGTTTGGCCATTTTTTCAAACGATGCGTACAGACGAAGAAACCTTCTTTTTCCTTCCTCACCGGCTTCGACGTGGTGCCCCATTCCAGCCATCGCTACTAATTACACGTGCAGTCGCACATATACGACGTTACCGTCGATATTAGGTAGGTGGATACGTAATATGGCCCCCCTTTTCCGCCGAGTCTGCGTATATACGCTTTCTAGGTGTGCATGGCTATCGAACCGGTTCTCCTCTCCTCGAGAGGGGGAGAGAGAAAGACAGAGAGAGAGAGAGAGAGGCAGTAGCAGTGGGTTACCGGCCGGCATCATGGACGATGGAGAAATACCGTAGCCAGCATCCACCCGACTACCACCACGTTGCCAACGACACCACTAATACCACCACTTCCACACCACTACCACCATCAACATCAGAGAGAGAGACATTGGCATCGTTATCAACAACGCATCGTCGCTTCAGCCTGTGAGCCCGAATTTCGGTGCACGTGAGAGAGATCGGCAGGTCTGATTCTTACTGTCGACTGCAAATTGGAGTTACAACCCGCTTTTTCCAATGGTCCGACGAGAATTCGCCGACAGTGTTAAAGGGCCATCGATACGGCTTTACGTTCCGTTCTCGATTTTCAGCCAATACTCTTCCAATACGCTTCCGCCGCCCAAGCCTGTGCTCCGCTCTTTGATCTTTCGACTCAGAAATTTGTTGCGGGCTTGAAACGGGAACGTTTGCAAATGATGCCCTTAGTTAACGATTTTTACTTTCCTCGATGATGGAAAAACAAGTTACGACCGTCGCTCGTATTATGAAAACACGTCGTGTTTATACGAAACGTATATGTTGTTATTGCTCGTATTATGAAAACACGGTTGAGAATTGGAATAAGAATCGAGGATAGGACGATAAAAATATTTCGACGGATAATTACGTTCGCATCGAGATAAAATAAAAAATCGGAGCAGGAGGGAAATTAATAATAAATAATAAAACCAATTCGATGCATTTGTTTCGCGGCCAATCAGTACCAATCAACCAAGTATTTAATTATTGCCCAGCCGGTAAAAGAAGAAAGGAACAAAGTACGGTGATCCGTTACAAGATTGGGGATAAAGCATTTCGAACGATAGACGAAATCGTTTCCATCTATAATAGTCAAATCTCACTTTCATCTCTGATCCATCTTCCTTTTGTGATTCACCAACACGTAACAGAGGATTGGAAAAGAATCCTTCGAATCGTCGTCGTTATGTACGTTATATGTTATATACGGTACTCACGAAGGCAAAGTAGAAGCGTAGCTACGTCGAGACGCCGCATCCTTTCGTTGGCTTCGAATTGGAGAAACGTTCGGTTCGAAACTCACTCGGGAAGGAACTGAGCAGGAAGACCGTTCCGTATTTCAGAATCTTCACGTCGCTGTCATTCTATTTTTCTTCCGTATAAAGCTTGCTTGCGAGCGAACACACTACACGAAACGAAACGAGCGAACCGAACACCACGAAACGACGCGCGATACTGAGGGCCACTAACCCACGCCGTGTCCTAGCGACCCCTACTCACGGGGTTCACGGCCGATGCCCTGAATTACACTCTTACCACCAGATGGCAGCTTAAACCGACGCGCAATACGAGTTATCGACACGTATGGAAGAGATTCTCGTCCACGATTACGCGCGCGTTATTTTGAATTAAAAAAATTTCGATCAAACAAATCGTATCGTGTATCGGGATCGATTTCGTATCGTGTGAATCGGATTTTTTTTTTTCTTAGGAAATTCTTAGGATATTGTTCAAATCATTGAAGAAATCACGATGATTACAATTCAAATTCGATATATTATCTCATACATTTTATTACACGTACGTCGTTGTGTCTCCCTCATTAATCGTAATGTTGTTGTCAATATTATTTATAATAACAATCTAAACGATCATATTTACTTACATCCCTACATTTGCTATATACTTTTTTTTTTTATCACTTTACATATTGTTTTTTCTTTTTTTTTCTTTTTTTTTTTTTCTTTAATCCGTACATCAACTTTCGCATTTGTGGGGGGGGGGGGGAGATTGTCGAAGATAAGTTTCATTTCTTCGTACTGGCTTTGATCGGTAAAAGGATCGTAAAATTGAAAATATAAATTTCAACTCTAGCAACACTCTATCGTGAGCATAATTCGGGAATATTTTATTTACACAGTATAATAATTCCAAGATGAAATGAATCAAAACCCCACAATGATTTAGATACGGATGTCGAAGAATGAAAATAATAATAATCTTCGGATAACGACGATTTCCCTATCAGATTTCAAAGTCATCATTATATTTCAGAAAAAATGGTACATATGTACACAGACAGATCAGCATGTCTTTCTATGTATATATATATATATATATATTATTATTATGTATATATATATATAACTTATGTACATAGTATATGACGTAGTATTCGAACACGAACATATACATACATAACCTCTGCTGAGAAATCTTTTAACGAAGGATCTACCTTATTTTATCGTTATTTCCTGCAAAATTCTATCTAACTACATTAATTCCTCTGAAGGACACAAGGCTATTTATATTATATACATCAGAGGCCTTGATCGACATCGGTCCTTTCGCAAAACGATTACCTTTGGCACAGTGCACAATTAGAAAATTCGTGACTCGCACAGTAGGATACGTTCACCAGATGCATTCTCATTATACGTATAAATAAAACGGTATCACATGTATATAACACTAACCGTAAGCCGGGAAGAAAAGATGAAATAATGTAAATCGTAATTCCATTCCCTCTTCTTAAATACGATTTTAATCTTTCGTTCAAAATATTTTCATGGATATTTACTTTACGAGATGACTAGGCTCGTATATAATAACAAACGATACAAATCATCCAAAGGAAAGGAATATCTCGTATCTCGATTCAAAATTATCATGAAATTGCACGTAATTTTAATATAAAGGGGAACGGGAAGGCGTAACGTAAATCGTAACAGACGTAAAAATTAGAAGATGAATCTGATTAAAGGGGAAAATTATTAGGTTAAGAAACAGCTAATTTTAAACGAATAACTCGTTTCTCCGCGATAACTTGTTCCATCCATTTCAATCAAATCTCTTACTTTTGATTTCATAAATTTTAACTACGCGAATCGTTTCGAGAAGAGAATGGGTATGGCACTCTCGTTTCATCGGGTCATACGAATAAAATTATCGAGACCCAGCGATACAACGATATGTCTAAAATTAAGAGGACTGTCTTTGGCCGTATTTCGCATTGTAATAATCTGCCATCGACTTTTCAAAGTCCGCTTAACTATCGTCGATGATATGTAGCCTTGATATCTCCATCAATTGGCGACTTTGATATTCACTTGCGATCGCCCCACCCGGCGCTGTTATAAAACCAGGATGAAGCGCTCTCGTCCCTCGTTTTACTCCATGTATTATCCAAACTACTGCCTCCTCCATCCTAAGAATAATTCAACGAGGTTACACCCGACACATATTACGACAGATATAAATAACACAAATTTCTAAATCTTGGAATGGAAATTCAGGCTTACCACAACGTTTAATTGATGCGTGGCAGGGGAGAGATAGTCCATGTTGGTATAATAAGAAGAATAATTTTGGTAGCATTGCTGTTGGGAAGTGGTTGTTGTCCATGCTAACCTCTGATGGTCACTAGGAAATCCACCACCGCTCTCCGTGACAGCCGGACTCCAAATACTACTGCTACTGCCACCACTACTATACACCGTTCCTCCTAACTAAAAAATACCATTGTTCGAAAACTCCTTATCCACCGAGGGTAAAAAAGAGCCTCGGCGTTAGACTGTACTCTTGGTCGATAACTTACACTCGGTGGGGTTGTACTGGCAGCCAAGAGCAAACTGGTTGCACTTCCTGCTGGTTTGTATTGCGGAGAATCCCTCAGGAGAGCCGGAGAACTAGCAGCAGAACCACCCGTACCTCCGCTTCTAAATACAAATTAGAATTATAAAAAATATTTATAAAAGCTAATATACTCATTCAGAGGATTGGATAAGAAAATTTCCAATGTTTAGTTATTTAAAATACAAAAAAAGAATTGAAAGATATTAGATGAATTTGTTCGATTTTTCGATCGCCTAAATTTCCTTCTTTAAATTTATTTGTTTATTTAGATTGAGAAGCGAAAATGAATACAGCCGATATATATTTCGAGCTTTAACGAGAAAAGTAAGATAAAGGTATTATTAATGTAAACGATATTTACAAAGGTGTCGTAGCCGGTACAGCCGCTGCAGGCGTGGGTGTGGTAGCTATTGAAGGACTTTTTCCAGAGGGCGGATTATTGCTAGGATTTCCCGAAGGCTTCTTAGATCTTGGAGCTTTGTCCTGTTGTTGCTGTTGTTGCTTTTGCTGTTGTCTGCATTTGGCTCTGCGATTTTTAAACCATACCTACAAGCACGTGTAATTTATGCGTTTCATGCGATCAATATAAAACATTTCAGAAATTTTTTTATTCTGAATTCTTCCTCTCTCTCTCTCTTTCTCTCTTTCTCTCTTTCTATATAACACACGATCGAAAGCAGCTTTCAATATATATATTTTTTTGCGTCGAAACGCAGTAAAATACAGGGATACGGTTCATAGGAAACGAGCACGAAATGATGTACAAAGCTTTTATAAAGCTGGCGTAATAGCCAATTATAAGGGAATGTAGCACCGACGTAACTATCAATTACCAATGAAGACGGCTTCGATAACACGAGCGGAAATCTGGCGTGCCCTCCGGCATAATGAAACGAAAAGTAAAGGGGTTGACGTGCGAACGAATTTCCGTTAATGCCATAATTTCGCCAACATTCGATTATTCGTTCAAACATATATATATATATATGTACCAACTTCTTCTTCTTCTTTTCGTTCACCGTGCCAAATATTAAAAAAATTAATAGTTCAATCCATCGATGAGTTGATTATCGAAATATCGTTTCGAAGAAAAACCGATATTAAAGATTATTCGTGTAAGGAATGATTCGACACTTCGATTACAGATGACTATCTATCAGCTCTATTTTCGTGTCCAAGCATGCGACAGACTCGTCCTTCGATCCGTCGTCGTTCGCCCTCCTAGATTTCCAGAACGCGAGAACGACCTTTAAAGAAGGAGGCGGGTGAACGAAACGGCTGGAAGAACGAAGAGGGAGAATAAAGAGGTGAGAGAGAACGAGAGATAAAGAGAAGGTTGGGGGAGGGGAAGGTGAGGACAAGGAGGAGAGGGAGAGAAGGAAAGAAAGAGAGAGAGAGAGAGAGGAGCCTAGAGAAGCCCTGCGCGATCAATGTTAGAAGCGGAGAGGTGAGCTTGGGTTTCTACGGATTTTCTGGGGAACGACACGAGCAACCCGCGTTCTTCCACTGAAACTGCTCCCCGAGGTGTATGTTTCTCAACAAACTCTATACGAATTCTCCTACTTTTAACCCATCCTCATATTTATCGTTATACACTTTTGCTTTTTCTCGTCTCTTCCTACAAATCGTCGCGATATTACATCGCTCGTTCCGATCAAATATATGAAAGAATAAGAACGAACGAACGAACGAACGAACGAACGAACGAACGAACGGAAAATTAGAAAAGTAAGTAGATTCGACTCGTGGACGAATTCGAGCAAAGTTGAGCAAAAGTTGATTCAAGTTCGATCCGGTTCCGTTCGATTGAAAAACCCCGCGCAGGGGTCAGAGAAAAAACGGAGGAGGCGGAGAGGTGAGGAGAGAAGCTCCGGTTTTTGCAGTCGGAACGACGAACGTGCGGAAGACTATGGGGCCCGGTTGGACCCATTCAATTCATTTACGGGGCTGGGGCCAGGTGCGTTGGCCCGCAATTGCGGATGCGGCGCGCCCTTTTCCTCCCGTGATGAGGGTGGAATATGCATGGACACGTTTTCGGTGCCCGTTGGCTTCGAAAGTCGATTCGGACGACACGAATTCGTCCGTGACACCACCGTGGTGAGTTAACAATTCCGTGAATCGTTGCGTTCGCCATTCAACCATTTTTGTCACGGAAATTTCCTTTTTCTCGATCGTTCAAAGCAAAGACCGAAACATCCCGGAACGTAGCCCCGTTCGAAGCGGTGGAATTCGTTCTTTTTTTCTTTTTTTTTTTTTTTTTCAACAACGCGGAGCGACACGAGCACGCTTACAGGGCGAACTACTAACTTGGTTAACACCCGCTATCCACGGAAACACGACGAGCCGCCCGATAAATCGATGCCGCCTACGTCTGCTATAGGTCTAGTATAGACTATGGTCGCATGCCGACAGTCATACAACCCCTCTCGGTAACGAAACACCATACCGTATCCCGACCGACACGGTATTTCGTTCACCGTGGCCAAGAGAACCGAGCAAAGAGGACCATGCCCGCCTTCCTTCGCTCTCGCATGCCTCCACGTACCTGCACTCTCGACTCCGGTAAATTGATCTTCATCGCCACTTCCTCCCGCATAAAGATATCGGGGTATTTCGTCTTCGAGAACAGACCCTCGAGAACGTCCAATTGCGCCCGGGTGAACGTCGTTCGTTCCCTTCGCTGCTTCCTTGGATTACCTTCAACAGAAAATATCCCGAATTCTTTCGTTTTCCACGCGAATCCCCTCCCTCCCTCCTTCCTTCCTTCCTTCCTTCCTTCCTTCCTTTCTTAACCTTAAGAGAAAGTTTCTAGTAAATATACAAAAAAAAAAAAAAAAAAAAAAAGAAAAGAAAAGAAAGAAAAGAAACAGAGACGAGAATCTAGAGAGAAATATGAATATGAAATGAGGGGTACACTCACAGTAGTAGGACTCACCGGCGGGAGTACACCCTGGATATCCGATGGTCGAGTGAAGGGCCTCGATGGGCGGCATGCCGAGGGCGCTGACGTAGGGGTTGGTCTTGAGGGCGCCGTAGGGCCCGGCCGCGGACGCCCCGAACGCGGCGGGCCCGAAGAGATCGGAGGCCGAGGTGGTGGAGGCGGCGAGGCCCCCGAGATCGGTGGCGCCGGCGCCCCCGCTGCAGCCGGAAGTACCGCCGAGGCTGTTCGGCCACATCAGTACTCCCTCTGCCCCCACCACCTCGACCGCCCCCCCGCCTCGCGGCCGATTCTACGTAAACCGCCTCCGCCTCTACGAATTATCCGCTGCTTCTGAAAATTCAAATTCACGCGTATTTATTCGCAACAGGCTAATTCAGCAACCCCTTCCTCCATCCTTCCCTCTCCCTCGTCTCCCCTTCCTTCCTCCGCCCGACGGGGGGTTAACGATGTCGTACGCCCGACATTCGACGGACGCGCATGAATTTTCACGGTGATTCAATTAATATCGATCGTTTCGATATTCGATAGAGCCTCGCCTCGCCTCGCGTTTATTACGCGAAAAAACGTTTTCAATTACAACTCGGTTGAGGTTATATCGAGACGGCTCGACTATCGGAGGGGAGTACATAACTATCGTGGATGTTGGAATGGAAAGTTCCCGACTCGTGATGCTTTGTACATATATATATATATACACACACGATAATATCGAAACCGATCGCGGAAGATGGAAATAAGACGCGCGACGCGGTTGGCAGCTGGCCGCGGCCAAGGATAATCTCCGGAGGAAGATGCAACACGACTCCACTTTTCGAAGGTGCGTCTCTCTCAATCCCCCGTTGACCCCGCTCTGCTGGACCCCGATGGTTTCCCTCTCCGAAAACCGAGAACGACTTCTCTCTCGAAAGAAGAAGAGGAAGAGGAAAAAAAGAAAAGAAAAGAAAAAAGGGGGCGACTTCGGGAGGGAGGCGACTCTACGTCGTCGTAGCCTTCCCGTTTCACGTTTTAGCCGACGCTACTTAAGCCGTCGTTTTATCCTCTCCGATTACAAAGTCAAGAACGGTCGGTCTATCGGCCGCGTTCCTCCTCCTCCTCCTCCTCCTCCTCTTTTCCTTCTTCTCGCGAGGCTCTCGATCTCGCACCACCTTCGCCACCACGAGAGCGGCTTATTAATTTTTATTCGCCCTCCCATTTATCGCGTCTCGCATCTGGGCGTCCACAGCCCGACTGGAATATTGTCCGTATTGCCTGCAAGAGGAGGGGAGGATGCCGTCTCGCATGTGTTCCGGATTAAGGTAAGCTAATCATCATCCGGTGATTAACATGCGCGACGTGAAAAACAATCGAGCAATGACGACATCGACGCAAGAAGGCGATGATCCGACCGGTCGAAACACGGCGGAAATAATTGGGAATAATTGAAACGCGCGACGAACGACGAGTGAGAAGAGATAACTCTTTCGCTTTTTCGATTTCGAAGCAATTCCTCCAACGATGCATAACACGCGTACTCGAAGCTACGAAATGAAATTTCGCATCGATAAACCCGCTTTTTAATAAAGCATTGTTTCCGTTCCGATGGAATGGAAAGCACAAGTTTCGCGGTGAAAGGAACAACGGGGTGTGCGAAGGGTGCTCGTGCGATCGTTCGAGCGAAAGTTCCTTCTCGCAAATACGGATGAAACACCGGCGTTACCCTTCCGCGTTATCCACTCGACGACTCTCGCGAGTGTATCGACGACCCGCTGCGTTCGTCATCGAAAGTCCAACAACAAGTTTTCGATCGAGAAAAAAAGAAAAAAATATCCATTCTCGAAGATGTGGAAGAAGAAAGTCGAGGATTTTTCGAAAGGTTCGAACGATCATCGTTCGAAGCGTTGCGGATTACTCGTTGTTTCACCGAGTATCGTATCAGTGAAACAGCGAAATGCGAAATTGCGCCCGTGCGAGCGTGGATAAGTTGGAAACAATATATAACCGCGGTAACTTTTCCGGTTTAATTACGGCTCTTTGCCGGGGATCCCTCCTTCGAAATGAAGTTTCAGCCCGATGAAAGAGAATCCATAAAGCGCGAGCTTCCCCGTGACGCCTCTCTCCAGCCACGCTATATTAAAATTTGGCTCACTATGAAAAGAAGGCCAGCGAAGAAAAGGGGCGGCTGCCTGCTTTCGAGGGTCCTCGTGAAGTAAGTCAGGCGCGAATCTCTACTACTTTTGTGCACTCCTCTGCGCTTTACACTAGCCACAAAGCACTCGTTACAACCCGGCCGTACAACGTATGGGCTGAGAAACGTGCAAACAATCATCTGTTGGCAATATTTCCCGTCTCGTTTCTTTCACCGTTCACTTCCTTCCCTCCAAACTGCCTCCATCTTTCTTCCGTTCCGAAAGCTTGCTCCTCCTCCTCCTCCTCCTCCTCCACCACCTTCTTCTTCCTCACCTCCACTATCGCCGCAAACAACATTTAAAATTTTTCTTCCGCTCCCTCGCACGCTCTTTCGCCCCGATTCACGTAGCCGTCGCCCTTTTTCGACAGAACAGAAACACAGGACAGAGGGAGGAGTATCAACTCTCGCGACTCTTATACACTTTATACACTTGTGTCGCGTTATTGAAAGCAAAGCCGCGAAATCGGGGAAATTTGGAAGAGCCGCTCTCTCCGGAATCCTCTCTCCTCTGCCACAAGTCTCTTTATCTTTGTGCAGTCTCTCCGGGCGCACGGGACAATGCACTTGTTACAGGCGGCCAAGTGTGGACAAAATGCCCAAGTCGCCACTCGATTGGCCCTCGAGCGGGGTACTCGAGCAGTCTACGACCCCGCAGCTCTAGCGGAAAGGCTAGCATCGGTCCGGAGAAAGACGAGGAGCTAGCTCGCCTTTTCCACCCTCTCTCTCCCCCGATCAATCGATCCCCAATCCTCCTCCCCCTCCCCCTTCGTCAGTTCGGCCCTAGTGCAAACACTTTGTGTTACCAATCGACGCATATATATATATATGTGTGTGTGTGTGTGTGTGTGTACATGTATGTATGTATGTATATATATATATATATATATATATATACCGGCACGTTGCCCCTAATGACTGTTAAATCCCCATTATTGCGTATCGCGTGTACGCGCGTCTCGAGGGGTTGCGCTTAAGAATCCGATATGCGAATATTATCGAGATCGTACGACTCCATCTGGCCACGCGCCCCTTTTCCTCTTCCTCTTCCAAGCGAATTCCATCCGCGTTGCGGAGGACACGTTGCGCTCAACGTTCTTTTAACCGTTCGATTAACCGCAATCGGATTGGACCGAAGGTTAACCGCGAGCGCGAAAAATACCGAACGCGTGCTTGTTTTTTATCGACGATGAGATATATATCTCGAATAATCGAATAACGTCGATATATTCGTCGTCCAGGGGAATATCTCGCGAGAAACGAAGAAATATCGTATATGATCGTGACTCGATCACCTATCTAAGTCTGGGAGGGTGCATGCACTATATATATATATATATATATATATACACAAGAATGTATATATATTCGAATAGAAGGAGTCGAAGCTGTAGCTCGAGCTATCGCGAAAAGTTAAGTTCCGTCCGCATTGTTTCCACGAGTGTTTGCACACAACCGCATTGTTCCCGAAGAGGCACTCGCTACGTCGTACGGGCGTCCACAATGGGCCACGGTGGTGGTGCACCGTGTCGTGCCAGTCTGTGCGTGAAGGGGAGGAGGCGGCGGGGGCCAGAAAAAGCCAGCAAAAGCACTTACCCCCGGGTATTAACCGATTTTACCAAATATGCGTTCCAACCACTCGTTACCTCCGACCGCGATCGTTATTGCAAAATCTCTCTCTCCCCCTTCTTGGTCTTTTTTTTTTTCCACCCCTCGGCTGGGGTATCCTCCTCCTCCTCCTCCTCCTCTTCCCCTCTCGTTGCAATCGCGTCATGGAAGGTGTCGGAAGCGAAAGGCGGAGCGTCGCGAAAGCGTTTCCAGAAATCGTTTCCCTTCTCGAAACGAGGAGAAAAGATCGCGTCGATCGAACGAGAGAGGAGGGAACAAAAAACCTGTCCGCGAGCTGTCTGCCTCGGTTGAATACCTTCTTCTGGAAGGCAAGAAGAAGAGGTGGTGTCCGTGGTAGTCGAAACGTTTCTTCGCCTCGTACAGTCGTATTGAATGCAATTTAGCCCGAAGGACGCTGTTGTTGCGCGTTCATTGAGCGTAAAACTTAATTCCCGTGGAAATGCCATGAGCTAGATATATATATAGATACGTGTGTGTACGTGTACTACCATCCTCGAGGTTCTTTCTCTTTCACTTGGATCGCTTAGGTTTTATTCTCGGTCGAAAGAAAAAAAAAGATTCCAAATAGGGTTGCTTTCTATCCTCGAGGAGGGGGATCAGCTTTTTCTTTCTTCCTCTTTCATTCTTCCACTTTCATTCTATTTCCTTTTCCACGATCGGCCAAACTTACTTTTGATTCCTTCGAACCAATTTCAAGGGGGTCGTCTCGTTCCTGTAGATCAACTTTACGCTCTCCTTTCGCTCTCCAATTATTCCTCGACGAGTGCGTCGTCTTACGCTCCATCACGCTCGCTCAAAACTAAAAATCGCAACTAAACTCGATTATCGGCCCGTTCCTCTTCGAGGAGAACGAGGTCTATTTTCCAAATAGATTTTTACTTCTTCGAATCAAATACCGAGTCTTCTTCTTCTTCTTCTTCGACGGACGGTTTTCTTCCTCGTCGAGATTTCTTCGATTTCGCGACCGAGAAGGAAGAGAAAAGGAAGAAGATACGATTTTTTTGAAGAAGATGGAAGAAACGCAACATCGGCGTGGTACCCGACCAGGATTCGAAACGTTCTCCGCGAGGATCGAGGTGCACCGCGTATACACGAGGAAGAGACCGAAGGTCCTCCTCGTGGAAGGCGGACCTTAACCGGGAGGGAGGCAAGCCAAGAAGATTACCGTAAGCAGATTATTTCCGTGGAAATCCTGCCGGCCAACTCTCCCGACACTCCACCACGGTCAAACGTTTCGGGGCTCGAATCGTCCTCTGGAATCGCGGCAGACGCTCGTGCGAAATTTCCTTCGATAACCGCGGCTGGCGTTGTTACGATCGAATCCTCGAGGAGCGCGCAAGTTTCGCGTACGCGACGCTTCGAGTACGCCGTTGAATTCGTTCGTCGAATGAAAGAAATTCCGTATTATATTTAACTCGAGGAGGAGTCGCGTCGTGTTTTCCACTCGTTCTCGTTGACGATTTATCTTCGATATTTTGCTTCGAAATGGATCGACCGACCGTGTCATGGTGTTGTTCGCAAGTTCTCTTAAGAATTAATTCTTAAGAGTTTCAGTGTTCGAGTTTTCGAGAATTCAGAAACTTAATATTCGATTAAATTGTTGGATAAACGTTTATATACGAGTTTCGTCCAATTCGCTCGATTACGTTCAAATTATTCTTGGATACTTCGACGTGTTAGCGGCGATCATTTTCCTTCGTCGACCGAATCTTCAAGAAACGGATACGCGAGTTTCATCGAGTTCAGTGTTCGAATTTGCACGTTCGAACCAACGAAATATCTATCGTCGATTCGTGTCGTTATCACTCTCGAATTGATCGATCGATCAATTTCGGAAACACCGAGTGAACGAGAAGTTACTACAACTACTTCTTTCGATCACGTGAACGCGATTTACGCGAGTCGCTTGATAAAAAACAAGAGTGAGACAAGAGGGGACAAAAATGCGAGCGGATTAAATCTTTTACACAGACGTTTCGTGGGTTATTTAACTGGGAATCGTCGGACAACGAGGATTCGATAACTCCGCGCTCTCAAAATGCCGGATGTAATTAATAAAACGTTCGACGCATACGCGACACAATGTTCGAAAGAACTTTCTTTTTGTTCTTTTTTTTTTTTTTTTTTTATTATTATTATTCCACACAAAAAAAAGGAGGAAAATCGTAAATCGTAACCGAAATTGTTTCATGAAACAATTCGGTCCAGTCGATTCTTCCACGATATTTTTTTCGACAAACGTTGCTAAGCTAAGCTTTCGACGAAATAATACATTTATTTCGCTGACTGTATCGTGTTTACGTGTTACGCGTATCTCGATGTCTGTTGTGTGCTACAAGTGTAAGTGTAAAAAAAAAGGGAGGGGAGGGGGAAAAAGAACAAAGTTGCGTTAAAAATTTGCGTAAAACGTATATCAAAGTCGTTAGTTCGTAAGTCGGCCCGATAATTTTGTTCATTTGAGTCTTTTCTCGCGATTTGAAAGAAAGAAAAGGGGGGGGGAGAGAGGAAAAAAAAAAAAAAAGTTCTCTCGCTGTTTGGGAATATTGCAGGACATTCGTCACGGATTTATATTCTCTCTTTGGTTGAATGAAAGCTCGGCGTACGCCTCGCCGATTAAATGCCGCCGTTTTCGAGGTTTTCGCGCACCGCAGCGTCCGAATTTGGTTGATTCCGTTGGTTGGGCTTTTCCCCAGACCCCTGTGTCGCTTTTTTTACTTTCTCTCTCTCTCTCTCTCTCTCTCCTCTTCCCCCCATTTACCGCGAGAAGTAATCGTACGTATAATACCCGACCTCCATTGAAAAATTGATACTACTATCTCGCCGACTACTTTCCTAAATTCGATTATTCGATATTCCTGAGACTCGATCAATTCGATCGAACGAACACTCGGTACGTACGTCGTCGAACTTGCTCGTTTGTTATTATGGAGAAAAAAAAAAAAAAAAGAAAGAAAAAGAGAAAAAAAGAAAAGAAAAACTCATCGAAGATGAAGAAACGAACACTTACTTACTTACTTACTTACTTACTATCACCAGTGTTACTTCACGAGTAACAACAATTTGTCAAGATATTGTCACCCCGTTGCGGACAGACACTATTCGCATTAGGGCAAATTATCGCGGTTCACCTTGCGAAGCAAACGGTGCCAAGCTATATTCCTTTGCAAATTACGATGTACTCTGTAAAGGGAAGCCCAGTCACTGTTACGAAACGAATAAACATCCGATCGATAGCCGCGTCGTTGGTGATTCTTGGTGACGGTAACGTGCTTCGTGCACGTAGCCGACACGTCCTCTTTTCTCGGAAGAAAAGATTAAAAAAAAGAGATCACAAAATTTCACTCTCGAAAACTTGCGTCGAACCGCGCGTCGAACCACGGCGAATCACCGCGAATAACGGGCGAATCCCCGAATATTTCCTCCCTTTCCTTTCCTCGGCGTAACACACAATCGACACACTCGACTCGAAATTTTCCAACCCCTTCGAAGCAGAGGATAAGAAGCAAGAAATCATGGCGATGGTATGGAAACGTGTACGGACGTTCTCCACGCGGTGGTGGTATATAAACAAGCAACTACTCACCCAAGGTATTACTTGTGGCTCGAATGCGGTTCGAAAGCGGAGTAGATGGGCGACGTATCTCTCGTCCGAGAAGCGGTAAAATCCTCGAAACGACCGTCCGTTCGTTCGTTCGTTCGTTCGCCGGTTGTGCGCGCCGGTTGGAGACGCTCCGCGACACTGTCGAGAACAAAGGTTAGGAAATCCTGTGTGGATCGGTCGGGTCGGCACACGGCACACACCGCTACACTCGCCTCTACTGCCACCGACGAGTTTTGCACTAGCGAGTATATCACACCGAATATGTAGACCGATAATGACTATTCTATTCCCTAATCCGGCCGCGTCCCCTTGTTCTTTTTCTCTCTTTTCCACTCCTCGGCCACGTTCCCGTTCGATCTCCGTTCCTCCTCCTCCTCCGGGTGTACTACGTTCAGGTTCGTCGCACTGTCCCTCTCTCACTTCTCTCTCTCTCTCTCTCTCTCTCTCTCTCACCCTCTCCTTCTCTCCCTCTCTCCCTCTCTCTCTCTCTCCGTCTGCCCGTCTCTCGCGCCACACTCTCTCTCGGTGTTCGGCGGCGCGGTTCCGTGGATGCGGGATGTGGGACAAACCCGGGACAGATGGACAGGGATAGACGGCAGTAGGTAGAGAGAGCTGTGAGCGCGCGGCTATTATAGCAGGAGGGCGTAGGAGAGCCCAGCTCAACTTTTCACGAGAACTTTAGTTGTTACGGATCGCTCTCTTGGCCGAGGGGTTATGCGCGAGGGGGGCGCTCGCTCGCAGCAGACCGGACCGCGAGCCGGCCGAGGGGAGGGACCGAGGGGAGGTATCCAACCACGGAAGGGATGGGGTATACGGCTGGGGAGGGGTTCCTCCAAGGGGGAGGGGGCCAGGGGGTGGAGAAAGAACGAGCGAAGCGGGTTCAGCCTCGGGGGGTTGAAGTAAAAACGAGACGGGGAGATATAGACGGTCGCGGAGAGGAGAGGAGAGGAGAGGAGTGGAGAGGAGGTGGAGGAGGAGGAGGAGGAGGAGGAGGGAGGGCGCGGGCGAGACGCGGTGGCTCGGGTCGGGAAAAGGAGTAAGGGTAGTCGAGGGAGAAACGAAGCTACGATCGGGCAAAGTGGAAATGAGAGCACGATCGTCGAGGAAAGCCGAACAGCGTCTGCCCGTGGAAAGTTGGCGTGGCTGGGGATGTGGCATCGAGGCCGTATCGAGGTGGTGGGGAGCCAATCGGTACGGGCCGCGCCGACCAACCTAACCAGCCGCGATGGCAACGTTTCCTCACCACACCACGTTACGTACAGTCCGTCTCTAAAAATATATCCGAGCTCCGACAGTTCTTCCTCTTCCTCTCTCTCTCTCTCCCTCCCTCTCTGATTCGTCCCCTTTTCACCGTTTCCTTTCTTTCCATTTCTTCGACGACCTATTCGAAAAAGATACGCGAATAGATTTTTAAACGGGAGGAAATGGACGGGCACATCTGTTGGCTATTCTCCCGTGAGACACTCACGGGATATATATATATATATATATACTTTTTCTCGCGGATGATTCGAGCGGACGATCAAGATAATCGATCGATCAGAGATAATTAATTATTTTTTCGCTCGACGAGAGAATCACTCGTCGAGATTAGGGGGAATTTTTGTCACACGTTCCAACGAGTGATGCACGTTACGGAAGGCGATAAGCGTCGGTCGAATCGCGATCCTCTTCGACGCCTCTTTTGTATCGGTCTCTTTTGTATTAATCTCGTTACAGGGGTGGGAAGGAAACGACGTACAGACGCGAGCCAGTTTATCTTTTTCTCGAAACGTCGATCCCCGGCTGCGATACCCTCCTCCTCCTCCTCCACCTCCTCCTCCTTTCGTTACGCCCTGTAGCCAGGTGATAGCTACATAGCTGGGGCGTATACCCACAACATAGCAATTTAACTTGCTCACGTGCGAGCGGTTAATGCTCTTACGGGATTTCGAAAAGATCAGCCAGCATTACTATGCTATTAGCGTAGCTAAAACCGGCTTGCTTCCATAAACCTATACTAACATGCAGCCACTTTATTCACGCCGGCCCATTCATGAATTCTTAGCCAATTTTCCTCATTGACCAATTGACTTGTCGCGCGCCACGTGACAATCGCTTGGCCTTGGACCACCGAAGTTTCTTATTTTTCCTCTTCTTCTCGCGTGGCTCGCGTTCGGTGTGTTTTGACGGGCCGGGACAAACATTTCTTCGCGATTCGTTCCACGCTTCCTCCCCATTTATCTAAATGGTTTCTAACGCGCCGATGTTATTACGGAAGCCTTACGGCGTGGCGCGAATGGAATGGAAGAAATTGTGACCGATCGACCGTGATCGGTTTCAATCGCCGAAAAAATAAAACCGATAATTCTGCAAATCGTTGGAAATTACGCTCTTTCAAAACTCTTTCGAGAAAATGGGTATACGTGATCGCGTCAATATCGTAAGGACTCGAATGGGTATTAAGGTGAGATTGAGGTAAAAAAGGGGTATATATCGATGAGTTTAATTAATTGATCGCACAACAAGAGCCAGTGTTAGTGTTCCATATGATGTCGTTGTACGTATATACATCCTCGTAGATAAAACGTCGTCGATATACAAATCTCACTAACGGCTTAAAGTTAAGCTCCGTCGTCGCTTCGGTTGGGTTTCGCCGGGAAAAATCAAAGTTCGTCCCCTGAATGGGAAATGGAAACATTTCTCATCGTCCTATCATCGCTACCTACTCTTTCTCCTTCGCTTTGTTATCTCTCGCCTCGTCCCGATTTAATTAACGTAACGCGGCACTTAAACATTATTACACGCGTCATCGACCGAAAAGAGGAGTAAAAAAAAAAAAAAAACCAAGGATTACCTCGTATCTGATTTCATCCCCGTTCAAAGAATGTACGAATGTTCCAAGAAAGTTTTCAATTCGAAATTTTGAAAACTCCTTACGTTAATAAAATTCGAACTCGCAATTTTCCGCAATCAAAAAGTCCGTGAAAGTGTTCGCCCTTCTTTTCTAAAATTCCCTTCAATTTGTAAAATTGTAGAGGAGACCGAAGAAACCTCTCGCTCTCAGTTTCACATCCTCTCGTTCGAGACGAATTCTCTGAACAAAAACAACACGATTCGAGAAACTCCCCTCCTTTCCCCCCCGTATGCTATTCGAATATGAAGATCGAAGGAAGGATACAACAACGGATTTCGAGGCGTGACAATCATCCCCCTCCCCGAAAAATCTTCGCGATACATACGCGATCGACGAAGGGCACGGATTCTCGTTAAGCGATCGATGGATGGCTCGTCGTCCCGCGTGGCACACCGCGAAAGCGCATTCGTACGAGGCTTAAAGTACTCCCAGGTTTTATATAGAATGTAGTTCATGCTCATCATCCCGAAGATCAGCCGGCTGAGCCGTTCGACAAACGGTTCGAACAAAAAGCACTGAAAAAAAGACAACTCGGTGCAAATAACCTTTGCTACGTTCTCCGACCTTTCCCCCTCCCTCTCTTCCTTCTCCATCTCCATCCAACTCCTTTTCATCCCCCGGTTTCTGATAGTCCCCTCGTCTTCCGTCCCTTTCCGTCCAACCAGTCTCGCAAGGCAAAGTTCATTCATGACGAAGAGAGGAACAGAGAGAGAGAGAGAGGGAGGAAGGGAATTTGAAACTGAGGCAAGCCGCTTATGAGGCGTTCGTGTAAATCACCGGTGAAAGTCACCGAGTTACTAAGTCAATGAATTAGCCCGACCGAGCGCATCCGGCGGCCGCGCACACGTTTTCAACGGGGTTGGAGGGTATTATCGGCCGATCTTGGTCGATCAAATCGCCGCGAATCTCGTCCAATTTTTCCCATCGAAAGGTATAGCACGTGTGTATAGGTAGATATACGGGTAGGTGGGTTAAGCACTTTCGCCTCGATCGAGGAGCGTAACGCCTCCTCCTCCATCTCGTTACCTTTCGTTTCTGATCGATCAGAGAGAGAGAGAGAGGGGGGGAAAGACACTTGTCGTTTTGATGTTAATTGGATTCCTCGGTGGATGGATCCTCGGTGTTAATCCCCCGCGCGCGGATTATCGTCCCCGGGGATCTTTTTTATCAGGGATCTCGCAGGGATACCGCGCTTTTCGTCGTCGGACTACCGTGTTCCAAATCCATCGAATCCATCCATCGTAATGTAAATTCGATCGACTGCGCCACTCTCTCTCTCTCTCTCTCTCTCTATTACGCTTATTATACGCGAGCGTGTGGAATCCCCGGCCGTGAACCAACAAATCCCTCCACCCACGGCGACAAGCAACGGCCATTGATAGTGATTGATCGCGCGGGAGCAGATAGAATCGCGCCACGAAGGAAAGAGTCATGTTCAGCTGGATCGGCGCTCTCGAGTGGATTCCGCGCCCGCTCGGCTATTCTTCTGCTCTGACGGCTTTTGCCGGTCATCTCCAAGCCCCACGGGAGTCGTCACAACACACGCACCGCTTGTTGCGTCTCGCGGTTGGTTGGGACAAATTTTCACGAAAGTGGACTCTCGTTCCAAGTATTATTACGATATATGCGAGGAACGAAGGGGATGAGATTTCGTCGAAACGAATAAAGGAACTTCTTTCGAACTTCTTTATTCCTTTGGATGTTTTTATCAATTTTTTCCAATCGGGATATCGGGAGTTTGTTGAACGAGAAATTGAAGCGAACGAGTGTCGGGCGTAACTTGTAGATCGACGTTCTTTTTTTTCTTCCAAACAATGGCCGATTTTTCGGCAGAGCCCCCGCGGAGAGAGCTCGGGATCCCGTGGCCCATTCACGTAATTCTGCAGCGTAATACTCGCGGGAATCGAGATACAGATCGTTCGATTCAAGAAATTGATTCTCGACAGTCACCTGCCACGTTGATCGGCCTACCACGAACTCTGTCAAAATACCAAAATACTTTCCACTTAGATTGGTGGAAAAAGATTGTGTAACTTTGTTTCTGCCATCTTTTTCTTTTCTTTCCCTTTCTCCACAATAAATCAAATAACTTGCTTCTCTTCAACATCCTCTTCGCAATCGCGCAATAACGTATCTTTTAACGACAGGATAAAAATAAATAATGAAAATTAATCTTTCCCTTTTTCTCTTCCTCTTCCGAATTACAACATCCTTTCGAACATCGATTCGAATCTACTCTACATACCGGAAACCCGGTATATCTCATAGTCTCGTTAAAATCAAACGCCTTTTTACGCGAAGGAAAGAAAAGGAAAGAAAAGAAAAGAAAAGAAAAAAAAAAGAAAGAAAAAAGAAAAGCGGAAGAAAAGATTCGTCCAGTTTAAACGCGTCTTGTTCCGGTTCGAGGGAAGACCTTGAATCGCGTGTAATACCAGGAGGCAGGAAGAGGGATCCGAATAAAGGTGGAAGAAGTGGGTGTTCCTAGGGAGCAATCCGCGTTCCCACATTTATTATCCTCGAAGCCAAACCGGGACTAACGAGTTTTTGATCGGTCCTGTCCGTCCCATAGACGCGATTGCACCGGTCCTCCGTCCATCTTTCCCTACCTGCCTCTCGATTCCTTTTCCTCGCTTCTTCCTGTCCTCCATTGTCCAAGGAATTCCGCCGGACGCGAAAGATTTTCCTGAACGAACAAAGCGAAACCGACTCGCTCGCTCCAGCCTTTCTTCTCCTCCCTTCTCCTCTCCACGCACACTGTGCTGATCGACTTGCGTTGTGACTGTGACTGTTTGTTCTTCGTTGTGCCAAAGATCACTCTCTTCTCTCTCTCTCTCTCTCTCTCTCTCTCTCTCTCTCTCTCTCTCTCTCTCTCTCTCTCTGGAGAGGATAGTATTACGCGTATCCCTCGAAATGACAACGGTGGAAATAATTATCGTCGGTAAAATACTTTAATCCCTTTATCGCCCCCTTAAATTGTTGTTGTTGTTGTGTTCCATAAATTTTTCTTTCCGTCCTCTGTATTGCTTTATTGTTATTATGCTCAAACACTCAGGAATGTTGACCTTTATATACATATAATTACAACGGTCGGACCTTCATAAATCGGAACGAGAGTTATAATTTCTTTCTTTCGTTCCCTTTCGTTTCGGCCATAAAGACCGAGGGAAAGAAAATATTGGAAAGAAAATAAACATTTTGAAAGTAAAAATTATTTATTGTACTGAATTCTCGAATATCGAACGGTTAAATTTTTACGAGTGGAAATTTACATTTCTTCGATTCACTTTCGACCGACCATTTTCTTTCAATACATTAATTGCAATTGTCCGTCAGATAGGTTAAATAGACGCGTAATAAAATAAGGGTAACGGTTGTCATTTCTGTCCTCAAAATTCTTTTTGCAAGTAGGCGACAAAGGAAGGGAAAAAAAATTAAATCATCTCATAAAATGTCTCCGTTTCCATCGGAATTTTCGTTTATCGAATTGTTCTTTTACTTGCAAAAAAAAAAAAAAAAATTGGAATTTCTCCAAAACTCGAAATTTTCAAATCTTTATCCTCTTCGAGTGTTAAACTTCATTTTTACTGAATTTCAGAAGAATTTCCAAAGATTCCCCCCCCGAATCGAGAAACGAATTTACTTCCAAAAAAAAAAAAAAAAAAAGAAGAAGAAGAAAAAGAGACGACCTTTTTATTTCAATTATCATCCATCGTTCTCGAATTACGAATTCGATCCGCAGAAAAACCGACGTAACCGCTTAAAGGACGTGGAGAGGCGCGGGGACGTGTACGCGCTTTTAAGCGCAAGCACGAAATAACGATGCTCGCGAGCATCGCGAGCACTCGAGGAGAAGCCTTTGGAAAGACGAGTTGGGAAGGGAAGGGTCGGGTCGAAAAAAAAAAAAAAAAAAAAAAATCGCATTGCTGATCGACACATTGAAGAGCACCGATCCATTTTGCCTGGGTCCGTCCAGATTTCCCGGGGGAGCGAGCCACCACGAGGGGAAGAAGGGGCTTCGACTATTAGCGATCACAAATAGGCTATTACGGCCCCATTAATACAGTGCAACGACGATGATGCGCGCCGGTCGAAACACGAACCGCGGATACCGGACTTCCATCAAACCTCCCGATCTTCATCCCTCTCTCGTCCCATCTCCCGCGTCCCCCAGACGCGCACTTCTCTGTTTTTACCGCCAACCGTGGTGGTGTAGGGTTTCGACCAGCCCCAGAGACCGGTAATCCGAGATTCACTTTGTGCGTAAGGCTCCGTATTGCGCTCCGTAAGCCGAGGGCACGCTCTCTCCTACGTGTGCACGCGTCGCGACGCCCTACTCGCGTCATCTCGTTGCGGCCGGGACCGCTCTCGAAACTCGAAATGCTTCTCGATCGAGATGCAGGGGAGGGAGGGGAGGGATAGAAGGTAAAAGGAACGGACGCATCGTTGAGAGTGTACCACTTCGAAATGAGCGATAATAAAAAAGGAGGCGAGAAAAAAAAGAAGCGGATGGAAATGATACGATAACCTATAATAAATCGCTGGTTAATCCATAAATCTGGTGGAGAGGGAGAGTGGAGGGAGGAAGCGATCGGAAGGAAAAGACAACGGAAGGGAGGTTAATTTAAAGCAAATAGAAGGGAAGGCGAGTGACGAGGCGAAAGGAGCAACAAACGAGGCGGGAATAAACGTAAGCTCGGCTAATCGACTAGACAGCCACGGAGCAGCGGCAGCAGCCGTGCCACGTGCCGACTGGCAAACGTTCCGGTGGCAAACGCCGCGACGTTGTTAGCCCAGTTAGTCAACATCGGCGCCTCGGATGTTAAGCCGATCCGTTGTACCACCGCCGACCAAACCCATCCCTCGCGTCGCCCGTCTCCCTTTACTGCGAATCGCCCTGTCCTACCCCTCCCTGTGCGAAGGGGTGACCGACTGCTTCGATTTCATTTCGAAAAAAAAAAAGAAAAAAAAAAAAGAAAGAAAAATCCGCTCTCAAGACGGTCGAGAGAAGATCTCTCAACCGAGATCTTCGAAGAGATTTCCTCCTCGAGAATTTTCGCCCATTTCCGTCGAAGAAGACGAAAGTTTGTTTGGAATTTTGGGAATCGAGAATTCGGGGGCGAAGACGCGAGGAAAAAAAGGGACGAACGAATTTCTTCCGCGACTCCTTCCTTTCGAAGGGGGTCTTGTTCGTTCAAGGAGTCATGGGGGGCATTAAGCTCGTTTGTGTTACGTTTAGAGAAGACTCGCTCGACTTTTTAACTTGGCGTTGAAACCGTTTTGATCGTGATAGTTCGTAGAGTTATCGATCGGTAGCGGTGTAATTAAGCGGAATTCCTTTAAGCGAACTTTCGGGGGAACGATCGGTCGTGAAAAAGCTTAAAAACTTTGTCGCGCGCAAACACTAAATTTCCATCCATCTTTTTTCCCTCGAAATGAAATGAAAACGGGTAACGAGATGATAAACGTTCGTTTCGGTTAAACGAGGAAGCGAGCGGAGATGTCTGATCACAGGTAGACGGGAAATCCTTTAAGCGCGATCGCTATTCTCTCTCTCTCTCTCTCTCTCTCTCTCTTCCGTCTAATCACTCATTCACGCGGAAACAATCCATCGTGCAGCGATGGAGCAACACGGCTCATTAGTATCGATCGGTGGTAACGATTCGATCGAGAACGATACGAATCTGTGTATCCTCTCGACGATGGTTTCGAACATCGCGGATGTGTATCGCGGATCTAGTTTAACAGGGGCAAACGTCTTTGAGTCGGTTCGCTTCAGCTCCGTCTCTCGAAAGACGGGGGACCCTTGACGAGGAGGGTTGCGAGCGTTGAAGGGCGAACGAAAGCTGCCTCCCGGAATTCTCATCGGTGGTGGAGAGGAGGCAGAGAGGAATGCAGAGCGAGAGAGAGAAGGAGTGGGTGGAAGAGGCGGAGGAGGCGGAGAAAGAGGAAGAGGGTGGTGGTCGCGAGGGGCAGCAATCGGGTGGTGAAGAACCCGAGGGAAGGTAGATGCTGCAAGGGCAAGGGGAGCCGAGGCCAGGCGGCGAGGAGCAGGGTGAACGGGGGTTGTAAGCGGCTTACGCCCGCCGAGCGGAGAGCGACTCCTCGCTAATTATTTATAGGACCCTCTCCCCGGCTCTCTCTTCCCGTGCACGAAAGATCCTTTGCCGAGAGGAGTTCTCTCTTCTATCTTACTCCATCCTCTTTCCCCTCTCCTCCTCCATCTTTGATCTTTCCCTCTTTTCTTTTCTCCTTCTTCTTCCTCCTCCTCTTCTTCTTCCTTTCTCTCTCTCTTTCCTCTTCCTTTTCCACCGTCCAACCGTCGTCGCACGGCCACGGTCCTTTTTACATCTCTTCGAAATGAGAAAATTTTCGAGAACAACGCGATGCTCCTCTTTCGACTTTTGTTGTTGACCGTCCGTCGAAAAATTTCGAATCAACAATCGAGGCGATATTGACGAATTTTCGTTAAAAATCATCGTAATCCGCGTGTCGATCGCGCGGAAAGGCATTTATTATTCCCTCTTTAATTTCGATCTCCGCGTGATTCGTTGATTATCATATCATTCGAATCGGGATTCCAATTCCCCGTGGAACGTCGATGGAACGTCCATGAAAATCTGGCCATGAAATAGGAGGAGGAAATCTCGCACGTGTGTCCGGCCACGTCCACACGCACAGGCGAGTGTGTGAAACACCGTGGATGGAATCCGTGCCGTGGCGTTCGACCCCATAGCGGCGGAAACCGACGGTCCATTTTTTAGGATTACCTGCGGATACTTCAAGCACACGGAAAGGTCGAGGGTGGCAGACGATCGAGGAGACGCAGAGAGAGAGAGAGAGAGAGAGATAAAGAGAAGAAAAGAAAAGGGAGATGGGAGGAGGACGGGGAAATAGTGTGTGTCGGTTACTTGGGAGCAAGCCGAATGTTTGGACAGAGGGAGCTTAACAATGCATTCGCGCCCCTTGACTTCCTGCCGGAGCCTCTGATCCCCGCTGCCTGACCGGCAAGTGTAATTGGGTCGAAGCGAGCCGTGGCTTCCGTCAAAAAAAAAAAGGGAAATCTTACTCTCGCTCGACTTGGCGTGCGATCGGCCGATCCGACTTTCTGCAAAACAGATTCGATCAGCCTATTCGAAGGAATCGTAGCGAAGGAGGAGAATCTCTTTTGAAAAACTCTCTTTTTTTTTTTTTTA
The DNA here is from genome assembly GCF_048593485.1 of Apis florea. Taxonomy (NCBI): domain Eukaryota; kingdom Metazoa; phylum Arthropoda; class Insecta; order Hymenoptera; family Apidae; genus Apis; species Apis florea. Next base: position 399,695 of record NW_028256747.1, read on the forward strand.
GCTGTGCGATAATTGCGTAATCGAGTCTCGAGCGATAGCGAGCGAAATAAATTTTGTAACGATGGAATATCGAAATCGAGTTTGAAAGGTACACGATACGCATACCTTTCAAAGGGAAGATCGGCAAGGGATGAACGCAACAAGGCATCACGAGAGCCTAATCGAGAGAGCGGTCGCATCGATCGAAGTAACGAAGTAACGACGCAAGCGAATTTCCCGTAACGGAGACGGATCTCAGCAATGGAAAAAGATCAAAGCGAGAAAGTCGAGTTGGCCGATGCGCGGACGACGCGCGCCAACTAACCAAGAGTCCTCTCCTCTTTCTCCCAAAATTGAATTTGCGGCGCGGGCGCGATCTCGGGGCCTCGTCGGGATTGATTCGATTTCATCGAGTTTAAAACCGACCGCTTATAGAGGCATTAAACGATCCTCAAAGTGGGAACGGGAAATCTAGTTACGGTTTGCGCGAGTTTGCCTCTTTGATCCCGCCGCCTTCCCCCTATTCTTCCTCGCCTCCACCACCTCCATCCCCCTCCTTCTCTCGTTAGAATATTGCCAATATCTGGTAAAGAATTCTCTCTTCTTCTTACATTTTGCCACTCTCGAACGGTGAAAGACGATCGAACCAGTGATTTTTTCTCGAATAACGCACGACCATATTTCTTCTCGATGCATTCGATGCATTCGAATTTTTCCAGGCAATGGATGATTTGTCGCGAGACGTCGTCGTGTCGTCGAATTGACGAATAAATTCCGCGCGAAATTATTAAACCGATTGCCGCATCGGCGCGTTTATATTTATACGGATTCCCGTCGTCACATCGCCGCGTCGATGTTGTTGTTCACCGGCCCGATGAAATACGGCAAAACAAGGTGTAAATGGAGTTGGCCGGCAACATTTAACGCGCAACTTTTTCGCCGATACATAATGTATGATTTACACGCTCCCCTTCGTGTGTCAACCGTGTCGGCGACGGTGCAACGGTTGGGCGCAGGTGAAAAATATAATGCGCGTAAACAGTGGAAACGAGTGATACACATTTTCGCGTGATCCTTCGGCGTGGACCGATAGAGAGAAGAAAAAAAAAAAAAAAAACAGATGAAATACAGGTCAAACGGTGTCGAATGTACGGAATGTACGGATGATAATCTCTCGCGAGTTGTTCTCGGATCAACTTTTTTCTTTCTTTCTTCCTTTCTTTCTCTCTCTCTTTTTTTTTTTTTTTGTTTACCAATCGGAATAACGACGAGTCCGAGACGTGAATAACAGCACGTTCGTTAGACACGTTTGTCGATCGAAGGGGATGCTCGATTTTCTCCTATCATTTCGAAGAAATCGGGAGGGGGAGAATGCGACGAATTCGTGAATCAAACGAGTCGGATAATCCATCTATTCTCTGTTCTCGACGAAATTCGTATAAATGCATGTATATACGTGTGAAATTTTCGTGAATGAAACCGATGGATTTATACGTGTAACGGGCAACCATCTTTGAGGCAAAGTTTGGGTAGGTGTGGCAATAAGGGTATAATGCGAGTATTAAATTGGCATAGACAGGGAGGCTGTTGGAAAAGGGGTAAGAGAGCGGTTTGCAAGGATAGGTAGGTAAGTCGGGGCTTAGCCCGGTGACACAGTAAGCGGAACCAAGCCATGAAGCTTACGGCCGGCTCCGAGTTGTTATAATGGGATCCGGCTAAACGCAAGCCGATTTTAACTCTTCGCCGCAGCACTCGGCCAAGTTCAAGGCCATTGTCTTCGCCACGCTGAAAGTGAACGGTCGACACCCGCAAACCCGTCTAAAATCGTCGTCACTCTCTCTCTCTCTCTCTCTCTCTCTCTCTTGGAAAAATCCAACCAACCACACCAAAAGAATATCTTTTCTTTCCATTCGCGCCAAATCAACATTTTTCACCTTTCTTTCTTCTCGCCGATTACGTACGCCGATTAATTTATATTTCCTCGTGAATCGTTGAAAATCACAAATGCAAACGTGCAAATTTCAATTTAAATTCTCTTTCTTCGAACTAACGTGTTTGATTGTATACGATTATATACGAACTACGAAACAATATTCTCGTTGCACTGGATAAAAAATTGATGGATCGGATTTGAAAAAAATTATTACACACGTCCCTTCGTTCGAGTCGTATCTTTTTCACGAAAAAAAAAAAAAAAAAAGAAAAATATATACATATCACGTTTGCTGTTTCACTGGATAAAAAATATATCGGTAGAAAATAAATACGAATAAATCAGATAAATTAAGGAGATCATTAAAGTTAAAGTTGGGACAATTAGCCCGAATCGCAATAAAAGAATAAAATCGGCTGTGCAAATAATTCAACCGTGCACGGGGGGGGTTAAAGATCCCGTGCATCCCCTTTTGAAGTGAAAGTTGCGAAAGGGTCATCAAAGAAACTCGGTTTAGTGCTTAGGTATAACGATTTGTTATAGCCCGTACATTTGATGAGTTATTACGACGTCAAAAGGTAGGCAGGTACCCGCTCCGTCCAATTAGCCGGCCAGAAGCCTCTCTCTCTCTCTCTCTCTCTCTCTCTCTCTCCGCCCGATGCCTTCGGCTGCTTTGGGGTTCTTTGTTCTCCCCGGTTGTGTTCAGGCCACTTAGAGATACGCCACCCTTCGCTACTCTATTAACGACGACCAACTCGCTATGCATGCGTACCTAGAAACGCGCACGGTATGCCTCCTCGTACACCTGCGATCCTTTAATGGACCGTAACAGGACTCTATTCACGCGCGAATCTCTCGATCATCCTCTCTCTCGCTCACACACTCTCTCTGTCCGCGTTCACAAGTTCGTATCACCGATCGTATCAAAGGGCCGTTTCGGGATAACGAAACGAACTAATCACTCCTTCCAATAGTGTTTCGAGAGATGGAACGGCTGGACGCGAGGGGATTTTGCGAACGAAGGAAGAGAGAAAATTTTTTATTGAAATGATTTTGGATTAAAGCAGTAGCAAAGATCCTCTCAATTCGATGGAGGAAAGAGAGAAATTTTATTTAAAAAGCAAAAAAAGGAATAGAGATTCGATTATACGTATGTATACACGCTTGACTCGACTCGTCCCGATTTGAGATTTAGAAACGATTCGAGAAAAAGAAGGAGAAATGTATGTGTTATGGGGAGGGGCGCGAGTTGAGGACGAGTTGAAAAGGTAAACGGCGATGAATATTGGCTTTTTACGTTCCCGATATAATCTGGGAGTGCGTGTTATTCGGTCGGCTGGTGGTCGAGAGTCGTAAATTGGTCGCTTTACTTTGGCCGGGCAAATGTTTTTTAATTTCGTGGAAAACAGGATAACACATCGGGGAAAGAACGCGCGCTTGGTGTACGCAAATTGCGCCCGCGATTACGGTGGCCACGGGCCTGTAATTAATATGGCTTTTAACGGTTCGCGATCGATATACGAACCCACACTCGAATAACGGGACGCGGCTCCGTTTTAATGTTAATTAATTTTAAGTGCATTAGCAAAATTACAAGCCCCGGAGGCGCGGACAACTTGCGCCAACATCAATGTGATTAATAGGAGGCAGAATCGCGATCTAAAAGCACCGATGAAAGGGTGTCATTGACTCGTGGCGGCGCGCTCCTCGCGTTTCTCCAATGTGACGAAAATTCCCGTTGAAAAAAACCAATGATATAATAAAATAATGTAACGTAATGTAAAATAATAATATCCGCGTTGTAAAAATATCTTTTCACAAATATACAATTTAATTTCTATCTCCGCCAAATCGATCGCGAAATTCATCCTTCCGTCTCGACGTCGCAATGTCGACTGAGAAATAAAGCGACACGGGCGAAACGAAAGCGGTTCGATACGAATACGGAGGTCGATACGGGCAAATGTCAATCGAATTAAACGAAAATTGGAAATATTCCTTAGCTCTTTGTTTTCTATCTGTACTTTCCGTGTATATGTATACATGTGTGTGTGCGTGCGTGCATTTGACGGTTAAATAAATCGAACAAATATTTTATTAATAATATGCGATGGTTTATTTCGACGTAGGAAGATTTTCATGATAAAGCAATCATCATGTATCTTACAAGTTTAGATAGTTTCTGTACATCTTGAGTCATATTTATTACAAAGTTGCTTAACGTGTTTATGTGCGCACAATACGTAATCATTACGGTTTACATTTTTCATCATTTTCTATCATTAATGTTAAATCGATATCTCTTTTTTTTTTTTTTTTTTTTTTCCATTTCTTTAATTGCGTTTACGATCTATAATCCATAATATACATTAGGGTTGTATACACGAAATATACACTCACGATTAAGTATGCGTTTTTTTTTTTTTTTTTTTTTTTTTTTAATTGTTTTTAAATTGTATTTGCCATTTTTTTTCTTTTTCTTTTTGTTTTCCCGTTCGGAGACCATTACAACAGCGAAACCTGCTTTTTTTTTTTTTTCCTTTTTTCGTACTCCCCCCTCCAAAAGTGCTACGCGTATTTTTCTTTTCGTTTCCTTTTTCTTTTCCTTTTTCATTTCGTTTCGTTTCGTTTCGTTTCGTTTCGTTTCGTTTCGTTTCGTTTCATTTTGTCTTATTTTTGCCCGGATTACGTCGAGCGCAGCGCGAAGAAAAAAAAGCTCCAATTCCGATGAGAAAAGAGAGAGGGAGGGAGAGAGAGAGAGAGAGAGAGAGAGAGAGAGAGAGAGAGAGAGAGAGAGAGAGAGAGAGAGAGAGAGAGATAATAAATCGACGAATGCATTCGAGAATGGCGCGCATCCACGCATCCACGCAATCCTTTACGGGCAAAACTGATTCTTGCAAAGAATGAGATCAAAGGGATCTCCGAGGTGGTTGGATCTCCGGATCGATTTCTCGTTCATCTCTCACGCGTGCGCACACTCTTCTCCTCTTCTTCCTTTATTTACAACAAACATCCGGCTACTGGCCGTGCTTGATATGATAATAATTATCGATACTAATGCTAATCGTAGAAGAATAAGAATCATAATAAAGATAAGATAATGCTTAATTAATAATTAATAATAACGGCAGTGGTGAGTGTGTTCGTTGAAAAGAAGAAAAAAAAGGGGGAGGGGGGGGGAGGGGAAAAAAAAAGGCAAACGACACGTTTTGCGAAATCCGCTCGCGGATTCTCTTTCTTCGTATTCGATATGCTTGCTCTCATCCATCTTGCCGATTACTATATACATATATATATATATATGTATATATGTATATATGTATATATGTATATATATATATATATATACACATAACGCGTCTCTTCTTTCCGCGAAAATGAAATATCAGAGAAGAGGAACGATCAGATGAAACGCGGGATTATACATTTCTCGATTAGCCGCGAAAAAAATAAAAATAAAGAAAGGAATAAAAAAAAAAAAGAAACGACACGCGCATTTGCGATTTATTACTCCCCTCTCCTCCCCTCCCCCCACCCCCACCCCCAGCCTGCGTTGACGCACGATCGATGATCAACGATGATCAATCGTTGACGGATCTTTACGACGACGATCATTGCACCGTTTCGATTGTCCCTGAATTTTTCAACGTATTCTCTCTCTCACATCGACGATGAGATTTTTCTTAAAAATATCACCAATGATTCGCTTATTCCTATATGGATAAGGGCGGAGCGATCGAAATCAAAAATAGGACGAAATGGTCAATCGGAAATTTACATGGTTCGTCGTCGTCCGATCGGCGGAAACCGATTTGATTCGTTCTTTTTTTTTTTTTTTTTTTTGTGATCGATGAATTTTGCTCGAACAGAAAGTTTTTCGACAAGGAAGTTTCTTCGTTAATCTCGTTGATCGAACGATAAAGAGAACGTTTATCGTTGATAATTATCGTTGAATATTGTGTTTTTGGGAACTCGCATCTAGCGAAACAATCCTTCGTTTCGTGTTTTTAGGAGATCATTCGTTTAAGAGACACAACTCGCGAGAGATTTCTTTCTCTCTTTCTATATTTATATATTTATATATTTTATATATATATATATATGTTTACGTTATATTTATTTAGGCAGATATTCAAGGCCGACCTAAATACGAAAGACAACGAAGAAATCGTATCGTGTAAATTATATCGTGGCGAGGCTCTCGATTTTTGTACATCCTTCAAATCACTCATCACGTATTATTTTATTCATTCATTCATTCATTTATTTATTTATTTATATCCATTTTCATTCTCCCATTCTCCCATTCCAAAAGAAAACGGAGCCAGTGAAAACTTATCGCTGCTCAGACCGTCGACAAATCACCCGAAATTGGCGAAATTATCGCCCGTTGAAATCATTTCGTTCCCCACGAATCTCACAAAATTATTATTATTCGGTCCCATCGATCACGAATCCCCGTCCCATCCTATTCTTATTCGTACATCGTTATACGTACACGAAGAATAAATTTCCGGAAAAAAAAAAAAAAAAAAAAAAAAAGAAAAAGTGTATCTGTGTATCCAATACGACCATAACCACTACACAAACTACGCACTACGCGATGGAATCGCATATCATCGTTGGAATCGTTTCGAATCCTCTCCGAAGCGTACGTACGCATCCGATGACGTCGGCGGGCGCGAAAAACAAGAAGATAAAAACTCGCGAACTCGAGAAGAAGAAGAAGAAGAAGAGAAAAAAAAAAAAAAAAGAGGAGAAATCAACGAGATCAAGGATCATCTTCGTTCGTGGACAAATAATTTCATCAATTGTTATCGTCGGAATCGATGTTTCCGTTGATCTCGGCGCAATTATTCGCGGTCGAGTTGACAGTTGTACGCCAGTTGTACGCCGTCGGCGCGGATCCGATCGCGGTTTCTTGGCCGCGATTGAAGATTCCCGTCGCGGGCCTCCCGCTGGACCGCTATACCATCGTTTGATACTTCTGATCGGGCAGTATGTAGCCGTCAGAGTCGGACGGTGAGGCGGTCATGTCGTTGGTTCCAGAGGCGTTCAAATGGTGGCTGGCCAAGTGGGACATGGAGGAGGTGAGCGCCATGTTGTGGTGATACTGGGGATGGTGATAATTTCCCTGGGGGCTGTGGTGCATGTGAGAGATCTGGGTCTGATAATAATCGCCGCTTGTGTACGGGTTCTGGTAGGCATTGTAAGTCTGCCCGGCGTAACATTGGCTCGGGTTCACCGAGCCTGGTGACGCTGAACTCCAAGTGAAACCATACTCGCCGTGATGAATTTGGTTCATCGGTGGGGGGTAAGAAGACGGCGGTAACTGGCTAGAGCCCGGCGTCAAAGGAGGAGACGGGGTGGTGAGGGCGCTGTTGGCCCCGCTTCCGCCTGTCGGTGTTACCCCCAACCGTGGATACGTGGACGTCGTCGACAAGAGAGGCGAGTTGGGCCCCGGCGCCTCTTTGCCCCGTGGCGGAGAGACAGGCGAGGGACGCCTGCTCGGGGTCGCGCTCGAGCTCGTCGACATCTTGTTACCGTTGCTCGAGTTGCTCTGCGCCTGGCTCGACCTTGGCGACCCTTTCGAGGGCGAGGCTTGCTGCTGTTGCTGTTGCTGCTGCTGCTGCTGTTGCTGCAACTGTTGCCTGCACTTCGCTCGCCGATTCTTGAACCATACCTGTGAAAAGAAGAGAAAGAAAAAAAAAAAAAAAAGGGAAGATGGATTAATAAACGAGTCTGGATCTGAATAATCGAATAATCGCGCTTTCCACACTTTTCTTTTCGTTTTTTTTTCTTTTCTTTTTTTTTTTTTTTGCTCCTTCTCCCAGTCGAGAGGGATCCGTTTTGCGAGCGGATATTTGGGGGTTTTCTTTCGCGAGGGGTCGGCCGAAGAAAAGAAAAGGTGTCCCGCCACGAGGGAAGAACCGTGGCAACCGTGGGGGGAGAGTTAATCGGTGCAATGGGAAAGTAATCGCGGGCGGACGGCCGTAACATTTCATTAAATCGTAACAATAACAACCAAGGGAGGGGAGGGGGTAGAGGAGAGTTCAGGGGCTTTTATACGCTTTTATACGCGTACATATATATATATGAAAGTTTACACGCTCGCGCTCTGCGTACGCACGTGTGTACCGTCCATGTGTCCCTCGGGATTCACTTTGCCGAACGGTGTGTTTGTCAGAACGCGTGCGCGAATTAAAATCTATCATGTATATATATATATACAACGATTTTTATTACTTTGTCAGCAGATATCGAATAATTTATCTCGAAAAACGCGTGTATGCATATCCGTAACGGGAATGTAATAACGCGCAGGAGGCTCGTGATACAAAAAAAAAAAAAAAAAAAAAAAAAAAGAACGCTCGGAAATTGGACGAGGCTCGTAGAAAAGAAAGAAGGAAACCACCTTCTTTTTCCCTCCTTTCTTGCCAAGAGACAAGGATACTGTACTCCCGAGCACCGCACGAAAAAAAAAGAAAAGAAAAGAGAAAAGTATCCCCCGTAGTAGGCCGCAAGTTCGCTTCTACGCAGACTTTTCCCCCCTGTTTCACTCCCCCTCGCGCACCCCCTGTAATCCGGGCACACAATGTGGCCAGGGGTGCGATCCTATGAATCTATGCCCGTGCCTTTAAAAGCAAGATCCGCCTTTATTGTTGTTATTATCGGCCAGTATTGTAACAGTTGTTACGAAGAACGCGAATCGTCCAACCGTGTACCGGGATCTCCAGTCGCCATGAATCCAGTCGCGTTGAGTTGGGTCGAGTTGAGAACGGAAGGGAAAAGTATGGTCGCGTCCCGACCTCGTCCAGAATATATACATGCACATACACACATATATATATATATATATATACTGCAATGGGGATTGAACGAGAAGAAATTGAACGTGAAGAAAAACGCGAAAAATTCGAATCGATAAGATCGTCGAGATAAGATGAGATAAGATAAGAGAGAGAAGAAATACCGATTCCTCCGTTTCGTGGCGATGGACGGACACTCTCGTTTCGCAAACACGAAGGGAAGAGGCAGGGGGGGGGGAGTGGATATTGCGCGATATCAACCGCAAGAGGAGTGATCGTGGGAGGAGAGGAGGAGAAGAGGTGTAGATCCGCGGCGGGGGACGAAGGGAGGGAGAAAACGCCCATTACCGCTCCGTGTTTGCACAACGACACCCCTCCCTCCCTCTCCTTGCCCCACAGGAACAACACACAACTCGCAGCTACCCCAAAAACCAACTGAACGGTGCCATCCCTGGTGGAAACCCTCGGGGTGAACCACAGTCAGTTTCTCTACACTGTATGTGTATCGATGGCTAGGTGTAAATTGCATCACCATCTGGTTAGCATCCAACGCGGAGAACCAACCCATTTGCCAGTGGGCTGGAGCAGCTGCGTTGACACTTTCGTTATGACAAATATATTTTCTCGTTGTTTGCGCTATTAATTATTTTCTCCGAGTTTATATCTCCAACCGTGGACGAGAAGATGTTATTAATAATGAATATACGAAATAATTCGAAATAATTCGTATTGTTTGAACCGAAGAGCAGCGAAGAATCGGTGCCTGCATCATTCGCGATAATACGCGATAATTTTTAATCGATCGAGCTCGATGTCGAAGATCACGGAACAGTTACGGATATTTTCGTATGCGATATCGAAAGATTATCGTCGGACAGGAATTTAATACGAGGACGTAAATTCGTAAGGTAAACCTGTTCGCGAGGAGTTTGGTTTATCGGCCCTCCCACCCTCGGTCGGACGGTAGCGACGGTAGCCCGGGTAGAGGCAGTGTAGGCCCGTCGTCTCTTTTTCACCGAGAAAATAACGTTTTGACGCGCTCCTCGATCGTAAATGATGGACGAACGACCGGGCGCATTCAAACGTAGCAAACATCGCGCGCAGCTGTGTCGTTCTCTCGCAGAGAGGACAGGCGTATAGAAACTCGCGAGCGAGATAGAACGAAGGGCTATAATCCAGGAACAAATCAACTATATGTCGCGTTCCATGCATCGTGCTTCTGTGTTCTCCACCTAACACACCTCCCCCTCCTCGCTCCTATGGTATAGATAACTCCGTACAGAACGGAATATATACAAGTCTCTCTCTCTCTCTCCTTCTCCCTCGAAAACTTTTAGATCCCCTCCCTCCTCCGTTATCCATCTCTCCCCTTCGATATTATTCGTTCACGTGCACGATACGTGTATATTCGTGCGACGTGTATTACACCCTTTAGCAGTTGCGCCTTCATTCACCTCGGAGGAGCTTAACTTAACGCGTGGAAACTCCGTGCAATTTTCCGGAAATTCGTATTCTATATCCCAAAGAGAAATCGACGACTTTATTCTTCTACGCGATGCTTTCGATATATCATCGCGTGTAAATTACAATTACATCGAGAAAATACGCGAAAATACGCGATTAAAAACGCGGCGATAAACACGGTTGATGGGCGCGAGGAAGAGAAGGGGGTTGGAAGGATTCGCGACCGCATTCTCGTCACGATCCGGGAATGACACGAGGAGGACATCCCGAAATAAAGATGTTACGAGGACCGCAATAAAAGCGTCAACGAGCTCGTCTATCAATGTACAGGCCACGGGTACAGACAATGGCGGAAAGCGGAGGGACGTAGGGCGCGACACCGCGTTGTGTAAATACCTTAAATCTCGTCCATGCTTGCCGGAGCACGAAACACTCCCATTCCCCTGTCCCTCTCCTATCCTCGTTACTATCGTTACTCTCCACCGGGATCGTCACTCTCAACGTTTCTCCCGTGACTTGTTGGATAGGATAGTAATCCGTGCGCGACGAATAAAACCGTACGGCCAATTCCTCCTCCTCCTCCTCCTCCCTTTTCGATTTTCGTCGCGACGTAGGCGGATAATAATAATGATAATAATAATAATAACAACGGTTCGCTCGAGCCAAAGAAAGAAAGAAAGAGGAACAAATTAAATAAATTGACGAAAAAGAGAAAGAAGGAAGGAAGAGAAGAGGAGGAGAGAAAAAAAAAAATTTGTAAATTCACCTGAACTCGTGATTCCGGCAGATTAATTTTCAAGGCAACTTCCTCCCGCATGAAGATGTCCGGATACCTCGTTTTCGTGAACAATCCTTCCAACACGTCTAATTGCGCTCTGGTGAAAGTTGTCCTCTCTCTACGCTGTTTCCGCTGGTTCATCCCTGAAACACGAAAAAATCGAAGCGAATCAGTATTAACGGGGAACGCACAACGGGATTCCAACCAATTGTTCCAATCGAATTCTCGCTCGCGTTTTCAACGTTTTCAACCGTTATTGCACAACAATTTTCTCTTCTCTCGATCCGAAAACAGACTAGGTCGAAGATGATTTTCGAGAGGCATTCAACGACAAAAGGGTATATAAGGCGTCGGTGTGGTACCGCAGACCGGAGGACAGGAAAGGGGGTGGCGCAGAGGGGTGTAAGCGTTGCGAGGTCGCGATAGCGTAATTTTGAACAGTTCCCCGCTACGACCCACCCTCCTCCACCTTCCTCGTGCCATCGAGCCTCGCTTCGCTCGTTCCGGGACCCACGTAATCCGCTTATGAGGGGGGGTCGCAGGGTAGGGGGGGGAGGAAGGGTGAGGAGAATGAGGGAGGGGGGAGGTGGAGGGAGACACAAGTCGGGACCGAGGGGCGGGGAGGGGAGGGGAGGGGGGGGAGGGGGGTACACCCCGGAATACACGAGCATCGAGAGGACCAAAGTCGCGGTTCGTTTCCCAGCTGCCTCTCTGGAAACGATGGTGCCCCAACACGCCAACGTACACAACCGTTCCAACCAATAAAAAGAAGAGGTTGGAAAACTGCGCTTCGCCAGTGTCTCCCGGTTGGAAGTTGGATCGTAAAGTCGAGGAAGGAATGGTGTGCGAAGGGGGAGGGGGTGGGGGAGGGAGGGTACCGGTCCAAATCATCGCCCCACCGGGATCGCTCTCTGGGGCGACCCACCGGATCCGTCCTGTATTTTTAAGTGACCGAATATTATTATTATTATTATTGTTGTTGTTGTTGTTGTTGTTGTTGCTGTTATATACGCGAATTAATAATTTTACACCGTTTCGATCAGAAGATATATCGTTTTTTTATATAATATATAATCGACATAATCGAGCGTGTAAAGTTAAGAATGGGGGGGAGGGAGAGGTAGAGGTAGGTAGGATGACGATGATTGGTAGCGAGGTAGGAGTACAATGGTGTGTTGCAAAAGGAGAAAGCATCGGTGAGTAGGTTTAACAGGCGGAGAGGAGAGCGAACGAAGAAGGAGGAGGAGGAGGAGAAGGAAGAGGAGAAGAAGAAGAAGAAGAAGAAGGGAGAGGAATTAAAAGCGGTGGCTCCACCATCGCGGATACGAAGTGGAGAATGGTTCACGACGAGAAGAGAAAGCGAGCGATGGATAGCTCGTAAGATATCGTACGTACGCATCGCTACGTACGTATATTACCTCTTCAACCCTTCTATCACGCGAGATATTATTAGTTTAATTATTAATAGACGCGCGATTATGCTATCGGCCCATCTTCGAAGTTTTAACATCTCGACTTTCTCGAAAATAATACTATTTAAAAAAATCGATAAATCAATTATTAATTTTCATCCGCGTTCTCATTGATTTTAAATATCTGTCCAATCGAACGATTTTATATTTCCAACGAGTCTGCCTCTATCACGCAGAAATTTATCGCTATACCGTGGAATTGGCTGGACGGCGCGCGAAAAAAACGAATCGAGAAACGTTCGTCGATGAAAAGCGGCAACGAGGCGAAACTTCAAAGAAAGAGAAGGAGTGGCGTATACCGTCTCTCTCTCTCTCTCTCTCTCGTTGAACTGTTCCCTTAAGAAACGATAGGACGAGTAACAACGAAGCGAAGGATGATGACGATGACGCCAAAGATGATGCATACACGCGTGATCGCCGGCTAACGAACTGGTCGAGTCGGTTATCCGGTTGTACGTGTGGCCAGATCGTCGAGAATGATTGCGGCCGGGCACAATGTAAAATTCCATGGTTGGCTACCGTGGTCGCAACGATGGCCACGACACGCCCGCGATCGTTGAATCTATGATCCGTATCTTCCGTTGTGCGCGGATATCCAAGCGAGCGGTGGAAAGGGATGAGGGCTTCGAAAGAGAGAGGAACGGATCCAACGGCGGGAGAATGCTTGATTGTCGAGTGGGCGTTAGCGCTACCGTTAACGACGGCCTTTGCCGACGGCTATACATCGGCCCCTGTGAAAGCCAGGCCCTTATCCACCAACGAGACAATGGAATTCCGATTATGGTCTTCCGCCTGCCTCCACGAAGCGTTGAGTGGGCGCGCGAGGAAAAGCCCTTCGTTTGCTTCCAATTCTATGTACGCGGATTCGAAACTCGAGCTTAAACAGATACCGCATCCCTTTTCGTCCAAACTCCCGCAAACTCTGCTCCTCCGCTCTATTCCGTCGCCTATCCTGCCTATTTTCTTTCCTTTTCTATTTTTCTCGAAATAACTCTAAATTTCTTCCCTCCTATCTCGTATCTTTCGAGCTTTCGTCACTTCGAAATTAGAAAGTACCGAGTTACCAAACACTCTATAGAGATGTATAATTTATTTACTCCTAAAAGGAGGATGGAAAAAGAACGACAAATCCGTCGCAAACTTATTGAGATTATTACCTGTATTTACATTGCGAAATATAATTTCTTCCTTCCCTCTCGAGAAATTCGTGCCATTTAAACGGACGACGCCTCTTCGGACGAATTTCAAAACGTATCGAATTGACAAAAATTTTTTGCAAAAGGGAGGGATAAATTCGTGCATACGGCGAAAACCGGCTGGCTAAGCAACCCTAATGGGACGGCAAACACCCGCTGCGTCCTGAAGTATGATTCGATTTATTATCGTGAGCGCGAGACGAGGCCTGGGGGTTGATACAAGGGTTGCTCTGGCTCATTGGCCCACAACGAGATCAGACGCGACCCTAATAGCAAATTCGTTTTCCGTTTATTGGATTCTTCCTTCCCCTCGAAGCGGAGGAGGGGGTCTCGTGTTTCGAGCTTTCGGCTCGGAATCACGGAGGAAGTCAATGGACCGATAACAAAATTTCACAGTAATTTCTCCCCGCCCTCCTCTTCCACGCCACCCTCCCCTCGAACGAGAAACGCTTCAATCCACCATCGATCCGCTACTTTTGTTTCCCCGAAACCAAAACAAATAACGTCTACAACTTACGTCTAATGAGAGACGATGATTATACGCGCAAAGCGTAAATGGATCGATCTGAAAACAACAATTTCAATTTAATTAATCGCTCTCTCTCTCTCTCTCTCTCTCTCTCTCTCTTCTCCTTCTCGTCAACGCGGTATACATTTTCACACGCGTTAAAAGATGGAGATCGAATCTCGTGAATTACACGCGAGGCCCCTACTTAGATCCGCGATACGCATCTAAAACTATATATCGCAGTATGAAATACGGCGCGTCTAGGGAACGTGGCGCGATTAACCTTCTCGCTCGCGCACAACCGCAACATTCCTACGCACACTTTCCCTCGGATAATAAATAATAAAGGAGAGTCGACACAAGGGACACGAGTTTATCGAATTTATCGAGAAAAGAGTTGAGGAATTACGATCAATTACATCAATTAGACGAAAACGACCGAATTACGCGTCGAATAGAATTACGAATTATTGCAATTAACGAGGATCGAATCCTGTTCGAATTCGTATTCGACGCGAGGATCGTAAATCGATAGAGCGGTTGAGGGGGGAAGGCGAAGTCGACGATCATCCTCGGAATCTCGTCCCACGGGTACGGGTACGGTATCGGTTATTTCGGTATTCATAGAATACAAGATGCGAAATTCGCGACGAGTGGGAAAAGTGGAGGAGAGAGTGGTGGCCGGTCGACTCGAATATCGAGAGAGGAAAGAATGAATACACCACGATCGAAAGGGAAGGGAATCGAAAATTAATTAAAAGCTAAAATACGAACAGGGCCCGGCCTAGATCGCGATGGAGAAGAGGGGGGAGGGGGGGAGGGGGGTCTGGATTATTCGGAGGGGGGACCGTGGGATGATAGCACGTGCCGCCGCCGCCACCGATGAGAGACGGAATTCTAAAAGGCCATCAGTTACGAAAACATTTGGCCGACTTTGCGTTACGGCGTTGACCTCCGTGAAATCGCTGCGTAAAGCAGATAACCGCGTACAGGATCGTTTATCTCTCCGTGCGATATTTTTTTCCCTCCTCTCCCCCTCCTGTTTCACAAGGGAAGAATCTAATTGACGCACGAGTCAATTAAAATCGAGGAGGTATCGAGAGGTATCTCTCTGGCACTCGAGAAGCAAACGTCTTTTCTCTTCTTTTCTTTTTTTTCTTTTTTTTTTTTTTTTTTTTCTTTGATGGAACGAAACGGAAAGAAACGCGTGTGGCCTTCGGATCTAGCCGAGTTCTTACGTGGTAATCTAGCAGAGAGGAGCATAAGTAAGTAACGAAATACCAACACGCATCCTGGACAAGCGAATAATCGGATAAGCTTCGTGTTACCGTCTTCCAACCGATGCCTTTTTCCTTCGCTTCCTTCTCTGCTGTTCCTCACCTGCTTCGTGTAACGTATCCACTGTATTTTAAAAAAAAAAAAAAAATACAGACACTTGTGGAAAAGAGGTAGATAGGAGGTAGGTAGGTAGGTAGGTAGGTAGGTAGAACGAACGAATTAGGATAGAACGTGAAATCGAACAACGTTGAATTGGCAAAGAATCCGGCCTGTATTTTTAAACTTCTAAATTGGCCAGTCATCGGATGGACGACGAAATTAGAAATCGATGTCTCGTTCGCGGCGATCCACGAGGCACGTAGACACGTGTCTGGAAACAAGCGGGAAATAGATTCGAGTATCGATATCGTTGTACGTGATATTTCACTCAGACTCGAGTGTTTATCCTGCAATTAGGGCCCGGACCTGCGTATTTGGATCCCTCTGTCGAGGACCATCCGCCTACTCAATTTATATCGCGTGACACGCGTCCAACCAATAACTCGAATATCTTCCCTCGGTTCCGTGCGGAAAGATTTCTCTCCGCTTTCCTGGTTTCGCGCGTGCTTGTTTAGCCCGATATTTTGTGGCCACTTGGCCAACAAAGATGGGCGCACGTGTTCCCGCCACGTGCCACCCTTAACCTGACGCCTAATCGAGTGATTGAAATTCTATCGAATTGACAATCTCCCCCGATGAAACGTTAAATCGTCGTCCCTCTCTGCATTAATTAATTCTTGCCAAATTATCGTTCCGTTTTCTTCTTCTTCGAAATCTGAATTTTATCAAGAAATAAAATCGTAAAAAAGAGGAGAGGAGAATTAAATTAAATCGTATTAAGAAGAAGAAGAAGAAGAAGACACTTTTTTTTTCCCCTCGAGGAATTATCGGAATTCGATTCCATCCATTGAATATTGAATAAAAATCAGAGGCGTGGATGTTTACGCGTCACGATCCCACCGAGAGGCGGAGGAAGTTAAGTGGACGGGCAATTTCTCTGTGACAACAAATAGTAGTAGTCGAATGAGAAAAGGGAGAGGCATGTGACGCGGTTCCCACGTACCCGGTGGCTCTTCCATCCGTCCGTCCCTGAACAACGGGGAGAGAAACCTCGGCGCGTTAACGACAACGTTTCGACACCCCTCCTCCCTTCACGCCACCCTTCGCCCGGAGCTACTACTCTTTTTTTTTTTTCCAACCCCCTCCGTTCGATTGCATAATGGAATAAATACTGTCACACAGTCGCGGCCAAACATTCTTCGACCTTCGCGCACCGAGTTATCCAACACGGACTACCTCTTTCCTCGCACGCGACATTCCGTTCTAATTTCGACGTTTCGTTACCACGGGATTCTGCTCGGTTTCCTCGACGGTGGCTCGTGATGAAGAAGGGTGGGGAAATTAAGAAGCTAGAAATGAACGCGATTAGATCGGAGGCGTTCTTAGAAATCGTTGAAATTCTTGGATATTCTTGCAAGTTGAACGAAGTTCGAAGTTAGAGTCAGAGACAGTTTATTGAACTTTGCGAAAAAACACGAATCGATTATGAAATTAATTTATCCAGCATAATACATCTAGTTTCGAAATCATCTGAACTTTATGCAAATTATGTCACCGACTTATGTAGACCATTAACGAGTCCCTTTTTTTCTTTATTCGCAAATATCAATGATTTTATCGTTCATGCTCTAATAACGATCTTAAGATCAAGATTCGACTTGTAGTTTACTCGTAGCAAACCGACCGATTTTACGTATATACATTTATATTATCTTTGAATTTATATCGCGTAGATAAATAACCGCGACAATCGACATTCTATATTATATATTGTATATTCTATATTATATATCTTTTTTCTCAAAATCAAATATCAATCGTAGCCCAATCATAACCGATTCGATGTACGTATAATCGAGAAAAACTTAGTGACTCGACTAAGAAGTCGATACGAAAGGGACACGTAAAATTGTTCGAAAACTTCTGCTTCTTCCGTTCTTACTTATTTTTAACCGAGGAGGAGGAATCGTCCTGTTTCGGCTCGCGATTCCACCATCTCTCCACACGATCTCTGCACACGAGCGATAAAAATGCAAAAAGGTTTCCACGCGATTCGATTCCTCTCTCTCTCTCTCTCTCTCTCTCATTTTGCAGCAAGCCACGAGCCTTGTTTCTATCCCGGCCTTCTCTTCCGATCGCCTCTTTCGCGCGTAACACAGAGACAGAGGGACGACACTCACGGCTCGCTCGTACCTCTCGCTCGTTCGTTCCACGGCTTTTCGTTGTAGCGGATACGCCTACAACGGATAGGCGGCTGGACGCGGGTACGTAGGGACCTAACGGACAGATCCGTGTTTCCATGGAAACCCACCTATCTGCGTTGGTTGGACCTATACTGCCTGCTGCCACCCTGATAAGCGGCTTACTCTCATGGTTCTCTCTACTCTTCTTCGCTGGGGCATTCCAGCCCCTTCCTCCCACCCTCGTTCGAATCCTCTCTCTCTCTCTCTCTCTCTCGTAACTTTGGCCCCCTCTCCTCCTCCTGCCCCTTCGTGGAAAAGACGAAGACGAGGAGAGAAAGCGCGGGTATGGCTCGGTTACGCGGACACGCGTGGAAACGCGAAGGAAAGATGAAAGGAAGGACTGATCAATCGTGGATCCGGCCGCGGTGGAAACGACTTGCCATTATTGTATTCGTCGCTTGTTATTTCCGATCATCCTGCTCTATCTATTTTTCTTCTATTTTTTGTTTTGTTTTGTTTCGTTTAAACTTTTCGTTTTGGCGCATCGGCAAGGATTTTTAAAGTTTTAAAGTTAGTAAAGATGAAAAATGAAAAAAAGAAAGGTAGATTGGTATTGTATTTACGCGATTTAACACTTTGGAGGTTGGAAATTAATTGCGGATAAAAAAGAAAAATATTCGGACAATACCTTAAAGGGAAGAAGAAATGCGCACGGGAGCGGCTGCCACGGAATGATACACGCGTTGACTATAGTTAAAAAAGAAGCCCTCGAGTTTACTTCGACTTTTGTACGGCTTCAGTCGATGCATCGATTTGCATGACAATCAATAATGGCTGGCACGGCGCACAGACCAAATACTTTTACTAGGAGATAACAGACCGCACGATTCGCGAAATGCAGGAAACGTGTATCATCCATCGAACAATGAGATCGGGAGCGTAAAACTCGGATAAATGGTACGAAATGTTTGCAGCTACCAAATAAATCCATCCAAATACCTATTTAATCGTATCAATCCTTCGTTCCCAATCAAACGAATGTTCTTTTTAAAGCCTCGCTAAAACGCGCTAAAAAAGAATAAAGTAATTTTTAGGGGGGAAAGGGAAAGGTGGGAACGATTTACGTATCCACGACGTACAGAACGACG
This sequence comes from Apis florea, assembly GCF_048593485.1. Taxonomy (NCBI): domain Eukaryota; kingdom Metazoa; phylum Arthropoda; class Insecta; order Hymenoptera; family Apidae; genus Apis; species Apis florea. The sequence goes on from NW_028256747.1 coordinate 418,542, forward strand.
AAGATGTCGAAGACAATGAAAGAAAGGATATATTCTTCCAAACTGTCATATTTTTTTGTACTTTTTTCTTCTTCTTCTTCTTCTTCTTCTTTTTTTTTTTGTAAATAAAAAGATCGGATAATCGAATTAATAAACTAATTTCTAATTTTTCTTTTTTCGTTGTTCGATTCGGATCAAGAAACAAGAAAGTTAATTTTTGAACGAAGAAGAGGAAAAATGAAGAATGGAAATGTTGCAACGAACAGGTAACGCCACCTCACGCTCATACGTCAACACTTTCACTTGCCTCGAAAATGTCAATATCCTTTGTTCCATTACCTATCGCAACCAATGAACTATTGTCACATTTGCAGGTAACTACTTGGCAAAAATAAACTTGGCAAAATTAGAGAAACGAGACATTCTAAAATCTCGCGTATTACGGGTGACTGCAATTGCAAACAAAGGAAGAAATAATTTCTTCTCTAAACGATAATGACCAACTTATCCCTTTTACTATTCAGAATCAAATTTCTTTCTAAAGTACCGTTTTCATACCGTCATTCAGTTCAGCATTTTTCCTTTAATTTCGCGCAAACATACGTCCGCGAAATCCGAATTTATCTCCGAAGTAAGAACGTGCGAGAATCACTCGTGGTTGTCTTCGGGGCAAAAAGAGAACAGTCTCGACTCGAAAAATTCCGTGTGTGTAAAATTGGCGATATAATACGACGATGATACACGAAAGCACACTAACCTTGGGGAAACGCTGCGAGGCCGTGCTCCAAGGGATGAGGATGAGGATGGCCGTGAGTGGCGAGGGCGAAAGGCGAGGGTAGGCCGGGATGCGGCGCGCCCGGGTGCGGGTGAGAGTGCGGATGCGGATGAGTACCAACCCCCATCGCCGGATGACTGTGGGGATGGTACTGAGGACTACCGGTCGGGGCGCAAGTGGCGCCCGCCGCCTTCAAGTACCCCGCCATGTAACCCGCGAGGCAAGCCAGCTCACCCGCCACCGCTGCACCCTTATCGCGCTCCCTTATCTCTTGACCCCCGCCCTCCTCCGCCGCCCACCAGCTGCTCTCCTCCCGATGATTGTTCTGGCCCGGCTGCGAAGGTAACTTCGCGCTGCTCTCCTTCGTCGTCGGCTCCTGTGATACCGACACGTTGCCGTTTCGCGCGCAACTGTAACCTTCGTAATCCTCCACCTGAAACCCATAATTCGCCATCGTGTTAGCGCAGACAAGGGAAAAGTGTGCCTCCTACACTTGCGCGCTTCCAGCTTTTGCGGGCTGTGGGTAAGGTGAGCGAACACAGAGGTGGATGGACATGATGGACATTGGCTCTCTGGTCGTTGATTGGCGTTTCTTTCTTTTCTTTTTTTATTGCGCGCGCGCTCGATTGGAAATGGAACGTGTGAATATTCTCGTCTCAGGGATGAATTGTTTGCTTTGTTTCTTCACTTTCGTTTTAAAATTTATAAATTTACCGATTAAATTTATTATTATTATTATTATTATTAAGGTTATTACTTATTAAGAGGATGCCGTTTAAAACGTAAACTCACAAGCCTATGACTAAACTCGGGATACTGTGTGTAGTCCATTTAAGCGAAATCCAATAAAGATCCAGGGAAAGGTTCTTCGATTCACTGGTGCGCTTCACACTACACTACCTTAAAATTCTCACTGTTGCTTGTAACATTCCTTGTCCTATCACTGGCCGTTGTTCTAAACAATTTTAACGATTTTCCTGATTCTTCTCCCACTGTCACTGTTTCATCGGGTGTTACTGCTTCGAGAAGTATGACAAAATTGACGGACGAATATGCCAGCCACGAGTTTACCCTGTATAGGTAACTATCCCCACCTTTAACAGTTTAAGTAGTTTTCCTTCATCCTTCGTCCCTCTCCGGGGGTGGGGATTTCGGAACGAACCTGGCTGGAAACAGGGATATCCGTACGAATGGCTCGTCCTTTTTACGACCAACGTTACACCAATGTCTCGATCAACCCTAAACAACAATTTGACCAGCCTCCTCTCGCGTCGCGTCACTTCCCTCGCTTTCCCTTTCTTCTTCTAATTTGCCCCGTACGAAACTACGCCCGTACGAAGATTTATAAATACTATTCAAATTTATATATATTCGTTTGTTATCGATAATTAACACGCTTCGTCGTTTGAATAAATTGAAGGCACACAATTGAAATCGATTGTACAGAATTAGAAGGGATAGAACCGATCCAAATGCTAAAGCGGCGCGTGCTAAACCGGAAGGAAGCCGGAAGGAGGGGGGAGGGGGGGTGGGGCCTATGCTAAAAAGGCGGCTTATCCGAAAAACTTAACTTCCCGCTAGACGCTAAACGGCTAAATAAACTCCCAAGTTTTTATTCGACGGGACGGGCGAAAGTGGAGATACAATGTGTTAGTCGGAAAAAGATGGAGAGGAGAGAAGAGAGGAGAGGAGAGGAGAGTACGATGCACGTTGGTAGGTATGTTTACACGGGGGCATTATGGCGGATAATGTTTGTTATAGGCGTCTATGCTCTAGAGCCAGGAGAGGCGAGACTATCCGACGTTAAAAGGCCAGCCTGGTCGATCCGCTTACGGCGGATGAGGCTCAAATTGAGTGAGAGATAGTGAACTCTCGTGCAACGAGTTGCACGAGCATCACACATGTCTCGATGGCCACGCCATGCATATTTATATACACGTTACTTCGCAATTTATAGCGTATCGCGTAATAATTTCGTTGATAATCCAATACACGCGTGAAACGGCCAAGGTATAGCGGATAGAAACAATACGAACGTGTAATGCGATACGTGTAAGTACATCGATCGATGTAAATCGAACCTTTTGTTCTGTTACACGGTCTACGGATTTATTATGCGGAGAGCAAAAAATTGACCATTAAGTGCACCCATTAGGAAAGAGAAATGTTCACTTTCCGTGATTTTCCATTTCCAACGGAAATAAAATTGTTGTAAAAGATTAAGGTTCACGCTTCGAGACAATTAGATTCGTTGCATTCGTTGTTTCTTTCATTAGTTGGCTCAAGTATTAAAATGTTTTCAATAAAACTTGTTTTTCCCTTCTCTTCATTTTACACTGGAAACTCTATTCGTTAATTCGTTTCTGAAGAATGGATCGAAATATAATATAGGTAAAATTTTAAACGGAAATTTAACTATTTTATTGAAAAATCGTAAATCGCAGAAAGTACGTTATATGATGAAAAATTTTCAACAACGAATATTGAATCGAAGCAATATACTTGACTACTACAAGACTCTTACTTGCTGTATTTGAAAAAAATAGATTCAAGTATTAAACTAATACCTGATAATTTTTCACACCAAATTACTACACGTTGCTTTTACGTTATGATCGAAAGCTTTTTTTACAAACAATGCTTTTTATTCTTCAATGCTTAACATTACAAATTACAACTACGAATATTTAATTTTCGATTAAAAACGACAAACTTCTAGTTTCAATTAATACCATCTGTAGATTAAATAAATATTTTTACGGTTTTTCTTACGGAAAGAAAAATCGTTAAAATCATTTTATATATCCCGAAAAATGCAAAATAAAAATTATTTTCGAGCATTATGCCGTAAAATGTTGAAACGACGCATCGTCGAAACAAGTGTTAAATGTGAAAACGTAGATGCTTTACCTGTGTCGCAGGCCTTACCTTAATCAAGGAATTAATAACACTTTGGCAAAGGCCCTTTCTTCGAGTCCCATTGTCATTGGAATAGGACAGAAGGGCAGTATTGCGATTTGTGGTTAACAGCCCAGAAATATCTTGCTTTTGGGAAAACTCTTGAGCTGTTGCCAAATCAACTGAATATTGTCTGTTAGCGCCCTTCTTGGTATTAGACTAACCTCGGTAAACAGCAGCTACAGGGTGTCGGTGACCAGTCTTCAAGGACGTATACAGCTAATACCTAATATACCTGAGAATTTACATTCTGACAGCTGATTCTATCCTTTTGTAAATTTCTACTTTTCCACGCATCTTCATAAATTTATCACGTTTCATTTGCGTATTATCTTATAAGAAACGTGAAAAACGCGTTTTTTTCCTTTTTTTTTTTTTTTTTTTTTGGAATTTCTAAAACACTTTTATACCTGAACAGTTTTTTTGGAATTTCTAAAACACTTTTATACCTGATAATAAAAAAATTTTCGAGATAATATTTAATTTTCGTTTTCTTCTAACTTTCGTTTGTTTCTGAAACCACGATTTCGGGAATATCAATTGAGCGTTAAAGGAAAATCATTAGAATACGTTCCAATGGAACATAAAATTGTTCAAAAATTGTTTAACGAAAAATATAATTATATATATTTTGATACTTTTTAAGTTATTTTTAATAAAAAAAAAAAAAAAAAAAGATATAGATATCTTTTTTCTTGAGACCATCATTTGAAACGATGTGTGACGTGTCGATATTTCGAAATTTCGTTCACCGAATTTGATTTTCCCGATTGTACGAGTTTTTTTCTTTTCACTGAAATTGCCGCGAATCAAACAAGACGACTCTTATTTATAAAAAAAAAAGCATCCAACTCGTTTCATATTGATTAATATTTTTTTAGTAGAATTATTATAGTATTAATATTAGAAGAGAAAATTGAATGGAAATCTATTTTTCAACAAGATAATTGATTCTTCGTTATCTCGACAATCTATCTTCTGAAACGTGACTAATTATCTCTTCACTTATATATATATAATACACATTTCGTGACGATGAATAATTAAAGTGATAATTAATAGTGAGACACAATAATTGCGATAGATTGGAGTAAACATCGGATTTCTCCGTGTGATTGATGGAAAGATGGCCGCCGCATGACAGTAATGTGCTTATGTTTTCGTGTTTCGCGTTCACGATCGTACAAGCGAAATAAATTAACACAAAGGATCAACCGTTTTTGTACTGTATACATGATAATATAAATTACTCAGAGGTCAATAGCGATCAATAGAATATCGATCTTTAACATTATCGTTCAATCAACTGTTTGCAGAATTAGAAATAAATATTAAAATTGACGCTATTATCACGTTATATTCTTCCACCAAATTATCTAATGATTAACTTGTAATTATCCTTGTTACTTATCTTCCTGTTCATTTTTCGAAAACGATAATCCGTGGTATCGATCGTGGTTCCCTTCCTTCGATCGAAAATTCACTCGTTTATGAATAACCGAGTAAAGCGTATATGGCGATAGAGTGGAACTACGATGACGGTAGAAAAGAATTATGAGCATGATTCGGAGAGAGGAGAGAAGGATAGAGTGCGTAGACAAGATTGCGCAAGCTTCGGTTGGCGAAAAGAAGAAGGGTCGGGTAGGTAAAAAATCTATATAAAGGTGAAAAGAGGAAAACTGGATGGGGTGGTTGGCTCCAAGAGTAAAACGGGAGAAAAGGGAGAGAGAGAAAGAGAGAGGCGTGTATCGAGTTTGCGCGTTTTATTCCTCCTCCTATGTTCAGGCTCCGCCCTGATGTTTTCCCTCCTCCAGCTTCCCTATTCGCCCTTCGATCCCTCCTGGACCATAAGGGATCGTAACTTTCGCCGACGTTCCGTATCGAAATTTATACTCCCTGAATGACGGTTGTCACGTCGAATAGAATCGAGTCAAACGTGACGATGATGAATTTACGTTTACTTAAAACGTATCCCATTTTTTTCTCTCCTTTTCACGATTACAGTTTCGTATAAAAATTTTAGTCCCTGGACAATGAGAATTGCCATGGAAATCAAATAAACTTTTACGTTATATAAAATGTGTTTGTTAAAACACGTCCAATCCTTTTTTTTTTACTATTATTTTCTCGTTCTCTTCATGTGTATGATCAAAGTTCGTTGTTTTTATTCGAAATCTAAATTTTTTTCGGCTATTATTTTTTGCTTCTTTTTTAAATTAAAAAGAAAGAAAGAAAGAAAGAAAGGTGCAGTATTATTTATAGAAGGGAAAGAAACCGTTGAGTACATGTTCATTTTTTTTATTTCTTCCTTAAATGACCTTGTCCCGCGAAAGCAATAAAGAATTATATTGCAGTGCCTGAAGTATTCTGCACAATCAGCAATACCTCGTTCCAGACCGTTTACGACCACGATGATTACGGCAAGAAAACTACTTTCCTCGCTATTATGCCTCTACTCAAATTTTTATTGCGTTATTGATATTTTTTTAGGGAAATATTTTCATCAAAGCCTCTTCGGAGGCTTCGTATTATGAAGGAATGAGTAACTAAACCAACTTAATCAGGCAACGTAAACGTGTACAACTAAAAGAAAGATTCAATGGTTAATGCATTAACCATTTCGAGGAGATATACGTTTAATTTATTATCACGGCTACCATATTTTCAAATTTAAGAGAGTACACGGTGGTAATCCGCGGTATTACGCCCCCGGTTTTCCCTTTAACAAAATTTTCATTACGTTTCGTTTCGTAACGAAGATTCGTAACTATATCGAATCTATAATACCATTACCATTACGATCTAATATCGAAAGGGGAAGAATTAACGATTCGGTTGAATCGCCGAATGAATGTTAATCCACGGATTAATTAAAACAACCATTCACGACAAAGATCGAGTAATCGACTTCCACGCAACGTAACATCGAAAACACCTTGCGTTTAGATCACTCACTACTGGCAATAAGTGGCTGGTAAGCGCTCGTGTGGTTGCGCGCTTCATCATTACTTTCACTGGAATTCCAATGGCGTTCGCGTAACCGGTTTACCAAACGCGCGTCTTTCTTTCTTTCTTTCTTTCTTTCTTCCCATCCCGGCGATTCGTATATTCCAGAAACACGCGAAACGAATATCAATCGGCCGATACCGAATTCTTTATCGAGCACAAGGAGCAAGAAGAAGGAGGAGGAAACTTTTCGAGGTCCATTGTCGAGGGATAAGGGGCGCGTAAAAAAGCACGTGGATCGTGGATATTCCTCGGACCCGCCGCCACACACTCTCTCCGACTCTCCAAGGGAATAAAAAATACGCCAACCCGCTGATAGCCGGACTATGTTTTTTCAGTTGGTCGGCATAAAAAATGCGACTCCGCTCGGCTTTGTCGTCGCTGGGTAATACCCACCGGTGGCCCCCCTCCCCTCCTCCTCCTCCTCCTCCTCAACCAAAGAAAAAGGAGAAAAAGAAGAAAAAAAAAAAAAAAAAAAAAAAAAGAAAGAAAGAAGATCATCTCCTTTCTCGCTCTCCTTTATCCCGCCCCGTTGATGCACCGTCCTCTCGCGCTACTCCTTTCTCCTTCGCGCCCTGTGGCACACGGGTGTCTTCTTCCACCGCGCATAAGCGGCGGTAAATAATAAATGATCTCGCGTCGGCCGTGCGAGGATCCGCGCCACACGGACGGAGAGGTTTTTTCGTTCGTGGCCGCATGCACACACGCGTTAAATACACATCGCGTATTTACGACGGCGGGCGGCGGCGAGAGGCGGGGGAGGGGGACCGATCAGGGCTCCCCGCGGGAACGCTGCGGAAGAGTGAAAACCACGAGGAAGCGACGGTGGGGAGGGGAGGGGAGGGTCCAGCCTTCCTTCCGACGAATTTATAGAGGAGAAATTAGGAGGTTTATAGAAGCTGTGCGCGGTAGCTAACCGTAGATCATCATTAGAGGCCCGACCGGGCTGCTATGTGCGGATACATATGTGCCGGGGCACATATTTACCACACGAGGCAGGCGCACACAAACCGAGGATTCCTCCGAGGACTCCTCTCTCTCTCTCTCTATCTCTCTGTCTCTCCCCGGTCCGATCCCAACCATTCCGCCGCCGCCTTCAACCTCGTCCCTCCCCCGCCCTCCTCCTTTTCATTGCGTGTGCCTCGCCGATCGAGTTGAGCAGGGGAGAGGGAGGGCGGGAGGGAGAGGGAGGGATATTTTTCTTCGCTGCGTTTCTCCTGCGTGCCACCTCTCAGCCGCGTTTCCAAGAGATATTTTCGAGATATGTGTGTATATATATATATATTGTTTAATACAGGAGGGGAAAAAAAATGGATGGCAAAGAGTGTGAAACGTGGCTTCGTTATCGAGCATTCGAGGATCGTTTGGGAAAGACGAAAGTGGAAAAGAGTTGTTTAAGGACGTTTAAAAATTGATTAAAATTGTACAAAAATGTAGAAGTTAATTATTATTATTTATTTTATTTATCTGTGATGGGGAATTTTGTCAAATTTGAAACTGTCTTCGCGCGATTCGTCATGGGTTTTCGTCGGTAAATTATTTGAATTATTGACAGAACTTAAGTTAAATCAATCCGTATTTTTCAATTGGGAAATTTAGAATTATTATATCGACCATTTATCGGGGAAAATTCTTGGAAAATGGATCGGACTTTCATAATTGAAATTAACATAAATACATGGATGGATTCCAGTAACAATCGTATGATTTATGGGAGCTTAATAAAAGTGCAGGTATATCACCAATAAAACGGACAACTTCGGAGAGAAATAATAGTTGAATAGAATTTTGAGAAATTTATTGAGCGGGAATAAACTTCGTTTTCGTTTCGTTTCGTTTCGTTCGGTTAAAACTTCCTTTTAACCATTGCTTTTCACGATTTTTAACCGTCACAAAAGAATGTAAATGTTCCTTTGTATTTGTATATAAATAGTGAAACGGCAAAAAACGTTCTTCGCAAAACTTTAGAGTTTCTTTAATCCGTCATAGATCGAGTTAAGGAATATCAATATCAGTTGTGATTGTAATTTGTAATAAATTTATTACAAATTACAATTAAAACTCGAAAATCTTGATATATTTTAGGCAATTAAGTTTATTTTTGAAATCGATCGTTGAAAAGTATGTTTTTCTATTTTTTAACGAAACTTGAAATTCATGTTCACCGAATGCTCCGTTTTAAAAAATATTACTGGGTGAAATTGTATCTAAAGAATCACGAAAAATCACGAAAATTTGAATCCATTTCATCCACTCGAAAGACAATTTTAATGTAATCCATTATACTTTTGCACGCATCAGGATTTTAGATTAAAATGAATTTCTTCTGTTTTAACTGTGCGAAGATTTTTATCTCGGATCGATATATTTTCGTACGTATAAATTTCGAAACAAATTTCGAAGCATGAGAATCTTTACGTTCTGTGATCGAAGAATTTGACTATTACGTACAAATTATTCCATGCTCCATTGATTAGAAATGATGAAACATGGACGGCGATATTAACCATCCATCAATTTTATGTACAAGCTTCAATTAATATTAATATTATTACGCAAAATAGTTATCACTTATGCGCAGTGCATACTTTCGTTTCGAAAGAAAACAGATTAGAAAATCTTTCTAACGTTTCTTTCAAGTTAACGATCGCGCACCACGCCCCTGAAACGCCTTTCGAATCTCGACATCTCTGTCTCCCCTAATATCATTCAAATTAAGAGAAAACAGGAGTTTATTATTATCGAATGAATTTCTCTCGAATCTATCCATCCATGGATGGATTTCCAATTTTTTCGTTCGAAATTCTCTGAAAACATCTCTTCCCTGCTTCGATACACGCGACCAAGAAAAAAATCTATCCTAATTTTTTTCCGTACGAACTTCTTTTCCCTTCTCTCCGCCCAGCTGCTTCGATACGCGCGACGAGGGAAAAATCGGTTGGATCTCTTTCCTCTTGAGAAAACGTTTCGTTCTTGGATCGAAGTGATCTCGACGATTTTCGAAAGAGGCAGAATCGAAACGAAGAAGGAAACAGATTGCAGTTAGTTGCAATTCGGAATATGGAAAACGCAGAGTTTGGTGTTGTGTTATACGACGATGCGTACGTATAACACATACCTCTACCTGGACGGCGGTCCGAGGACGGTTTGCCGCAGAAACAGTTAAATCTCTCGTGGTGGTAGCAAACACCATCAGTGCTAAGCCACAAATCCTGGCTTAACCCGAGCCTATGAATTGAATTGGTTAAAGCCCGCGTTAAACTACGTCCTCTCTTCTACGAGCAGTCAGCAAGAAGATCCCCGCCGCTGTCTTTTCTTTCTTCCTTCCCGTCTATTTCCCTGTTTGCTCTGTCACCGTGGTTAGCAGTACTTACGCCTCCTCCAAGTATCGCCTCCTTTGCCTCTCTCAGCAGCCAACAAGACCTCCTCCTAATTGGCAAAACCAAAATTTTTCTCCAGATCTCGTTCGGATTAACGCGACCAAACCTGTGCACACCTATTTGCTTCCGAATACACGAGAAAAACGAACGCATCCAATAAGGGTTAAATCCTTTCGTCCACGATCCTTTAAGTACCGTCCGCTTTTCAATTGGAACGCGACTCTTTCACGATTCCTTCACGGATTCCTCCACTATTATGCTCAAATCTATTATCATCGAAAACTCGTTTTCCTAGATACGCCGTTCCTAGGAATTCCTGAGAAATCATTCTCGTCCCGTCTGGGCCTCGTCTCGTCTCGGATCGGTAACAATTTCAAAACCTGGTGGGTGAAATAATTGAGCGTGGAACGATCCTTTGGTGAAATAACCGAACGCGCGACATCTATGGAGAAAAGAGGGAAAGTGGAAACCGAGGAGGAAAAAACCGAACGGGACTCGGTTGGCCAAAGGCCGTCGAAGGGACACATCCGGGAGAGGAGGAAGGGAGGTAGTTCCTAAACAAACTTCGTTTACTCGTCGATCATCGTGGCCTGGGTAAACACAGTTTACAGGGCCCGTACAAACGAAATGCCAAATTGTAACAAACTGATCTATAACTAAATTACACGGTCTCCTGTGTGTACTCGCCTCTGCGCCTCTCACAACCTCTCTCGCTCTGTGCAGCTATATAAACACGTCAGCGGCACATTGTGTCGGGCTCGATCCTCGGATCCTGAGTCTTCCATTGTTGGATCGCTAGCGTTGAAAACGCGACCGTGTCCCCGTCCCTTCTTCCACCCCATTCTTTCACCTTCTCCCCCCCCCCCTCCCCTATATATATAAATATACGCATATACGTGTATGGAGGGGGAAGGGGGAGGGGGGGAGGGGACGTACGTAAGTTTGATACAGAATCGACAGAAGAAGAAGCTGGGCGAAATTTCGAATTTCCGGGCCTGCACGAGGGCTGCTTCGTCTTTCTTTCCTTCAGCAAGCACACAGGTGCGCGCCGGTACGAAGAGTAGGTGCGAGAGGAGGTGTACGCATCTCGTCGGATCACCCGCTGGGCGATCTCACGGTAAATTTGGATCGACCCTTTTTCGAAAAATCACCGGCCAGAGAAAGTCGAACTTCGAAATTCGACTCGACCGATTTCCGTCTTATCTAATGCGTTGTGAAACTTGGGCGATTTTTTGTACGTGAGCATGTAAAATTTTCCTGTTCTCTTAACTTTTTATTAATAACGAATAAAGTTGAGTCGACGAGTGAAAAACGTGCGAAAGCACCTCGAATCGTGTTACGATATATAATTTGTATCGAATTCAATTCCAGAAGATAATCAAAAATGTTTGTTCAAAAGTTTTATCGTCAAGTTGGAAAATATTATTTGTTTGACACGAAACTTCATTATTTAACAATCGTTATAAATTATGTATACTATTTGCAAGGATATATATGTATGTATAAATGAAGTATGACAAATGAGAAATTCCATTTCAAATATAAAGGAAAAAATCGAAGCGTAATCCCGGCCAATCTTTTCTCTTCTTCGCCGACAAAGGGTAATTTATATATACTTTCTAAACCAATAGGATGATCGAGGAATTGACAATTATTCACGACAAACAGTTAATCCTTTCCCTCGGAAAGGCGTCCATTAGGCTGTCAATGACTTGCGGTAATTGGTATTCTCTCGATCGCCCTGCTTGTCTACACGTGGCCTACACACAATTCAGCGCCGGTTAATTTACGACCATCTTACCTTTCTTCAATGAAATTTTCCCGGAAAATCGTCCACGTCGAGCAGACCTAGCAGTTTCAACAAGACAAATACCAATGTAATATCGACACCTCCATCGGTTCGTTTTGGATTCTCTTTATGGACATCTAACATCCATTCATCTCTCCCTTCAAGAACCGTTATATCCATCGCAAAAACATTTTCTCCTTTGTTAAATCTACCACAAATAATAAGAATCTCGAGACTTTTTCAATTTGCAAAATTTCTAATTGTCCTTTCTCGTCCTGCAAAGGGTCTCGCTACCTACACGACCAACAAACCGGATTCGATACGCAGATTCGAATATGCGCGCACTCCGTGAGCTCGGTTCTCACCTCTCGAGTGATTTTTCTTGTACTGGTATCGTGTTACGTCGCGAGGAGGAGCGTCTATCCAACGAATTGAAAAGTAGCTCGACCAAAAAGTCGACGAAACGGAGAAAAGAATGGGGGGAGGGTGAACGAAAGACGACAACGTGACACCAGTGACACGCCAGTGACGCGACTTGCTCGATCGTGGCGCGTATATAATATACCCGTGTAGGAGGCACAATATCTCTCTCTCTCTCTGTCTCGAGATAGATCCACCTGTCCTGTCCCGATGGAACCAACAGGTACAAACGAGAAGAACGAGACTTGTGTCGAGAATTGTGAGAATGTTGGGGGAGGGTACCGCCACCCTCCGAAAATGGATTCCCTTTTTCTTCTTCCTTTCCACTCTCTATTTTTCACGATAATAATTTTATGGGACGACGGAAGTCGAAAGTGTGAGTGGGCAAAGCGGACGACGGTCGCCTCTTACCAATCGTGTTCCCGGCCAAGGCGTGTCCCGACTCTTTTAACCATTTGACACCGGCGACACGTAGAATACGTTCTGCGGGCGTCCCTCGTAGGCGCAGATTCCATCTCACGCGTCAACCTGTCGGAGCGTCTCGTTTCTCGAAAGGTGACGGGGATCCGCGTTCGACCGTTCCCCACCAATATTTTTATTTTCTAATCTTGACCAAATTTGGCGCAACGTATAATAAGTACAACAGAAATTACATAATCCACGAGGACGAGGATGATATCTTGATGCGTCCCGATTCGGAAAGAAAGCGGGAAATTTTATTTTATTCCAACAGGTCTTTCTGTACATTCGATATCTCTTACGGAGAGATTCATCAGAATAATATTCGAAAATTCTGATTCCGACGAAAGTTCGTACACGCGTGGAATAAAATATAATTTTTTTTAAACGTGTTTTTTCGCGTTTGCGTAAATATAAATTGAAAAAAAATGACAGAGATAAAGTTTTGCTCTGTCTCGCGTTGAAAAGGATTGATTTCACCCTTTGTTCGAAAATTTTAATCATTTCCAAAAAAAAACTTATCTTTGTTAAAACGAGGATACCTTTGTTATCCAGAAAAACGAAATCAACGAAACAATTTTTGATCCAATTACCTCATCATTACCTCATCTCACCTCGCGTTTACTACACTCCCGTAAAATTTCAAATTCGTCATTGATCGACGTCATTAATCACGATCGACAAGAATCAAGTATACCGTACACTATACACGTGGTATAATTTGGAACGTGAAAGAAAGTGTTCGCTCGAGCGACGAGTTAACGAATTTGCAACAAATCGACGAGTGGAGGAGTCGCGATAGGGAGATGAATCGGCGGGGGTTGACATTGCGGCCTATTTTCACGGTTGGTGGCAGCGGCCCATTGTACCGCGGAGGGCGTTTATGGGGTATTTGCGGGGGGTTTCCTGCGCGCAAAGATTAGCACTCCCAATGGGATTAAACGGCCCTTTTCTCTCTCTCTACATACATATATAGCGTGTATCGCGGCACGTGTGTGCCGTCGGAACATTCGGCGGAACGAAACGAAAGGGAAAGAAAACGGCGGACTGGAAACGGTCTCTCCTCCGCTTTTGCAAAGCCTTCACGGGGGGTTTCTCGCCACCCCTCGGGATTTCTCCTATCTCTCTACGTAGTTAATCAGTGGCAAACGACTCGTTTATTGGTACCAAGTTGCCTATAATACTTCCACCCCCCGGTTAATAGAATACCGAGATTTTTATCTCGAAATAGAACCGCGAAGATCTATCCAGGATATCTATCCATCGTTCACGAATCCTTGCGTGAAATTGATTCTCCCCCCCGTTCTTTTATTTTTTTCTTTTTTCTCGTTTCTCCTCCATTCCTCCTCGGGATCGGAATAGATATCGATTACTTTTGCACGATAAAAAAAAAAATAGATTAAACAACAGATCTCGATAAATCGTAGATCGCTGTAACAAGTGCACAAAGGATTAATATACGGGAGGGAAAAAAGAGGCATGCGTCCGGTTCTCACGAGGTAAGGTCGGACCGGACAATGAACCTGAGGGCGTAGGATTTATAGTCCTGGTAGAAACGATGAATGGGAGCCGAATAGATGCCCACCCTCTACGACGTCCACCCTTAAAAAAAGACCGTCGAATTAATTTATATTTCCTGCTCAAGGTGGCAAGTTTGCGCCTCGTCATCAGGAGGTGACCGTGCCTCCTTCTCGTTCCGCCTTATCGACTCCAAAGAGGTAACCGCGCTCGGATTATCGGTCGAGATTATGTGTCATTCTATGTCCACGTTTACGCTTATCGACCAATCTCCCCGTGATTTCATTCACGGAATTTTAATCGGCTCGGAGCATAATAAGATCGATCCGATCCACAGAAGAGTCGCGCTTCGATCTCGTGTGTGTTCGAGATCATCGATCGGGATTATCCAAGCGTCGGGAAATAAAACCTTTTGCATCGAGAAAAATTAAATCCTTAAAAATCCTAAAAAAGAAAGGATTTTGCAACTACTATTACAATTCCGTGTATAAGTGGGCGCCAAATAGGAGGGGAGGAAATATTCGCCCCTTAAAGATGTTCCAATGAGAGATGTTTAGACGACCGCATGCAACACGCCCCGATCGTTGCGGGTTGGTTTGAGGCCGAGTTTTCGGGAAGGCAGACGACGTGAAAACGTTCGACCAAGCGTTAAGTGATGCAAAGTACAAAAAGGTACATTGGTCCCATCTGCGAGGGAAAAAGGGGACACTGCGTGTCCTTCGAAAAGCGGGAGGGGAGGGTAGCTAAGTAGAAGGCTCGCACCGCAGGCGTCGATCGTCAAGGGAGGCAAGGCCCTTTAGATTGGATCTCTCTTTCAGTTTACATCGTTTTCCCACTAAAGGAACCGCAAAAACCTCGACTGTAATCTCGACTGGCCCTCTTTCCTCTGCGGATTCCGCGCGAAAGAACACGCTTTCCTCCACTCTTTTACGTACCGCAATTCTTCCAATTTCTTTCAAGCTTTTCGAAAACTTCTACATCGGTTCTTTGCAAATTTCCTATCCAACTTATTTTATACCCGCGATTTCAATCGACCTGAAATCGATCGGTTTTTTTACTCGCGGTTTCAAACGGTTTCCCAATTATTCCATCCAGTAAATCTAATTCGCGACAGATCTTTCTCCAACAGACGCGTGCACGCTTACGCTTATATATAAAATCATCAGGATGATTTCGTCGATAATTGAACGAGATATCGCCAGGTAGGTCGCAATTTTCCTTTCCTTTTTCGCACGTTTATTTGGACGGATCTCGATTTCGATTGAACGAATAACATCGTCGACGTTTCTAGGAGAGAGAGAGAGAGAGAGAGAGAGAGAGAAAGAAAGAAAACGAATCCGCTCGTAACCGAAAAAAATCCGAGGAATCCGAAAAATCGTAACGGGGCAAGCTTCGTAATTATCGCTACGCGATATTTTAACGCGGTTAACATTTATTGAAGGTCGTAAAAATCTTGATTTATTTCGTGGCAGTGGAGAATCATCAACATCGACTCTCTCTCTCTCTCTCTCTCTCTCTCTCTCGTTTTAATTAAGCGCGGCCCGATCCGAACGCTTGACTCCTTTATTAGCTCGTAGTAGCTGTGGACGCGGTAGCTGAAACCGTTAACCTGTTCCCATGATCGTGGTAGCCATACCACGGGTTCTCGAAATTGACAGGCGCACGCGAGTACGCCTATTTCTCTGCGGAGTGAAAAGAACGCTAGCGTACGGGGCGGTGTGTTTTGCATGGGCTGGGTTAACCTCCGATTCGTTCAGCTCGAGACAAACGTCGGGGAAAGAAGGGTGAAAGATTCGTCGATTCTTCCTCTTTGGACACGGTTCGACAAATTACCGGTACAATACTCTCTCTCTCTCTCTCTCTTCCACTCCCCCTGGTTGGCCCTCTTCCTGCGCGCGATGTACACTCGGTCCTTCCTCGTTTTCCCCGCTTCACGAGCTTTTCGCCGTTTCCTCGAGTTCCCTCTATCTACCTATCCCTCCGCTCTCTCTTTTCTTTCGATCTTCACGCTGCGCTACTAATGCTCCTCGTATTTCCTCCCGTCCAAGGCACCGCCTCCGCCTCCGTCCTCGCCTCCTTCGCCTTCAACTCCTCGTTTCAGCTCCTCTCTCGTCGGGTTTCGGAGGAGATGCTTTTAGAAGGCATTAGACGGGGTGCTCACGGTTCGTCGCCCGTAGTCGCTTTGCATTAAGGATCCACGCAATGTGCCCGACACCATCTCTCTTCCTTGCCCATCGCTCTCCATCTCTTCTTTTCCTCCCTCTTTTTCTCTCTCTCTCTCTCTCTCTCTCCCTCTCTCTCTCTCCCTTTCTCTCGTTCGATAGACATCTCGAAGAAGAGAGGCTGCTGCGTTATAATTCGAGGAGGGAAGGGGGAAATTTTTACACCCGGGAACATCGAAACTCCTCTCCCTCATTTTGGAACGAACGGATTAGTGTAGTCGGTGATTTTTCCGCGAAACAGATTTCAACACGACCGCGGCCCTCGGATATCCATTTTTCCATCCGCGAAAGATTAAGCCTGCGACGACAAGCGAAGGGGTCGCGAACGATTTTCCAGATCGGAGGTAGACGCGGATAACTTTCACCTTTTCTTCCCGATCGAGGGATTAAGGTCGTCCTGATTCGTCGATCGGTTCGTCTTCTTGTTGTTCGGGTGGTGGTGGTGGTGGTGGTGGTGGAGGATGGGTCAAGGTCATTAGCATGGGCAAGCAGCGAAGAAAAGACATATTCGCGAAAGGGACGGCAAATCGGTGGCACAATCCTTAATTAAGGGATGAGGCACCCGGTGGCCCGAGTCACGAACCACGCTCATAAATTCTTCGGCAAACGCAGCCAAAAAGTAAAAGTCGGATGGATGGGGAGAGAAGAAGAGCGATCGAAATAAAAAGGAGGAGCGGAGGTGCCGTTGCCGGCGATGATTCCAACAAAAGTACAGTCCCCGTAAGAAATCCTCCTCCTTCCTTCTTCTTCTTCTTCTTCTTCTTCGTGGACTTTGATCCAGCCTTCGCTCTTCCGATATTTAAAATTAACCCGTGCATCATCAAATTTCAAAATTCTCTACCACTTTGATGGAAATTTACCGAATCGTTTGATGTCGTTTACGACGTCGTGCAACCACGTTGCTATTCGCGAATCATTCGTTCACCGTTTTCCACAGCTGAAACAAATTTCCTTCGATACTATCGACTTTGCTCTCTCTCTCTCTCTCTCGTTCACGCGGTGAGAGATGTACGCGCGACAATTGGCAAAGGTGTACACCCCGGATACTTGACAAGGGCGAAAAGTTGTCCAGAGTTGTTTGGTAGTTCCAAGTTCTTATGGTGTTGGCTGTACCAGTGCACCCGCAGTCTATATATAGATGTGGGACAAACGCGCACACCCATAAAGGATATTCAACGTTAGCGTGGAACGAGCCTTGAGCATATCATGGTAGGAACGGAATATGGGATGGCATGGGAGATGACACATGGTCTGGCCGCCGGTTGTGTGTCCTGTATTGCCGACCAAAGTGTCAGAGAGAGAGGGAGGGAGAGAAACTCGCGTATATGCCTACGGTCGAACGAACAAGGAAGCTTCTATAGGAGTAGTATCGGAGGCCAGAGGTGGGACGAAGATGGGCGATGGGAGAAAGATCGTGGAGCGGGAGAGAGATGGAGGGCACGGATGAGAGAAGGAGAGAGAGAGAGAGAGGTTAACTCTCGGTTAGCTCTCTGCCACAAGCCGCCGGCGCGAGAGCACAGTAGCGGCAAATACTCATAAATATAAAATATGTCCCTCCTTTTCACCCTTTTGCACGCACACCATCCCAACCGCGTAATATATCGATAGCGGGCCCAACGCGCATCCAACGATGCAAAAGGTGGTTCTCTCCCCCTCCTCCTCCTTATCTCCTCTCTTTCTCCATGCTTTTCCCTCTCTCGTTCCCCGCTTTTTCCCTTTCTTCCAACGTTTCCCTCGCCTCTCCTCTTCTATATACACGCGCTGGTCTATCTACCTCAACACCTTTGTGCACCACATTCCTCGACCGCTCTTCTTTCTCTCCGTCTCATCTCCCCCTCTATCGTTTCTCTCGTTTCGTAAGAAAGCTCGCAGCCCCCCTCCTCCCTTTTCCCTCTATCGTCACTCTATCGCTCGCGCTACACGCAATCGGTCGGATCTGCTGGAGGAAGCGTGGAGGAAAGGATTCCCCGCGGTTTTTTACAATCTGCCAAGAACGATTACGATAAGTTACGATAGTTGGGGATGAAACGCGTTTTCGGTAGCGCGTCCCGTTTCAACGCCGCGATTACCCGCGGGCCACGCGCTTTTATTCACCGCTACCGCTGCGGTTTCGTTTCATCCGCGGTCTTCATGCACGATTTAATCGGACGACGGATTAATTATCGTTCGACGAGTTATCTTCCCTCGAATTCTTTCGATTCCGTCGATGGATATCTACCTCGAGAAACGACGTTCTATCATTTTTTTCCTCCAACACGATCACAGCGATCCTTTCGAAATCGAATTCACTAACAATATGGGAAATTCGATTCGAGTTCAATCGAGCAAGGGATACCATCTCAAAATATAATAATTAATCGAATTAATCGAAAATTAATTATTACCGAAATTATTACCGATAAATAACGAATTTCAGAATCTTGACCATGTTAAGATCCGATGTATTCCTTCTACTCACCAGAACTGACAACGAGAAGGAGAGAAAAGAGAGGAAGAAGAAGAGAAGAAGAAGAAGAAGAAGAAGCTACTCCGATTCGAATCAAAATTCGGATTATTTTATTGTAGATGCGTATGGCGGCTACGGTCCGGTACGCATACTCATAATCAGTGGCGGGAGGAGTGGCAGGGGGGGGGGTCAGAGATGCCGAGGATGGAGGGAAAAAGGGTTGAGTTCGAGGAGGCAATTTAACAGGTACAGTGACACGTCTCGTTTTGTTGTTGTTGTTGTTGTTGTTGTTGTTGTTGGCGGAGGAGAGCTGCCGGTATCTCGCGCGTACGTGTATAAAGGGCCTCCCGAAGTGAGCGAGGAAAAAGAGGAGAGGAGGATGAGAAAGGAGACGAGGAGGAAGAGGAGGAGGATGAGGGGCGGCTAGTCGAAGGACGAAGAGAAGCGGAACGACGACGACGACGAAGACGACGACGACGACGACGACGACGACGACGAAACCCGTTCTCATTATTATATTCATATTCAGAGCCGCGCGAACCCCCTCCCTCCGCCTCCTCCGCCTACTGCCCTCTCGCCCCTCTTCCGCGGCCCGTCCACCAGCGATCCATGCTCGAGCGCATCCTCCCGACAGCGTAGAGAGAGCGGTATAGATATAGCGGTATAAAAATCTCTATAAAAAGTTGAAAAGTGCCGCCGCCGGAGTTGAGGGGCGACAATGGATGAAATATGCCGCTCCGTTCGACCCTACTAGAAGCCTTAAGGTGCCGGACACCTCCTTACACCTGCACGAGAGAGCCTCCATATAGCGCCTTATTATAAACCGGAGGGAGGGAAGACGGCAGGGGGAAGACAGAACCCGAGGGAACGAAATCGATGCGGCCTTTCTCGTGAATTATTCCTATTACTGGTGATTCGTCGGCTCATCTTTACCTACGCGCGGTTATCCACGCGCGAATCTTTCTCTTACCAGAGGGAATGCTCTCGGTTCGTGTTGCTCGGAATGGAATTCCGAGTAAACTCGTTTCGCGCAGTTTCGTAACGTGAAGATTAGCGGTAGGCGTGTACGAGTATAGGAGGAAATATAAAAACGAGTTCTCGAATTCGATTATTCGTTCGATTATTGTGTTAATTGAAAAAAAAAAAAAGAAAGAGAAAAATATATGATTTCGATTTTGTCGAAAGACAGATCCCCCGGCGATATTTCAAAACGAAACCAGCAACACCGATCGTTAACAATGATTTGTGCACGCAATAAAGATTGTTCGCTTTTCTTTTATTTTTTTTTTTTTTTCTCTCTCCTTTCACTCACATCGAACAACTTTCGTTCTCTCTTCCGAGCGGAAACGGGAGAGTTGTGCGCGAATATTGCAAATATCGTCGCTCATCTACCTGCGCGGTATCCACGCGATCTTCTCCAGAGGGAATGCTCTCGGTTCGTGTTGGTCGAAGGAATGATCTAGGCGGCACGAGCGAGAAGCCGGGATGGAAATGAACGATGAGCCGTGTATCCAGGTGTTTCCGAAGCGGGGTTCCGCTGCCACCTTTTGCGGGATAACGGGAACCCCTGTCGAGTTTCGAACGAAACCACTAATTGGTGGAGAGGAGAAGAAAGTGGCGGGGATAGTGCAAGAGAGCGATAACTGTCGAGGACATTTCATCGCAAAAGAATGATTTTCGGTCCAAGAAACCGAAAGCTGTTTTTCAACATGACAATGAAACTGATTATTAACCGTGGCGGGGGGTCTCTGTTGTGGGTATGGAACCCGTGCTGCTCCCGCTACAACCTCTCAACTTATGGACGTACACCGTGCAAGAAAAGCTGTTCACGGTTTCTTTCAATCTCGAACCGCAATGAGAGAAACAACCGAGACCTATTTGCAAACGTTTCTCAATGTTCTCCACGAGCAACGCACAGGTGCTCCATCATTGAAACAGATCTGTTTGAGAGCTAATCTCGGGATTCCTTCCCGTTTGTTAAGATTCTCTCCGACAACGAGCCACGCATCTCGTTTATTCTCGGCCATTTTCTCCGGAAGAGAACAAATCGATGCGATACACCTTCCTGTTGCTGGTATAAATATGGATATTAAATGGTTAAAAGTTATACCGTTCTCTTGCAAGGAAACTTTCCACTCTCGCGGTAGATAGTTCGGTTCAAGACCCTCCATGTCCACCGTATTCCAACCGTTTCGTTATCAAACGATAATAACTTTGTCGGGACTATTAACGGTTACATCAAATATGCACACCTTGTGCCTCGTTTTCCAATATTATTCCCCATCCGGGCTCGTCATCGCTTGTAAATCATACACCGTCTACCAATCGACGCACGTATTTAATTTATAGCCGTATTACGAGGCAGCGACGCGTTGAGATGCCGTTCCATCTTTCATTGTCAATTTTGCTAGAAACGTAATTTGCAAAAAGTAATATATATATACATATATATACGTGTACAAGTTCTTGATTCCTTTCACATTTCCTTGCACGCGAAATTTCGAGTGTGTCTCTAGAAATGAGATTCTTCTAGAAATGAGAAAAAAAGGAGAAAAAACTGGTTCGTCTTTCCTCGTCGACGGACTCGAAGAGAAAAATAATTGTTTTTAACGCGAGAATCTCGACGAAATTTATTGATAAATTCGTTGGAAGGAGCGTCGCGGTGGAGCAGGTTGGATCGGGTCGAGAGGATTGCATAGATCTCGATAGAAATTTTCGAGAGAGGAATCTTGGATGGAGCGACGTCCGACGGTCTGCCAGGTTCGTCGCTGACTCACTCGACTCGCTCGAGAACGCAGCTGGTTCGAGGTAACACGGAACGTCAGGTCGAACCTGACCCCGTCGTAGCCGTTACCGTTTCTGAGTGACGTCTTCATGTCTGGCTCTGCGGGGCATTCCTCGTTCTCATTGTCCGTTTGTCCGTCAGTCCGTCCGTGGCCTGGACACGGGACGAATATCGCCAACCCCCCGTTGTCCGCCACTTCTCGCCACGAAAACTTGGACCTCGCCAAGTATCCCGTAAAAAGAAGCAGAAAGCCACGAAAATAATCGACCCTGCTCTGCTTGCGTTGTTTCGATTGATTCAAACTATCTCGCGTACAATTACAATCATCATCTTTGATCATTCACTCGTGAAAATTCCAATTCTTAACTTGTAACTACCTACCTCTCGAAAATGAAAATGATCGATGCTACTACGATTTACATTTCGTGTCGTGACTTGATTTTCATCTCTAATTCTTGCTGCTTACTCGTGAAAATTTGATTTTTCCGCAAAAAAAAAAGAAACTACAGCTTGATCAATGATGTTTCGCATCCTAATCGTTTATCTCTGAACATCGATCAAAATTCCAATTCTACGTAATCGAATTTAAAACCAGATCCAGAACATGGAACACATGGAAGGAAATTTTGATAAGGTGAACGTTATCAAACATTGAAAATGTTTCGCGTTCTATACAATAAATATGCAAATTTGTCTTTGATATACCGAGAATGTAGAACGTGGAGAGAATTTTGATATTTACAATGATACGAGCATCATCATAAATTACAATTATTTGGCTATTATTCTTCGACTGTAATTATCGTTCGAAATTTCGATATCGAACTATTGCGTATCGAATCGAGATCAAGAATTTAGAAACACGACGAAGAGCTGCCTTTTTTCTCGATACTGCCAAACGGTTAAACTCTCGAAAGAGATATTGCGGGCGCGGTATATATAAAAAATTGTTGGAAAGATTGATGTCTTTTGCAACCTCTTCATTTTCGCGAACGAACGGCTGTCTTTATCGAAAAGCCGTGCGTACTTTTCGTGACGATTAACGGAGATGACGTTGCGCTATTCGGACAAATACGTACGACGTTTACCGGTGCTTCAGAATACGTTGTTCCGAAAGAAGAGGCAAAACCCGATCGTGAATGGAGCCGAAAGGTCCGATAAAACGGCCGAGGAAAGGGAGATGGGTGTTTCGTTAATTGGCCGCAATTAACAAAGAACGAGGCTTCGATTCGCTACCGTGATTCGTTTTGAACGAAAATCTCCAAGGATGTTTTCAAGCGCGCCCAGTCGATTTTCGTCAATTAAATTACACCACGATTACACGATTTCCGCGTTTTTCACGCGCGTGGCGTTTCGAATTTAGGACAAAATATCTTAAAAATATATCCGTTCCGTACGATATTTCGATACGATAAAGAAAAGAGCAAAATCCTGCAACGTTATTTGACACGTTTAAAGATAAGGACGAAGTTACAAGTCCAATTCAACAAGGGGAGGATATAATTTTGATAATTTTAACTTAAAATTTTCAACTTTGGAAATATCAAACGTTCCTTCGATCGAACGACCGCGTTCGTGCCTCGATCGTTGTTAAATGAGAATATTTACATGATTGGATACGGAATCGAAATCAAACGTTCTGATATTGATATGATATTCTACGGATACGTGTTTATCCAATTATGGAAATGTGTATTGGTAATTCTTAGTATCCTTAGCTGTACCTGTTTCTGGCAATTTGATAATAATCAGAGTAGCAGTGTGTTGTTAAACAGAGTTCGTCCTCGGCTTTCATAAGAAGGATGTACCAACACACAATATTTAGATGTTTAGACGGAACAGCACCATTCAAAGAATTTTTCTACAGTTTTAAAGTAAACAAGTGATGGTTATAATATATATATATATATATATATATATATATATATATATATATATATATAACCGAAAAATCGACACGCGTCGCGCGAAATATCCTTTCCTTCTCTTCCCGGGGAAACAAAGTTCGAAATATACGGAAATGCATAAACGAAAATCATTTCCTCGTATCGAGGATAATGATAACGAAAAAAAGTCGTTAAATCCATTTCCAACTACCTTTTCCTCTTACCTTTCCAACTCCTTCCCTCCAACCCTCGATGCGCCGTTCTTTCCCTTCTTGCTCGATATCCGTCCGTGGTATTTCTCCAGATCCGTGTTTGCTAATAGCGACGCAGCTTCCGCCCAATCTTCACAATCCAATCTTCCCGTCCTTTCTTCTTTACCTTCTCTCACTCGCGAATTCGCAATCCCGTTCGTTTCACGGAATTCGTTTCGTATTCACACGCGTAACGGGCGATTCATATAAACTCACGGACGATTTAACGACTCGGCTGACGAGCCGAGTACGAGAAGCACACGTAACACGGTGTATAATGTACGTAGAATCGGTCGTAATAACGCAGAGTCCCGTGATTCGATGGATTTCTTTCTTTCTTTCTTTCTTTCTTTCTTTCTTTCTTTCTTTCTTCCTTCCTTCCTTCCTTCCTTCCTTCCTTCCTTGTCCGCGAGAATATATGCGACCGTGCGCGAGATACGCGTTGGATAAAACTGCGTCGTGCGTTCGTCCAGAGAGACACGGGGACAAAGAAAAATTGTTCCGCGAAACTCACTTTCGGGGGGATTCCGCGTATCTCGCGCTTAGACCGACGATATCTCTCGGATACTCTCTCGGGCGGCGGGCTTCTCTCTCTCTCGGTGGCGACGATACACGGCGGCCGGTGGCGGTGACGACGGGCGACGCCGTTGCTTCCTGGTACCGCCACTCGATAGCGCTGCCTTCGTCCTCCCGACTCGTCCTCCTACCTTCTCCCCCCACCCCACCCCGCCCTACTCCCGATCCTACTCCCCACCAACGATCCCCTTCGAACGAACCAGCCTCTCTACCACATCCACACACGCCAATTTCCTCGGTGTGTCGCGGGTCCGTGTCCCCAGGATATGCCCGTGAATTTGCCGGCTAACGGAGAAGAGGAAAAAAGAGAGAGAGAGAGAGAGCGTGCGCGCAAACTCCTCGTTTATTCTTCCTCCTCGACTCTTCTCACCCCTCGTCCTCTATACACCGCGCGATATATTTTCCCTCTCTCGATCGAGATCCACTCGATGGAACACACACGAAGAAGATACGAGGGAAACGAGGGTCGTCGCGAGTCTGAGAGGGAAGCGAAATCTCGAGCGGTGACTCTCTCGCTCTCCTTCCCCTGCTCCTTCTCTCATCGCATTCCCCACCAAGCTCGCGACCAACCTCTATCACCGCGAACGTGGACACAAGGCGCACGTACGCCTGATCGCTGGACGCGGCTGTCTTTCTCGTCCCGGTGAGCACGATATCGCGAGTCTTGCGGGCGGGGGAAGGGGAGGGAAGGGGACGGGTAGAGAGAAAGAATTTAATAGGTGTGTACAGTCCTCGTGGTCCGTCCTCCTGCTCGCACCTCTCACCCCTCTCTCCGACCACTCGGACCACGATTTAGCCGGATGGAACACTCGGTGAGAATTTTAATGGTGTGACTCGGGTAATAACCACGGGAAGGGAAACACGAGCGGTCGAACTCGGCTCGAAAGAAACTAGGCGAAGGAAAAAAGCGCCTCTATCCCAATTTTTTTCCGCTCTTCGAGGATGATGGCCCCACCGAGGAGTCCTCCTCCTAGCTTCTTACCGCGTGTCGAGATACGTAACTTGGTCCATCCACGATACTCTTATCCTCTTGTCTCTCCTTCTCCTGTCGCCCCCGTTTCGTTTATTATCAAACGACACGCGAGTTCCTTCTTCTTCTTCTTCTTCTGACAATATAGAAGAAAGCTCGTGCAATATTAACGACAATTTCGATATCAAAGAGGGAGAGAAGCGATAGATACCTTCGCGAGATACCTTCTCCTACTTTCCTTCGCCCCTCCTCCCCCACCATCGGTGGAAGGAACCCGTCTCTCTCCTGAAATCCACACGGCCTCGAAACTCCGGACCCTTTTCGCGAGTGCAAACGCGAGCCGCGGGTGGATCGTGGAACGGCGTCAAACTGTGTGAGAACGACGATGATATCCTTCTTCTCCTCGTCGAAACGAAGGAGAGCCGGCCCGCAACGACACGCGTCAACGCCAAAATTCGGGAAAAATTTCGGGAAATACTGACCGAGCGCATTCGACCGATTCGCCTTGTCCGTTTCACTGCCCCACCACCACCCGTTTCGGGTTTACGAGGCACACTCACACGCCACCATCCTGCGCCACCCACACAACCGAAGGTCACCGATGTGCGGCGGAAGACAAAGACGGGGAATGAACGCGCAGCCTCCGCATGGACCAAAATGGCCGGCCGCGAGGCGGCCGATTGGCGGGATGGGGACGGTAGGGGCGTGGTGAGCGTACGCCACGTACCTCCCGACCGCTCCTACGATAAAAATAAAGATCCGTGGTGGCGAGGGTAGGGATGAAAATGGTGGGGGATCGAAGGGAAATAGCAGGGAGGAAAAAGGAGAGCGCGAGTGCACAGGGTGCACGTTGCATTCGTTACGCGTTCCCGAGGGGTCGAACGTCGTTGGAGGGGTAAGGATTCGGCGCGTGAGTAGGGGAAAGGACTATTTTTTTTTTTTTTTTTTTTAATAGATCTTCTCCGTCCTTTCTCGTCCACCGTCGCTGTCTCTCCCGGTCCCTCGTTCGTTCGTTCCATCCGTCTCTTCTCTTCTCTCTCTCTTTCGTCGTTTCGCGCTTTCTCCCCTTCGATACGGAGTCTCTGTATTCGCGAGAACGTATGCGAAATGTATCGTGGACGCGTGTGTGCACGAAGCCAAACGTGTATATCGGTGCATGTCACGCGAGCGCGCGCGCGTAGGTCGGCGATCGTCATTAAGGAGGATACTAATTGGAGGTAAAACGCGGTCGAGCCAACTGTTCGTCGAGATACAGATATATCTCTCGAATTTCGTGCGATATTTCTTCCCGTTTTTTCCTTACTCTCCCCTCTCTTTCTCTTCCCCCTCATTTCATTATCCCTTCGCTTCGCGTCGGGAACATCGAAGCGGTATCATTTTTCGTTTCCATTTCTTTTCTTTTTCTTCCTTTCTCTCTTTCTTCCCTTCGGCACGATGAAATAAAAATTTTCCCCGACGTATATATATATATATATATATCCTCTTCTCGATTCGATTCCCCTACTCGAAGCGGAGAAATGTAAATGGCCTATTTCTCGTGCAAAAAAAAATTTATATTTATTCGTGCGATTTAACCCGTGTGTCTGGCCTTGCACGCATTTCCGATGCGCATTTCCCGTGCAAGCTTAACTTCGCGTATAATTTTCTGGAACGGTTAACCTATTTCCCGTGATATCTATATATATATAAACGGTGCACGAGTGTAATTTTATACGAATACCATTTTTCCAACTGGTTTCAAACTGTGCGCAAACCAGCTTCGCCGTTCTCTGTTTGCTGTGCGCAAACCGCGTATATCGTAACAGCAAAGCATATTTTCGCGCGGCTGTACTCCTCCTGGCGGGTGTCGGTCTCGTGGACACGGCCAGACGACCGTTGTTGTTTGTTTGTATATATGTGTATATATACGGGGAGCACCCGGAGTGCGGCCGGTTGCATTGGTTGCAGTGAAAAGGGAAAGGGGAGGAGGTAGATGGGTATATCGTGTTCCATTCTATGAGAGTACAGGGCGGTGGTGGTGTGCGGTTGGGGCACGACGACGTTTCCAGCCTGAAAATTGAATGTCAGCCAAGAAAGAGATGTCACAATATTCCGCGTGTCTGCAACCCTGGTTTCTATCGCATCTCTTTTCTCCCTTTCTTTCGTGCGCCTCTCTCGTGCGCTTCGCCTGTTTTCGAGAACGTGTACAGGAGAGAAGGGAGAGACCGTCGGGCATTCATTTTCATAGGGTGTGTTTACTCGTCGTGACGTTGAACAGAGAAGAGAGGGAGGGGGGTTGATTACGAGAAAAAATAACGCGCACGATGAAAAAAAGGAGAAAAGCGTAACGTGAAATACGCGAAAAGCGTCAGACGCTTTTTAAACGTGATATGATATAAAACGGAAATGGATAGCGAAAAACGCTTGACTGAGAACGTATCGCGCAAACGGGAATTGTATAATCGAGTTAGCACAACCTTTCTCTTAAACATCGCGTATAATATTAGAATTTTATGGATCTATAAATTTCGCCTCCCCCTCCGACCTCCCAATTTGCCGAGTTGACGCGTAAATCAACGATCGCCTCGTTGACCGAGAAATCCTTTCGGCATCTGCACACCGCCTATTGGCTCCGTCTTTTCTGAAAAAGCGTGTCCTGCCAGGACACGAGGTTACCGCCGTAATCCGACGTCCGAATGTTTGACAGAATAATTTTCACGTTAGCAGGGTGCATTATGCTCCTTTATACCCGCGCCTGGCCCTACGCATTGTCACCGAAATAAGCCGTATCCCACACCGTACGCGCCCCACCTCGCCTTTTATTCGCTTTTGCACGTATACCGTGACCTCACAAAAACCGGGGAACCCCGGTTATATGAGTTACACTCGACGAGACACGGAGAAAGAGGGACGAAGAAGGTGAGATTAGAAAAATCTAAGCCAAAACCTTGCTTCCCTGTATACATACGCGAGCCACGCTTCTTTCTCTTCTTCTCGTCTTCTTCTTTCTTTTATCTTCCCTTTTGCCGACTTCTTCACTGACGCTTTTAATCCTCCATCTCGCGCGCGAACGACTCCGTTCTCGTTAGGATAATTAACGGAGAGAAAATCACGCGTGAGATTGCGTCAACTTTTTTTCTTCTTCTTCTTCTTCTTCTTCTTCTTCGTTTTGATACGTAAATAAAAATGATATCCGTTGTTATTCATTTCGTATCGCGTGTCAATTTTTATCCCCGCGTACGATCGAAACCGTGCACAATAATCGAGGGAGGTGGTAGATGGTAAGACTAGTTACCATCCGTGTGAATGCAGCGAGATCGTGGCTCCGTCACTCGACGCTAAATCAGACAGAATCTGTCAAAAATCTGTCACCCGGCCACAATGGGCCGGGTCCTCTCCCTCCGAGATTTTACCTACACGATGAAATCAGACCAGCGCGGGGAAGAAGGACGGAAGAAAGCGGCAGGAATGTAAGTAGGAGGGCCTTTGCCACCTATATTTGACACCTTTCAGTCCAATAAAATAAAATGGTTCGGTGGAATGCGGTCTCCGGCTCGAGACAGAAGTGCCGTTTCTACATCACCCGTGTATAACGTGTCCCCCGTGAGTCTTCTCTTCTCCAAGAATTTCCTCTCTCCTCTCTCGCCTCTCGAGTTCTTCTGAAAGCCGAGGATAATATCTCGAATCCTTGATAAGGGTTACTTCCTTCGTCGACTTTCACCTCGCGATCTCAACGCGATGTATCCGTCCCGTGATACTGTTATATTTATTTTCTTCGTATAATTCTCCAAAGATCGAATTAAATCACGAGGAAAGGAAAAAAAAAAAAGACAAGGTGAATTCCGCGTCGCTTGTTCTTCGAACAAAAGGTATATAATGAAAGTATAAAGATAGGGTAAAGCGACGGTTATAGAAGCGTTGACACTTTGTAACAATGAGGTAGCTTAGAAAGCTGGTGCAAACTAGTTTAGTCAACCGTGACTGATAGTACCGTGGCATTATCGCGTACGCGTCTTTTGTACCATTTTAATATATCCCCGCCATTGATTTTTCATAGGGATCGTAATGTCTTCTCCATTGTCGGACGTCACGCAACGCGGTAAGCCGTTCGACGATAAATCGCAATTTTTTCGAAACTGCATCGCGGGGCTACTCGCGAGCAACAAACGTGACTTATCGTTTATGAAACGATACGATGTTTGCAAGGAAATGTAACGACTTTATGCAACGATCGACCGATCCTTGAACCCGATGAAAATATCACAAGAGTAAGAAGTAATGCTTATGTAATGCTTTGAACGAAGCACATTTCGATGACGATGGCCTTCTAAAGTTTTTGGCCGAATAAAAGCCAGTGGACACGTGCAACCATCTTCGTGCATATATCGACGATTGATCTTTTGCGGATTTTCAAGACCGACTCGACGAATGACTGGACAAAAAACACCCTTCCCATTTCCATTCGTCCTAATCCGATAGACATCGTTCCTCCAGATGTTTGTAGACGAGTTGTTTGTATTGAGATGCGTGGGACAGATATATAATCTAGTCAATTTGACACCCTCATCGAGGGCCTAATGGGTGCTTTCAACCCGGGGCGAACCAGTTATGTAGAGCTTTCTTGCGCCAAATGGTTGCCCGAGATTATACTTCGATCCTTATCGTTCGAGAATTCATTTGTCTTTAACCGTAAATAATTTTATTAAAAAACAAATACAATTTTAAACATGCTATGAATACACATTGTCGTAGGGAAGAAATGGAAAAAAAAAAAAAAAAAAAAAAAATATCAATCATCAAGAGTTGAGCTTCTCTTTCTCTGGATTTGTTATCAATGCGGTTGGAATCGAATGCATCGGAACCTCGGTATATTTTTTCGGTGGTAAAAATCTAAAAATTATCACGCGCGTTCGTGAATATATTGTAATTCCATGATTTCTTCTACACAAATTTAAATTGAACGTGTACCTTTGAATAATAGGTGGAAAATGATTTCTATCGACCTCTCGTAGATCAGGAGTCCCAAACATGAAACTGACTGCTGTTCCAACAATCATCGATACCAAAAAACCAAGCAAAGTGTAATACATGAACGATATCGTGTACAGAATGAACGGTTTGTCCTCGGCAATCGGCAAGAAATCGTTATACGCCTTTGTTTGATTGAATACATTCTTTACGTTTATGCAATCCTCGGTTGAAGTGGGAAGAGGTGGATAATAGAATCGTTTCTGAGCCATATTCACTTGAGCACCGATGATGATCCAGATCATAAACAATATGGAAGTTAATCCACCTGCAATAGCTCCTTTCGACGTGGCCCATGGCACTGTCATTCCTAAAGTGAAAATGCCCAGCATTGAGCCAGCCGTGATACCATGAAGGGTTAGGGAAACTCGAAAAATATCGCCCAAACGATCTACGAGAAATACTAGAGCCGCACAAATCAATCCTACGACAACTACAATAACCTGAAAATCACAATTCATAATCATATTGTTTGTCACTTGTACTCTATGTCTCTAAATAGAGAAATACAGCAATAGAAATTTTATGTTGTATTTATTTTATGGTATACCTTCATAATATTCGCCGCTCTATGCTCTTTGTCACTATTATTTGGTAACCAAGGATCGATGAAATCCTCATAAATTGTACCAGCTACTGTATTCAGAGAGGCGCTCATCGTCGAAAGACCAGCACTGACGAGACCGGCCAGGAAAAGACCAGGAAGACCTGGGATATTCGCAGCAACGTCCAATACGTAATAGGGAAGTAATTGATCACTTCTAGAAATTACCTAAAGAACCAATCAATTCGTTATTAATTTATTTATCCGGATTAAGGAATACAATTAATTTGAAAATACGTACTTTGGTGCTAATGGGATCGCACTTGTAATACCTGGCGTACATTATAAGTCCTGTAAAGACGGATATCCATTTGATGACAACCATGCACAGACTCGTAAGTGCTATTGCCCTACAACAAGTGGCAAATATAGATTGTGCATACATTCTGTTATTCTTGAAGAATAATGATACTCACTTGTGAGCCTCTCTCAAATTCGGCACAGAGAGGAATCTCTGCAAGGACACTTGACTGATACCAAGTCCGTGTAACCACGTCATTACCATTCCAATCGACATGCCCCAAAACGAATTTCTAACGAATGGACTGGGATCCATGCTGCAACGTGTGAATGTAATATATGTAATACGTGAACCGCGGGTGAAAAACAATTTACCTTGAAATAATTAAACGTTCATTTCATTCATACTTCCAAAATTGTATTCTGCTACCATCTTCCGATATTTTCCAAATCTCGGATATGCCGCCCACATTTATGATACCCAAAACGAATACGGCGCACAGACTTCCCAACGTTACGATCATTTGAATGGTGTCCGCCCATACAACAGCTTTCAAACCTCCCTAAATGTGATGAAAAAGATGAAAAGAAAATATTTCAAAAATGCGACGTGACACGAATCGTTCGTTGCATGCAAATTAACGTGTCGCAAATCGTGAAATGCAAATCGTATATCTCACATTTTGTCTTTTAATTTAATCGTATAACCTAATCTACAATTATTTTATCTAATTTATGTAATATAATTCTATGATATAACGCGGAATAATTATAATTATTGTTCATATCTATCTTTATTAATTTTTAAGTATTGTAAACATTTGACGAATACTGATGCGTCAAAAAGATGACTTCTCTAATGCCGCTTTAAATCTTAATTATTATTCATTCGTATTTTCTTTATGATAAGTTTGAACGTTGTATACGTGATGTAATTTATGTATACGATTACCAGATTGTTGAATCGTTCTCTTTTAAATGAAAAATGATTTTGAGATCTTTCTCTTACTCTTTATCTGAAAGAACAAGTTGAATATATCACAGGAATATGATATCTAAAATTCCCTAAATTTAATAATTAAAGTATCGATATCGATTCGAAGTCGATTGGATGTTATCTAAAGATTCTTGACACATTGCGGATCAATAGTTTTATTGCTAGTTTTATCTAGTAGCCAGATATATTTCCGATAACAATGAAAATCCGAGATTTGTCCACAATATGTAAATATACATATTGATAAATGAATTAGATGAATTATTTTCAAATTTAGCTTGTGAAAAAATATTAAATTTGTATAGATTATTCTGTTTGAACGATTCGAAATCGATCTTTTCGACACGAAAACTTTTTATTTCAAAATTAACTTATTTATAAAAAAAAGATAATTGAAGAAATAACTTACAATAGTTGTGTAAAATATGCACACGATGCAGATTATCGGAGTAATCAGATAGAGATCGATCGCTGTTGCTTGAGAAAATGCTAAAGATGGTACATATACGATTAAAGGGACATAAATAATCGTAGAAAGTGTATAAAGAAATGAGGCAAACGTCCTCACAGGTCTTGTAAATCTCAGCTCTAAGTATTCAAACGTACTGGTCAATTGTAATTGATAAAATACTGGCAAATATACAATTGAAATAAGAACACACGTTATAAATGATGTGAAAACGCAGGCAGCATACTGTGTACCATATTGATATACTTCGACAGGTATAGCGAGCAAAGAAACTGCCGATATGTGACTAAAAAAAATTAAAGAAACCAATTTATAACTTCAATTTTATTATTTTTTAAGTTAATCGAATGAAATGATATTACTTTGATCGATAAATTTAATCACCAATTTATATTGGTGATATTTTTATGAAAAATATTTTTGACAATAGTTTACCTAGCAATTAAACTCATGCCAACAGGAAAACAGGACATTGTTTTTCCTCCCAGCAAATATTCAGTAGTATTATCTTGTTTTTTACCGAAACAGCCAAAATAAATTCCTATAAGTACACTGATCCCTAAAAGACCACCGAACAATGTGTAATCAGTCCATCCAAATGTAAGGTGTTTCAATTCGTGTCCAAGCAATGATCTTGTTTCGTTTTCTGCCATTCTAAAATCCATGAAATTAAATTTGAAAATGAAATCACATTAAACACTACAAGAATATTTTACTTCGTCACTCTCTTACTAGACAACTTATTCTACCGTTGATTAGCTATTGTAATTAATAAAAAAAACTCCCATTTCAATCTATTTTATTTACAATACGATAATATGGTACAGTAAGTAGATCGATCAAATATAATTGTAACACTCACGTTTTGATTTTCTATTTTTCTTATTTGTTATCGAAAAGTAAATTTATCAATATACATGAACCGATATTTGCTCGAAATATAGCTATTAATTACAGAGATTTTTATTAAGTTCCGATTAATGATCAATCTATGAATATCAAATGTTGCAATTTAATAGAAGCTCGGAAAAATACTCGATGAGAGCTATATTCCTACTAATAATGATAACGTTCTAACTGATGCTATATTTTAACTGATTTTACACAGACTCCAGTTTTAATTTATGATAGATAGATAACATTCCATCTTTCGCAATGTTCTGTAAATAATTAGGTATCCTTAAACCATTTTCTGTAGACTGAACCTTGAGTTATTCGGTAACTGATATCTTCCTCATTTTATTTATTAAAAATTTATAAGAATTTTTATCACTCATATATCCTTCATGCTAAGAAATGACGAAGCAGATTGTTTCACATAATTAAATCCTGTCGATACGGACTAATAACATATATATTAATATATTAATATCATGTAGAAAAAGAACAAAAAAAGGAAATATAAGAATCTGCATATATTTTTCTTTATATAATTCTTTATATAATTTATAGTTCTTTATATAATTTACAGCATCAAATCTTTTAAGGTATACCGTATAATAACCATTCTGTCAACTCTCGCATCTTTTGTTGTTTCTCCATATCACTACAGTTTCCTAGAAGATTGTCTAAAATTTCCTTTTCTTCGAAGTCAAGTTTCTCTATGGGATTCAAAGGCTTAGTAACCATACTTGGAAGTGTAACGTCATAATAAAGAAATATCTGCAAAAATTAATATTTGTAATTTTATTGATTATTTTATATATTACAACTATTTACAATAATAACATTACCTTATTATTAAAACTGTTATATACAAGGCAAGGTGTCGGAAATCCGGGAGTAACATTATAATTACCAGTACAAAATGCTCTAATTGGTTCTTCAAATTGAAAACGTACACTATTACGTTGTTGATCTAAAATATAGGTTTGTCCATCCCATCCGCAAGCTACTATCTCATCAGAACCATCACCAGTTACATCTAATCGACATAAAGAGAATATCTGATGATCTACTTGCATCGACCTAAAAAAAATCGTATAATCTATACGATTTGTTATTAAATTAGCGATTTTACAATCTTACCATACAATGACTTCATCTTTAACCAGCATTATTGTCCCATCTAAAGTAGCAAGAGCATAAGGTTTTCCTTGAAAAGAATTATTTTGTATGTTCGCATCAGTTTCGATTTTATTCTTTCCTTTTAATTCTTCTTTATTATAATTATTGCTATTATCTCGACACGAAAAATGCTTATATGTAGGTAATAAAGAATCTTTTTCCGTCTTAATATCGTAATCACCAAGAATTACGTTGCCTCCCAAAATATTACCGTCAACTTGATCTCGATTAGAAAGATCACAAGTTCCAGAAATTTTTATCATTTTTGAATTGTCTACCGCTGAATTTTTTCTATGCCCTTCCATAGTACTTTTTCTTGTTTCTAATTGTGAATTATTTTTTTTAGATTCTAACGAGACAGATTTTAAATTTTTACTATGTTGAATTTCATTTAAAACATTCGATTTACATGATTCTTTGAATTCGTAACTTGACACCTTATTCTCTACTATACATTCCAAATCTCCGATGATTTCTGTCGAAATATTTTGATTGCGCATTCTTGATATTCCCAATGTTTGATAATCTACACAGCTTGCTTCTGTTTCATTACTTTTATGATCAGTTTCATCTTCTAAATGACAATCTTCTGGATTACATTTAATTCGCATGAACGTTCCACCAGGTTGAGCAACTAATAAAGTTGGTGTTCCATCCGCCATATGCTAAATAAAAATTAAAATACATTATTATTACAAATTAAAATTTATCTTCTATTTATTATACCTGTAATGTGACAGTTCCTATTTGATTTGCACATTCCCATTTGTTCAATCCAACTAGTTTTCCTCTTCCTAATTCTAAATTACTTGACCATCTATAAGATCTAACTACACGATCAGTCAAAGCAAGTATCATCTCATTTGCACCATCTTTATCAACATCTGCTATTAAAATCATCTTTGTGTTGGTTGGAATTCTTTGTACATGCACACACTCCATTTTACCAGATAATTCATTTAATTCATTGTTACCATCTATTTGATCTAAACTTGAGGAACTTGTCATATTAACACTTGTTATAACATCCACACTTGCATGACCTATAATTTTTATTCAATAACAAATCAATAAATTTAATTTTAAATATGATACAATAAAAATGAACTTACTATGTTTTATGTTATCTTGATCAATTGTTTCTTTATTTAATTGAGTAGAACTTATATTAACAATATTAGGATTAACAGATCTTGGACTATAAAAAATATGTGCCCAACCATCTCCACATATTACAACTAATGCATTTCGTCCATAATTAAAGATATCTCCTATTGCTACACTAGTAATAAGACCTAATCCAGGTATTTTTTGCCATAATTCTGATCCCTATAATATAATAATAAAAATAAAAATACTTAAAATATATATTTTAATAATTTTTGTTACTGAAGAATAAAAAATTCACTTTAAAAATATAAAGTTCTCCTTCTGCAGTACCAACAACTAATTCATTATCACCATCATTATCAACATCTCCTATTGTTAATCCATGTCTACACACAGTACCAGGTAAATCCCATTGTAATCTTTTGACAAAACTAACAGCTCTCATTTTTTCTATAACAAATTTTATCTTGGTATTCTTGGTGAATTTAATGGAAAATTATGATTTGACATGGAAGGATAAAGATATTGCCAACGGCTAGGTGGCCAGACTATGGAAGTAGCTTTTGCTGTTATTAACCCAAGAGAAACAGGTCCAAAAGTATTAGAATCCATAGATCGTCCAATATGATCTCCCTCTACCCAACAATGACCTTCTGGTACCTAAGCAAATATAAATATATTCTCTTCATGAATTCTTATAAATTAAATTTAATAAGATAACTAATTTAAATACCTGAAAAATATCTGATTTATACCCATGTGTGCGTACTATATCTCCAGAAAGTCCCACAACACGTTTAATCAAAATTTGTTCTGGAGTTTTTGGAGATTTAACAGTTACTATTTCACCGCGTTGAATATCTTGGGTGCGAATTGCTCGGCGATTCAAAAAAACATAATCTGGATTCCTCTCATCTGGATTCAAAGTTGGTTGCATAGAAACTCCTTCTACTTTAGCTATGTAACCAACCGTATCCAAAAAGGTGATCCCAATAGGAATGCCTATAAGGATACCCGCAAAAAAATGTCGCACTTTCATTTATTGCATTTATGCACTAAAATAATAAAATTTCAAGTTAAATATGTAGAAGTACATATTTATACGCAAGATTTTATTACGATTATTATATTACGAAAAATTATAATTTTATAATAATATATATGAATTTATATCATAAAAGAAAATATATTTCCTTTCATTCTTAAGATTATTATTAAATTCTTCAATTAAAATTTTGTGTTATTCCTTTATTTATAAATTGAAATAACCTTTTATAGGTTAGCCATATATAATTTAAAATAAAAGTCTGTTTTGATTTTAAATTTGTTAAACTATCACAGAACTTGCACTAATAAAAATATTATGATTTAAAAAACATTAAATAAATCTTATTGTTTATTAAGTTGTAGGCACAAAATACATAGAGATTACAAAGTAATTTAATTGTGATACATGATGGAAAACTGATATTGTATAAATGTATATATACAATATATATATATAGATATATGCGTGCGTATGTGTAGCATATACGTAATATAATTCTCTATACAATTATATTACAATATATGGATGAAATTAATATCGACAAAGACAATAAATAGTAAGAAAAACAAAGATAAATTAAAAAATTGTGGAATTAGCGCCATCTTTAGAGTATCATGAACCAAAATAGGATTGAGGAAAGCAAATAATAGAAGAAAAATAGAGAATAAGAATTGAAAATCAGCATCATCTTTTTAATATTGTTAAAGATAGTCATTTCTTATTCTATTTTTATCTTTCTCCTATTATTTATTTTTTTTACCTCATTTGTTTCATTACAGCACTCTAGAGAGTGCCATTGATTTTCAATTTTTATTTAATTAATATTTTATTAAATTTATATGAAATAATTGCATTAAATTTGTTTTAAATGAAATATATTCTTAAAATGTTTATTTATACTAGGCATAATTTTAAAACTATAAAGAGTAAATATTTATATGATTTTGCGTTTTCTCAATAGTAATACATATTACAAAAAATGCAGTAATTCGACATTTTTCACGTAAAAATATTTTAAAATATATTTGATCACAATTATAACATTATCTACTCATATAGACATCATATAACAGTAGTATTAATAATGTCATCTCATAATAACTATTAAAAGATGAATGATTTAAATATTATTATTCATTTTTAACATTATCATGGAAGATCATGCAATTAAACTAATTTTTATTTTTACACAACACTGAGTATGATTTCAACTTGTATTTTGTTTTTTTTTTTCCTTTTTATATACATAACAAACATTTTAAAGTGTAGCAAGTAAAATGATGGATATTTATATTTAATATGGAAACTGCACAATTAAACATAGGTATGAAAATGACATTGCTACATACTAAATAGTTTTATAAACTACATTATTAAAAAATTCTAGTCTAAATATAATTCATATAACTCAAATACTGCACAGAAAATTGCATATAAAATTAAATAAAAAATGAACAAAAAATTTGTATAAATAAAAAAATTCAAAATGGAACTAAACTCAAATAATTGGTATGTGTACAAGCATTATAGATCAGTGCTTGCCAATCATCATACCCAATAATATAGAATTAATATCAGAGTTATATCAGTAATTATTTAGTGCCTATTGACTGTACTTGAATTCTGTGATCATCATTATACAATGACTCAATCAGACATGTGCAACAATACACTGCCTCTTATTTGGCCCCTCTGATTAGTAAATTTTTGATTCTATGAAATATAAGATACAATAGGCGATAATGTAATCATAGAATAAATTCGAGTCTTATATCATATTAGGTCTTTGGCAGTGCTTTAACCAAGATCTGTATCATTCATGATTATTTTTATCAATTATTTTGTTGTTACTGTAATCCATAAATTTTAAAGATTGGTAAACACTGATTTAGTCAAATGTTTGTCATTATAATTTTTATTTTTTATTCTGAACTGTCTTTTCATTGTAAGGCAACCCATTATCCTCATCTTTAATCCTTATCTTTAATCTATTTAATTTTACTTTCCTCGTCAAATCTTTATAATTTCGTTGTTTTTTTATTAAGTTTTATTATCTTCTGTATATTTGTTATTTTTCAATGATTTAACACGAAATATATATTTTTTTTTATATGTTTTTATTATTATTCTCTTTTTCTTTTCCATTTTCCTCTAGTCCTCCTTCCCCCTTTTCCTCTATTTTTTCTTTCTTTTCCTTTTTTTCTTCCTCATCTTCCTCTTCCTCTTCTTCATCTATTTCTTCTTCACTTCCTTCATTATATTGTTCAATTTTAATATTTTCTTTATCATTTTCTTCATCATCTCTATCTATTTCTGTTTCATCGTTTTCTTCTTTTTTCTCATCTTCAGATTGTTCTACTTCTTCCTCATCTTCTTCAATCTCTTCTATCTCTTCAATCTCTTTTGTTTCTTCAATTCCTTGTATTTCTTCCTTTTCTTTTTCTTCAATGTATCCAGTTGGCTTTATTTCCGTCCTGTTTTGTATTAAATATTTTTTTTGTTTCTCTTCTTCCATTTCTATTTGTTTTTCTTGGTAAATTTCTTTTATTTCATCTTTATTCTCAATTTCCTCTTCATTATTTTTTTTAATACTTAATACTTTTGCTGTGTCTTTTGAATCAAAGATTCTTATACTTTTTGCATTTTTTTCTTGATCTTCTTCATCAATTTCCTAATATAATAAAAAGATATTTAGCAATTTTATTTTTAAAAATGAATAAAAATTACATTTAATTAAATATGTAATGACTATAGCTTCGAAAAAGTGGCCAGAATAAACTAATATAGTAAATAAAATATAGTAAATAAAATATAGAATAAATTATATGAATTTAAATAATAATTGAAAATAATAATATATGTACTGAAAATAAAGTTTATAAATACTAAGTATTATATAATAAAATATAATTAATAGTTATTTAAGTATAATTAATAGTCAATTAATAGTTATGTGATGTAAATGTGAAATATATATATAAGGCATTCTTAAAATTAAAAATTAAAATATTAATAATCAATTTAGAACATAAATTAGATATTAATATTTAAAACAAATCACAAAAAACAAATCAGATAAATAATGTTTTACATCATATTAATATTAAATTTTTGGATTAATTAATAATTATATTATTTTAAAATAATAATTTTGATTGTTTATATCATTTCTGTGATTTGCTATTTTCATGTTAAATAATCTATACAGAAGTAAATAATTAAATGAATGAAAAAATCACCAAATAAAACAAGGCTCCACAGATTCAGATTTGATTCTGTTGTAATTCTAATATTTTCTTACAGCTGTATTTTGGTCGAGACTGATGAGAGAAAGAGTCATTTTGCCTGAAAGTACAACAGGTGCCTCTATATCCTCTTCTGTTTTCTGAGCTTGAGTTTCTGAATCTGTTACAAGCAATTCACATTGTGGAGGAAGTGCACCTTCTAAATATATTGGTTTTGGTGGTGTCTTTTCCCTCTCAATATGACTAAAACAGAATAATTGTATTTATTAAAAACAATTTAAATTTTAATAAATATATCTTTTCCAAAATCCCTCCATTACCTTGGTGAAATTGGAATTATAGGAGTAGTAGGTCTACTACCCTTATTCTCACAACTAGCTGTCATTTCCATACCCATAACTTTAATAGTTGGTGAATGTTCTATGTTTTCTACTTTATCTGCTGTACTATATTCAGCCTGAGCAGTGGTATTGTCCTGTAAATTAAATTTTTTAAATAAAAGATCTTGTATATTATTTCCTTAAAAATATAATTATATCTATTTTGAATATAATATAAATATAATTTATAATATAAATATTACATTATAATCGTTAATATTTATAAATCAATAAAAAATAAATATTTTTTAATCCCTTTCAAAAATATAAAATAGCATTCACACTTAAAGATTCATACATTCGAAAAAACGATTAAAAAAATCATGCTATTGATTTAAAAAAGTTTATAATATAAAAGAAAATAACTAATAATTTATAAGCGTGCATTTAAATTCATTAATTTAAAAAAAAAAAACACACATTTGACATATATAAGTACATTACAGATTATTTTTATATTTAATATGATTTGATTATACTTATAACATATTATAAATAGTCTTAAATATTATCTCAATACTAACTCTTTAATATTAGAATATTTGAACAAAATAGATTTTGTTATTTATGGAAAAAATTTAACATAGACGTTGGTTATTCTTGTTAGAAAATCTTTTAGGCAAAGAATATACCTTAGATGAGCGATCAATCCCTGCCAGGCCTTTGGACTTTGGAGGCCCATCTACTATTTAAATGTAAAAATAAAAACTATAAATTCTAAATTATTTAAGAATTAAATTTATCAATTTAAATGTTTTAACGAGTATTTCACTCAGCTAAAATATGAGTATGCACTTTTTTTATAGAGATAAATATATACAAAATAATCATTAATTTAAATATGGTTATACAAGCATTGAAGTATAAGAAAAAGCGAAATATCGAAGATTTTATAACGGATACGTAAAATTTAATATACAAAAGGAGAGGTAAAATTTGAAACGCAATCAGAACACAACAACGTGCATATTTCTAAGAACTAAAGAATTGAAAATATAAACTGCTTCATAATTAATCTAGTAAACCTTGAATTCTTGTTGTGGGTTTGGACTATGCATAACTGAACGTGATATGTTGCCCATCTGAACAACAATTCTTTCCATGGCTGCTTCTGTCTCGACCAAACGACGTCTCAGCTGATCTATCTCTATGTCTCCTGCCGCTTCTTGTGTTCCAGCATGTATAACATTATCAAACGTGTTCAGAGAATATACACGAATACTTACAATATTTTTAATTTTAATCTAATATTTTTTTTGTTATATTTATGATATAAATACGTGTGTGTTCTAATTGTGCAAACCTTGCATCATGCAACACCATTTAAAAATCTGATTAGATACTCAAAAAAACATGTACCTTATTTTTCAGTATTTCTTTAAAGGAACTAGCTTTCAAGGAAAACACTGCATTAATGATAATGTAAATAAAGTGTGGTCAATAGTCTTTTAAATATTTAAAAAACTTACGGTCTTTTAATTCCTCTAAAGTAGGAGTAGGTCTTTGTGGTGATGGAGATCTTTCCTTCTGATAATTCATTGTACCACCAGTCATTGCAGTAGCAAAAGCTTCAGGGCTGAATACCATTTTTCGAAATTCTTTTTCTGCTGCAGCACCTGGATATTCTGAAATAATTTCACTATCCGAATTTTTTCTCAGCACCTAATAAAATAATTTTTAACAAAATTTTACAAAGATTAGTAGTTATAATATAATTACATTATTAAAATTTTAATTTTAAGAATAAATTTAAATAATATTTTACCTTAACAATTGTATATAAGAAGAAAAGTACAATTCCTAAAGTATACAATGGCATAATAATTCCCATAGTACCACTTCCTTTTGGTGCAGGAACAACATGTCCTGCACCACCTAAAGGTGGTCTCATTTTTGGCACAATGTGATCAGGTCTATCTGAAACCTTTGGTACAATATGAGAAGAAGGTATAGCTCTACCACGTTCTCTTAATGCAGGATGTAAACCACCTGCATGTGGAGGTGTACGTCGTTCTTGTTTTATTGTATCTAGAAATATAAATATCTTTTTAAGTATTATTTAAAAAAATGTAAAATATATAAAACAAGAATTCAAAATTTTATTATAATTATTTTATCATTTTAAAATTCAATATTATAATGTTAGTAATATATTATTATTTTATTACAATGAAAGAGTTTATTACATATATTTAAAGCTATATCTATAGAGTAAATTTATTCTCATCTACTCATTTCTACTTATATTTGCTCTTTTGGCAACTTGCCAAATAGAAGAGATAACTTGAATCTGCTTTCCATATATAATTAGTTAGTTTAATAGTATAATTATATTTTTAATAATAAATATAATCAATACCTCAATAATTCAATTCAAATAATATAATTATATTAATAATAAAACAAAAACTTTATTCAAGTTCATGCTGTTATTAATAAAGTTAAAATGTTAAAAATTTTGAATAAAACCTTTTATAATTCTTACTGTGTGGCATTAATATATGATATCTGATTAAATGTGGAGTTCCTAGTTGAGAAAGAGGTATACCAAAATTTATTTTAAGACAAAGAGAACTATTAAATGATCTTATTTCTTCTAAAACTTGTTTATAAGATTTTTCCAGATGTTCTCTTTTAGCAAGAAATGTAGATAAATCTATACCACATCTAGCTAAAATTTCTTCTCTACATAAACTTGCACTTTGTGGTGTTAATTTTACAGTTCTCAAAGCATCTCTTATTCTTGGATCAATTTGATGGTGCTTCAATATATTCTGACATATTTCATACATAATATCAGCTGCAGTAACATCACTTTCAAAGATTACATCGCAGCATGCTAATAAACATTTTTAAATTTAACTTAATAACAAGAAAAAATAACATTTTAATATATAATTTATATTAATGTAAATAATTATTAAATAATTCAAAATATAATAATTAAAAAAAAAATTTATAATTGAAATTAAATCATGAATTTTCTTAATTCAATATAAATAATACTGTAAAAATAATTAAATTAGAAAACTTTGATATATTATGCATTCTTCTTTATTTTTTAAAAATAAAATATCTTTATAAAATCTTACCAGAATTGTCGG
The DNA here is from genome assembly GCF_048593485.1 of Apis florea. Lineage (NCBI taxonomy): Eukaryota > Metazoa > Arthropoda > Insecta > Hymenoptera > Apidae > Apis > Apis florea. Next base: position 462,233 of record NW_028256747.1, read on the forward strand.
TCATATGATGTGGATTGACAGATGCTGTGAGCATTGGATAGAAAATTTTCGGCCATAATACCGCAAAACACCCGGCTACAATGGCTAAGATAAAAATCGTCTTTCTCGGACCGAAATCTGTTATTTCAGCCATATTCGTAAATTTTTCGTTCGTATAACTCTCGCAATTTCGATAAAAGATAAAACAACTGTAAATCTTCCACTAACTACGTCCAGGGATCGCAAAAGCGGATGGAAGACACAGTCACAGCGCACTGTCGTCTGCTATTTCTGTCATGGAACAGGGCTGTGTCTACTGACTTTCGTTCCCATAATATTTTTCTTTAATTTATCTACAAAAGAATGCATTTAAATAATTAATTGTTAAGAAACATTTTAATGAATTTAATTTGTTTGATTTTTGTATCGTAATGAGATAACAAAAAATGATTCATGTAAATATATTTTATAAAGAATTCGTAACGTTTTTTATATTTAGAAGCTAAATAAATTTTAATATTAACATAATAGAATAAATATTACAGAAAAATAAAATAATTTTATCAATTTTTTTTTTATTTAGAATTAACATTCTACATGTTAGTTATAAAAGTAAGCCAAAAGACAAGCCAGAAATAGCAGACAATGTCACATAAGCAAAGAGAGACCTTGTTTTATAGGTAAATAGTAAGAATATGTACTTCTTTTACTTGCATTTATTTACAGAATAAATTATACACAAAAATTTAATAGTAAATAGTTTGTTAATGATTTCTAAAGTATATAATGTTCTATAAATTATTCAAGGAGTTTATTCTGGGCCACCTCTCTGTAATAAAAAAAGGATTCATTTAATATAAATTTTTTTCTAATTATGCATAGAGATAAAAAAATATGCAAATTTAAAAATTATTATCACTATAATTATAAACTCATTTATATTTTAATGATTTTTATTAATGAATTTTATATTATAGAACGAGAAATTTAATTATATTATAAATAGTAAAATAAATAGTATACCTACATTAATATATGCAATTTCTTTCTCATCAATGGGTCGTCTTTGAAATCGCGCAGGAAGATAAAGATCTTCTATTGTTGGTAAAACAACTACATTAGGTCCCGTTGCACTAGGATTATTTTGTTCTAACATAGCCGAGTCTAAGTGCTTAGATGGTGGATTTGAAGTTGTATCTGCAGTAGTTAACCAATAACAAGGATTTCAGTCGGCTTTTTCAATTGAACTCTTTCAATTGAAATTTTCAACGATGGTACTCAGTAATTTTTCTTTTACATTACCTTTCTGAATCCCACCTTTACGAAATTTAATCAAAGGCACGTGTGGTTTTACTACCTAATGAGATTTAATTCTTATAAATTGATCATGTTTTATTATGTACATATATTAATCTACGCATACATACATATGCATATATTCTTCTTACAATTATACCGATGCACTGACCTTCCAACCTTTGCTTGCCATCATAATTGTTTTTTAATGTATCTTATGCGAAGACCGAGTTTTACTTGCAACACAAGCTTCTTTCAATCACTTTAAAAGTCTCAAATAGATGGCGTATTCTAACATACTCAATGAATATAAAACAATCAGTGAAATATTTGTATAAGGTTAACTAGTTTTATAAAGTTAATATGAACTATGTGGTGTTAAAAATTAATAAACAACGTTCCTATTTTTAACTTCGTTCAAGTTTATATCGAATTATTCGAATCTATATTGTATAATAAATATGTATGTATATCGAAATATACATTAAATTTAATAATTATTTTAATACATTTAAATAGAAATGTAGGTCAAATAGGTTATTTATATTAGAAAATAAAAAATATATGAATGTTCAATTGTTATCTCTTGAAATTTTCATAAATAAAACAATTATTTTTTGTTTATATTTATTTTGTTTTATCTTATATTTCATTTAATGTGATAAATGATATAGTAAAGATAATGAGTTATAATCATTATAATAAATTTTATTTTATTGTAAATTTAACTTAATTACAAAATATTTGGCATCAAAAAATGTTTTTGATAAATTAAGATTGTACAGAGAATTAAAATGAAAATATATGATGATAATAATACCACATAAAACGTGGTTATTTCGGCAGTCTTTCAATGATTATAATGACATTGATATTGTCATTATATTTAAATTTATTAAGATTAAGTTTAATCTACTTCTTCCATTCGTGAAGTATCTTCTGTATCTCCTTCCAGAGGAGGAATTTCTTCTGTAGTTTGTTCTTCTGGTACAGATTCTTCTTCATCAATACCAAGTCCCAATTTGATCATCCTGTAAATTCTTGCAGCATGAACTTGTGGCTCATCTAAAGTAAAACCAGAAGATAAAAGTGCCGTTTCAAACAATAAAATTACTAAATCTTTTACTGCTTTATCATTTTTATCTGTTTCTGCTTTCTGATGTAAAGTTTCAATAATAGTATGGTCGGGATTTATTTCAAGATGTTTTTTTGCAGCCATATATCCCATGGTAGATGTGTCTCTAAGTGCTTGAGCTTTCATAATTCTTTCCATATTAGCAGTCCAACCATATTGTGAAGTAACTATACAGCAAGGTGAATCAACCAATCGATTTGAAACTACAACTTTCTCCACTTTATTATCAAGAATATTTTTCATTACTTTACATAAATTTTCATATTTAGCTTTATCTTCTTCTCTTTTTTTCTTTTCATCTTCATCTTCAGGAAACTCTAAACCTTCTTTGGTTACAGATACTAATTGTTTTCCATCAAATTCTTTCATTTGTTGTACTACATATTCATCAATAGGTTCTGTCATATAAACAACTTCAAAGCCACGTTTTTTTACACGTTCAACAAATGAACTGTTTGCAACTTGGTCTTTGTTCTCTCCAGTAATGAAGTAAATATGTTTTTGATTTTCTTTCATTCTGCCTACATAATCTTTAAGAGAACAGACTTCATCTCCAGAAGCTGAAGTATTATATCTCAAAAGATCTGACAATTTACTACGATTAGAACTGTCCTCATGAATACCTAATTTAATGTTTTTGCTAAATTGTTCATAGAATTTTTTATAGTTGTCTTTGTCTTCTGCAAGTTCTTCAAACAATTCTATGCATTTTTTTACAAGATTTTTACGAATAACCTTTAAAATTTTATTTTGTTGAAGCATTTCACGAGAAATGTTCAAAGGAAGATCTTCACTATCAACTACTCCTTTTATGAAATTTAAATATTCTGGAATTAACTGTTCACAGTTATCCATAATGAATACTCTTCTCACATATAGTTTAATATTATTTTTCCTTTTCTTATTTTCAAATAAATCAAATGGCATACGTTTTGGAATAAAAAGTAAAGCTCTAAATTCTAATTGGCCTTCCACAGAAAAATGCTTAACAGCCAAATGATCTTCCCAATCATTTGTCAATGATTTGTAAAATTCACCATATTCTTCTTGTGTAATATCATCAGAGTTCCTAGTCCAGATAGGTTTTGTTTTGTTTAATTCTTCATCTTCAGTATATTTCTCTTTAATAGTCTTTTTCTTCTTCTTTTTTCCTTCTTCCTCTGATGTTTCTTCATTTTCATCTACATCTTCAATTTTTGGTTTTCCATCATCTTCCTTTTTCTCTTCCTCTTCTTCAGCTTCATCCTCACTCAGTTCTTTTTCACGTTCCTTCTGCACAACTAATTTAATTGGATAACCAATAAATTGAGAATGTTTTTTTACGATTTCTTTTATTTTACTCTCTTCTAAATACTCAGTTTGATCTTCTTTTACATGTAAAACAATTTTTGTTCCTCTTCCTAATGTTTCTCCATTATCATGTCTAACAGTAAATGATCCACCAGCACTAGATTCCCATAGATATTGTTCATCATCATTGTGTTTTGAAATAACAGTGACTTTGTCTGCTATTAAATAAGCAGAATAAAAACCTACACCAAATTGTCCAATCATGGAAATATCTGCACCAGCTTGAAGTGCTTCCATAAAAGCTTTGGTACCAGATTTTGCAATTGTACCAAGATTATTTACCAAATCAGCCTTAGTCATACCAATACCAGTATCAATAATAGTCAAAGTACCATCATTCTTGTTTGGAATAATTTTAATAAATAATTCTTTGCCATTATCAAGCTTAGAAGGGTCAGTTAAAGATTCATAACGAATCTTATCAAGAGCGTCACTAGAGTTTGAAATAAGTTCTCTTAAAAAAATTTCTTTATTCGAATAAAAAGTATTAATAATCAATGACATAAGTTGAGCAATCTCTGCCTGGAATGCAAAAGTTTCCACATCTTCTGCTTTTGTTTCTATTTCTGTTGACATCTGTAAAAAAAAAAAAATTATTAGAAAAAGAAAAAAGAAACAATTAACAATTTCAAACTACATACACACACACAAATTTTTATTTTTAATTTATATATGAAACATTTTATACGTGCATTTCTTTTTTTTTTTTTTTTTACACGTGATATATATTATTTTATTATTAAATAATATTGCAATAATATTTCCGGATACAATTAAAAAAAAACAAATTTATACGAATAAAAAAGTGTAATAGAATAGAATTAAGATTAATTTTTGAATAAAACTATTAAATTTAAAATAATATTTAACAAGAACGTAAATCAATATAAATTTACTAATTATTTATTGTTTAGGAAATATATTTTATGTAAATACATTAAATATTTTTTTAATAATTAATTTAAAATAATTATACCTTGATATTCAGTTGAACCAACGTTAAAATACACTTCAAAAATTTATAAACACAGTACCGAGCACCTAGCAGTTCATTGAATGAAGACGCGCGTTGAGTAGGTTTGCTTTTATATACTCACTAAAATTCTAGAATGTTCTAGAATGTTCTAGAACATTTTTATCTCTTTGGATACCTCATATCCGGGAAAATTTAAATTCATCTCGATAATTTTTAATTAATAAATATTTTTTATCTACATTTTCAATATTGTTTATCTATTACAGAATGAAAATGCATAATTTTTTTTTTAAATATATAGATATTTGTTATTAAATAATGGAAATTGATTTGGTTCTTTTTTGTGATCACTTTAATATGATACTTCCGGCATTTAGTTTTATAAGTCAAGAAAGCAAATAATATCAAAATTTTTAAGACAAGTGAATAAATAATTTTTACCTTAACCCCTTCTTGTCCGTTAATCATATCTATCAATGAATATCATCAATTGGTATGTAAATTTGAAATGTATCATTTATGATTATATTAAATAGAAATTATTAACCATTATATCGTCAAATATTATCGAACCATGTGTTTGATATTACGCGGCAAAAATTTTCTTCTTATCATATTATATTATTTTTTAGCTTTCGATTCTTTTCTAACAGTTTTTTTTTTTTTATTTATATTTAAGCGAAATCCCATTGTGTTGAAACATTTTTAATGTTTTAAAAATATTTTTAATGCATTATATATTTTTAATATAATTTATGTATAAGTGAGTATGATTTCTAGAATTGATTCGTTCTTTATTATTTTAATTTAATTTTTATTTCTATAGTTTTAAGAGAAATACTTGTATAATGAATCATATATATTTATTGCAGTTAAAAAAAATAATAAGAAATGCATTATTAATTAATAAATTAATAAATTATCGGAAATAGGAATATTATATATAGAAAAATATAGATATATATATAAACTTTTTTTATATATAACTTTTCAACATTATAATTCATTAATTGAAGTTAAAAAAAAAAAATTAAAAGTGGTAAGTAAATAAATTAGTAATTAAACAAAAAAAAAGAAAGTTTTGTAAAAACCTCGAAAATCCAGTCGGTATATAATCATATTTCTGTATACATATTGGTATGTGGCGCCCCCATAGTTTATTGCAATTTTATTTCTTATCGTTATTTGAAATGAAATTTAAATCTTATTAAACATGTACTTGATACTATAATTTTCTTAGATAAACATAAACATTTTGTTTACAATTATTATCTTAATTTTTCTTCTTATTTTAATTTCTGAAATATAAAAATTATTTTATTATTATAAAATATTTTTAATTTGAGAATTTATAAAAAAAAAAAAACTATTTTTGCTTTTTATTTATTTTTAATCAAATTTATTTTAAGATAAATTAATCGACAAGAATTGATATAAAAGTTAATAGAATTATTTCTAAGAATACGAAATATGATTATATATACAAAAACGAAATCAATTGGAATAAGTTGGAAATTCTGAAATGTTCTTAATAGGTAATCGAGTCACGTGGCAATGACACTACTAGTAATTACAAATGCCTAACCCGTAGATTTTCATGCAGAATGAATACAAAAATCTTTGAAGCATGTTAGACATTTTCTTTTTTTTATATTCAATGTAATTCCAATGTAACGCTTGTTAATTCTATAGAAAAATTTTTTTTCATGATAATTATAATTAAGTTTTAGAAATTTGAAAGATTTTTAAAAAAATTTTTTTTATTTTTCTTTTTTTTATCAGAATTTATATTTATTTATAATATATAACAAATTACTTATAATATAATATAATATACATAAATATTGTATTTATTTTTAGATTCATCAATTTGTAAATAATCAATTTAGTCGAAAAATCAAAAAAAAATCGTTGAAGTTGATATGGCGAGGAGCTTAACTCCGGTAACCTAGCTTTATGATGTCGAATAATACTCATACAGCTAGATAACCAAAGAAAATGTCCGCGCCAAGATCTTCTTGTTGTCTTAAATAAATAAAGAAATAATTTCGATGAAAATTGATCATCTAAATCAATGAAATCGTCGGGAATTGAAAACCTGCTCTGCCATTTAACAATAACGGATCTTTCTTGATACTGCAAATAATATCGGCAAGACATGGATCAATCGTTAACGCCTTTTATACGAGAATGTCTCTTGATCGAGCCACTATTTCCTGATGCAGATAATGACATGCACGTGTCGATGGTGTCCCCCACTCTGTAACAGAAAGACGGAGAAATCGGAAACCGCTTTACAACAATCGTCTCTTTGTCGCGTAACCACGAATTGATTGATACGCGCACAGCTTTGAAAAGTGAAACACAACCGTTGACATTTCGGAGTGAAAGTTAGTCGGTGAGACGGGCCTTCGGGATAGCCAGAGGCTACGAGTGTATATCTGAAAATTCTTCTCTCGTTACCAGGCCAAAGTCATTCTTTCTAAAATATATACGATATGAAAAATAAAATCAAATTTTGCAGAGAAAACGATAGGTATATGATTAATAGTTTTTTTTTTTTTTTTTTTTTTTTTTTTGATTAAAGTGTGTTACTTGAAGTAAAATGTAAATTTATAATATGATGAAACGAAGCGATACGGTTTTGCTGAATTGTACAACGCGCAAGACATTATGTCGTTACGTCATAATTACTTTGACTCAAAGACGTACATCTTGCGATATCATTCAGTTTCCTAGTTGTCCATTTCCGACTAATTGATTCGCGATTTAAATTAAAAATTACGACTTAAAAAACCGCGAGTACGTGTCCAAAGATAAATTTCAGATTCTGAAAATGTCACGTTTAAATCGCGTAAAAATTGTAACCAGTGTTTTGCTCAAATTGATTAAATAAAATGACTACTAATATGTACGTGCAACAATCAAAGTGGCTTCAGATATTAATATTCAAACAACTTATCACGCGGATTGAATTTCATTCGAGTCGTGATATAAAATTTTAAAATAAAGAAATTTATTTAAACTTTCTGGTTACAGTAAAGATTGTAATATCCAATGCTTTTACTTCGGTCAATCCGTTAGTAGACCACTACGATGTTTCGTAAGAACTTCCATTTGGAGAAAGTTATGATCTCACGCTGCAATGCACGCGTGGCTGGGTTCTATTTTATCAAGTTGTTCAACGCTTTCCGTGCTTCTTCCAATTTCTTTATCTGCTTAATTTTTTCAATCTCGATATTAAATACGCGCATGATCTTGAGTAGAAAATGTTATAATAAATTTTTCAAGAAACTGCAAAATATGAAAACCGGACACATTTGGCAGAAATTTTATATTTAAATAACACGCTTATCGAATCTGATATGCGGTTAAAATACGTCAGTTTTAGGAACGTTATCGAATTTCGCAAGAGATAACTTAAGAGATTGTTACGCGAGTTTTATCCTATCTGTTCGTTCGTTGATCCATAATTCTTGAGAATATAAAAATAAGATTTAACAACCGAACATTCTCTAACGTTGAACATATTTAAAATTGGATAATGATTATCGCATATAGGAGAAACGATCCATGAATTTCTCCTTGCACGTGTAAGAATGAAAGTACAAAAGATTCTATATAAGAGAGGAGTAAAAGATCAAAAAAAAACAGAAGAAAAAAAAAGAAAAAAGAAAAGAAACCATGGCACACTCACCTGCGAAACTGCCGGTTTATTTTTGGCCCGCTCTCATATCGGACGTAACAGGAAGGCTGACCAGAAAGATTTAGCCTCGATTCAACAATAATCCCCGACTTTCTAAAACTTAATTCTCTTTATTTTTTTTTTTTTTTCCCTCCATTGAAAGCTGCTGCGTATAGCGACAAAAGCAACTCTAGTCTAGTTCATTATTAGAGAATAGCTTATCCAAGTTGCGAAGTCCATCGTCACGTACCTATAGCAAATACGAGTGAGTACCTATCTTTCATGATAAGCCGGCCTTCGATTCTTTCCATTTGTTTGTCACGGTTGGTACAGCTGAACTATATTATTATTATTATTATTATTATTATTATCGTGCATTCTCTCCCATGAAAAGCGATAAAAAAGGAAAAAAAACTTTTGCGAAATATGCGAGAAAGAAGATCATATAATTCGTTTCAAAGATCGAATTAGCGCGGATAATTTGATAGCACAGATTTCTAATAAAAAAAATCGGCAATAGTTGGTGGACGACGAAAAGCTATTTTAGGCATCCCGTATCCCAAGGCTGGTCGGTTTAACGGTCTAATTAACAGTTTACGATTTAATTAACAGTCCCGTGTCCAGTCGAGCCATTACAGGGTCTTTGCACGATACGCCTTATTGACCGTACGTTTTATCGAGAACTTTTCTGCTGCGTTCCTTAGTTTGTTGCGCAACGATCAGGGATCCCGTTCGTGGTTATCCGCGTCGACACGCGCGTCTTCCAAATCACCAACTTACCCCTCCAATGGAAAATCGCGATGTTAAGACGTTAATAAGTTGAATCTGTACTCCAATGGTAAATTTGTTTCCTAACGAGACAGGCTTTCAATGCGACTTCCAATCGTTTACGCAAACACAGCTGTACGAGTACTCGAGATAGCCGGGGCTAATGTCGCTTCACTTATATTCATTATCACTTCAAGTGTGGTTATCGAGCTTGATTTAATTTTCCTGACCGCGCTTCGAAAACAGATCGAAAGGCGCGAAAAAGAAGACTGGGCCCCCCCCCTCCCCGCCCTCCTCGCTCTCCCCCTCCCTCCCCATCTCTACGATTTCGCGGATCTTTTTTTTTTTTTTTTTTTCTTCTCATTATTTCTTGAAATATCTTCACCGTCCTTTTCCCCTTTTCTTTGTCACAGAATCACGAAAATTAGTTCCCCCTTATTGGCGCTCTTGTTATCGCATCTTTCAACCAGCAAATTTCGGTCATCTGGAAAGCAAATTAATTCGTTGATTGTTCGAGAGAATGTTCGATCTATTAGAAATTTGAAAATATTAATTATTTTAAATGTTTAAGATTTGATATTCGAATTCGAGTTCGAAAATTTAAATTTAAAAAGAAAAAAAAAAAATGTAAATATTCAAGTATTCAACAAGAAAAACATAAGAAAATAGCGCAATTAATTAAATTCGAAAATTGTCGATGAAGATTAAGCAAAAAAAAAAAAAAAAAAAAAAAAAAAAATAGAATCTAAACAACAGAATATAAACAAAAATTGAGATTTTTCATAGAAATGTTTAAACGATGGAAGGAAACGATCACGGTAAAGCGATACTTGTCTCATTATTTACCTTACAAACAAAACGCTTTAACTTGCAAATTAATTTATGATCGCGAAATGCGTAGATGTTTGATTATTATCTTCTAATATAATGTAAAATTTTTTTTTTAAAAACCAGGAGAAAAAAACGATCAAGAAAAGAATTTTCGTTTTATCTAATATCTAATATCCCTAATGTAATAATATTCGAATTGGCTATTCGACGACCGACCGCCGCTTGGACCGCTTGATCGGTGTCATTCTCAACGGAGGATTCACGGCTCGATACCATACACGCGGTGCAGTCAAACACAGGTATGCATATGTGCGTTTTATTTCTCAGTCGCTCGCTCTACCGTGCAAATCTTGAATGCATTCGCCGGCACGTTGAAGATCGTTCGCGATACAGGCTTCCGCAATGCCATATCGCTACCGCGCCGCCGATCTTCGTCGAAGCTGTGACGCAGAAAAGACAATTTTTTGCTCTTTAGCGAAAAAGAAAAATTCAAACAAGTTCATGGAAATAAATTCGAGTTATGTTTATGAGAATTGAAGAATTTTTTGCCCTTCTTTTTTTTCTTGAAAATAAAAAGAAAACGACTAATCAAGCCTTTATTTTAAATCATATTTGAAATGTTCGAGCGCTGATATGTAACTGATATGTATTATGATATATACATTACGGTAAATTAAATTGTGTTCCCGAACTAATATCAGTTTAAAAATGAAAACAAGTGTGAGTCGATAAATTGTATCGAATTGTACGAAAATCTTATTTATTTGACACGAAATAATCAAAATCATTGTTGACTAGTAAATTACTAATAAATAAAAAAAATTGTAAATGTGAATTTCATTTTAATTAGAAGCAGTAGACGTTTATTGATCATTGATCGTATATTTTCTAATATTTGGTCGTAGGAAATTTGAAAAGAAAAGATGATATTAAAAGCGTCGGAGGATATTTTGATATGGAAGAATAGAACGAACAAAAGCGTTCGAACGACTATCATTTTTCCATGGTAGTCAGATACAACCTGTTGCTAAGAGGCCTGAGGAAATTCGCACGCGAAACGGTGCGAATCGGCAACGAGTAGACTCGACTCAGACAAGCGCAAAGAACTGAGTAAGAAAAAACATTGGCCGTAAATGCGGAATCGGAGAAGATTTTTCAATTTTGAGTTGCAATATCTCGAGAAAAAGAAAGAAGAAGAAGAAAGAGGAATCACAATACCGTTCGAGCTGGGAAAGATGACGATTGGAAAGAAATGAATAGCTGACTAGACAAGAATGCAAACGCGGCAACATTTGCCTCGACCTTGTCAGTCACGTTTACCGAGAATCAACAGAATTTTATTTATTTTATTTCTAAACCAATGAATCCTAATAATCTTAAATCTTCAATATTCGTAAGTTAGAGAAATTATTATCTTTACGAATAATCTTTCTTTTGTTTATCAATTTAATTTAATTCAATTCAATTTAATCTTTATTATAACTTATGATGTATTAAACAGATCGTATCGAATAATATTTGGAACAATGCCGCGAACAATGTCTTTTTTTGTGGAAAAGAGAGAAGAGTACCATACCTGTTGTTCGGTGTTGAGGACACGGCTCGAACCGATACGTGAATTTTAAGTCCGCTACTGCTTGCTCCGTCTTACCAAGGGCACATAGACTCGTATCGAAAGAAGAGGAAAGAGAGGAGTCACACCTGGCGCGGTACAAGATGAGATCACTACCGCACTCACTGATCAACTGGCCCCGCGCCCCACGTCTGGGGCCGCACGCACCTTTCGCGTTACCCCTTCCCCCTCGAACTCCGGAACCTGGAGCTCCTTGGCCCCCTCGGGGCCCCTTCGGCCCTCTTCCACCCTCCACTCCCCTCCATATCCTCTTTACCTCTTCAGCTTCGTTTCGAATGCCCATTGGTCCGTTCAAATCGACATCGTGACGTCACCGAACCGAACTGCCGACATATATACGAGAGGAACGAGTCTCTCTCTTTTCTTCTTTCCTCTCCTCTCCCCCTCTCTTACTTTCTACACCGCTCCATTCCGTTCCTTGCCGTGCTGTTCCCCTTCGTGGATCCACTCTTTTCTCTTGTATCTTCTCTCCCCTATGCTCTTCACTTGGTCTTCTTTCCCCGACTACCTGTCCTCCTACCTATGTCCGTTTTCTATCGTTCTCTTCTTCTCTGTCCCTCCCTCTCTCTTCCCTTCTTTGGCCGGTCTTCTCGTTTGGCCGGCTCTCTTGGAGCATTACCGCGGCATCCCTGTCCTTCTACCTGGTTGATTCGTTCTTTATCGCGTTGCCTCGTCTACCTTTTCCTCGCGCCGGCATCTCGTTCTCCTTGTTCTCGAACGCTCTTCTGGCTCTTGCTGCGCGAGTTCGCGATCTTTCCACACGACGTCTCGTATATTCCCCTTTTGTTTCTTCCGTTTTATAACCGTTGACCCGTAAACTTTTCTTTCTATATTCTCTCCTTAACGATCTTTGCAGATTTTTTTCAAAGATAAAGTTTTGTTCGGGATTACATCGTCCTCTTCTTCTTCTTCTTCTTCTTCTTCTTCCTCTTCCTCTTCCTCTTCATCCTTCTCCTTCTCCTCTTCTTCTTCTTTCCTGTCAATAAGAAGCTCCAGTTTCTATTTTCACTTCTTCTTTTCTAACGTGAAAAGCTTTCTTTTCCCGTTAACAATGGCTGTCGGTTACCTATACGGTGCGTTGGTGACTTGCAGTGTTCGAAGGCGGCGCAGATCCGTTAAGTCGAATCGTGGTTCCTTTCCTCCTCGGCCGGTCGCGGCTGTACCGGTCGCCAGCCAACGAGATTGTCCGCAAGAGGTTTGCCGCGGTGGTTGCCGCCACCGCCACAGCCACCGCCACCGCCATCGCCACCGCCACCGCCAACGTCGTCGCCACAACGAAGCGAGAGTAGCCCGCCAGGTATATGGGGAGACAGAAAAAGGAAAAAAGGACGCATTCCAACGACTATAGTCGGTCCATAACGATTCCCATACGTTGAGAGTGCGCAACGAACAACCAATGACCCCTCTACCGATCTCTCGCGCCTCCTCCTTTTCCCTCCTTCTCAGCCTTCTTTTTCTCTTCCCTTTCACATCCTCTCCTTCTCCGTTTCTCATCTTCCTCCCGTTCTCTCTTCTGCGTTTTGCACGATTCCACGTGTCTCGTCTCGTCTCGTCTTGTCCCTCTTTTTCTTTCTTCTGTCTTCTTTTTCTCTTCTCTTCTCTTCTCTCCTCTCTCGCCGATCGTTTCGCTCGCGTACCTGTCTACGTACGTTTACCTATACATACGTGCGCGTCGCGTACACCTCGCGCGATCGAGGTGAAGGCTCGGCCTCGTATGTACCTCTACGTAGCCGGTCTGTCCTCTCGTTTTTCGAAGAATTCACGACGTCACCACAATGATCGCCGACGAGTCGAATATTTCTCGAATACCCAAACTACCTTCTTCTTCTTCTCGCTCCTTCTCGAATATCCTCGTCGGGCTTCTCGGCTTTGCACCTCTCTTTTGCCAACCGAACGAATCCAATCTTCGCTATACTGACTTAACTTAACATGGATACACCTTGAGGAACTCTGATTCTAATTTTAATTACAGATCTATGGAAAAGAAGTCGATTCCATTTTCTTCGTTTCGTATTCACCTGAGAAGATTACTCGATGATCCTTGTCGAATCTATTAGCGACGGAACACGAAAATTCGTTCGGGAAAGAATACTCTGCGTAGAATACTTTGCGTGGGAATTTCACGCGTGCCTCGACGATATACCACTTTTTCTCGATTCCTCGTCGAATTTCGTAATAAGACATTATTGCCTTTACTTCGAATACATGCACGTATGCACACAAACACACACACGCATACACGTTAGATTATTAAACTTGATGTTCTCATCTGTCGAATTCCTTCTCGAATGAATGATGGAATTGGGTAATGCGTTTCAGGATGTGATGGTTGCTTCGTTGTCTGATAATAATTGAACCATGTTCTTACAACGGAAAAATTGCGATTTTGAAACGTCGCCATCCGCATGCCTTGCTAATTAATTAGCGGTACGTGACACGAAATGTAAAATTGTATATTTTCAAATTCGAGTTTAAATTGCACATTAAGCGTGGCGTGCCACGAAAACGATGGCTAATTCCAGCCATAGCTCGACACGTGTTATTCGAAACCAATTCTTTTTCTTTTCTTTTTTTTTCTTTTTTTTCTTTAAGCAATTTGTTTAATTATATATAAGGGTAATCTTGGCCCGTTGAAAGTAATCTGGAAAATAGTTAATAATTAGAGAGGAAAAGATTTCTCTTTTAACTTCGATTTTCTTTCGATGAAACGCTTTTTATGTTCAAACGCATTTATGCACCCTAAAGATACGCCTCTTTGGAACGACGTAGAATCGGTTCCGCTGTCTGAAAGTACGTCCTGGGAAGTTCCTCGACTACACGTGTCATCCATTTTCAGTTTGTGGGAAAGGCAGCGCCGTGACGGAAGGCATGTGCACGAACGAGTGATGTACAATCGCAATTTCAATGTTGGTTTCAAATCGATCTTCGAGATCGATTAATATTTTGCGATTCTCGAAAATAATTCAGTTGTATCTCGTCAAAATGGTTGGTCGCGCATATTAAAAACCGGATCTTTATACTCGCGCTTGTGGTTTCTTAATTTACGTCCCGACTTCTCCGTCTTCAACAAGACCAAACGACGTTTTTAAGTCGTCGGTGATTCAAAACGCGAATTAGGGAGGGGATAGTCTTTCTTTTTTCAAAAGTAAATTCGTTCCCTATTCCGTTAAAACATCAAGAAACAAAGAACCGGCGAACTTTCGGACCCCAACTTATTCTCGGAATGTTATTGCAACGTAAAGCCGTACGTGACGCTCACGTGAATGAAATTTTGCATGCGTATCGGTTTGCCCTGAGTGCCAGGACCTCGAAGGTCGAATTCGATATCGTTTTGTGCGACTGGTATTACAAATCTACTCGAAGAAGAATATACTTTTCCTCTTTTTCTTTATCACTCGTACGTGTGTGATCATCGATGAAAAAAAAAAAACTCGTCGTCAACTTCGGTTAAATTGAATTGAAAAATCTGAAAAGAAGAATGGGAATAATGAACAAGCGGCGCGATTACCTTAAACGGGAATGGAAAATCTAATTTACTCTAGGATTCTTCACAAGGTATTTCCTCGCTTGATTCTGAACCTTAACCGTGGTCGGTCAAGGACGATTTTTATTGTTCGTTTCGAAGAAGGATCCTTCGAAAGGATCGGTACTGTTATATCCCTGTTCTGGTAACTCACCTGCGTCTGTCCAGGTACAAAGCTAATTCAGCCCTGCGTACAAGCGTTGGCGTCACGAGCTGACGCCCTTCGACTTCCGCCGGATGTACACCGTCCTTGCTCCACCGGCGTTCCTATCGTTGTTCTCGTATACGCTTGATTTTTTTTTTTTTTCTTCTTCTTTTTTCCACTTTAACCAATTATTTCGAATGTATGAACACCGATCAATCGTTTATAGGATACAATTAGATAGACAGGGTTTTTAAACGATTTAAAAAGTAATTAGAATTGGTGAAGAAAAATCACGGTTTCCATGCATGCACGAGAGACGTTACCATGTGAAAAAGCTTCTCGCGATGAAACACATTTCGAAAACAAAAGAGAGGGACCGAAAATCGAGGTTCTCATTCGCATTCGTTACGATTACGCGGAAGACTGTGAGGCAATTTAAAATGCGGTGGTCACGCGCAACTACCAATGAAAGCAATTTGAATAGCGCAAAGCCGTTAATCGATTAGGTCTACAGTTCACGAAATTGTAGCCGTAACAGAGAAAGAAGAGAGAAGAGACATCCTTTTTTTCACGTTTCGAAATGTCTCTGCATTTGATTCACTTTCGATTAACCGTTTCTATTTTGTTATAAAACGACGCAAAAAAAAAAAAAAAAAAAAAAAAAAAGAAATGTAAAACCATCGATTGAACCAAGAATGAAAGCGTTTTTCCTTGATTGGACATGACAAGATTTGTTCAACGGAAGCCGCCGTAAAACTTGGACCGTTGGCACGAAAGACGGCCGTTACCGGGAGAAGACTATAGAAATCGGTTCGCACCTGCCTGGCCCTGTAAAAAGAAAAACCTACCCAGAACCCCCGTGAGCCCCGAGGTCTAAAGTAAGTTTATGGATGTCTCGCCCCTTATTCGTGACCGTCCCGGCACAGGTTTCGAGTTTGAGAGATTTCCAACGCTCCCGCGTTTTCTTATAGGGATTGCTGCTTTTCTCCGTGCCGATTTCCTTCACAAATATTTCGTATTCTCTTTCATTGTGTTTGTGCTCATTGGCCAATACCGTCGTGTACCGTGCACAAAGTTTTTACGAAGCCTTGTCCGATCCAAGCTTGCAGATCACGCGTTGAAATACACGGTTGAAATATCGGCGATGAAATTGATTTCAAAAATTATCCTTCGTTACGAAATGCGGTGCTTTGAGATCCACTTCCACGATAGTTGTACAATAATATCCGCAAAAATTCTATCTTCTATTTTTGCAGAATCGTTCCATTCGTTATATGTTTCGTTATACAAAAGCTGAAGAAACTTCTTGAACTCATTCGTTTTCCCCAATCTTTTTCCAATTAATTTTTCCCGCCTCGATAAACTTTTGACACTCTCGTATCATAAACATGCGCGGAAACGTATCCTCGATGCGATCGACAAGTCTTTTAAACCTGTTTCGTTGCAGAGGATAAGGAAAAAAGAGATCGCGGAACAGAACGAATAAACGTGTTGATAGCTTCACGAGAGAATTTAGTCTAACGTTTTCTAAGCGATACCGTTTCACATTTCCATACGATTAGGAATCTGAAAGGCTAATCCGCCAGGTTAACAGCTTCATTCTGTTTAAAGTTTAAAGTTAACGATCTTCGAAAAACTGTTGTACCCCGATCGAATTCCGCGATACGATTGAGTTGATGTTTCCATATAACAGAGAAGAGAAGATATTTTGTATTAATATCTCGATTTAATATAATATATATATATATATATTAATATAACGTAATATTTTTTTTTCTAATATAAATATTATACTCGATCGAAAAAAAAAAAAAAAAGAAAATGAATTCGAAGTGGATTAAAAGTACACGAATATGGCGTTGTCGAGAAATCGACATTGCGATTGCGGGTCTGGAAGTGTTGAAGTCTCCGAACGACAAGATAAGTTAAGAACGTTTTATACCGTATTCCTATGACTCTTCGTACAATTATCATAATTTTTTCGCGTGTTAATTTGTTCGCATTTTTTCAGGACATTGAAGGGGAGAAAAGAGACTTGGAGATAATTCGAATTGAAAAGAGTGAATGGGAAAGAATGCAAAAGGGGAGAATCTAATTATCACGCTTATACTGGCTGCGAACGGAAATCCCATACGTTTGAAGAAAAATCGAGATCGTTCCGAGTAGGAGGAGAGTTCACGAAAAAGTTTGGAGAGCAAAGAGAAGCTTCTGCCGAGAGAATGACTCGAGGCAGAACACCGATGATGTCATCGGTCGGCGGATACTCGCGCCTACGCTTTTCTCTCTACCAGTTTCACTGGCAGGGATACCGCGTGTGCTCGTTCTTGGAGCCACTCTACACGAAGACCCAACCTCCACTACCGATTCCCCTTTTCGCTTCTCTTCTTAGCTGTACCTTTCGCTTCTCTTCTATCCACTGGCTCGAGGTCTCTCTACACTTCGTATCGTACGAGGACGAGGGGAGCGATATAACGTGCCGAGGACATGCTCGATTCTACCTTCATGCCAGTCTACATTGCCGGTATATACCGGTTATGCAGATGGAGCTTGGTCTGGACCCCCTCGGCAAACCCTCCAACAGAAAATCTCATCTTATTCTTCTTCATCATCATCTTCTTCTTCTGTTCTTCTTCTTCTTCTTCTTCTTTCTCCTCTTCCTTCTTCTCCTCATCATCGTCGTCATTATCATTATCATCGTCGTTATCATCATAGTCATCCTCATCCTTCGTTGTCATCCACTTCTTCTTTCTCTTTTCTCTCCTTCGTCTCTCTTCCCTCCTTGTTTCCCACTTATATGTTAAGCCGTCGTTGCACTTTCCGTCTCTATCTCACGACAAGCAATGTTCCTTCGCCTTTACACACGATCATCCGGATATACTTACGCTCGTTCGTCCCTTTTTCTCCATTTTTCTGCTCGCCCTTCGCTGTTTCGCTCCGTCTCGACTTCTTCGCGGCCGTTAAAACAGTTAAGGTACTATGGTATGAACGAAGATTGCACAGCTTTCTCGAAGTTATTTACAGACGGATTTTTCCCCTCGAACAGGTATTTCGCTTGATAGCTGGTAAGCCAACTCCAACAGAAGTTGGAAAATAAAGAATTCCGATCGATCGATCCATCTATCCAAGATCAACGCGATTAAGGAATTACGCGATTATTAATCGATCGTAATTTTTCTCTTGCCAATTCTCTTTTTCTTTCTTTTTTTTTTTTTCTATTTCTTTTCTTTTCTTTTTATCTTCATCCCTTATAATGTGTAAATTTGAATTATTATTTTTCATCGATATCATCGATCAACAATTTTAACGAAGCAAATAATAAGCAGAAGAAAGAGTTATTTCGTTGGCACTATTCTCAGGTGCGACAGATCCTTTTTGGGGAACACAATAGCTTCGTTGATCGCGAATCAACTTCGCAGTTGAAAGAACTCCGATTAAATCGCCGCCATCTACAATCACCCGTACCTGTTTGCGGTACCTCGTTAAAATCGACACGACTGTTCCAATCCTCTTCTTTCGGACCTATTATATTTTCAAATATTCCTTCGAAAGAAATCGTAATTGGACGAGATAAGTAAGAAACGTCTATAGTTGTTTCACTTGTTAAAAGGTAACATTTCTAAACTCATTGTATCGCTATGAAACGATCGCGTTCCTTCGAAAATTTCGCGTCGATTCAAAAGAAATACGAAAAGACATTGTCGTATAATCATAATCATAATATGGAAAATTTTTCTTAACACATTAATTAAACAAATTTTGTCGCGAGCGCATCGAATAAAGCGTCTCCTTTGACAAACTAGGTCCTGGGACGGCATTACCACGCTATAATGTCACGAAGATCGTAATTATTCGATGTAATAGGTCCCTTTTAAGTAGTTGCGGATAATTCATTGCTTTCGATTTGACCGACGCAAAAGTCAAGACGCTGAATTATCACGACAACGAGGGACAACGTTACCGAGTCCTCCATTTCGTAACCTCTCAAATGACTAAGAGCATTTACATCGATAACAATATCTATGAGAACTTTCAAATAGTTATATCACGCGTATAATTCGATTTTTTTTTCTTCTTCTTTTTTTGCGCACGCGTGTCGTAATCACATTTCGAATTAAATTACGAAAAATGTTTTAGACGATGCTTGAACGTTGATCGGTCGTGCGAAGAATCAAGGAAAAACCGGTTGAAAAATAAAAAAAGAAAAAAAGATTTCGATAAAGAGAAAGAATTAAAAAAATTAAAAATTGATGTCTCGCGTGTTTGAAGTTTATTTGTTGATATCAAGAACGTGAGTTATTGTGCAAATAATTGCCACGGTTGTCTACACTTGTCACGATTGCTTACAAAGTAAGGCGTGCTGCTCGCGACGATTACGTCTTTGCAAACAAGACGGAAAGAAAAGGGATAACGATGCATCTTTTCACCGAAATTCGAAGAAAACTTTGAATAGCTAGTAGCGTGTATCTCCCGCCGCAAAACAACGTTACGTCATGCTTCAGCTATACTAACAAGCTAAAAGCTTTTCTTGTTTCGCAAATTATATAGTTTAGATTATTTTATACTTTATATTTGTACTCGTCCTTTCTCTCTCTCTCTCTCTCTCTCTCTCTCTCTCTCTCTCTCTCTCTTTTCGTTTTTTATTCTCGCTTATTTTAAATCGGTAAAAGTCACGCGTTTATTTGCCAAAAAACGTGGAAATCACATAATATTCCATGGACAATGCGAAGGTTTTCGAATGCACGAAACGTTCGTGGAATAAATTTAGGTGGTACTTGAGCGGAAAGCTGATCCACCGGACACAACGAGTTGCGAAACTTCTTTGACTATCGTCATGAAATTTTACTCGGATCAGTACCTCCTGTACCGGTTCACCATTTCGAACTTTAAACTAAAAAAAATAGAGATATTAAATCGGAGGAACGCGAAAGTAAGTATCGGAGAATATCATTGGCGCGAGGGCAAGCCCAGGAATACATAGATGGAATATAATTGTGCGTGCATTGCGAAACTTTGCCGGATAATAGAGCGCGTACAGATCCCTGGCAAACGTTCGTAGAGAACGGTGAATCATTTATGCGGAACGGAGTCCAACACACGGGAAGATTGCGCATGCATTGGTTATGTATCTTCTTAGAGGAGCTATCGTCGTATTGTCAATAGGATAACCTCACAGTTTTGCGAATATTTTTATCAGCTTGTTGTCCATATAAAGGAAATAATCGAGCGGTTGCAATTACCTTGGACGATTGCAACAGAATCAGAAGATAGATTCGTGATAATATATATATATATATATATAAAATAGCTGTCTGCCAGATTTTCCTAATCGAACGTTCAAAATGCATAAATTGCATTGGCGCGTAAATAGATCACGATTCGAGAATGGATTAAGGAATGAAATACCGGTTGGTTTTTTAATTCGTACAAGCAGTGGACATCGAAAATTAAGGAGCAGCAGGTACTTGAGGGAACGTCAAAAAACGGTGCTCGCCTCGATTACAAATCTCACGGCGAAGATGTTCGAAGATAGCGAAAGAATATTCGAGCACCCCAATGGGGCCCATTAGGATCCAAAGGTAGTTGGGCCAGTCCTCTATCTGACTGTCCTTCTTTCTCTCTTATTCTCGATGAATCCATGGTAG
The DNA here is from genome assembly GCF_048593485.1 of Apis florea. NCBI lineage: Eukaryota > Metazoa > Arthropoda > Insecta > Hymenoptera > Apidae > Apis > Apis florea. The sequence goes on from NW_028256747.1 coordinate 483,196, forward strand.
AGGAGGCGGGGGATGGTTGGCCGGTCAAGCCACATTCCGTTGGCCAACCGGCTCCTTGGAACCCTTCCTCCCCCTCTTTAGTAGACGGTTCTCTATATACAAGCTCTCGCCTTCTTATGCACCACTACGATATGTGCCCACAAGACCGCCAATATTATTTCGACTAGACAGCGGTCGACTCGACGCAACCTTGTCAGAGAGCAATGCATAGGTATCTGCTTTCACAGAGTGAAACGTTACTGGGAAGAAAACCTCAAAGGTCGAGTTTAACGCGCATACTGCATGTTTGCTCACACCGCTTCTCAGAAACTTCTTTTGTTATTCTCAAAAAAACACAAGTAACGTGACGTTCCTCATTTTTACCTATTCAATTCGATTCGATTTGTTCGTGTCATGATTTTTCTCGCCTCGATTGCTTAATTTTCTCATTCTATGCCTATTAGTCATTCGTGTTGTAATAATATACATATATATGTTTTTACGCGATATTATCAAATCATATTTTAAATTTTATCTTCATTTAAAATTTTGATTTCGTGATCAAAGAATCGAAAAAGATACGATGAAATTATTCTTAATCGATTTTTTGTTTTCGTTTAAAAAATATTTTCTTCGATTCAAATTCCAATGATTGCCAGTAAATATATATATATAAAACTTGGATCATTTTAACGAATATCGAATCGCGGGCATCATGTATCCCGGAACCGTGCAAGTATAAATATTTCGAACGAACAATGTCGCTGTGCGATCGTCGGGGTCGAGGTCCCGAGGAAGGTTCGAGAGAACTCGCCCACGTAGGGTGTTGTAAAAGTTCGGTACGAATCTGCCCTCCGCCAACCACCTTCGCCGCTATCATACGCTCCAACTACTTCCCCTCTTCTTCCATCACTCCTCTTAACTTCTCTTTCATCTCCTTTACTTGTTCTCCCTCTTGCAGTCGTTTGCTCTCACCACCTGCGATCTCTTGCCCTCTCGTTCCTTGACTTTTTTTCTCGCTTTTACCACGGATCTCCTCGTCCTCGTGCTTGCGCTCAAATACGCCAAACGACGGAAACCTCGATCGTTCCATACCCACTCGTCGTAATGCATTGCGTCGCGTCGCATAGCGTCGCACAGGATCGACGAGACCCAAGAATATAATACGGATACCTTGGCATGGAAGGTGGTTGGTCGGCTAAGATGTTTAAGGGGGAGACTCTCCCGAGAGCGGTGATCCTCCGCTGAGAGAGACCGCAGAAGCGAGGAATGAGTTGAGGAGGTGAGGAAGGGGGCTCATGCGCAGAGGGTGTCGACGGTGGACTCAAGAGGCAAGGGGGCTTTCTCGGACCCCGAGGGCCTCTGGACAAGTCAGCAAGAAGAACGGCAGGGATGCAAGCGGGGAAGAGAGAAGGATGAGAAGTGACCGGATGGCCTTGGTCCCAAGACTTGGTTAGTTACTGTGCGGCCGACTATAACTGGTCGAGAACTTCGTAACACACAGGGCGGTATCTTCGACTTCGACCGCTTTTTAAAACAACCGCGATATCATGTAACGTATTACAGATACAAAACTAACCCCTAAACATGGATCATACCGTGCGAAACGGTCATCATCTTTACTGAAAATGGTGCATAGTGTATTTCTTTCTGTACATTATATTTAGAATGACGCACAATAATCATAGTCTTTCCTTACTTCCTTTTTCTTCTTCGTTTAAACATGACCGTATCATTATTGCGGTAATTTCCTCTGATTTGCAATACTTTTCTTAGGAACATGAAATTACTCGTTAACGCGATGAAATAATAATGTTTCAATTATTTTTTTTAAATCTTCATCTTGAAACAAAACGTTCAAAATAAATCAAATTTTACTGCGTAAGTTCTTTCTTCTGGTTTTTTTCTCGTTGATTTTTTTTTTTTTTTTATAAATATATAATCGTGGGACATTTTTAAATTGGAACAGGAACAAAAGTATAAGAATAATTATGACTTATTTATTAAATAAACAATTTAATTGCGTTAGATGAAATGAGATATAAATAGAATGAAATTGCTCTTCGTCGCTTTCTATCTCCATTTTCATCTAATGCAAAATTAAATTACTTATAATTTAATCATTTTTGATCCTCGGAATTGATGTCCCACGAATAATCTTGATTATCTTCGTATAAAAGATGTTATTGGAAACTTGACTCGCAAACTTACAGGAGGTTTCTGTCTGGAGTGAAAATGAATGGCCTGGTTATTTAGTCAGCATTGCTCGTTATTGCTCAACAGGGGCGACTTATGGAGCCATATAAGAAAGTATATCTGTTACTCGCAAGAAACTATATGCTAGCGCTTCACTAAGCTTGTATAGATTCATGGAGTTAATAATTATTTTTCATGAATTTGCAAAACTTATTACTTATTACTTAAAGTACATGTAACGGATAAAATATCAAAGATGTATAATCTGTTTTCCAAATATGCCGAGTATCTCTTGATCTGAAATTCACGAATAAAAGAATGTAATTTTGTATATACAATAATATGTTATAATTATGTATAATATATGTATAATATGTATAAATATATGTATAAAAATAAAAAGAGCAAATAAACGTGAATTTTCATTAACTGGCAGTAAATTTTATTTTTTACTTTCGAAAGCAATGAGAATTAAATTCTTATATGAAAATTCGCCATGAAATCCGAGGCCCTCGTTACGACATGTTCGAATTCTAAGTAAGATAAAACACCGTCGCCATCAATGTCGCTTTCCTCCAAAATTTTTCGACATACAGTAGCCACTTCATCGGTATTCAAACCATCTCGAACCAATTGTCGACAGGTACATTCCAAATCGCTCATTCCCAATACTCCATCTTCGTCAAAATCTATTCACAAAAAATTATGAAATATCGTCAAGATTCAAAAATAAATTAAAGTAATTGATGAATAATAATCAAATCAAATTTAATTGAAACTCATTTGAACCAATTGAATTACAACATATAATTGTAATTCATTATAAGTATTCGCGAGAAAATCGATAATCCTTCTACAAATATTAAGTCTCTCGTATAATACGAATATCGTGTCTAGATATAGTATATATTTCTGATTCAATAGCTATAAATATGAATTCTTACGATTGGTCCTATTGTTTGATTTAGATTGCGGTTCATACCATAAATCTTAAAGGCATAAAAGACTTTCAAATCCCGTGGTGCCTGCTCCGAAAAAACCGACATCATATCAAGGAATTCCTCAAAACAAATTCCTTCGTTTGACCCTTCGTGTGTTGATTGGCTCGAATTTTTGCAATTCGTAAATACCTCTGAAATTCGTTGTCTAAACGGATTTTCCTACAACATTATGAATTTTTATTCGTCGTATGTCATGGTGGGAAATTCAAATTGAAAACAGATTCAATATTGTACAAAAATTGTGAAAAGATTAATCTAAGCACCTTTAACTCTGGTATCCGTGTTAAACAAGATAGTGGTATACGAAGTGTCGATGCTTGTTGAGGTGTCATGGATCGTGGAACTGTTCCAGGATTTCCCATATCCCGAAACCGTTTAAATATTCTAGAAATATATGGATGTAAGAATAGATCGATAATTATATATATTATATGTGTATGTATATACCTTAAGATTTCTTTGCGAGTAAAGAAGGTGCAATCTTGATAATCTTCTAGTTGTTCTTCGGTAAATGTAGCTACTTTATTTCCCATTTTAATTAATAATAATAATGATATACAGATAATTTTTTTTATCTGCGTATTATATCAGTGTTTCATTTACCGGTTAAAGCTTACAACTGAATTTTCGCACTTCCAATGTTCAATACGAAATCTAATAATAAGGGTGTGTCTGGGCGCTCCCACTTTTAAGAACCTTTTAGTCAGAAAGTTGAGGAAAAAACTTAATTAGCAGTATACATTTACTTTTTTTAATTAATATGTCGTTGTGTCGATTTTCTTCTTGCAAAATATGTTCACGATTATAATTACATATGTAATAAAAATGAAATACAAAATAATAGGGAATTAAGGTTTTTACAAAAGAATATATGTAATGTAATATGAATAAAATTAGTAATATTTAAATGTAATGATCTTCGTAATTTTCTTTACAATCGAGCAAATGATTAAGACATTCATTAAATTCATCTTCTTCCAAACCAGAGTCTGTAAATACATGAAATTTCTTTATATTCTTTATTTTACTTAACTGATTATGTAAAGACTCATACATTGCACCAAGATTATTTCCACTATGTAAACCAGCCATAACAGGAACAGATTGTACATCTAAAAATAAAAATTGATGAAAATTTATAAATATTAAATATAATATAAAAAGATTTTATATGATTTAGATAGACATACCTGTTCCTGCTAATAATCTCCAAGGACAATCAATAACATCTCCGGTTTCAGTAATATTATTATTAAAAATCTTTGGATATGGAAATTTTATGTTCAATGGTAATGAAATATTTGATAAATACGTTGCTGATGCATGACTATTACATGATAAATAAAGCATCATCATTTCATGTACAGTAGAACATCTATATGCTGGTTTTGATATTTGTTTCATTGCATAAGAAATAGGTCGTTTTAATCTTTCTTCAGAAATTCCTCGTAATACTATGCTTTGCATATTTTTATCCATTGATATATCACAATTTGGTGTCAAACTTGTCCACAAATGTCCTTCAAAATTATCAAGTACATCGATTAAATCTGTTTTTGCAATCATTGGGAATGGTAAAGTTAAACTTGTTGCGACTGCTTTTCTACCCATTTTATTAAGATCTGCGCACAAATCGGATAAAACCACGTTTGGATATTCTTTTCGTCTATATCTAATAGTTAATGTATCCAAAGCAGTTGCTAAAAGTACACTGCTATGATATTTTAGTTCAGAATTATATGTTAAATAGTTGAATATTCGTGGATCTCCAATTTTTGGCCAAGCAGTTTCTGCACAACAAAGTGGACTAAATAATGAAGCATGTTCTCCTAAATGTTGCCAACACAAAGCTGTATTAAGTATCTTAATCATGTTGGATGTGGAAGGTTCAGACTTTTTACTGTCCATACATGGAAATGACACTATACTTTTTCCATATTCATCTCTTAAATATTGTATGCATGATGCTCCAATTCCAGCAAAACCATCCACAGAATCTAGAATTACCTGTAATTTCAAAATATTATCAATATTTTAGGATAATATATTATAAATTATAAACCTACATAAGTACAAATAATCACTTACCTGAAAACCTTGCATTAAATCACATTCTTCTACATATGCTCTTATTCTTTCTGAAAAATCATCTGAAAATTGTTCCGTATTCCATAAATTACTTCCATAAGTAAAAACATTAAATGGATGCATTGTGTCATTGTGTCTATATTGTTTAATGACATTCACTGTTCTAGGATGAAATCTAGGTAATAGATAATCTACCCATGAATCAGTATTATTTTCCAAATTAAATGATGTTGATGCTGAATCTGAAGTTGTAGATGGTTCATCTAAACTTTTAATAAACTGAGGTTTATCAACTGTTTCTTCTTTCAAGATCTCCACTTTTTCATCATCCCATAAAGATTGTTGAACTTCTTTTGATTGAGTATCATACAAAGAGCCTTGTTCTTTCAAATATCCAAATGCTCCTTTCAAATCTACAAGCAGTAATCTAGGAGTATAAGTAACTTGTTTCTGAAAAAAATTATAATTCAATTAGAAAAAAATTATAAACTTTTATATTATATTTTTGAAATATATTGAATTATATTGAATTGAAATATATTTATACTTTTAAATTTTCACCCTCTCTATACAATACATCATTATTTATTTCTGATGGATTATCAGGATCATAAGAGAAATTAGTTTCCTAAAAATATTTAAATAAAGATTAAAAATTATTGAATATTATATTATATTTTATAATCTTGTTATCTTACGATTAATATATTCGAAAATACCTGTATATTCCACCAATGAGCACCAATAAAATTGGAATAATGGCCTAATTGAATAGTTAATATTTCTCGACATGTCATTTTATATTATGTTGTAATCTAAACTTTTTATATGATTAATTATATGAAATATGAAAATACGGTTATATACACGAAATACACGTGTATTATATTACGAATTTATTATTTCATACAATTTATAAAGTATACATAAATATATGTATTATTAACAAAATATTACAATTTCTTAGATAATAAAATGTATTAAGTTCAAAATAAGTCAATTCAATTTCACTAAAAATTATTAAATACGTTTCTGTTGTCTAAAAGATGTCTAAATTTGCTTCCATACTATTACTACTAACATGTATGTTTATATTTTATGGTAAAATATATAATGTTATAATGATATACGATAAATACATAACATTTTTCAAAGGATGTAAAATAATATATACTTAAATCCTTAAATATAATGCTATGTTATTTAAAATCGTATTATATGGGACAAAGAATTGTAAAAAAATAAGGTTAAGTTTCAAAAACTAACAAAATTATATTGTATTGTATATTTAAGTTAAAATTTAATTAATAACAAAAATTTACTTTTTGAAACAAATAGATTTTTTTCTGAATAAATAATAAATTAATTAATATAATAATGGTAATATGGTAAGTAAATTAATATGATAAAGTTAAAATGACAGATAGTGTTATTCAGGATATAAAAAATATTATATGCGATAAAATGAAAATACAAAAGTAATAAAAATAAATTTAAAATATAATATATTATATATAATTCATATTATAAATTTTAATAATTTTATTATATGAATGTGTTAAAATTCAATATTCTAAAATTTATCTTATTCTTTTTATTTATTTTTATCTTATTTAATTCAAGATTAACGAAAAAGATATTAAAATGTTTCTATAATACATTTTCAGGTTGTGTAAAAAAAATTTATAAAAAAATATGATAATTTTTTATAAATTTACATAAATTCAAATTAGAAATTGGATTGAATCATTTATATTTTTATATTTATAAAATATTAAAAAAAATTTTTTGAATTAATAAATCAATACTTACACATATATAAATATTATAATGCTAAATGTTATGGAAAAAAATTTAGATAAATTATCAAAATTACTTAGTAAATAATTATTAATTTTAATTTTATAATATTTTTAACATATTTTTATAATATTGTATAATCTAATATATATAATATAATATAATAATATATTATTCCTAATATTTTCTTATTCTATAAATCTTAGATATATTTAAGAACTTTGACCCAAAATTTGTTTTATTGCTGACATTTCTTTATAAGACATAGGTTCCAACATTAAACCTGGAACAGATGGATTAAGTTCTAAATCTCTTAATTCATTCACTTTAACTTTTAAATTACTTCTTAACTTATTGATTTCTATGTCACATTCTTTTTGATCTGTAATATGAAAAAAAAAAAAAAATGTAATTAATTCTCATTCACTTTCTAAAATTATAACAGAAAAATAATAAATGAAAATACCTTTAATAAGTAATTCTTCTGCAATTTTGGATGGCATTTTAAGCAATAATGGTCCAATAGTTATCCAAATTTTCTCACAATTCTCTTTCTGCAATGCCCTCATTCCAACTCTATCATTATTTCGTCTTTTATCCAAAGCAATTATTTCTTGTCGATCAGTAAGAATCTCACCTGCTTTTTCTTCCACTTGTTGTATATGTTTCAAAGCCTTCTGCTGATCAAATTTCATCTGCAACAAAAATTATGATTAATTATTTGAATATTATTGTATTATAAAATGTATAATAAAATGTTTCTATAAATAATGTTATAATTCTTAAACTGAATGATAATAAAAGAAAAAACGTTTAAAAAATATAAAAAATCAAAATTACATTCTATTCAGTCTTAGAAATATTATCAAATATTAATCATTTATATATTATTTTAAGACAGAGCGATACGTAATGCTTTCTCTCTTCTAACTTCCCTATCAAGTAATTTTTCTCTATCTTTCTTCTTCAAACATTTTTGCTTAAATGTTTTAAAATCACTAACTGCTGCAGGATCTTTAGATTTAAAATGAGTCACTCTGTATTCTTTTTTATTACATTGTCCTAGTCCTTTTCTGTCAAATTTTAAATAAGTTTTAACAGGATATTTTATTCCTTTTCCTGTAGGACCAAGACCACCTTCTTCATCCCATCCACAATTTAATAATATTTTATAACCTTTATTTTGTTTTGATATCCCATACATTGTGTTTTTTAATTTTGGTTTACTATTGAAAATATGAAGTGTAGATGTTTCATGTTTCTTCCAAGTTGTTTGGTAAAAATTAGTCTTACAAATTTTACAATAAAATCCCTCATTGAATCCCTCCTCTATGTTATCATTATCTCTACATATATTGTCGTTATAATTTTTTAAAAGTCCTACAGATTCTGATTTTATCTTTAAAGTATCTGCATTTTTTTCTGAATCATTCGTATCTCTTTCTTGTAATGTTTTGTTAGATACAGATTCTGATTTTTTCTTAAGTAATGCAACTATGTTCAAATAATTTTTTTTTAATGCCAATTGTGCCGCAGTAAGACCAGATTTCTCTTTGGCTTTTCTATTGGCACCAAGATTTAATAAAAATTCTATAATATCCAAATGACCACAATATGCAGCTGACATAAGAGGAGTCCAACCAAAATCATCAGTCAAATTAACATTTTCCCATGTTACATATGTTGATAAAAATTTTAAGTCTTTTTGTTCTACTGCTTTTAATATTGCATTAATTGTCACTTTTTCCTTAGCAAACTGATTCTTCTTTATTTTTTCATTCGACGAAAATGGTTTTGGTATTGAATTGCGATTATTTAACGTTTTTAATTTATGTTTATTTTCAGATTGTAAAGTCATATCACTTGGTTCAGATATAATTTCTTCATATGCCTTCTTTGCTTCATCTCCTTTAAAACATAAACAATGATCTTTCTTTTCAGTAGATATTGTTGAAATAGTATCGCAAGTTTCTCGAACGAATGTTTTCCATGTAATATCGATATTATGAGTAAAAAAATTTTGTTTTAACATTTTATATCAATGTTTAATTTTAATTTTTATATATTAAAATTAATATTATAATTAATGACAGAGATTTATAGAGATATTATAACATAAATTAATTTTTTTAATGAAACAGCAATTACCTTTATAATCACTGTAAGCAAATAAGTAAATCAGTAGTATTTTTATTATCAATTAAACCATTTCATTAAATTAAAATCATTAATGAGACACAAAATAAATTTATCATCTAATACATTTCTTGTTCCACGTTATAGAGACTTTTTTAAAAGTTTTTTTAACCTTTTCAATATTGTTTCTAACTTTATTGATTTAATAGAATAGCACTACATGAGAAATAGCCAATAGAATGCTTCGATGTTCAATCTTTTTCCATATATATCGAAATTATATAGAAAATGAAAAGCCTTTGTAAAATTTTCATAGAACACTCCTATTTAATTTTTTTGTTACTAGAATTAATAGTATTAATATCACGAACGAGGAATAAAACAAATTATTTAATGGAATATAAGATAAAAAAAAATTTAATAGAATTTTTCGTGTTCTAAAATATCAATTATATAAAAAATGAGAATGTTTGGTATGCAAAATATTCTTTGTATTTTTAATTACGATACAATTAAAATAATATCAATTTGTAAAATTTTTTCATAAAAATAGATTTAAATATATTATAATATTAAATTTATTTATATCGTACTTCCTTTTACAATTATAAATATTAGTTATATACAAAAAGTCGAAAATTTGATGAAAAGAAAACATAAAATTAATCAAATATTGAAATCATGTTTTGAAGATATAAATTTTATAATGCAAATATAACACAAGACAAATAAATAATAGAAGAAAAGATGGTTAAAAATTATGGAAACATTACCATTTTTAGAGTACCGTAGATAAAACTTATATAAATAAATAAAAAACAAATAATAGAAACATAGAAATAAAAACGAATTAATTGTCAACGCTATCTCTTAATTATTAAAGACATTTAGACAGGATAAAATATAGTAAGAATTAAGGATTAATGCCATCTTTCCAATATATTTTTGACATTCAAGAGATAGTATTGATGATTAATTTTTATTCTATCTTCTCTTTGCTCTTCTAGTATTTGCTTTTTTTCTGTTTAGTTTCATTTGCGGTATTCTAAAGATGGCGGCGATTTTACAATTTTCTTTCTATTTCTAACTTCCGTTATTTATTCTACTTATCCATACTTGTTTAATAAAATTTACACGCTCACTCCGATATTTGATTAAGTTTAATAATTTTTTTTACTGAAATAATAATAATATTTAACCAATTATATTAATTTGCTACGTACACTTTTTTAAATAAATCTTCTTATCAAGTGTTGAAATTATTTTATTCGCTTATTTTATTCCATATTGATTGAAAATAATAATATTTAACGTAAATTATTATTTCAAATAATTTTTTCAATTTAATTTTAATTTTAATTAATATGTAACTTTTATTTTTATATTTTTATTTTTTATATATGCACATCATGCACATTTATTCTTTTTTTATTTTATACATGGAAAGTAAATTAAAAAGTATTATTATAGTCTAACGACATACATTTTATAAATTTTTTTTGAATTTAACGTTTCATAATATGTTTCATAATATGTAATGTTCTATGATCTATGTTGTACGTTATCTATGGTAAAAATTACATGATCGTATTTTACTTAGTCACATGATCGCATAATAGCGTGGTCACAAAGTTATATGAATGAATGTACAGGTATATAAACAATTAATTTTTATTATAGAAATATTTTATGACACTTAAAAAAGAATGGCTTTACAAAATTGTACGAAGATAGCGATTGGATGGTAGGTATGTAAATGTAAGATATTTCAATCGCTGTTCTATCGTAATAGCCGTTTTTTTGTGGTTAACTTTTTACATAAGAATCGTGTACTTGTATTTTTTATTTAAAATTTAGTAACATTTATTTTTCTTTGTATTTAATAATGTATAATTGTTATCATTAATTATTTTATATTTAATCTGATTTTGAACTTAGTAAGTAAATAATCTTTTTTACAGGTTTATATCTGCTGGAATAGGAGTATATGCTTTTTCAAAAGCAAGAAAAGATATAAATGCAAAAAGATTTAAAAATATGAAAACGAGACAGTTCAATATCTCTAATAATAATTAGACTTATTTGTGCATTTAATAAATAATTGTAAAATAATAATTGATAATTGTCTAAAAAAAATGGCTGGATTACCTCAGTTTAGTGAAGAACAGTTGAAGTTAGTACGAGACATAGAAATAGAAATGATGACTGATATGTTCCATCGTATGACAGCAGCATGTCACAGAAAATGTATTCCACCAAAGTATACTAGTTCAGAATTAAGTAAAGGTGAATCTGTATGTCTTGATCGTTGTATTGCTAAATACTTGGATGTACAAGAACGTATTGGAAAAAAATTACAACAAATTTCTTTGCAAGAAGGCAAAATTGTAGAACAACCAAAATTAAGTTAAATCAAAATAAAATAGTTTATTAAGAGAGATATCAATGGAAATTTTATTTTTATTCATTCTATCTAATCATTTTTTTAAGATTTCAATCTTTCTAAAAAAGGATAATTAGTAATTACATTTTCAATTATATTTATTATAAGATTAAACAATTTTTAAAAACATAGAATAAATTATAATAACATCTTTATTCTGTATTTAATTATACAATGTGAATAAAATTTAAATATGATTCAGAATTAATTAAATACTTAATATTTTGAAACATTAATAATATAAGTAATAAAACTTAATTCAGGTCTATATAACAAAGATACATTTTTTTAATAATATATAATTCACAAGTAGAAAAGTGTTTTATTTCATCATAATACAATCAAGTAGAAAAAATAACAATGCAATCAAAAAATCAGTCGATATATTAATTATATAAACACAATGATGCAATTTTTTTTAGCACAAAAAAATTATGTACAAATATAAGTATCGTCTTATCATCGAAATTACGATACATCTTCAGAATTAGTTTTATTTGTTAGTTTCTCCTTCAATGTAACTTTTGCTCAAGGAGAATAAAAATCATTAATTCCTTTTTCCCTTCGTTGTCCAAATTATTATCACATATATGAAACACTTTAAATTTAAATCTAACAAGTCATTTAATATTAACCAGCTGTTTTTTCTTTCATTGGATGGATTGTTGCTAATGTTAATGTATGCTGACCTCCACCCGCGACTCGTACTACTGTTTTACCTTCCAATTGTTTTCCTTTGACTAGTGTAGGTTCTTCAACATCCTCTTCTTCTCCTGTACCTAGCTGGCCACTTGAACCCATACCCCATGAATATAAATCTCCTATACAAATATAAAAAGATAAAAATACCATATATTTAACAATATAATAATAATAATAATAATAATAACGAAATATAAGAATAACGAAAGATAAATAATAACGACGTTAGCAAAGAATGCTACCTAATTCAGTGACAGCAAAAGATTGGGCACTGCCTGCTGCAACATCAATACATTTAAAGGAACTTAAATTAGGAACTAGTGTTAATTCTTTTGCATCCAAACAATTAGAACCAAGTCCAAGACGTCCATATTCTTTACGGCCCATAACAAATACTTGACCAGAATCATCTAAGGCAATAGTATGATGCTGCCCGCTGCTAATATGCCTCCAAACTTTTCCACTAAATGTTTTTGAAACTTGTGGATGAAAATGAGTTATAGGATCTTTTAAGCCTAAAAATGGTTATTTGGAATTACTTTTTAAAAGAATTACGAACTTTTATACACTCTTCTATTCGTTAATATTTTATTTCAACTTACCAATTTGATAATAATTATTTAATCCAAATACATATATATCTCCCTTTTGATATTCTTTAGCAAATGTACAATATGTTCCAGCCCAAATATCATCAAATTCTAATTTTTTAGTAACTTTAAATTCAACTAAACCAGGAGTTAATAAAGGACCCATACCATGACGGGTATTTCTACTAGCTGTTCTAGCAGCTACTCGTCCCAATTGACCTTGTTCTCCACAACCGCATGTATATACATGTCCATTTTTATCAAGTAACACTAAATGATCAGCACCAGACGCTATTTTAACTATGTTTACATTAGGCAGTATTTCTATTGGAAATCGTTCATTTCCTTTTAATGTTAGACCCATAGTACCATGAGAATCCTTGAGGAAATAAATGAGTTATTAATATAAATATTTTAATATTAATAACAATGCAAATAAGATAATAAGATTTAAGATAATAAATTTATATTTAAAATGTAAGGAAAATTATACCCTAAAAGAGCCCCATGCAAAAACTCGTCCATCTTCTAATAAAGCGGCACTATGAGAATCTCCAGCTGTCACTTGAATAGCTTTACTTGGTAATTCAACGGAACCTGGTTCAGTCTCAGAACCATCCTTAGATGTATCTCGTCCCAATGCACCTTCGTCATTGCATCCAAATGTTAATACTTCTCCGGTTTGTCTTAGGCACACATTGTGCATACCACCAGCTGCTACAGATATTATATCTTGATATCCAGGTACAACTGCTGGTCGTGTTTTTTCAACAACTTCTTCTCCTAAACCTAGTTGTCCAACATCGCCTTGTCCAAATACTAATAATACGCCGCCAGTCGCAGATTGTCGTAAATCGGGTTTCACAACTAATTCTGTGAAATGCATGCAAATGTCTAGTACTATTTTATGGTATTTGGTTTAGAGAGGTACAATTATGTTTGTGCCGATCCACATTTACCGCAGGACACGTAATATTCGCGGCACTATAACAGAAAAATTATTACGACGGTTTCACGAAATTTTTTTACCTAAAAAATATTAATTTATTTCTAACTAGCAATTAAAAGGAAGCAATAATTATCGATCGTGAAACACATTGTCTAAACATATCCATGTGCTTCGCGGTTATATATTTCGATCAAATTTTTCTCGGCTAATATATTTTTCGACGCAAAAAATAAATTGTAAAAAATAACTTAATACTGACGAAATAATAATTTACCTTGTTTTTTCCTTATCTGTTTTGGCTCTCGTGGGCCTTTTGCAGAATTGTGAGCTGGCCGTTTTGTTGCTTTCCTTGGCGGCACTAAAAGTATACCAAGGTTATGTTTACAAATATGTGTATAAAATCCTTTTTATGACTGTCACGTATGGATAAATAAGCGATTTTAATATCGCCACTTATATACGTACTACTTTTTTAATATAATTGTTTTGTAAATGGAATATATAGCGCCTTGTAATCAATTGGCGCCAAAAGTTACAATGATGCTGACCTCGCGACTGTTGCGCAACTCACGAGAGGCGCTAACGTCTGGCTTACACAGAAAACGCGTCACGTTATTATCGTCGGCTGATTTTCAACTATAGACTTCACTTCCGATATACAAAACATAATTCTCCTAACGGAAATTTTATCCCTTCCTTTTTAACTATTTAATACGTATGTGCACGTAATACGTATGAAAATACGTTTTGATCCGGTTTATTTGGGACTTGCTTTAAATTAAAAGACAAGCATTTAATTGTCAATAAGAAAAACAGATTATTTTAAGTCAGTCATGATATTTAATAATAATTTAAGTATATACGTATGTTTATATAATTATCATAAATAAGTATTTTATTTTTTATTTATTGCATTTACATATTTTCAGTGATGATATTGATGATTTTATTATGTTTAGAAAATTACAATAATTTTTTTTTTATCATCGAATCATCTAAGATCTAATTTGTAAATATTAAAATATATAAAATATTTAGTAAAACAAGTAAAAATTTATATATTCCTTGATAGATCAATAATTCATTATAAAAGTCTATTATAATTATAAATTTCCGTTACGTCAAATTGCTTATCATAGTTTTATCTAATCGTTGTATCATATTGTCTTATTGTCTCATTCTTTCCAGGAATGTTTGCGGATTTGGCAGTATGGATCAAATATTTTTAAACAGGATTTCGTGATAATATCGTGAAACGTAAAAAGAGAGAAAAATAAAAGTGACGAATGAAATAAAAAAAACGTGTTAAACTTTTAACTCCATGATATTTGATTTGAAGGGAATGGCAGAGTGGAAATATTATTGGAAGGAAATGGGGAACAACTTTGGGGAATAGGCTCTATTATACAACGTGCAATCATTTCTCTCGACATGCGTTTTCATCACAGTGTTCCAAATTCATTCAACACGACGATTTCGATGCAAGCTTCGAATTATTCCATGTCATGAATAATCGTCATTTCATATTAAAGTGTGGATTCATGCGATTCATGATACGATTCATGCTAAATCGCAAATTAAAAAAAGCGAAGGGATACTTCGTCTAAGTTGGCCCTTTTTGATCCACGATATGTCTCGTAGACAGTCGACGAGAGAGGGAGTCGGACAGGGTGAAGAGGGAAGGGGATGAATTTGAACCAGAGGGGGCTGGCCGTTGTTATCAGAGGGGTCAGATACGTTGGTGCGCGCCAGTCGAAGCCGAGACTTCGTCCGCGCAACTTCTCGTGGACCTTGTCTGTCGAACGGTCTTTTCCGTTCGAACTCTTTCGACTCGACGATTCACCATTCGTGTTCCCTATTCAAACCTCGTCGTCATTTATTTTTTTCTTTTAAAAAAAATCACGAGAAAAATATGTCACACGATTATCTATAACATGTTTGTTCGTAATCGAAGGAACATTTAAAATTCGCGGGTTTGTGTTTACATTTGAATCACGTTCGAACAACAATCGCAACAGTTTGAAATCGAGAGTTCTGCGATAAGGAGAGCAGTTCATGTAGAAAAATCAAGAATCATGACGAAAGTGCGCCAATACAGATTTCTTCCGCTTCTTGTGCATATCCTTCTTGGCGGTAAGTTTGAAAACATTCCTTTTTCATCGTTCCATCGTTCCAGTTGAAATGTTCGTTTCCTTCTTTTTTCTCCTTCTTTTCTTTCAAGCATTACGAAGTAAATTTTAAAATCCAACCGAATGTTTTAGATTTTTTTTTTTTAGATTATTACGCGTATCGAAAATTTGCGTCTTTATATTTATTGTTATTTATTTATAAAATACTATTGCTATCCTCGGTGTAAAAATATTCAGATCGCGTAAATATGCGTAACATGTGAATACGAAAATTTTTGTTCATTTCGATTAAAGCGCAACGCGCTCAAAATTGATCTTTTGTCCAAAAATCAAAAATCCTTAAATCTTTCCCCTCCGTGAATTTGCTCGCGAAAAAACTTAGCCCTTTTCGAGAAGATCCGTTCGAAACTCGTCCCTAATCGAATCGATTAGATCATGATCATGCACACGGGAGAGCCATTCTCGCCGCTCTCTCAATCAGACTAAGTGGTTTCTCAAATGCAAGAAACTGCGCATCGTTTCGCCAAGTTTACACGTGCTTTTAACAAGTACAATACTATTGTCGGGGGAAAGCATTGAACGACGAAGAAACGACGGGAAGACTCGACGTATTCTTGCATTTTCTAAATCTTCGAGGAGCGTCTTTTGCCCCCCCCCCCCCGAAGAACCGTTACCTTCGATATCGGATATTTTCGAGAGATCCTTGCTTTCGATTTGCAACGCTTTTCCAGAGATCCATCCTCTATCGCTCTTTTTGCTTCTTCAACTTTCTTCGCAATCTCTCACGATTTTTTACGATTTAGAGACAAGTGGAGAAAGAAAATAAGAAAAAAAAAAAAAAAAAAGAGAAAGACAAGCGACGCGTACAAAGACGCACGATGGCACGTAAAAGCGAACGAAAGAATTAAGAATTTCGATTTTGTAAGACGCGATACGAAAATTCGGTGGAAAATACGCGATAAAAAGTGAACGAAAATTCACAGGAAACGCCATAGCCGCGAGTATAAATACATATACATAGAGGGGCAGGGGGCCAAAGCGAACGGGCAATCGGCCTGTGAAAGCACGAACAAAGGGATCGAGCGAAACAAAGAGAGAGAGAGAAAGAGAAAAAAATAAATCCGCAACCCAGTTTTCTCGTTATCAATCATTCGGCCGATATTTCGAAAGTACGAGCGTGGCCGATGGAAAATCCGCGGGATGAACGCTACGGGATGGAGGAAACGTTTCCGGTAATTCGATAATCGTCCGGAGTGTGGAGGAAGGGAAGGTTAACCGACTCGGCCATGCCTCGCAAAATTCTGTTTCACCGAGAATGTTCGACGGAACACCGTGGCGAAATATCGTGGCGTATCGTGGCCGGAATGGAAAGGTGATGAATTTATTCGAATCGTGGTTTCGGATTCCCATTCCATCCGTGATTTCTCTCTATCGCGCGCTTTTCGATTTTTATCGACTAATTGCTCGACGAATCGATCGATCCTACATCTCTCACCGGAAAACTTTCCAAAATGGAATGGAATCGCGTTAAACGTCTCGATCTCGAGATTCGATTTCTTCTCCCTTTGGGAGAATCGTTTTTTTTTTCTTCCTTTTTTTACGCGTTACACGTATGCTCGACTCGATCGAAAGAAGCGAAGGGAAGGGAAGGGAAGGGAAGAAGAAGACTAGTTGCAGGTGCGTACAATATCGGGGAGTGGAAGATCGAGGAGACTTAATTAATATCGAGGAGATACTTGGTGGCTTAGGATCGGATTACTCGTTCGAGGAAATCTTTCGAAGAGAGATGGGAGGGGGCGCCAACTTTTCCCCTTTAACTAAGGAAGGAGAAGCGAGAAAAGCGGGAAAAGAGGAAAGAAAGAGGCGGAAGACGCAAGATGGAAGGAATAGCGATCAGCTATTTCCACCTCGAGGACTCGTTGAATATGCATGAAACAATCGCATATCTCATGCAATTAGCCGAGGCAAATCTTTTTCCTTCGTTTCCTTTTCTCTTCTGCTCCCGTCTTTTCTTTTTTTTTTTTTTCCCCCCAACTTGTTCCCCCATCCTTCTCCTCGTTTCGTTCGTTTCCCCTTATCCTCGAGGTGCAGAAGGAAAACTTGACTCTAATCAGTGTGCATTTGCAATTTTCGCGGACGGTACCCACACCACCCCCCTCAGATGCAAATTAAATCGCGCCAATTCACATTTTTCCATCGATAAACTTCTACCATTTTCTACCTCCAGTGTTTTCCCCCCTTTCCCTCCTGTGCATGTGACCATGTTCTTCCTCCTCGATATTCCCCCCCTCCCCGCCCTCCCTCCCTCTTATATAATTAAAGAATTCCGTCCGCGCCAATTTTTCCTACTAATTTGCCAGGCTTGATTTTTCCAAGTGGATCGAATCTAAAATCTTCCAGCACCAGAGATTGGAAAACGATAGACAGTGGCGTTGTTGCCACGAAATGACTGGGGCTCGTTTAAACATTAACCAGTTTGGAGCGTGCTTTAATGTCTCTTCTCGGGGAAGGAACAAAAAAGAAAAAAAAGAGATAGCGAAAGAGAGAGAGAGAGAGAGAGAGAGAGAGTTGTCGCGGCGCGAAAACACGTTCCGTTGACTCGACAAACATTTTGTTCGCGGTCCTCCACCGATACCTCGTTGCCACGGATCCCAAATGCTTTCGCGTTTTTCTGGGAATCTCGTTCTTTTTTTTTCTAAGGAGAGAGAGAGAAAAAAAAGGCGGTCTTTCCTTTTTTTTGAGAAAAAGAGCACTCCGCGACTCGGTGTGTTCTCAGAAAACATTCATACTCGGAGCGATGCTTGATCGAGTTAAAGTTATTTTTACGCGGGTCTCGCTTGTCTTAACCAATTGTCTTCTCTCGTAATTTGCATGCATATCCGCTCGAAGAATTTTTCAACATTGGTCAACAATTTGTCAACGTGTAGCGACATAGTAAAATTGTGAAAGATATCGTCGAGAAGGAAAAATCAAGTTTATTAATAAATTGAGACGAATAAAGATAGCGAAAAGTTAGAGTCGGAATAATTTTTGGAATCGGTTTGAATATTCTTGGAAATCAGGAACAAGATTAGACGAGTTAAACAAGTGGACCATTCGAGCACGCGTAGAATATTAAAGTGGGCTTTGTGCTGGTCGGCTTTCCCGTTAACGAGTATTAATTCTCGTACGAGGAAATATGGGTCAAAAGTTGGTGAAACGGATCGAGCGGGATGAGACCGCAGGGCGGAGTTAGGGCACAGTTTTCAACTAGTTTTAATCTGTCCCAAGTTTAGTTTGTAAGTTTGCTTTGTCACATTACCGCGTCCAACCTCAAATCCACATATTTTCCATCCGGTATTTTCTTTACGGTATTATCGTTCACAATCGATCGCAACGATAGCATTTCACTTTTCCAGGATGAGTCGGGAGAAAGCGAAGAACTCGAACGATACGATCATTCGCATGATTCCATGTTTTTCTCGGTGGATGTGATGCTTTCGAACGTCGAATATCCGAGAACATTAGAACAACGTCTGCCAAAAGACGTTCTCCGGCAGAAATGCATTCTCGAAACGACGACGAGGTATCGACTCGTCCCTCGATTCGCACAGATTTCGATTCGGATGAAAAGAATCGCGAGTCGCGACGGCGCCAAAAACTCTTTTCGAACTTTGATTAAACGAGGCGTGCTCCCAAGAATCCTCTCTCCCCCTATTCTTTGCTCCGTATGTTAGTCTCTCGTATAAATTTCGGATCATTCCCTTTGAAACACCGAGTCAAGACAAAAGCGGTCGAGTCGTTGGAAAGGGCAGGCTTTCCCCCTTTGTTCCTAGATACGACACCAGCCATTTAATAGACCGTACCTTTTTCCACGCTTCCCTTCCATCGCGAAATGGACACGTTTCTCCCGTCTCGACTTCGTCCTTCCTTCTTTCCTTCCTTCCTTCCTTCCTTCCTTCCTTCCTTCCTTGAAAAGCTTCCTTTCCGAAGCAGAAGCGGAAAGAAACGAGGATAGATGCGCGATCTTTGAACGATCCCGATTTCTCTTTTCACGTCCGAGTGAAAAATAATCCCGGAATCGGAAATACGCGGCGTGAGAAAACGGTGGAAACAATTACATGGGGACGGGGTTGGACAGAATTATACGGGAGCAGAGGGTGGAATATGGCGTTATCCGGCGTGTCCGGTAATTTGAAAGTCTAATGCGAGCTAGAATGATTTTTCTGAAAGGGGTCGCGAGTGTTTCGCTTCGTGCCACCTGTTGGGGGGGTGCGAATCCCATAAACTCTCCCTCCGGTCTAGCCTTTCTCTCCGTAAACAATTCCAAGCTTTTAAGTAATTGGAATACGCTCGTCTTGGAAACGGTTCAAACAATCGGATTCTCTCCTTTAGAGCCACCGCTCGTTTTGTATTCGTACCCGTTCCACCAACCCTGCCACGGGACGTGGCGAATCTTGTATTCGATTAGCCTGGATCTCGAGAACGGGCGAGCCAGATAAAACGTCCCTCCACGTGAATCGAAAAGTAGGATAGTTTTTCTTCTAATCCATTAACCGTACGTTGCTACGCTTCCACTGTTATCCCACCCTTCCGTTCATCCCTCGATCGAAAGAAATTCCTCTTCTCCTCTCCCTTGTTTCACGTCGCCCCGATTTTAATGAGAATCGTATATATAATCGATTGTAATCCGATTGTAATTTCGATTTTCGCCATTTCGGATCCCGCGCGTTTCGCTACCAGAAAATACCGAATCCACCAGGCTTTCGTGTTAATCAAGTAGCGGTTTTAAACGGCTTGTTCGGTTTACGCGGCCGGCATTATTCTCCCGTCCATTCGTACGCGCTATTTGTTTTGTTCTGCGATGAAATACCTTCCCCCTCTTCCCGCCATAAATCGAGATGTGCCTGTCTTGTCCCGCGATATAACGAATCGTCGTAAATTAATGCATCGAGTAGGGGGAGGAGGGGACGATTAGTGTATTAATGTTCGGGGATCGTGAGTGTGATGACTGTGCTCGAAAATATTCACGTGTTTTTTGAAACGAGAGGTATATTTTAATTATAAAGTTATGGATGAAGGGATCTGTATTGATTTCGTTCTTTATATATTATGTAAAACGTAAAATATAATAAGAAAGTAGATATTGATGATCGTCAAATTTTCTAGAATTTTATTTCAAAAATAAATTTCAAGTGTTGTGCGTGTTTTTAATTTTAATTTTTTTTTTTTTTTTTTAAATTCGAGACACTTTCAAACGGATTCGATTTCTAGGATGATATACGGTGAATTTTTTTTTTTATAGAAGCGTGTGCTGGAAATTCGAGGATTTTCACATGGTATGGAAATAAATTGCGAAATTACAGAGAACGTGAAAATGTGATACAATTACCCAAGATCGTTATTTTAACTTAATTTTATCGCGCGAGAATCCTTTTACACGCGATCCTTTTTTCACTCCTTTTCAAAAAATCATTATAAAAATCGAGTCTCGTCTAAGCTGACTTCAACCCTTTGACATTCTTCCCTTCCACTATCGCGAAAAAATTACTACGTGCCATTCGTTCCTTTTCGTCGATTTTCCCTCCCCTCAAATCGTGCAATCCCATCCCTTCACGAAGTAATTTTCAACGAAGAGCGGCGTGTCACGATACAACGGCTCGATAAATGTCTTTGCGCGGGATAAATTCAAATAGATGCCTCGTAAAATAGTTGTCCATCCTTTTTTTCCTTTCCTTTCTTTACGCCCGCCGCGGTTTTATAGCAGCTCTCGACCACCCAACCACCGACATAACGGCCGAGGAACGAATCAGAAATCAGAAACCGCGTCGTCGAAGCGAACGTCGAGAATCGTAACTTCTACTTTGTCGGCTCGACTTCGACTAACGCCTCCCAACCCGGACCAAATGTTTCGATCGTGCACTATGTTTTCCATTTTCTCTTCCTTCCCTTCCTTCTCCCTCCCCCTCTCCAGGCACGATGCAACGCCGCATTTCGAAGATATATTCTCCGGAGATGGAGATCCGGTTGTCGCGACACACGGAGTTTATGTTCAAGAAAACTGTAACTGCAGTTTCGAACTCGCGCCACGTGCCGCTCGACGAGCCGCAACAGCTGAGCAAACAATCGGCACACGCGATGTATCATCAGGGTGATCCTTGTGTTTTCCGCGATACAGGCGAATAGGAAATGGAATCGAAAAGTTTCGTTCGGGGGAGAGAGATCGAATCGTCCAAATTTTGCGGCTCTCTCTTTCGAAGAAGAAGAAGAAGAAGAAGAAGAAGAAGAAGAAGAAGAAGAAGAAGAAGAAGAAGAATTCGAAGAATTTCGTGAATTAAACGTGCGTGAAAGTAAATCGTTGTTGTCGAGATAATAGCCGGGGAGTGGATTTGGAGGAAGGAAGTTTACGCGATGGCGGGGCGGGATTTAAAGTTCTGAGGGGAGGTTGCAGCATATTCTGTCATAGTTTATCCCCGTACGTGCATCCCCTGCTCCCGTTTCGGGCAGCTGCAACAGCTGCGCTGGCCCTGCGCCGTGTCACTGGGAATTACGACAATTTTGAAAAACTGTTTTCGCATGTTTACGCGACCGCTTGTACCGGTTCTGGAGTCGCGGCAACCCATCCCTCCGTTGCCTGCCCTCCCCCCCTCCTCCTTGTCTGGCTGTTTTCGATGCAAATCGTCTCCAGTTGCACGAACACGGGATCCTCCTTCTGCGGAATTTCAAATTGCAACGTGATCTACGAGTTTTCTTCGCTTCTCTTAACTCTTCGACAGGATTGTATCGATCGATATGGGTGTTTGCGCGCTATCTGAAACGCGTCTTCTGGAACGATAATCCTGGAGTGAAAATCTTTTCTAATCGAACTATCACCAGTTTTCCAAATACACGTGTATTTATTCTCGTATTATTTTGCTCGTTTTGCCTTTTTTATTATATAAAAGATACGATTAAGAATTTAAAAGATGATGATTTCTTATGCTAAAAAAAAAAGAAAAAAAAAGTAAATTAAAACTCATAAATCCCTTCGATTAATTAACGTAATTAAACTCGAACTGGGTCGATTAAATAAAGATCCAAGTTACTTTGAGCAAAGGACTTAAGATAACTTTTAAATTAATTTAAAATCTTTTTAATACACCACTATAAGATCAATTTATAAGCAATATTTTTCTAAAAATAAATATATCTTTCGCGTAACTTATCTTAAATCTTGATTAAACCTTAAAATTAAGAAAACTTTAAACCGCTATAACTCCGAACACGGTGACTTCCGGTCAACGAACGAAATACCATTACAAGCGCGGAATCTTGCCCTTTGAAACGCTTTTTGATTCATCTCGATACGACTTCCGGTTCCCTAAATATCATCGTGTAAAGTAAAAGTAAAATTTCTGATCCTTTACCTTATAATAAACCCGAGAAAAACTCTATTGAAATTAGGCAAACTTTAAACCGCTATAACTCCGAACACGGTGACTTCCGGTCAACGAACGAAATACCATTACAAGCGCGGAATCTTGCCCTTTGAAACGCTTTTTGATTCATCTCGATACGACTTCCGGTTCCCTAAATATCATCGTGTAAAGTAAAAGTAAAATTTCTGATTCTTTACCTTATAATAAACCCGAGAAAAACTCTATTGAAATTAGGCAAACTTTAAACCGCTATAACTCCGAACACGGTGACTTCCGGTCAACGAACGAAATACCATTACAAGCGCGGAATCTTGCCCTTTGAAACGCTGTTTGATTTATCTCGATACGATTTCCGGTTCCGAAGGTATCATCGTGTAAAGGAAGGGGTAATTTTCAATCGTTTAACATGTTCGTCCTCGTCGCTTACTCGGATCTCTCGCTCGCACTTCGTCTCGCACTGACCTATCTCAACTGCAGCAGACAAGTGCCAGACGCGATTCCTAGAAAAACGTAGTGTATAGTTTCTGAGAAAAAGTGTAGGTCAATGGCTCGCTCGAGATCCATTCACGATCTTTGCATGGTGCATCGTGTCCCTTCGAATCCTTATATCTCGATAACCGTTCGAGATATCAGGACGAATCAAAAAGCGATTTCAACGGTATGGTTTCCTCCATGTTTCGAATCGATTTTAACGACATAGAAATTTTTAATTTTTTTCTCTTACACGAGTAAAGAACTTGCGCCCTTTTCCTCTTTTTTCTCGCGATGATATATTACAAAGTGATAACACTCGCATAATTGACTCCATATCGACTTATACTCAATTTCGAAGAAGAAAAAACTGCTTAATTAATATTAAAAATATTAAAAAAAAGCTAAAACTACCACCGTGTTGATTGTTAGATATAACACGATCGCTCGCCAAGGATCGTTATAATCCTTCGTCGTGATCGAACATACTCATCATCTCCAACGATTATGATGCGTAGCTAG
Organism: Apis florea; assembly: GCF_048593485.1. Classification (NCBI taxonomy): domain Eukaryota; kingdom Metazoa; phylum Arthropoda; class Insecta; order Hymenoptera; family Apidae; genus Apis; species Apis florea. The sequence goes on from NW_028256747.1 coordinate 507,599, forward strand.
AAGATTAACGTTAATTAACCCGCTTTTATTAGCGAATTAGCGGTCCGGTTACATAAATTTCCGTGGGCAGACAGGCGAGGGCATCTGTAATACACGTTTCCAGAGCATTCTGGACACGTGAGTTTGCACGAGAAGTAGGGAGCAGTATGCCGAAAGTGTAGTATTCGAAAGATCAGTTTGCTCGGAACTTTTGCAGGAATGTGTCGGTGCGGGGCCGCGAATAAAGAATCGGGGCGGAGAACTATGCGGGGGTCCAAGTACATCCTCTTGGAAAAGCTTGGGAATTTCAAACATTTCCAATAGGGCGGGCCTGGACTGCGCCACCGTGATTTATAATTCCTAACGCGCGATGGAATTATTAATGCGAAAAGTTCTCCCCGGCGAATTGGCTCTCGTTCGTCCTCGAAAATCGACGCCGGTCCAGTATCTCGCCACCATTTCCACGACGGCGGGGCCGTGTAATATAGTCTGCCAACTCTTTAACCCCCTCGTTAAATCGTGCAAACCGTCGTCTTCGATCCGTCTTCGAAACGTGACGGAATTCTCGTCGCTCGATCGGTATTTTTTCGCGAAATTTACCAATTCGAGGCGAGGAAATGGCGGGATAGGAAAAGGAGGGAGAGAGGTAGGGGGAGGAGGGATGGGAAAGAAAAGGGAGAAATAAATGGAATAAAGAATAGTTTATTCACGGTGAGTAAGTCGAACAAGCGAACTGCGAATGTCGACGGCGGTGCCGATGGCGACGTATTGACGCCGCAAGAAATGGAATTTGTAATAGAGTGCGTTAATTAAAGAGCGCGGTGATAAAGTTTTCAAAGGTCCGTGAAGCAATTCGATCGCGGTTCTTTGGAGGAAAGTCGAGTTGGTATTGTCTCGGCGGGAATGCGGATTCCACCGTGTCCGAGGAATCTCATTTCACTGGTAATTTTTCCCGGACAATACGATGATTAATTTCCCTCTAATTAGGTCGAAGATGATGAAGGCCGACACGGATTACCACGCTATTTTAACATTCGTAAAAGTCTATCTACTTTTGCGAACAAACGATATCGTAACGATATCGAAGCGATATTAAATAAATAATCTCGAAGAATAGTCTCGATGTTTGATCGAACGTTATTTCGGGATACTATTTACAATTGAGAAACCGTTCTTAGTAAAAAAAAATAAGGAAATGATTATACTTGCATTCTTGTTTTCGATTGTAAATTTACGGTTGTAAATTTAATCTAAAGACAACTTTAGGGGAGGAATCGAATAAATTTTAAAAAAATTAATTATCCCCGTTACACGTGTACGTCGATAATATTTGTATTCCGATATTCTCATCCTTCATTTAACTTTATTACTCGCGAATGTTTCGCTTCGAATTTTTTAATCGAATGCATAAACGATATATTATGTGTAAATTAACTTTATTTTCTCGAACGAACGATCTGATCTCTGTCCATCCATCTACAAGAAAAATTAGTTCAAATCATATTCTCTCGAGGCCGTCCCATTATCATTCGAATCGCAACTTTTCGTTACGTGCTATAACAATGATTACACGAAATACGAGATATTTCATAGTATAATAGAAATATTCAAGTACACAGAAACGAACTTCCATCTCATTCGTTACACCCGTATACTCAAATAACTAGATCCAATAAATTCTTAAATTCGAGCTGAAAAGTTTACATGCACGCACCTTTTACCCTTTTCCTCTCGCTTCCTCGTTTCGCCTCGTCATCGTTCGTTCGCCGTAAATCGGCGAGCCGTGAAATCGTCGCAAATTTTCCTTTCTCTCTCCCGAGTTCACCCGAATTTTCCTTTCCGTCCCCTCAACATTCTTGCAACGCGCAAAAATCGGACGCGTAACAAGATCATCTCGACCCCTTTCGTTCCCTGGTTTTCTTCCCGCCGCAAACTTGAACAAAGATTCATCGAATTAATTCAACGAACACGGCGATCCTCCACGAATTTTATTTGTTCCCCATCCACGCGCGAGAAGTCAAGGATCGATCAAGGCCGATCTAACGCGCGGAGGGAAATAAAATTAATTCGAGGGGAGGGTTGAAAGAAACGTTCGGTTAATCGAATCGTTGCTGGCCGCCGAGGGCTGTGGAAATTCGCGTGTTTGCCGAGCTCTGTAAATCGACCGGGTGCAACGATGTTTTATCGTCGAAGAGGTGGGGGGGTGTCGAGGCGCGTTGCAAGCGTTGTAACTTTTGTCGCGAACCCGAGTTTTGTTTGTTTCCCGTCACGTTTGCTCGGCCTCGATCTTTTATATTCCACTCGGCTCCGAACTTTATTTATTCGCTCGAAAAAATCTCGCCACAGATTTGTCCAAGTAAAAATAATTCCTTGATTCGATACCTCTCTCTCTCTCTCTCTCTCTCTCTCTCTCTCTCTCTCTCTCTCTCTCTCTCTTTCGGATAATTTACGATTTTTAAGGCGCATTTATAAAAACTCTTGAGATTTTTTTATTCTTACTTGTATCGAGGGTAATAATTTTTCTTTCAGAAGAGGGCAGCGCTTCTTCAACGAAAAATAATAATTTCCGGAGGATGATCCGAGGGGAGAATAATAATTAAGCGAATATATTTTGAGTGAGTGAAACATTCTCCGGAGTTATTCTTCTCGTTATTGTATTAAGAGCGATCGAACGATAACAACTTTCGACCAAAAATAACTTATTAATGATAACGCAATAACCCCAGAAGGGATTAACTAAAGGTAACTACGAATTTGAGAGAGAGAGATTATTTTTCGCAAACTCCGCGTTAACGATAAGCAATAATAATAACTTTACGCTTTAAAAAATCCACTCTCTCAATTTCACTTTCAAACGTACTCGCGTCCCCTTTCCAAGAACGATACCTATTTTTCCACAATATTCCATTCCCCACAGCTTTCCTTCCTTCCTTCCTTCGCGAGATCGATCTCTCGCAAAAGTATACACGATAAATTCGTATATTCGCAGTTAGAAGCCGATTTCGTTTCGAAGGGAAGGGGGCGTTCCGTCGATTATCGAAACGTCTGTTTTCCGAGCGAACGATTATTCCAGCCAAACGACGCATTCGGAACACGTGTTCGCGCTCGCTCCCTCATCCCTCCTTCCTGCAACTCCCCTCCCCCGCCTTCCTACCTAACCAGCCACCACGCATGAACAGGGACAGGGGCATTGTGCACCGCTGACTGCCTCTCTCGCGACCGGGATAAACTGGCTAATGATCGTCTCCTCGCCTCGCCACGCCTCGCTCCGACATTCAATTTGCCCGACTTTCCCCTTTGCTATATGGGTCGAAACCGAGCGACACGCTTCTCTTGGACCAGTTCCACGAGACGAAACTTTGCCTCGACCGATTTTCCGCCGAGGGGAAACGAACGTGTTCGAGCGTTTTCGGGAAAGGAGGAAGGGGTGGAAGAGGTCCGCTTAATTTAACTTTATGAATTTTGAAAAATTGAAATATATATATATATTTACGATTCGCTCGAACGTTTTTTGGATTCAAAAAAAGAGTTCGAGAGTTCTGAAAATTTGCGTTTGCGGATGAAATATTCGGATTTTTTTTCTTTTTTTTTTAACGATGTTTTTTGTCAGTGACGCGCAAAGAACCGGGGCTCTCTTGGTCTAGGTATAATAGAATTTTTTCGAATCGGGGCAAAAGAATTACGCTCGAACGAGGCTGGGGAAAAAAATAAAAAAAAAAAAACGAATACATACACACGTTTCGACACATTCATGTCGGTATCCGCGCTGCCCGCAGCTTCTATAAAATCTGACGTCCCCGTAGACCGATCACCGATGCACAGCCGAGTTATGTAAATTTCCATAGGTATCTACATTTATCGTCTATTCGCAGATATCGCGGTAATCAGCGCGATAGAGTCCCCCTTATAACACGATTTTCTTGCTCCCAACTCGCTCCGCCAACGCAAATTTTACCAACGTATTGTCGTGCGTACATTTGCCACCCCGCGAAAAAGTAGATAGAATTCTCTGGCGATGATGAAAATTTTCCTCCTCCTTTAAATATTATTCCTCTCTCGATCGATGTCATCAATAATTTCTCTCGATCCGTCCAACAAATACAAAAAAAAAAAAAAAAAAGAAAGTGGAATTGAAAAATTCTGTGAACGGAATTATCCGGTTGTTTCCCTTTTAATTTCGACCGCGAGATCAACAATGGCCTCGTTTACCGATAAGCGGATCAACCGGTCCCTTTCTGGCGAAACGAGGGAAGATCAGGTAGAGGGAGCCATCGCGTGGCCCGGTTTTTCGCGATTCCGCTGACGAGGAAATTGGTTGCAGAGGGCCTCGTTCGGATTACAGGCAACCGATACGAAAGAAAGAAAGAAAGAATCCGCGAGAAACGTTTCCTCGAACAAACGTTTCCCTTCTTATTTCTCTCCGCGAGAAACAGGGATAGCTCGTTCGAAACACGAAATCCAGGCTTCGATCGAGAATGGTAATCGAGTCCAAGTTTCAACCATCGTTCCGATCCTATCCATCCCCCGGTTATTTAAAGATGAAACTCGCAACGACGAGACGAGCACGCTTATTTATTATGGAACAATTTCGAATTATTTCCAACTCGTGAAGTATAATATAACTTGTCCTCGTCGAATCGAGATCATTTGGAATTATTTCCAACTTGTGTATTATTACGTACGACGCGTGCTTTCCGTTAAATTATTCCGCCAACACTTTTTTTCAGTCTTATCTCCGCGAAACATATACTCTTCTCTTCGACAATACGAAATCTTGAAATTTTCGTCCAAATAAATCGTGAGATTAACACTATATATATTGCGGGTGCGAAGTTTAGCTATGCCGATATTAAATCAAATTATTTATCATTATGACGGGTGTTTCTCTGCAACACTAGCCACTCGAATTTATTACAGCCGTTTGCATTTAAGTAACTTTTGATTTGCGAGGCAACTTCTCCGAGCCGTTTTAGAACCGCTTGAAACTTGAAACTTATCCAACGTATATGTACGTACAATTCGGGAGACAACGAATAAGTAAGCAACTTTACAAAAAGGAATTAAGAAATTTTAAAAATCAACGCGAGTGTTAATCATCGAAGCAAAACAGTAGAGTCAATATATAATTAAAACGTTTCAAATTTTAATCGTGTCGCGCAACATCGATTTCACGTTTTCCTCGATCAACGAGGACAGCACGAGAAATTTCAACCAGATACACACAACGGGGCAAGAACAATCGAAACTTGGCCGGCCCAAGTAATCTGGTCTAGTTTCAGTTTCGCGGCCTGGCATGACTGCTCGCGGCGGTCCGTCTTCCGTTAAACAGTTCATTTCCCGTGGGGTGTAAATCACCATTGTCGCGGGTATCCGTGCACAACCAGTTCATTTGCAAAGTTTGACGATCCCTTAGTATCGGATTAACGGAGAAACTGGAGGGTCAAAGATCGAGAGATGACGCGACTCGCCCTTAAACACGAGTAAAATCACCTAGGTGGCCGGCAAATATTGATCAACAAACCATTCGCTTCGTATCGACGTTACGTCGTAGAAGAAAGATTGCTTCTCTCCTCGATTGCCTTTCATTTTCAAAATTTTACGACTCTCCCCCAATCGATCCAATCCTCTCTATTCTTCTTTCTACTTCTCTCACTGGATGGAAGCTAAGTCTATATAGCTAAGTCTTAACGAACGATATTTTTGAGATGAAAAATTCCATTGATCGAAAGACGTTACTGTGTAAAACGATCGATCGAACAATTTGAAGATATATAAATGATTTTCGAAAGAGCGGAGACAGAAGACGCAGCAACGAATCGCGGTGCTTCGAATCGAGGCGGAATTCAATTTAGGTGTGCCGCTAATTGGTCGGATTAGCTTCCGTTCCGGTGTGCACCGGTAACGATCCAAAGCCGCGCGAAATTCGCTTTATTAGATGAGCAAATGAAGACACGGAGCAGACATAAATTTGCGTTTTCCACCCAACCCTTGCCCAACTCTTCCCCTCCTCGTGCCTACTCCTCGTGCACGATTCCGCCTGCTTTTCGCGGGAAAAAGTGCATGCCCCGTTTACGCGTTTATTCCCGTCGAATTTCGAGTTGGTGGTGGTTCGTGGCCAGGTTTGGTTAATTGGCGTCTTAACCCAATACGCCGTCGCTTTTTTCCTCGAGCCTCGGCTGGAGAAGCGCGCCCTTTTGTCTTTCCCTCCTTGTAATTGCGTTCCGCCAGCATCCTCGAATCCCGCGCAACAATACGCGGAAACAAAGCGTACCCCGCTCTTCGTTACCGTCTTTCAATCGTTTCCAAGTTTTCTTCCCGGTTTTTCCACCGGCCTTCGCTCCTCGTAGACTGGTTTACGGGCTGGTCAGCGGACTGGCTACGACGAAGAGAACCTCTGACGTCAATGAACCCTTTTTCTTTTGGCACGTTCTTTGCGGATTTTTGTTGTCGATCGAACTCTCTTCTCTTCTTTGTATTTTAAAGAATCGGATATTTCAGATTTTCGCTTCGATCACTTGGAAAGAAATGATCCGATCGACCAATGGTCGACCAGTCTATGTTGAGAGGATCTGTAAAACTTTTTTCCTTTCTCGCGTTTTGACAAGATTATAGAACGGAATAGGTTCAATCTTTCTCAGAGTTTTCTTTGTTCCTTTCTGAGGAAACTTTGTTTACAGATCTATCAATGATCCGACTCCACGAATATAAAGACGATCCGATTGAAAGCGGACCAAGACCGACGGAATCTTTCTCAAAATTTTTTTCCCGTTTCGAGAGATATTCTATTTATTACCAATGATTAGTCTACCGTTTGAACACTCGTGAAAGAATTCTCTAAGAATTTTCTTCGTAATTTCTTCTCCGGTACAGATTGACCGGCCTACGAGCACGAAGGCCAACGAACCCGAAATTGTTGCAATCTTCGCGATGAAAATCCGCGAAAACAGCGGCGGGGCACGGCAGCACGGCGTTGTGATTCACGAGGGTCGGTTAACGGGTTGGGTGGGAAATTTATGGTGTCGTAACGCGCGAAAACACGAGGAGCACGAGAGACTCGACGCGATACACCGGAGGCGAGATCGTTTCCTTTCAATCTGCCTACGGTTCCTGACGCCACTACGCTAGATTAAACTATCGCGCGCGCGTGTGTGTATCCACTTTGGATCAGGCAGTATCGATCCGATATTCGAACGAAATATCAAGTTCAACGCGAATTTCGCACCTCATCTCGGAAATATTGATTAAATCTGTTACATAAAATAATACAATAATCTCTTAACGATCTTGTATCGATTATATTTTATAGAGAAGGAATGTTTCAGGACGACGTAGATCGATATAAGAAAATTACACACGGTTTTCGATTGCTATCGATCTATCTATCTCCCTACGATTCGAATCAATAGAAATCGATCAACCGAATCAACCTTCCGTTTTTCTTCATAACATTCTTCTAATACGTCGAATACGTGTTATGATTAACGCGTAAGATCGGGAACGAAGAGAAAAGAGATTTTCTCACTCGAGAAACAACTTTATCGATGCGAGATACTTTCCTTTTCCGAGAAAAGGGCGATGCATCGGTGTCAAAGAGGAGGACGTCTTCTTTTCCTACGTTATTTGCAAACTTTCCGGCTGCGTTTTGTCGTCTGGCGGTGTCGTATCGAGCACGATATCGCGTCAACAGGAAGTCACGTACGAAGGGGCGTAAATCACGGGAGCTTCGAAGGGGATGCGAGGCTCGGCCACGTCGTTTAGCGCACGAGCGATCGGCCGCGCGCCTCTTGCATATTTATGCACACGCATCTGTCGCGTGCGACTTCTCTTCCAACCTCTTCGCCCCTCTTCCTTTCTCCAAGAAGGATCAACAAAAGCGAAAGCGTCGAGTTTCAAGTGGAACTCTTCCAATTTGGCATCTGTCGATCCCTGAGGGCAGGATTTTTATTTGACTTTCGATCGAAAAATTATACGTTCGAAGAAACGTAGAGCGAGGAAGCAAACTCGATTCGTATTTCCCGCCATTTTTCCCTTATTAATTCGATTCGAAACCGGTCTTCCATCTTCCTTGGAAGATGGAATTTGTTCTATTTACACTCGCTTATCATCACGAAACATCGGGGCGAGTTAAACAGGAAGAAAAAGAAAAAGAAGAAGAAGAAGAACAGAAAAAGGAAAAAGGTGGCGAAGCGATTTCATTTTAATCTCGGTTGCCGGAAACGCGTACTCTGGTACTACTACTACTACTACTACACCCCAATGGTGGTGGAGGAGGGCGAGGATTGGTCGTGCGGCCGGATCTGGCAATCCTGCAAGAAGTCAAATGAAAAGGAATTAAAAAGTCGGGGGCGAAAAGAGGAGGGGGTGGGTGGGAAGTTTTAATGGGTTCCGAAAAAAAGAAACAGCTGGAAGAAGTTTCCCCTCCCCCCGAGAAGGAGAGGGCGAAAACAAAATTTAATTAAAGCAAGCCACGGCCAGTTTTCCAGAAGGTTCAAGAGTCTACCGGCCGCCGGATATGCCGCCGCTATTAAATTCGACCCTAACCGAATCCTTTCCGCTCTCGCGAGAATAATCAACGCCCAACGACGTTCTTTCGACGCCGTATGTTCGACGCGCAGCTTTTTCGTCCACTCTCCATTTCGAAACGTCGTTTGTTTGTTTCCAAGTTGCCCGCGTTCCATGACTTTGGAAGGAGGAGGAGATCTATCTACGACGCGAGAGAGTCGGGGAAGAAAAAGTGGCGACGAGGAGTTAAAGGAGTGGAAAAGGTTGTGGGACGGGTTGTGTTGAAGTATCGAGAAGGGTGGTGGATACACGTACGTGTAGAGCACCCTAGAACAACGTCGCCCACAAAGAGGGATGAAACGACGTTGCGGGCGAAGGTGGCTCGCATCGTGTTAGATACAGGAAGAGAGGAACAAGAGAGAGAGAGAGAGAGAGAGAGTTGGGATCTCGCTGGCTATACATAAAAAAAACAAAGGGCTGATATTTTTCCTGGCGCACGCGAGGATACGTCGATACGTCGGTGTCCCGAAGCGGCTGTATTCCGTCGGCCGAAGTGCGCAAACATGTTCCATTTTGTTCGCGCTCGCATGTGTACGTGGGAAGCGTGGTATCGACGCTTTCAGGAATCCATCTGAAAATTTTCGATGGGAAATGGCGAAAAGCTGGAAAGTTTGAAGGTGACGTGTTACGAAGATTCCACCGATCTTCGAGAGTTGGAAAATCGTTACGAAAAATTATCGCAATTCTAGATATCTAGAAATAAAGATAAGTGTTTTAATCGTATTCGATATGTATATGTATATATACCTTTGATCGAACGATTGAAAAATGAATCGATTACTCGTTCAAACTTTTTAACATCGACGGGATATTATTCCTTTTTAACTCTACTTTCGACTCTCGTCGACAGAGCGTACTCGAATATCCAGACGATAATAAAAATTTAGTACCAAAAATTCGTCGTTCCCCGAATTTTTCCACTCCAAAGTTGGTCGATGATTTGCTGGATATCCGGCGCGTCGAGTCAGGTGGGATCGATCTCGGTGGCCGGCGAATCCGAGAACTGGGAAGCCGGGAGGGCGCAGGAAAGCGGGCAGCGAAAAAGTTTGGGCAAAGAGGAAACCGCATTTCCGCCTTTACGCTCTTCCACCGAACTCCCGAATATCGGTGATAATTCGCGAGTACTTGGGCCGAAAGTTGCGCGAGCCTTCTTCCTTTCCGCCCCTTTATTCGTTGGATTACTCGAGGCGGAAGGGACTTTTAAAAAAAAATTTCAAAAAGCCTTCGACGATTCCAACCCCATCCATCCCTCGCTGTCCAAACCAACCGTCGATTATATCCGACCGATAATTAAACGATCCGATGCCAGTCGAATTAGTCGATTACCGAATAATTATTCGTCCAAATAATTTCGTCGAAATAGTGGGTGGAAAATCGTAGATAGGCGGAGTCGATTTGGTCAGCGGTTTTGCGCTGGTGCCGCTCGAGCTTCGTTCGTCCGAACGTTCAATCCGGAAAAATGTAAGAGCGGCGCGTAAAAATCTTGGCGCGAGAACCTTTTCGCCCAGCCTTTTCCCAGGGAAATTCGTTGAAAGAGAATGTCGGGCGACGCATTGCCGCGCTGACTTCGCGCTAGTCATTTCCATATGTATAGCGCCGGTCTCGAGATTAACATATTCTCCCGCTCGTTACAAGTCTCTCTCTCTCTCTCTCTCTCTCTCTATCCCTCACACGTCCACCCTCCTCCATTTTTGCCAACGTTTATTTCGCTCTTCCGCTCGGATCTCTTTAATTCTCCACATGCCCGCCCGCCATATTTTGCATACTTATTTGCGCGCGTGTGCGCATATACGCGCGTGTAATTAATCCAGTATGAGAACCGTGACGAAATTTTCATCGAATTCGCGATCAAATTGCCAATAAACGCCAAGGCACGAGCGGAACTCGACGAGCGGACCCCCCCTCAACTCGTGTCGGTTATCGCGTCGAACGGGTTGATTTGTCGAGATTTATACAGTTGCGGTATCCGCTCGAATTACTCGAAACCTCTTCCTTTCGTTCGAGAGGAAGAAGATCGCGTTTCCGCGCGAGCGAGCGGCTTTGCGAAAAGATCCCTCGAGTATCCCCTCTCGAAAACGTTTCTTCGATCGTTTCACCCAGGCTGTGGCCCCCGCCTCCAGGGTGTGCGGATGGAGTCGTGGCTAAAAGCACGACTTGGCTGGAAGAGAGGGGACGCGTGTGAGGAACGGCGGCGAGGAGTGCATCGGCCGATTCCGCCCGATGCATTTTTCCGAACGATCGACGCCCGACAAAACTTTCGCGCCCCTTTCTTCTCTCTATTTTCCCTCCTCCTCCCATTCTTCGCCACCAGCGGGGGGAGGGGGGAAGCGGCGCGGCGCGCGTACGTGACGCCGCATTTACATAACGCCGCGGCAAATTGTCAATGCGGCCGCTTCGAAAATAAAATATGCGCCGCTGTTCCCCGCAGAAAAGGGGGGGCTGCACGGGGAGCGAGAGGATCGTGTGCGGGGCACGCGGTTTCCAAGGCGCCGGGGGTGCGATTTAAGGAGTTGTGCAGACGAATAAATTTCCCCGACTTTCAACCGCCGTGAAAGGGAATCTCTCGATTCTCGACGGGGAAAAATATCGCGTCTCTCTCCACACGTATTCGTTTCGCGATCCGTATGCGCTCGCACGCGTCCGCGATTAAAGGTCGAAACACGAAACGGGGGGAAAAAAATGTGCGCGTCGAAATCTTCCTCTTGCAACCGTTCCGTAATTTTTCCAAGCGCCACCAGGTTCCTCTCCACTCGTTCTTCCGCGGATGGAGAGGATGGAAACGTGGAGAAGCAGGATGGAAGCAGGGGGATTCGATTCTCCGGTTGTTTCGTTTTTTCCAACTTTTCTTTTTTTTCCCCTCCCAACTTTTTAACGACGAACGAGCGAGCCGTTGTTTATCTTCGGCCGCGCACAAAAGCTGCGCGAAACTTGCGCGTCGCACACACCTTCCGTGCTTTTTCCGACGTGATTCTGCTCTCCGTGGAAATCCGTGGATACCTAGGGAGACTTGGCTCCAAAGCGGTGAATTTCAACACTGTGGTATTACACTCTGTTTTCACGGTCGGGCCAAGGTTTACGATTCTTTTCCACGCGCAGGGTTGAATCGAGACGGACTCGAATTTTTCTCTCGACGAGAGAGGAATTCGTCGCCGGTCGAAAGAAAGAAGGATTTCGACCGGTACTTGTCTTCCCGAGGAAAGATTTACGCGCGAGTAGCTTTTCATTTTCGGTTCGTTGGGGACGGACGCACAGATGAAATTGAGCGATATCGAATTATTGGGGACTCGATCATTACTCGATCGCGTTTTCTCTTCAACTTTTTCGAGCGTTCAAAACATATATCACAAAAGGAGAGATTATATCTTGCCGAAAAAATATCTTCTTCTTTCTAACGTGAAAAATTGTCTCCAATTTCAAATGCAGCGAGAGAACCTCTCGATCTTATCGTCCCGATCTTTCGAAGACAGAAATTATCGGATCGATGAAATTTATCCGTTCGTCGACAACGAACAGCCCGTTTTACTTATCTGCCCGATGCGTCGCGCACCCTTTCAATTCTCCGCTCGAATCGTAACGTGTGTAAAATCTGGCGTGGAGCGGAGCCGAGACGCGGAGAGGCCGTGTGTTCCCACACGCGTGGTACCCGCGCGGCCATACAGAGCTGACGATGCGTTTAATTAAACCGGCTGTCGCCCGTCTCTTCGCATTGTTCCCCGCCCCTGAAAACTTCTGTCCTGGACCACCGCCCCATTGTTGGGCACAAGCTCTCGTTTGCGCGCCCGCCGCGCGCACTCCAACAATACCCTGTTATTTGTTGCTCATTTGACGGACAACAGAAACATATCAGTCAGTCGCTCTCCCGCTCGCCAGCCTTCATCGTCCTTTCGATTCCTACCTTTCCAACGAGCGATGCGAGTTACTCCACTCCCCCTCGTTCCGTCCTACGCTCCAAGGGGAGGATCTTTTATGAAGGACGTCTGGAGGATCGAGGTTTGATTCGCATGCGCGAGCATCGATCTCGAAAACCATTTTCCAATTATCCAATACGCAATAACAAGTTGTGATTTTAATTTTTCGAATATTTTTTGCAAATTTTGATCCGTTTGAATTAATAATATGTAATCGGATATAATCAGATTCCGAGTTGCGTGACGTATGAGAGAATTTACGTGTTTCGATTCGTCCATCGCTCATCGGTTCTTGTATCGTTGAAAAATTTTTAATTCGTCCCTTTCAATTATATGGCTTTGGTTCATAATTAAACGATAAAAAATATACAGAGATCCGTCAACAAACTCGCTAGAGATCTGCTCGTTTGTATTTGATAAAGAATTAATCACAGTAAAATTAACGGTGGCTGTCCGCCAATTCCCCGCCCGTCCTCCGCCTCTTCTCTTCTCTTCCTCTCAATTTTCTTGCGCGCTGCTTCACCTCCTCGTAAACCTCGCTTCAACTCGCTCGGCGAGAAGTCGCTATCCCTTCTCGAAAGTCTTTCCAACTTTGATACCTTGATCCTTGCGCGTGATACGCGTGTGCACACGTCTTCCTCGCCTCCTAGAAAGGGAGAAAGGACAGTTACAACTTTTCCCGTGTTAGATGGGAACACGACCATGTTTTTAAAACACAACGGCTCGAGACGAGAGAAGAGCAAGACGCGTGTTTGTTTTTTTTTTTTTTTTATTATTATTAAAACAAACTCGTCTCTAGTCTGGAATTTTTATTATTTGGAGGGGAGGGGGGGGGAGGATTGTTTCGTTAACGAGCGGGCACGGAGAGAAAGAGAGAGAGGGGGGTGGAGGGGAAATTCTTGGAGTAATTCGGAGGACGATGACCGACGGCACTCGATATATCGAGAGAAATAAACGAAACGAGGCGAGCCCGAGGAAACGAATGAAAATGTGGAAAAATATATTTGAAGACTTTGCAACCGCTTTGCCTGGAAATCACTCTAAAATCGCTTAGCAGAAAATTAAACGAATTAAACGAACCGAAAATTGTAGCGATGGGATCGAGCGTGTCGCGAGCACGATTTGAACATCGGCCTAAAAAAAAAAAAAAAGAAAAATGGCCTCCAGAAGTCCTCTTCTCCAGAAGTCTCGTTGAAAATAATAATTGTAGAAATAAAATTATAGAAACTTTTCAACTTTTCCATAGATTTTCAAGCATCGAAATAAATCATTAGCAATCAATCGATTCTCTACGAATCTTTCGCAATCCGATTCGTAAATTAATATCATTACAAGAGCCCGATTAATTCGATCGTCGAACCCAATCCCCTTCTCTCCTCCGTCCTTCCTTGCAAGAGATTAATGCACGAATTAATGCGTTTACCGTTTTACGCGCACCGCCGTTATTTTCGGCCGTTGGTCGATAACAGGGCCGAATTTACCCAGCCAATCTTCGATTTCTGCCCGCGAAATATTCCCCATCGCGATATCGCGATATTTCGAACGCAAACAATTCGTCCGCATTGACTCTAATGCGATAGAATAATTTCCATTCGCCGCGAAATAACTTTTCGCCGCTTCGTAACCAATTTCTCGGCTTAATACGTATTGCTTTTTTTTTTTTTTTTTTTTTTTCCCTCCTCCCCCCCCCCTCCTCCTCCCCCTCTTTTTTTTCTTTTTTATCATTTCCCCCCCTCGGCTCGCCCATCCCTCTCCCTGTCCCTCCCCCCTCGCCAGCCGGTTCGTCCACCGAGTTCGTTACGCGGCATTCAATCGCGAATCCAGGTCACCGTCGAATCCCAGAGAATTGATAGTTAATTGAGAACGTTTGCTCGAGGGGAAAACTCGAGAGCGTTGCGTGGGCGAGGCGGGCCGTCCGTTTACGATCCCCTTGATTTATTTATTTTTATAATTAATCGTCAGTTATAAACCTTCGAATGATAATTCACTTCGTTCTTCTCCTTCCGTCCTCCCCAACTAATCCTGTTGTCGATCAATCCGCAATCGGCAAAATCGGTCAGCAAACGGGAGTGAAGGAACAATTTCTTCTTACGAATTTTTAATCCGTTTTAATCTCTGCAATTTAACCATTTTTATATCTTCTCTCTCGAAATCTCTTTATCATACGCGTCACGCGATCATTGTTAATTAATATCAGTATCGATCTTCGTATTATCGATCGCGTATTTTATGCATCATCGTCGTCATATTATTATCCTCCTAATTAATAATTCAATCCTCTCTCTCTCTCTCTCTCTCTCTCTCTTGGCAAATCAAATCTCGCTCGCAAATTAGCTCGTGTTAAGCAAACGAGAAAAGAGAACGAATCGCGTTACGATTGGGGAGACCATGTTAATTTCGCGACTTCCTCTCGAGATCTTCGATACACGGAAGGCTATGCATATACCCCCCCCCCCCTCTCTCGATGCGAATGAATCGCGCGGTTGGAAAAGGACAGAGATCCGGATGTCTGTCTGTCGGGCAAAGCCGGGTATTGTGGTTTTAATAAACCAGCGAGAGAGTGGTGCCGCTTTCGGTGCTGTTTCAATACACGCCGGTGGGGATAAATGCGACGCATCGAGTTAACGTCCGCCGAGTTAACGGAGCTTCTGTTTTCCTTTGCCCGGTTGCATCGGTGCAACGTCCTCGAGAAGCTGGGGAGAAAAGAGTCGAAGCAAGAGGCGGAGGGGGAGGACGACTCGTAATTGAAAAGAGTGCCCGATTAAGGTGCCCGCCTCTTTTTCCAAGTGGCTCGAGTGTTTCGTTCGCTTCGTACGAAACGTGTCGACCGTGTCGATTCGTCGTTTCCACCGCGTGTATTTCAAACAATTCCGCCCATGATTCGCATCTTTCCTCGATCGGGCAAACGATTGAAATTGAAAAGAGCGGCGCCTCCTCTCCGCTTTTTTCCACTCGACTCGAATCGTCGTTCGATACGTATTTCGAAACGTACATTCGCACGACTTGCGACCCATCTCGGCAAAAGAGGTGGCGAAATTTTAACGATTCGAAAGGATTAATATTACTTCGAGGCAACTAATAACGTCAACGAGTAAATGTTATTTCGCGGCATTTTAAACTGAGTTTTTTTTTTCTTTTTTTTTTTATTACTCGACTTTTAAGCAACTTTTTTTATTCGAGATATTAAAGTTAGCCCGAGTGTTCACGATTTCGATCCCGTGATTACACGCTTTGTTAATCAATTGTCAACCTCGCAAAAATAACCGTTTGAGAGAGTTCCGATTTGTTCGAGTCTCGTAGAAAAAGTTTAAAAAAAAAAAAAAATCAGATCAGGGGCAAAACGCCAAACTTCTTTCCTCCTCCTCCTTCTCGTCGAGTTTCTCCTTCCACGCATTTCTATCGGGGCGCACGATGAAGTAAACGTAATAATTACGCACGGAACGAGACTGGTGATGGAAGTATGCATATACGCTTATTGGACGAGGGAAAAGTTGCGATTCGTCGAGTTTTCGTGGCCGGAACTCGATAAAAAGTGGGTGTATGCGATGCGCGCTCGGCGGCGACGTAGGTGCAGAGACTTCGGTGGGATGGTTGACGAGCAGATACGATAGATGCTTTAACTTGGCGCGTTTTTAACTTCTCGAGAGCGCTTCGCGGTTCGACGTTCCATGGAAAAGGACGCCGCGCGACTGGGGACGACGCCGAATACGAGGATTCTCGCGTGGCAACCGCGACCGACGTTTGTTTACCCGACCGACTTACCTTACCCTCGTCCTTTCTCGCTCGCGATCGATTTCGTTGATCGTTGGAAAGGAGATTGGAGAAGGGGAATGGAACGGGTTTCTTCCTTTTTTCCCCCTCTCTTTCTTTTTTTTTTTTTTTTTTTTTCTACGAAGAATTTAATTATCGCACGGGTGAATAATATTTTCATCCGGTACGCAAAATATTTTCGATTTTCGAGCGAATCTCTGCCGCGCGGGATCCCGCGATGCGACAGTTCGGTTTCACGCTCGAGTTACGCGGCGGCGGAAAATATAAGAGAGGGAAAATTTGCGAAAATTTCGTGGCCCCTCGACCGTCCCCCGACATTGAAATTTTGCCAGACACGTCAGCCTCGTTTGTTTGTTCGAACGGTTACCGCGTAAGTGTGCAAAAGTAAATAAAAAACGAATATCCTCGCGAGCTCGTCACGCATTTAAAAACTTTACGATATTCTTTCTAGTTATTTTTTAGTTTGAGATATCATGGCGACGCGATAAACGAGTAATCTAGGCACGTTATGGTCGGATAAAAAAGAAAAGAAATAGTGGGGGAAAAATAATATAATACAAGTAGTGACGACGAGAGGGAGGGAGGGAGGGAGAAGCCAATTACGGTCAGAATAAGACAGCAAGCAGTTACAATAATAAGATAAAATAATAATAGTGAGAGACTACCGAACGTGAACAGACGAGTGGAACGAAATTGGAATAATTGAATAGAAAAAGATAGTCACGATCGAGCAAAGAGAACATCGAACCGCTATTACAAGTGGTATAGTTCGATTATAGTTAGACGAGTAACTTGTACTACCTTCCTCGCTAATACCGCTAATTGCGTATTATTTGAATTTCAAAAATCAACGGATAATCGAGATCAAGCAGAGTAGAACAAATAAGCGGGAATAACAACCGATATAAAAAAGAAACACATTTTATACGCACATTTGTTTTGTTGCGCGTAAAGGAATTTCGTACGAAAGAAAACGGACGATTTTTAGAGCACAGCACGGTTTCGATCCGTTTCGAAAATTAAAAAATTCCCCCCGCGACAGATTGGCCCACCAATTACGGCGGATATACGTATATTCCATCCTCTTCGATTCGATGACGCGTGTTAACGAGGCATCGCGAGACACCGCGTAGAATCGAGACTCGTCTCTTATTCCACGGCCGCGTTTTTTGCACGGTAGAGACGGCAGTCCATCTCTCTCCACTTTTAATTGGTGAACGCCACCACCACCATTCCTCCTCCCCCCGATTCTCCGATTTTTAGCCGTCGCCCGGCCAGGATCCCTGAATTTGACAGGGCAGTGTGTCATCGGCCGACAGTTTACACGGCACCGCAGAATGGACGGTCGTGTACGTGCACGCGCCCTCTAATATAACGGATTACGATGCTCTGCCTGTCGTTGCTCGCCGCTTTCGATGCTCGCGCGCACTACGGAGGCCAACCACTACGGTTCACGCGTCGCCGACTCGGCCGTGTTGCTAACGAGCCACGGAAACAGCCGTAATCCCCGCGCAACGTTTATTATGCCGTGTTGAATGGCCCGTGAAGAAACCGCCATTGAAATTAAATCGACGGCAAAAATATATATCCGCTCGGGATATTTCAATTAAAAAAAACCGGTAAGAAATCGGTAAGAATCTCTCTTCGACAGTTGCACATCCGTTATTATTGCCGAGGAGCGGAGTGCTGCTACCACTATTTTTCCACGATATCGAATTTTCGTTCGAATCATCGATCGTTCCGTCTCGAGTTTCGCGATTAAACGCGAAAATACGATAGTTGTTGGAGGAGAAGAACAGACTGTTTCACAGAGCAACGAGAGACGAGATCGGGTAGCGCGTGGAGCGTTTAAATCACCGAGCTCCTTTAGGCTATGCTACGTGTATATATATATATACAGTTACGTACGTGTAACTCTCGATACGTGTGGACGTAAACGAGGATGAAGGCAATTGCGAAGTCTGGAAACTGGAGGGAATTGCGACGCGTCGCGGAAACTATCCGAGATAGCGGTCGGTCAGGGCAGGGGTGCGCAAGGTGGTCGGTGTTTGCCAGCAGTTTTGGGAATCTTCGTTCACGGATCGCGGCCTCTCGAGAGTCGAGAGAGAGAGAGAGAGAGAGAGGGAAAAGGGAGAGGGAGATGGGTTGGCAGAGGAGGTGTCGGTGGGGAGTGGAAATCGCGCGGCGAGAAGCTACAGACGTCAGAGTAAATGCAATTACCCCTCCACCTATGTAGCAAACTAAGTTAAACTTGTGACCGAGGCTTGGCCCCCAAACTGTTTGCATTATGTATCCGTGGTCCTCCTCTTATATGCCACATGGCGCACGCTCGTTACACGCGCGACTCCCCCCTCCTCGAAGATAGAGACGAGCCGACTCGACTCGACTCGACTCGACTCCGAGACGACTCGATTCGACTCACGGTCAACTTGTCGCGCTCCCGCTACTGTTCTCTCTCCATCGAACAGAGGAGGAGGAGGAGGAGGAGGAGGAGACGCAAGTGCAAGACACAGAGAGGGACGAACGAGAGAAGAAGGGTGGAAACGGAGCGTGGAATTCGATCGGGATGTAGCACAAACTTTGCAAAACTTCGCGACCATCCTCAACTTTTGCCCGTTTCTCCCATCGCCGCAGTCGCCCCTCGACAAGATTTACCACTTAACCAAACCCATCCTTCCCATCCTCCACAGGGACGAAACAAAGAATTGTCCATCGCGCGTATCACCATCGATCCCGCGCTATCGTCGTCCGCACGCGATCCAACCTTTTTCTCTTTTCGTCGCTTTTCCCTTTCTTCCAGATTCGGGTTTCTCCCGAAAATTGATTAAAATCAAAGAGGAGGAGGATGAAACGAGACGGGACGGGAAGGTTGAAATATCGGAATCTTGGAATTCCTTCTTTCGTCGAACGAATCCACGGAATCCACGTACATACGTAGTACGTTTCATCTTTCCGACAAATATCATCCGATCATTGGATAGGAATATCGGAATACATTCCACGTGTGTACAACCGTAGGTATCGTGGTGGATACGCGCCACTCGATATCGGGTCAAAAATGTCGTTTCGTCGGTATATAATGTACGATAGTACATTTATAAGTCACACGATCGTAGTATCGTGTAAAAATAGCTTCTTCTCTTCTCTTTATTACATCCTTCTTTTTTTTTTTTTTTTTCCCACCCACGCGTACATTTCAACGATTATCCGCGTGATAAACGCGCGTTTTCTAATCGGCATCGGATTTCGTTGTCCGCTTTATTAACTGATATCGCACCCGTCGCGATATCCCGCGATTAATTTATCCGTGAGATTAATATCAATATTTGTACGACTGGAAAATATTCGCGCGAATATTTCAATCCTCGCGCAAAACATCGGGAATCTCTCGCTTCCCCGGAGAAGAATCTCGTCGACGCGGTTCTTTTCTTCGACTACGTTCAAGACCACGACTGTCTCTCTTCGAAGAGAGTGGAGCAGAAAAAAAAATCGGAAGAAAAATCTCTTGTATTAAAGTAGGGGGATACGAAAAAAGCCTCGCTCCATCCATCAAGATTATTCCGCCGTTTTCGCCTCCTTCTCCGTTTAATTCGAATTGAATTAAAAATGAAAAAAAAAAAAAAAAAAAAAAAGGAATCGTTTCGATGGCCTACGCAACTCGGTAGTCTCGAACTCGCGGGAGAGGGACTCGTCGATTTCCGGTTGCCCCACGGCAATATACGAGGAGATCCTTTGTCCCCGACGATTAAGCGGTCCGTGAACCGTCTCGCCGTGAACGTTCGAATTAAAAAGCTGTAATCGAACGAGGAGGAAACTGCTGCTGCTACAACCACCCTCTGAATTCAGTTTCAACTTTCTCTCGCGAAACGTCTCTCCTCTCCACAGAGATCGCGTTCCGATCGAGAAAAGGGAAACGGGAAGAGAGAGTTCTCGTGCTACTTTTAATGGGTATGGGGAGGGGAACACACCGGGGGGAGGGAGGAGGAGATGGGGGGTTTATTCGCGCTTAACGATTCGAGCGTAGCGTGGGGAAATTCGCGGATCTGCGTCTATATTTCGCGAGATTAAGCCGAGGCAAAAGTGTGCTGCTGTGTGTTGGCGGTCCACCGTCCTCAGCCCCGGATATTCCCGTGATTTTTCTTCTTTTCCTTCTTTTTTCCACTCCCTCTCTCCCTCTTTCTACTTCTTTTTTCCGAATTCACTCGTGGCCCCGGTCTACGTGGCGGCGTAGATTCGACTCGGTTTGCCGAGGTTAGTCGATAAATCAGTCGACGGCTGCGGCACGTCGGCTGCGCGCCGCTTCCGTGCCACGTTTTTGTCGCTCCACCTCCGCCTCCTCCTCCTCCTCCTCCGCCGACCTTTCTCCCCGTATTTCTCCCTGTAAGCTGCTAAAATTTGTCGCTACGCGCCGTGAAATCCGCACACGTGCCTGGCGGGGGAAATCGGCCGTGTCTCGAAACTCTGTGCAGATCTTCTATCCCGAAACGGATCTCTGTGGTTCTCTCACAGATTGGACTGGGTGTAGGTAGAGTTAAGGGTTGAAGGTTAGAGAAAGAACGATTGTTCAAAGCGCGAGAAGATACGCGCGTTTTTTCGTTGCTCTTGATTAATTTCGATCTTGATTATGTTCGAGTTTAATTTTATACGAAGAAGGGGAAAGTTAGCGGGTCGAGTGTTGAACGGGTTCGTGAAACGGTTTCTTTTATCTCGGTTTTATCTCGTTTCATGAACTTTTTTCGTTTCGCGAAAATTAAAATTTGAAACGGAGTGGAGGATAATAATTTCCACGAGCAAATATTATTCGTTTAATTCGCGATAATAAATTTATTTGTTATTTATACACTCGCGTTCAACGTAAATAAAATATTTATTTTTCTTCCTCGAGTGGAACAGTTATAACGATATCGAAGATGATTACGTTCTTTATATTTTTAATTTGGTATTATCCTCCTCCTGATATTATGATAATAGATCGAACTGTTTTGAATTGTTTATCGAGTACGAATCGAGTAATTTATTTTTTTTTTTTTTATAATTTTACTATCGAAAATCTCCAATTATGGTAACCGAGCATTTACAAGTATTATCGTTTAAGTGTATAAAATCGTGCATCGAAAAAAATCCTTTTTCTTGGATATAATTTCCTCTCAAATCATCGATCCGTCTCCGTTCTATTCGAACAACTTGTTCCTCGATTAAATCGTTTAATCCTGCTGTAATATCGCACTAACGCACAACTTCGTCCCAAGATATGTCTCTTTGAAGACGAGAGAGGAGGGTGTAACCATCCCCACCATTCCAAGTAAAAGACTCATACCACCTCATACCGTACTCTTTTATGCTTAAACTCGTGGAATAAATTCGGTCTCACTCGATTACCGTGTTTCACGAGTCCGACGTTTGTTATCGAGCAAAGTTAATTCGATTCGTTCTTCGCGATTCGAAGCCAAAAAACGGATACGTCGTTCCCGCATCGTTTTCCCAGAGAGAAAATTCGTACACACCGGATGTGTATTCGGTTCGACGAATAATTTTTTCCTTTTCCTTTTCTTCTCTCTCTCTCTCTCTCCCTCCCTCCCTCCCTCCCTCCTCCCTTCGACCGAGGCGAACACCGAGGCGAATTTCGACGAATTGTAAATCGTGCGCCTCGAAACGGACTAAAAGACACGAAGAAAGCAGACAGCGTACGTATTTTACGTTTATTCGATCGCTCGCTCGTTTGAATCATTCATGACCCCGCGTCGAACTTTCCATCCCGTGGCCGCTCCACGGCTAAGGAACCTCCCCCTCTCCTCGACTCTCTGCCCTCTGCTCGTTTTTCTTCCAATTTTCCCTTCGAAACTTGGTCGCGCTCCTCGCTCTCGTCCTTCCTCTCGTTCGCCGGCAGATGAATATTGATAATCGTTCGCCCAATCCCCCTCCTCCCTCCTCCCCATTATCTGGATTCCACGAATGTTGTTCGAACCGCGAATACCGGGGGATGCAAACGGATACTTTTCGCGTAATGCAAGACTCGATCGATGAGAATCTTCTTCTTCTTCTTTCTTTCTTTCCACGATAATCCGCGATATTTTAATTCCTCCCCTGTTTCTTGCCACGGGAGATTGAAATTCCACGGGACGAAAAAGTCTCATCTACATTCCTCGCGAGACGTCCATTGTATTTTCCGCAAGAAATATCCCCCTCCCCGCTCCAATCCTTCTTGCTCCTCGGCTTGCTGCTCGCAACGCAAGTAGTGTAAATTCAATAAGAGCGCAAACTTCTTCCACCGAGGAGAAGAAGAAGGAGGAGGAGGAGGAGAAGGAGGAGGAACAACGAAACGTCGCGTTTTTCCGGTATCGCCTCCTGATTCCGGAAGGAGCAAACTTTCTCCCCTTCGCTTGCTTGTCCGTCGAATTCCTCGCTCGTCGACCCAGACTGGCCCCCTCCCCTCACGCTAACATTTTTTCCCTGAATCAGAGACGAAGAGAAGGAAGGATGGGCGAAAGATTCGATTGGCTTTTCACGGGCGATGGAATTCGACCGAGTTTCGAGAGATTCGATGTACGAAAAAGGGGCACACCATATCCGGTGGCTTATTGTCCGCGTCCGATTATTATTATTCAGCTAATCCAGATCGATGATTGTCGACGTTTGTTTGCTCGCAGCGTTCGCTGGATGGAGGCGGATCATTAGGGCGGAGAAGCGCGGCTCTCCAAGCGCCGGATTAATATTTAATAGACATTACGTAGAAAATGCAGGGCAGGCGGGGCGGTGCCAAACCACCGCTGTGCCGACAATAATCACCGCGTTACGCCAATACTCTCTCCCTGGCTGGCTGGCTGGCTGGCTGGCTCAATATTGACCCGTATTTAAAAGCATTATCCAACGGAAATTATCGCAATGCGACGACGACGCTTCGAGAGGCGTTCGTCGACAACTCCTCTTCCCGAATTAATACGATTATTTGGATAATTTAATTCGATTTGAAAGCTTTTCGAGGATGGATAGAATCGATTTCAGAAGAATAGTGAAATCGCGCGAATCTATATTTAAACCGCCCTTTTCTCATCCCTCGATAATCGATGAAATCCGATCGAAATTCTTATATTCGAATTATACGATTATTTGATTCGTGTCGTGATCCACGAATGCTACTCGTCCATCGTCCAGTGAAATAATTTCGAAATAATTATCCCCGACCTTTACCCGAATTCCATTTATCCGAAACAATCGATAAGACGGGCGATATGCGCGAGGAGATTACCGTTTCATTCATCACTCTCGAATTCGCGCGTATGTATAGAAGATAGAGTTGGCGGAGTATCAATCCGCGCGATCGAAGCGCGGGAAAACAGGCGCGGGAATCAAATTATCCGTGCCATTATTACGAATCGGGGCACGGTACACAGTCGCCTCGGAGCTGCCCTCCGAGGTGACGAACGTATTCACCTCGAGGGGGTGGGTCGAAATTGATTTAGCCCGGTTTGAACTTGGAGGCTCGTAACGCGCGCAAACTAATCGTAAGATAATCCGACAGCCGGTTGAGCGAGCGAGCACCATGATAAACATCGCTCGCGGATCGAGTTGCTTCTCTCCTCCTCCTCCCCTTCCCCCTCCCCCCGCCCTCTCTTGTGTACACGTACGAGATATCGGTGGTTAAAGGTGTAACTTGCGAACGAGCGAGAGATCGTCTTGGATACATCCTGGATTCTCCTCATCATCTTGATTTCGAATCGCGTTCATATTCGCATATAAATTTCCACGCAATTATCGGCCACCCTTGTCCGCAGACTCAGAAACACTCGACATTTTACAACCGATTTCGCCCCCGGTCGCGCCGTTGTTCCCATTATCGTCCTGATTGATCGCGCCATCGCGTGTCGCTCGAATTACTCTCTGCTCTACCACCTCCTCTCTACTACCCTCCGATCCCACTATTCCCGCTATCATCGTACCAATTACCCTTTTTTCCACTTTTTCCTCCTCGATTCCTCCTGCCTCTTCGAGTGACTTTTTCGAGTTCACCCTCGTTTTTACTCTTGATTCCGCTCTTGTCGGATTATCGATCTGTGCGTGAGGGGGAAAATAATTTCTCTCGATCATCACGAAAACGAAAACGATAAACGATTTCTGGCTGGATTTCGTCGGTGGAATAATAATAATAATGGGTGGAGATCGAGATCGGATCGAGGTGTTGGATTTCCTTTATCGGTCGATTGAGATTTCGTTGGTGGAAGAACGTCACGAAGAGACATGGACGAAGAGGAAGAATTTTAGCGTTTCGAAGTCAAAACGAATTTGGGGAGTCGATTATAGGAGAAAAGAATATTATATCGTAATTATACTCGTGTCCAAATGTATTTGCATGGATTTTGCATCGACAACTCATCGTCCAGAGAGACGAAAACAACGAAATACATACCCGCGTGAGAGATTTTTACACGAACGTCGACGAAAACTTGTAAAAACTTTCTACCGATTTCAGAAGCTCGATCTCGATTCGCTATTTCACTCCCCAATCTCGTGAATTAAAAGTAGAAACGGCAGTTTCGATCGGCAAAGGGACGATAAAGCGGCGATATATCATGCAAGATAGGTACGAACGACGAATAGGGAGGATACGACGGGGGAGGATCCGGAGAGCGATCAGAGACCGATTAACCGATATCGTTGCTACGAATCGACGCGGCCCGGGCTAATTACGGATAAATATCGCGCGTCCTGGCCGGAATAATAAGCCGTGAAATCTAGCGGACGGTTTTGCCAAGGGACCCGACCGCGTTCCACCTCCCCTCCCCGCTTTAATAACTGTAAATTTGCGATTCAATATCCGGTGCACACGGTCCGTTTCACCGGCGTGCTCGCACAAAGAGCTCGCTAATTATGCTAATTAACTTTTATCCCCCTTCCCCCGCGAAAGGAGCAGCGAAAGGAGGGGCGAATTCGTAAGAATTGGAAACGCGTATCGTTTCGATTTAAGAAACGATGGAAAAGGGGGGGGGCAGGGAGAGAGAGAGAGAGAGAGAGAGAGAGAGAGAGAGAGAGAGAGAGAGAGAGAGAGAGAAATGGAAAATAATACCGCAAAGGGAAAAAATATATGTATATATATATATATACGCGCGTATAACGTAATCGTTTGTCGCGGCAACATTCGTTTTTGGACGGGATTACGCGATTTCGGGAACGGTTCGGGGATTGAGAGGGAAACGCAGTTAATAGTCATCAACGCGGCAGAACAAATGCGGGGAACGGTGACTATCGATCAGGTGGGGCCGCGTTCGTTAATTGCACGCGAATGCAGCCCATAATCCCGGGAAACATAATAGGTAATTCTATTCCTCTCTCTGGAAGGATCCAGGAATAAATATATTACGCAGCGGCCCGCTGCAAACTCTCGATTCGAAAACGCTCGAGAGAAAACACGGCTGGATCGTCCCCGATGTGCTCTGCCCGAAAAAAGGGAAAAAGGAAAAAAAAAAAAGTACGACGATTTTTCGAGGATCGTTTGTCGAGAGTCGACAAATATCACGCGTAATGCATGCGTAACTACGATTAACCGAGGATCCATACGGGCCGATTCGCCGTTAATTACCAATAAATATTTAACGTCTAGCCTCCCCACTCGCCTCCCCAGACTTTGCTTTCAACGTTTCCCACGTTTTCGTTTCATTCGATGCGTACGTTTCAAACGTAGCAGCGGAGAGAGAGAGAGAGAGAGAGAGAGAGAGAGAGAGAGAAGGTTTTATCTTTATTCCTTCGAATTCGCTCGTCGACGGGGTTGAACGTAGTTTGGCACAGGCGCCTTTTCCTGCCGGTAAGGATTCCTGCAGCTGCACAGAATGGTCGAATTTCTTCTTCTGGACCACGATTGCGCGAGCACAAGAGGCGAGGGGAAGTTTTCGACTTCTTGCCAGCTGCCGAAAATCTGGGCAAATAGTAATTGCCGCGGTTTTCCAACGGGCTCGTGGCAATACCGAGAATACCGTGTCTCTTAAACGTGGATGGAGTTTTTTAACTCCACGGTTGGAAAGACGCTTGCCTCCCGATTGAGAGACAAAGAGGGGATAAAGAGAGTGGAAGAGATACGAGAACTACGTAAGATCGTTACGTGTACTTGCCGTTTCCAACGTTATTATTAATACTGTTCTCGATACGAGATATAGTTTAATTCATATTCTTTCTAAGTAAGATTCTAAAGCAGATTTATTATTCTCTCTTTGAATGATATACTTTGGACGATCGTTTCTCCTTTTTTTTTTTATTCTTGATTTCAAATTACACGATGAAACGATATATTTTTTCAGCGAGATTAAACTTCGAAAGGAATAATATTTCAAGAATATACGATTTCGATAATTATCTTCTTGATATTTTACGTTTAAAGTATAAACTTCCATAAGTTATCGAATTGCTCATTCATGCCTCGAGCACGAAACGAACGAACGAACGAACGAACGAACGAACGATGGTTGCAATTATCCTCCATCCTGAAACGTAATTTACCGTAACAATAACACGACTCAAAAATTACCATTTTTTATTCATCGAAAAAGGAAAAAAAATTTAAAATAATTGTTTAAAAAATATCACCCATGAAAAGACAAGTAAAGTAACGAGTCAAAAAAGCCAATTCTAAATATCCAACGACTCGTGGATAACTCGGAATGCAGCTCACGTAATCCTCCATCCTTTCTTTCTCGATCGGTCAAAATATTCGAAATTAAGACGTAGTGGCTCGTAAAAATAATTCAGAAATCGCGTAACCCAGGCGGGAAGATATTTCGCAGGGGCCGGCCTTCTCCCCCTCCATGCGGAATATATGCATGAGGGCTCAGGTGGGCCGCAAGACGTTCCATTCCTCGGCTCGTGTATCGTAAATTTATAATCCAATTCCTTCTTCCCTCCCCTCGTCCGGATTTAGATGGTCGCCGGTTAAATCGAGTTAATTGCATCATCGACGAATCACCGTGACACCGGAAACCTTGTTTCGCGGCCTGATTGTCCACTCGCGCGCGTACCGATCGGCGAAATTATATTCGAGCCGAGCCAATAATCACCGCTGTTGTTCCCTCGTTCCCTCGTGAAACACCGGAGGCGGTGCGTTTTCGGCCTACGCCTGTACACCGCAACCAGTCGAATCCAGCCCCGTGCTATAATGTGCGGTCGCTCTATTGACGGAGACATTTCGATTATTAGTCGGTCGTTGTCGTTCGTATCCTTGTCAAACCGGATTATAAAATTCGATTTTTGCTTTTGGGGAATCGTGGCTGTGTCGTCGATTCTAATCGTCGTTCGATTCTAATCTTCTTCGATGGTATTCGAGACAAAATAAAAGTTGTATTGTTATTCATATGTTTGGTCTATAATAAATTGAAGAAATAAGTTTCAAAATAAGTTTTCGCGAGATTATTTCTTACTTACACTCTCTCGAGTATTTCTCTTTTGGATTATATTATTACGCGTAACTTTTGTCGAAGTTGGATCCAATCCAGAGCTAAAAAATAAAGATCGTTAACGAAGAATTTTTCACTTCCTCGCACTTTCTTCAATCTTTTCTACAATAGGTATTTAAAATATTTTCCATTCATTAACAATCCAGAGTTAACAATAGTTACTTTAACGAATAAAAATTTGTTTTCTTCATTTTTTCTTCTTCCCTCCCCCTCGACAAACGAACCAACAAAATTCTCACCTATATCTTTCGTTTACACGGCTGTTCACCGCCTTTCACCCAAGAGCAATCCTCCGCGTTATATCGGGTCTCTCGTTCGACTGGTTATCCATTCAATCGCATCCGCATTGAGATCACCTCGACTCGTAACTTGGTAAATTTCTCACAAATTAATAGGCCCCTTACTCTCATATATCAAATATACGTAGATTCACACGTACTCCCGTACTCGTTTGGAATGCAGAAGGAACCAGTTCGCGGAGATGGAATATTTAGCGAGGCGGCGTACGTGCCACACTTTCGTATGAATCGAATACCTAAATAGTTATGGCGCGACCCGGTTAATCTCGTTAAACGTATCGACCTGTATCGCGGCAAAACGTGTGTCACAACCTTCGAATTTGTATTCCAATTCCTCGTCCAATCGCCTTCGATTCGTATTTTCGATTCGTTTTTCTCCCTCGAACAATATATCCCCCACGTCCCAAAAATCCGTGGAAATCCGTGGAAATTGAGATCACGGGTGTGTCCAAGCCCCGCAAATACCGGAGAGGAAGCGGAAACTCGCGAATCTTCCGACCACCGTTACGTTCGTTTCGAAAAAGTTTATCGCCAGCACCGTGCATCATTGGCCTCCAATCCTCGAAACGTGACCCGGCTCTCAATTGATTACACTATCGCAAGATTACGAACGGACACTCGGGGCGAATCCGCGCCATTTTCTCCACGTCCGCGTATCCCCCGAGGGATCGTGCGTTCCAATCGTCTCGATAGTTTATCTACGAGAGATATTCTTTCTCGTTCCTGCGCCTAGAATCACCCTATTGAAACGCCCCAATTTCTCTTCGACGAAACGTTACGACGACCTTTTTCTTTCTTTATCGTCAACGAAATTGAGATCGATGCCCCCTAAAATTCAACGACGCGATGTATCTCGATTCGAGAAATACCTTCGAGAGCTGTGTGTCCTGATAACGTAACTAAAAAATTGGCCAACCGGACAAGTTTCAAAGCGTGCGTTTACCTGGGATTCGAGAAAGAATTCGAAAAGGAATGGCGGAAAATCGGGTGAAGAAGGAAGAAACGAGAACGAAAACGAAAGGGAGAGAGAGAGAGAGAGAGAGAGAGAGAGAGAGAGAGAGAGAGAGAAGGAAGAGGAAAAGATGGATTCGAAAAGTTTGCCCGTGGAAACTTCATCTCTTCGCGAATAGATGTGCCGGTTGTTTGGCCCGCGAGAACTGGTCGAGTGGTCGCGGTGTTCCCCATTAAAATTCAAGGAAAACCCTTTTCGCACGGTTGCGCGTTTCTAATTCATAGGGATGGAGGGATCTGTGGGAACGTGGAGGCAGGAACCTAGAAGCTCGTTGCTGGCTGCCTTTGACCGTGTCAGGATCGCGTCACCCCGGGCGATTCCAGCCAACTCCAATTATATTTTATATATGTGTGTGTGTGTGTCTTGTCGAGTCTCGCAATCTCGACCGACCCTTCTTTCGATTGTTAATTTTATTGCTCCAACTTGTTATTCCAAGCCTCGCTTTTCGCATCGTAGCAACACTATTGCTCGTAGCGAGGAGATTTTGTTCCGTTGAGACAAGGAAGTTAGCACATTTTTCTCCATCGTGGAGAAGCGAGTTAAGTGAAACTTAGATTAAGAATTAATCGACGAGACTAATAAATTCTGATTGAAACGAATAAGTATACTACGAAACTACTTTTCGTCGGATCGAATCCTAAGTAACGACGCCGTTTAACGTTTACTATTCTTATCCTTATCGAATTACGTAAATCTAACAAACACCGACGATTGTTTAAATAAACAGCACGTTCGACGTTAACGCGACGATTTATTGATCAACCGCGCGAGATCAACAACAAGAGTTTATTCCGTCGCTTTAAAAAAGTAAAAAAGTAATCTAATCCTATACTTCGTATAGGAGAATCTCTCTTTTTGCCAGCGAGCTCAAAACGAGCGCGTATTTTCCTTTGAAAAGTTAACAAGGAAATTTCGGTATTCGTTTCGTCTCTCTGCAACGGGAGATTCTACGTGCGCTAATTCTAAATTTTAATTCAAAACGTGGAAATTTATGCGGCCACGCGACTCGGTGTCCCTGCGAGGATCGTTCGATCGGCGCCTTCGTCGTGGCGGAAATTGGTTAAATTCGCACCACTTTGCCCCGGCAAATTAAATGAACCGGATTCGAGCGTGGCTGCCATTGTTATTCAGCGCGAGGATTCTCTTCGAACCAACGATGATCGAGATCCTTCGATTGTATCACCGCCCTTTTTGCTTCTTTTTTCCCTTCTCTGTTATTTTCTTTCTTTCCTTCTTTCTTTCCTTCTTTCTTTCTTTTATCCGTTCATGTGCGTTCGTTACAGCGGAACAGCGCTTATTAAAGGGGGACAGCGAGGGGGAAAAAATCCAATTTACCTTCCGTAGTAGTTGAACGTCGGGCCGCGGAATTAAACTTACGTCGCGGTCCGTTCTTTTCGCGTGCTGCCGGAATAATTATGCTTCGAATAATTGAAGAATTCTTGAAAGGGGAGAGGAGGGGGAGGCACTGTTGTACGTATGTCTCGGATGAAGTGGAGTCTGGCCAAGACGATTGTTATTTCCTTATTTTTAACGTTCACGAGTTAGAGAGAATTATTCAACTATTATATACGATTGTATACGAAGGAACGAACGAACGAAGCGACGTTCGGAATCGTAATAAATCTATTTTAATTCGATAAGCATCGAGCGACGTGTTACGCGTGACGCGTAACGTGTTATTGGAAAATATTTTCTTCTCCTCGACCTATGAATCGATATTATTCCTAACTACTACTACTACTACTACTACTACTATTATTAATTACACGAATTTATTATAAAAATATCCGATATGCTTCTTCTTCTTCTTCTTCTTCGTCTTCGACGTAAATTTAAAATTAAACGAAGCGAAGCCTCGAACTTAAAAAAAGACTCTCTCGTTTCTCGAGACATCATCGTCGTTGCTACGATTTAAACCGATACACACCTTGTTCGATGATCAAGTTGAACGGCAAGATTGTACCCGATAGCCGGCATACCGCTCCAGGCAAATCCGTTAAATGTTTCTCCGGATCTCTGTAATAGCTCCTTGTCCTCTGTGTGTGTGCGTGCGCGTGTGTGTGTATATACTTGGATTGGCTCATTGTCCCGGTAAGAATGGCGGAGCGAGTGAGGCGCGTAATTCAAGCGAGAAGTGAATTATGCACGACACGCACTTTGAAGTATCGGTCTGCGGTAGACCCCTCGAGTATAATCCGCCGTGCGTTTAAATGTTTCAGTGGATCCACCACTGAACGTTTCCACACCGCGAACGGGGGAGAGGGAGGAAGGAAAGGGGCCTCCATTGTGTTCCAGGAGGGGAGGGGAAAGGAGTCGTTCGAAAAACGCGATTACCGAAAAAACCGAGCATTCCGTGCGATTAAAAAAAAAAAGCTAAACCCCTAATATTTTTTATTCATATTTATCGTTCGCCTTCGACGAAAATTTTCCCTCCCCGACGTCGGAGAACACAATGAGCCGAGGAGAGGTTTGCCTGGTCAAACAATGGAAATTGCAATTAAATCGTTGAAAAGAGGGCCGGGTCGTGCACCCCTATTTACAGAGAATATTTCCACTCGGGAGGGGATGGTGGCTTCCGTCGTAGCTGCGGCTCGTCGCGGATTTTTTTGGATTTCTTGGTCTTGTACAGGTACAGGGCCGAACTCTTCCTCCTCCTTCCTCCTCTTCCTCCTCCTTCTTCTGCTCCTAGAGTGGATTCTCTTAAGACAAAGGACGTCTTAATTGCCGGGAACCGGCCGAGTGGAAACCATTTATAAGAAATTAGTCGGGAAGGTTGGTTACGATCCTCTTATAGGGATATAGATATCGTGTATATATATATATACATATCGAGGAGAAAAATGGAGCGGACTCGGAAGGAATCGAGAGAAGCTAGGCTAATTGAAAATGCTCCGTTTCATTTCACGGATGGAAATTAATCGAGCATCGAAGGGAGGGATACGTCTTCGGTTCGTTAAACGCCATTTCGTTGGGCGAACGACGAAATTCTTGGTGAACGAAAATGCTTGAAAATGTTAAGCTGCTTCCGAAGGAAGGAAGGATGGCGCGATTGATTCCTCTGTGGTCACGCGCGCATTATTCGACTCGGGTATCGTTCCACCCTCCACCCTCCATCTTGTTTCCTCGAAAGTTTCGTTTCCAACTTGATGCCCACTCGCGCTCTCTCGCGCTCAACGAGAGACTCTTCGTCGGATAGAAAAAAAAGAAGAAAGGAGAGAAGGGGAAAAAAGGTGCGGGGGAGAAAAAAGCGGATCGATGAAAACGTTTCAATTATCGGGCACATCCATTAACGGGTGGCGGGTCGTTGTTTGCAGCCGGCGATCGTAAGTGGAAAAGTCTGTGTAAGTGACGCGCGTCCCTCTTGCGAAAACGTTATTTTCGAGGATCGTGTGGGACGTTGAGAGGATCGAGAAGGAGGAAGGGGGAGGGCGGGTGTGGTGGGAAGAGTGGCAAAGGGCGGAAACGTTTTCGCGGTTGTGTGGCCATGTCGTGTAACTGTATGCTCCCGATGAAATTCCGACCGTGTGTGTGTGTGTGTGTGTGTGCTTTGTGTGTCCATCCTGTGCGTCCGACTTCTATCTATATCTCCATCCTATATGCTATCCGTGTATATATATATATATATATATACGTGTGTGTGTGTGTGTGTGTGTGCGAAATAATTTTCGTCGAGTTCTACTTCGCTTTCCTAACTTTTGTATCCGGACACTGCGTCACGCACGTCTCCTGCCTCGAGTTTTCGCGTTGGTGAAATTATTTTCACAGATGTTATACGCTCATCGATGTGTTGTCGCGCAACGGAGTTGATTTGGATGATTGTTGGATGAAGGAAGCTAACTGCTATTATTACCGTTATGCGGGTAAATAAAAGAAGAAAAAAAGGATATTTTTAGATTTCGTCGATCGTTGCTTCTTTCTGCGCGCTCATTTTTTTTTTTTTTTCGTTTTTTAATCGTTAATAATTCGATTTATCGAAGCGTGACATTCTTCGTCGACGCATTCTTCCATAACGTACTCGTTGAAACAAATTGTATTAAAAGTGGTAGAATTTCTTTTTTTTTCTTCGGTAAGTTTCGATCGTTTCTTACAAAAATATTACGTACGCACGATAATTGATAATTAACAAGAAAAAAGTATGCCGAGAATATATCGTTGAAATCGAAATCACTCACTTGGAACTTGATCAATATGTTAAAAAAGGCATAATTCTCTTTATTATTTCCAATTAGCCGCGATCTTTTCTCATTTGCCTCGTCAAAGGGAATTCCAACGTCAACGCTTCGCCCGTTCATTTCATTAATCGGATAGATCTTCTCTCTTCGCAGTCCCCGCACTGTCTTAAGTAACGCGCTGTCACGCGCCATACAACACCACCACGCCATACCGTCACGCTGGGTATTCTGAAATCCGAGGTGTGATCGGTTGTTGCGGCGCAACAGTTTGACGCCGACCACTGCCAACTGATTCCAATACATCCTTCTCCCCTGTCCGATTACGGTGTATCAGTGTCCGCGTTCCAAGCCGATCGGAGACTGGCGATACACCGCCCGGCTGTCTGATCAACCCTGCTCCACGACTACTGACAGTAGTGGAGAATCGTTTCGCCGGCCAAGATCGACGGGGTGATCGATCGGCGTTTAACTTTGTATCGTCGGTTCACCTTCGTTCGAACAGAGGTCTGAATAACAGGATCGGTGAAAATTGGTCACGCGTCAAAATTCACGACGTCTGGGATCCAAGCTATCCATGAAGGAGAGAGAGAGAGAGAGAGAGAGAGAGAGAGAGAATAAAGTCGTGTCTTTACGCGACCATTATCCTCTTACCTTAGAGGATAAAATTGTATTTACTTCCTGGCTTTTTTTTTTTTTAATTACAAGATCTGAAATTTCATCGAGACTAGTAATCACTTGGTAGTAATCGTTCAGAAATTCGATCCATTCGTGATTATCCCGTCTCTAATTATCCCGTAGCGTGTATATAATATATATTTCGCCAACGTCTATACACCTTACACCGTTTCTCGCGCTGTTGACACTCCTTTTGACACTCTAGCTTTGCTTTTTATTCCTCCAACAATTTCTCGTTTGAAGTTGGAAACTCGAAGATTAAGTCGGCGGGAAGAAGGACTGTATAAAATGCTCGGAGACGTTCCATCCGATATCGCGACTGAATAAATGAGGGATATTGTTACGAGGATAGTTTTCAAACAAGGTGCGAGTTTCGATTTAATTAAGGGCTAATTATTTACACGCTCGTCTCTCCACGCTAATAAAAATCGACAATACCGTTTTCGAGGAAACACAATCGCGGTCGATGCGCGAGCCACGTGGAGAGAAACGCCGAGTTTCCGCCGTAGTTTCCACGTCGTGGAAAGGAGTCGTCTCCTTTCGAGCCTCGATGCTCGTGCACACGGTGACCAGGTAAAGCCACGGGAACGAGTGCATTAACTTGCGCGGAAATTAATGCCTCGTCCCAACGACGACCAACTTAATTACCGGAAAAGCTGGTAATATGCTTAGGATGTGGCGCATAACGAACGCGTGCGCGCCATTTAACCGGCCGCACGAGAGATTTTTTTTTTCCACCCCTTTTCGTAGCGGCGGATAGCGCGTCGGTGAATTCTTCCCTCGAAGCGAGGTAGCGGCCATTCGGCAAACCTTCGCGACATTTTATCTCGTTAATATTTACGTTATTAAACGATATTAATCGTCTTTCAATTGCGCGTTAATCGCACAGTTATTGAATCTTATATTCCTTTTTCAAAATATTTACACGGTACGACGATTTTCGATGAACGAACGAAATCCTCGACAAAAGGAACACCAGAGTCGCGAATAACCGCGTATAATGGATACTGGCATCTTCGACGTCGAGTGTATTTCTACCCGTTGAGTCTCTTTACAAATTGAAACAATTAAAAGAAGAGAAGAAGAAAAGAGTAATAACGTAATAACGTTCGTTTGAAACAACCTGGGTAGGTAAAATCCAACCGAAAATAATAAGGGAACGAGTCGTTAAACGCGCGTGCGAAATCGTACTCCTCCCCATCACTCATCCCCATTTCCATTTACCTTTTTCTATTTTCGAGGGGAAAGAAAAGCAGGCGGGCGAATCGACGTTCCGGTGTGAACGCGGCCGAATCTTTGGCGAGCGTATTACGAGCGACGCGGAAAACTAGTTACTTGGCCGACGTTTCCTGCCCCGTTATTAATTGGAAAAAAGTGGAGCCGTTGGCGCCGACACCGCCACCCCGAGAACAGCTGCGAGTGGGTTCGAGGCTGGGAAAAGCGAGCTCATTAAACCGATAAAATTAATTTAAACCTCCCCGCGCACAATCTAATTATTTTTATCGGCTCAGCGAGCTGTATTACGTTCGACACGCGTGCGAGGGAAAATTTCACGAGTTGCGCCAATTGAAAAAGTACACGACGCGACGAGGGACGACAAAGGGAACGACGCGATCGTTCCGTTATACATTTCGAAAAATCGAGACGCCATTTCCACCGACTTCCTTATTCCACTGACCGCCACTTCTTAATCCTTTAACCGCCTCGGGCTCCTCGTTCCCCCCCAGAAGAAAGCCAACGGAATTCTTAGAGACTTTGGGAAGAATTAAAAGTTTCCCTTAAGCGCGAAACTCGTATATATATATATATAACCCGGATACACGCTCGTCGTTAGTCCGCGAGGAAACTTGGCGATATTGGCTTTCGTTTCCTTGAGTTACGAGCATGTTACAAATAACGAAATCGATGGAACGGTTAATGGCCGATAAAGAAGGAGATCCGATTTCCAAAGAACGTATTACGCCGATTCGCGATCAAATTTATGCGCGCAATCCCCACCTATACGGTTGATCCGTAGGTAAACCAATTTTCACTCTCTTCTCCTTCCTCGATCTTCCTCGTTTCCTTCCCTCCACTCCTCCCTATTTCGATTCCTCCCTTTCTTGTCCTCTCTTTCTTCCACAGGGGGCGCAGGCTAATTGCTTCTTGGCTGCGAGTTTGTAACCGCCGGAACGATCGGAAACAGTTGCTTCGTTATTGCGCTTCCGCTCCTCCTCCTCCTCCTCCTCCTCCTCGATACGTTTTCGTTCCATTGGAAAGAAAATTCGAAACGTGTATCGGGGAAACGGATAGAAGTAGGGCAGTGGAAAGGGAGGGTTTCCGCGATGTTTCGAAATTATCGACGTTCCGGATAATAAATTCTCGCAGCTTCTCCTTTCCCCGTTCAAAGGTTAATTGGTTCCCCGTTGCGATAGGGAAAAGCTTATTTCGTTGTTGTTTCTGCGTCCGGAAACAACCTTTCTTCTTCTTCTTCTTCTCGATCGCCTTCGCCCGAGGGAACGATGATCCTGATGTAGGAAAGGAAGCGAGAGAAATTTCGCCAAGTATCTCTTCCACTACCTTTCTTCTTCTTCTCCGTCCCTTATGGCGATAATAAATCCGAGCAATGTCTCTAGTCTACGATTTTTCTCCTTCCTTCTCTCTTCCTTCAATTCTCCTTCCTCCCTCCTTTCCTCTCGACGCGGCAACTAATTGTTTTAAGGCTCGAGACACGGCGGACAGCACCGATCGGCCACGGCTTATTTCATTAGTCCTCCCCGTTCGTTCCTCTTGTTCTTCCTTCTCGACATTTTCCGTTCCACGCCTTTCTTCGCCTGCTTTAATCCCCCTGCTTGCTCGCCGGCGATCCGCGGAATTACGAAAAGGAAGGGGGAGGAAAAAAGATGGGCGTCACGACCTATCGGCAGAGATTACGAACAAAGCCGAGTCTAATCCTTGTTTCTTATTAACCGGTTGTTTCTTTCCTGCTAATCGTTTTTGCGTTTCTTTCGTTACTTTGTTGTTGCGCAAGAGTTGCCCGAGAGATGGAAGAAACCTGACCTGGTGATCGTGACAATCGCTCGGCAGAATCGAGATCGTGGTTGGCGAGACACACACCTACTCTGATATATTTTAAACGAAACGATGTTTCGAGCGCAACGAACACGGGAGATATTCTTGAAATATTAATTTAAAATCCTTACACCACGGGAAATTGTTTGCCGTGTTGTTTTACACGCGATGTAATGGAATTTTTGTTTATATATATATATCGATCGTGTAGATATAGGAACTTTCTGAGTTTCTATTGTTTGAACTATCGGCTGTAGTATCGCTTCCATTATACGAACGAATATATATATATATATATATATCGAGAGATATATTTTGTTTATTTGATAGAAAAGAGAAAAAGTATAGCAAAAGCATTCCCCACTTTATATACGAATATCGTTGCAAATACGTTCGTATAATAAAAATCTAATCCTCGCGTATTATAATTTTTCTTAATTAAAACGTGTTATTACCGAATAATAATATAACAACAAGACTTTGTGTTCGTGCGAAAGAGGATTACACGAAACGTTCACTTTTACATATCATAACGACGTATCAAATATTACAAATTTCGAATGCAAAATAATTACTCGATATCGATGGATTAATTATTTACTTATTTCGTATCACATGTATATTTCCAATTATATTACACTATAAATAATTCTCGCTGGTATTACCGGAAACAGATAACGCGACTGTCTTTCGCCTTACCCAATGTTGACAACCCATTAACCAAAATTTCCTTCTTCTATAAAATATAAAACCGCGACTCTAATTTTCAATTTTAATTCTTTTACTTTCTCGTACAAATCACAACTTCCCTCGTTATACATATAAATATACAGACTCGTATACAAATTCCATCCTATCTTACCGTCAATTCCTCGATTTGCTTTCACGATCGTTCACGAAGAGTGATTCCGCTTGGAAAAAGAAAGATCCACCATTTTGATCCAAGGCGGACGGATGAGGAATGACTAAGTAATGACCGTGGTGAATCGAGTATCACGTACGACCTACATGCCGAAATCAATCGAGCGGGCCAACTCGAGGAGGGACGAGCTGGTCCACTTCCGGTCTCGGCCCTCGAAACGCATCGGCCGCAGGGAGTTCGCAGAGTTTCGATGCTCGCTTCCATTGTCCTCCTCCGGCATCGTATCGACAAAACGTCACCGCGCGTCACTTTCTTTTTTCAGTTCGAAATTCAGTCGAGATCTCAATCTTTAGTGTATCTTTAAACGCACGCAATGAATTACAAACGAATCGTTTTAGAGAGACGAGAAAATTCTGTCTGAAAATTAATCGAGTCGCTATTACCTAATATTTTTAACGCGAACAGATGGTTGATTTCTCCTCCCGCGGTTGGAATTTTTCTGCCAACCCCGATACACACCAGCCTGAACACGTGACTCGATTTGCCTCGATCGGTAAGGATGATCGTTATTGCGAATTTAACACGGCCTAATCGAGCGTACGTTCTATCGGGTAATATTCCTGGGTAGGTAGCCAGCCGGGCTTCGCTCTCCACTTTTTAACCCGTTTCCGACCCGTTGAAATTTCAACTCGTTTCCGAGGATATCCCGATATCCGACCCATAACCGTGCACGTTTTACGGGAATTAATATTTACGCGGAGGTAAAAATCGGAGGAGGTAAAAGAATGATTCGAAGGAGGGGAATCCAATATCCAGGTAAATGTTGTTTTAAACGGTTACCTCGTACGAGAGAGAGAGATTCGAATCGAAGAATTTTTCTTCGCGCGGTTCTTTGCACGGGTTCAGTCATCCGCTCCATGGATTTCCTTTCGTTTTCACCGTGATGGAGGCAGATCGTCGGGGGCGGAGGATGGATGTCGTTTAGTTAAGTATTCGGTGTTCGTGGAATATGGAATGCGTGGCCGAGCGGTTTCGCCTTTCGCCTTTCGGTGTAATATCTCTTCTCGGTTCGTCGTGTACCGAATCTGATCGAATCCCCGCTTCGAGGCAGGGATCAATAATCAGAGACGTGCGTTTATTTTGGAACGGGAGAAAGTAAGCCGCCATCGTTTATTGGATATTACGATCCCGGATATCGAGTTTAGTTTGATCGAGTTGGCAAAGTTAATCAAGTTCATCGATGATTCCGTTGCCTGTTGACACGCTCGAATCACGTTCGTACGGATCAGATTTTAGTATGGATGTTTGATTAATCGAACTGCGGACGACAGTATAGCTTTTGTTGCTCCAAATACACGTTATCGTAATACGTTATCATATTTGAGCGAAATTTTTGTAATACACGCGAATAGCACGAAGATAAGTCGAGTGATGTATTCGTAACGTTTCGTGTTTAAATAATTCGTTGATTGTTCGTCGCGTGGAAAAGTGATTGCAAATTGAAAATCATGGCGTGGCAAATACAAAGGATTTTTAATTTTTTTTTACGAGTGGATATATATATATATATAGGGATCGCGTAAAGATCGATTTTACCTTTTTTAAATTTATGTACTTTTTTTTTTTACACGCTATCGATATCGTTCTACACTAAAAATTTGTCCATGTCTATAAATAAAGAATAGTTTATAGTGAGTTTTTATCGGAAATGATCTGTGTAACGTGTGTACTCTATACGTATTATCTATTAACAGATAAAAGAAATAATAACATCGAGTTATCTCTCCCCTTAATATATTTAAAATTATTATATTATATAAATAAAACGAGTAAGAAAATTAAAATTATTAAACGTCAAGATATTCCATTTTCTCCCAAATTTACGTTTATTAACATTATTATGCGTTTATAAGCAAATCAGCTTATACGAATTTCAACGAGCGACGTAAACGCGTAAAATCATATGTAAATGTATCAGGAGGTTCCTCTTCCGATCCTCTTCCTCCTCCTCCTCAGAGTTTACTTCGTAAACTCGTAGCTACCATTAATTTCTTCTTTTCATTCGTTCGCCCGTATCACGGACGAATCCAAGTTCCCTCCACGAATACGATTGTTATCGTTCCATCTTACATCCATGGGAAACGTGCAATATTCCTCCGTAACCTCGATTACCCGAGAATTCGAGAACCGATGCCCTCGTTAAAATATCCTTTTCCCTCGAATTCGAGCGAACTGATCGTTTCCCATAGAACGCTTACTCTAATATTTCCGCGTCTTTAAACCGTCAAAATTGCTTCACCTCGTTTCAATACGGCGAACTCAATCCTCGCTCTTTCATCAGTATCAATTTTCAATTCCACTCCTCGATCTTGAACAAAACTCGTACGGTTGCTCACAACGCCATGGATTTTTCTTGAATTTCCTCTTTTCTTTTTTTTCTGAATATGCGTCGAAAAAAGAAATTTCCAAAAAAGTACGCGTGAATCCATCGATCGAGGAATTTCGTTTTTAAAGTATTTATATAAGTATATATTCCGTGCAGAGCGTTTAATTTTCTCTACCTTTTTGCAATTAATGCCTTCGCGTTTTGAGAATCTGTTGACTGTGGAATTTTTTTGGATCGTCGAAAAACGAATAGTGAAAGGGAAATTAATAGAATTTGTTTGTGAAATTACAGCGAACAAAAGGTGTAAAAAAAAAAAAAAGAAAAAAAAATAAACACGATTCTTACACGAAGCATTTGAACAATGCTTATTCTTTCTTTCCTCGAGCGAAGGAATACGAAACGAAAGAATTGCCGCAGAAACGAGATTTAATTAACCGATCCAAACACGAACAGCTCGATTCCAGACGATCGACGATCATGATCCGACCGACATATACGCCGATTATTTTTAACCTTTTAATACGAATCCAAGTCTTTACTCGTCGAGTCTCGCGACCTCGATTTTGCTCGAATCGAATTTGGCCATTTCCCTCCCCGGATATATCAAAGTGATCGCGTTCGAAACACAAGAAGCGAGAGGAAGGGGCGACGCGATTCGAATGGTGGCGGTTTTTTCGCCGCACGAGCGAAACCGCCTCTTCCTCCCCACGATTTACGATCCTCCTGAAAAACCTCCTCGTCGCGGGAAAATTTTACCAACCTGCCAACGCTGCACCCGTGACCCAGATATTCCCCATGCTGAGCGCGCGAATCGTCCACGATTTACGAGTTCGCATCGACACGTGACGCAATTAAGCGGCGCGATTTTTCATCCCCATAAATTCCAATCGATCGAACCTAGCTCGAATCGACTCGAGGCCGAGAAGAATATTTGATTTTCTAGGCGGCCAGCTAAACGGTTCTTTCGATTCTTCCCCCAATAAATACTCGGCGATAATCGATAAATCGTACACAACAGATAGATATCGAAGGATAAGAGTAAAAATATCTAGTTTATTTGTTTCTGCACACATTCGTAAACTGTTCTATATGTCGCGAAAGAGAGGCTTTTCTCGCGGCAAGATTTATCATCTTGTTTTCGTCGTTCGACGAAGCAAAGAATGAAAATTCGCGAGAGCGTTACACATTTATCCGAAAATTTCCCTTTCTCGTCCGTAATGCATAACCGATATCTCTCTCACGAGCGAGACGTTGCACGCGTAGAGACCTCGATATCTCTCGATGCTAGAGTAAAAGGGTTAAACGAACTTTACACCGTACAATTACCAAACTATCTCAACCCTCGAGAATACGTGTTTCGGTATATTTTCCACGCGGGCGAGCGCAAATTTCTTTATAACCTCCTCCCTCTCGGCCAACTTCTCGGTCGGCAAACCTCATCTCCGCCTCGTTTAAGCGTGCAAATGGCTCCCCTCCGGTCGAAGGAGGGAAAGGAAAAATGGTTTGGAAACGAGAACCCTCCCTCCTCCGATAACGCTAGATCGACCTATTACGGAATTATTGTTAACGTATTCCGCCCGCGTCTATTCCATTTGGTAAAGTTCCAATCTTCGCGTCCTATTGTCGCCGCGCAGACAGTGGCAATTACCGGCCAATTAAGCCACCTCCGCACCCATTCGCCGCCCTTCGACCCTGCCAAACCTCTCGTCCTCCGCTATTTCCGCCGCGTCATCCCGGAACACGGAGGGAAACAGAGGGAAACAGGGGGCGAGTACGTACGAACCGCCGCTCACGCGACGCTGCGATATTCGACTCGGCCAAAGCTGGTCATCATGATGATGAAGATAAGGTTACCCGTCGTTGATCCATACCATGTTTCCATAGGATTTAATCGTTTCGCCATTTCCTAGTTCTTCCTAGTTTTCCATCTCCGTCCTCTTCGACGCTTTATATGAATACACGGTCATCTGCCTCTTCTTTTCTATATGTCGTGTCCAGCATCGATTGCCATATCGTCGTGTAATACATTTCGTAATAAAATCAGAAATGAAAATCACAACAAGCGTCAACTCTCATTACGACTTCTTCCTCTACCTTTCCCTCTACTTTTAAAGCATCTTGACAGAATCGCAATTATCGCGCGTTAATAATCTCGCAATCTCGTTCAGAATTTAGTGATCTCGGAAGATCACTACGGATTACTGGGTGAAACCTTCGTGAACTTCTTCGTAGACGCTTTGATCTTGTACACGGCTTGTCAGCTTGTGCACGAAAACAATCCGTTATGGAATATCGATTGCCACGCATGCACGTGAAGGGGGGAGGCTGGAGGCGATGTTCATCCCCTTCGTGTCGCGACGTACAAGCAACGCTCCCCCATGAATCTCGATGAATTCTTTATGAAAGAGGTTGCGCGGTCTGCGCCAACCTCTTCGTGAATTTACCGTTTTTTCGGCCCAGTGTTTGCCACTTTGAAAGTGGTATTTTTTCACAAGGGTGGAACGAGTCCGAGATGGGACACTCCGATTACGCTCTCCTATGCTTCGTGCTATTATGCGAATCGGAAAAGAATTTTTAAACACGTTTGTTCGATCGCTTTCTCCTTTTTTTTTTCTTCTTTCTATCAATTCTCAACAATTGGCTCGACGAAGGATATTGCACGAAGTATGTAATGTATCGAAAAATTCAACGCAATTCGAAAATAAGTCTTGTCTTATAAGAGAGATATTAAAATATTATTAAAATTGATGTATCGATAAATTCCTTCCTCGTACTCGATTATGTTTCAAGATTAAGATTTTCGAGAATTCGATCCCATTCCAACGGGAAGAAAACATCGGAATCGTATATGGAAAATTATAATTCGTTACGATATACGATTGACTTCTTTGCGATAAACAAAACAATATGAACAATACTCAAAATTTTTGTATTTACTCAAACTTGAAACTTTGAAACGATGCAACGATCGCGGTACGGTTATATTATTTTTTACCACAATTTTGAAATCGACGAACAACTTTTCATCCGCAATCATCTAATTTAATATTATATCGTAGAATACGAAAATACATGTCTATCTATAAATTAAGCATTTATTTTTCGTTAATTTAAACGAACCGAGAATCGAAGGAGGCAACGTCTGTTGAATATTTATGCGGGTATAAATTACCTGGAAATTTCGGTGAAATCTGGTAACAAGTTCGAAAGGGATTGATCGAAGTTGAACGATGGAAGATGGTGGTGGCTACGTCCACGGGAAGATAGAATAAGTTTTCCCGGGGTATTCCCACGGAGCTACGCCGGAATGACTTTGACGAGGATGAGAGACGAACGACGTCCCAACAAACTCCCCTTATATTCCTTTATATCCGGAAACAGACGTTCCTCCTAGACGTCGGCTCGTAAAAGCGACGAGCAAGAAATTGATTTCGATTCGTGGAAATTGTTCGATGCCTTCCGCGGATCAATTCTGGCCAAAGCTCAGTAAATAGCTTCAGAACATCGGCTTAGATCGTTTAGAACGATTCCTCGACGCGGCCAATCGTCCCTCGCGATCGCCCCTTCGCTATTACCTTCCACATTTCGACCAACGAATTCTAGCGGCGAAATTGCGCAAAATCTTTTTCGTTTCAACCAATTTTCCCTCTTTTCAAAAGTTCGTGAAAAAGATTCGATCGAAGATTTATCGTTAGCGTCAACGATATATATATATAATTCAAAGTTTTTCAGATTCTGCTTCGTTAATAATGATCCAAAATCGGTATCCACATAAATTGTAAACTCTGTGAATTTTGTCCAATTTGTCATTTCTCCTCATCATTTTGTCCTCTTACAAAAAAAGAGGATATTCGACTCGAATAAAGGACGGCGATCGAATCAGATCAGCC
Organism: Apis florea; assembly: GCF_048593485.1. Classification (NCBI taxonomy): domain Eukaryota; kingdom Metazoa; phylum Arthropoda; class Insecta; order Hymenoptera; family Apidae; genus Apis; species Apis florea. The sequence continues at coordinate 551,601 of NW_028256747.1, forward strand.
TCGTATCGAAAAATCGATTTGAGGATCGAATAAAAAAAACTAAAGAAATCACGACACTTGTCCCAATCTTTGGACAGATGCAAATTATTCAATGTTGGATCAATGGAACGGGACAATGGTTACGCGATATTCAGAATTGATAGGTGATCCGGACAAGAGTTGCTCGACTTCATATTCGTCGAGGCGTGTGCATGGCGGCTCGGTTTCTCTGCCGGTGTTCGATCGACGTGTAATTAACAGGAGAGAGGAGCGATACGAGATCGCGGGTTCGCCGTAAATCCAGCGACGCAAACTGACGCGTGTCCAACTGGCTCAAGATCAGATACGTCCGTTCAGGTGCTGGGTATCGAAACGTGGATATGCAAATATCCGTGATTCATCCCCGTTTCCCCCGTGGATAATTGTCGCGCTTATTCTTCGCCCACGTCCAATCAATCCGCATTACGAAATCATTGAAATTACCGTGAAATCGTGTTTCCCTTTCAATCTCGTCCCATCGGTGTGTCGTTGTGACGACACGAAATAAAGTATTATCCGTCGAATTTCTCTCTCCGTCCAAAGAGGCTTGATTCGACCATCGATCAAAACCACAATTTCTCCCTCGTATACAATTGTTCTTCCTTTCTCCTAGCGCAAATTTGCAACGAGAGATGGAGAGAGAGAGAGAGATTCTAATCGCAATAATCGTGATTCGACTCGAGTTTCCATTCGAGCGCGCGATCTAATGGCAAATAACGAAGAGAAAGTTGGCGCGAGATTCATCAGAGAGGAGACGCGCGCGCATATCCGTTCTCCCTCGTTTCAGCCGCGAATCTTGACCTCGAACATTCCTTCCTACCACATCTTTCGACGTGGAAGATGTGGAGAGAGTCGTCGTGGTGTCTGGAAAACCGGCACCCGTAAATCGTATCAATTTATTCCAATCTTCGCGCCGGCTAATGGAAGCGTAGGTTCTTGCACCGTCCTCTCTCGCTGTTGCGCTCGTTTCAACGGAGAGAAAGACAACCGTTGGGGAATCCAGTCTCGCTCTCTAAACGAGGGTTAATGAGCCACCGTCCAGACCTTTCCCTCCGACGCGATATTTTATCGTTTATTCCGCCCTCGTTGCCCGCCCAACCCAGCGAATAAGAATTTCTCCGTATCCCTAGAAATTACCTGGCCCACCCTCCCATCGACCGGTATAGTGATCAGAGGAAGGAAACAGGGCCTTGTAAACCTCGGTGATATTTTCCCTCCCCCTCCTCCCACCGGTAATTAACCGTGTCGGAGTCTCTTGCACGCTCGAAACACGCTAACGAACGTTTTCGTTGCTCTCTATTTTTTATCATCCTCCCTTTTTCTCCTTCCTCTTCTTCTTCTTCTTCTTCTTCTTCGTATATTTAATCGAACCGGAAGCGTTTCTCTTGTTGGCGCGACGAAGAGTTCGAAACCCGTTACTGGTTTCGAGGAGGGAAGGAGGGGTGGATCCAGTGGCTGTTTCATATCGCGAATGAAAGCCTCCTTGGTTCGATTCCCTCCGCTCGAGAACTTGGTTGTTTTGTACTCGCGGCCTAACTTTTCCTCCGACCTTTCTTAATATCCTTGAAAGATTGCGCCCACGAAACGAAGGGAGGGTGGCACCGCGCGCGATCCAAACCTGGTCCATTAACTCGAAAGAGCTGCGCATCCACGAAATTCCACGAATTCTACGAATCGTGCAACGATCGATGAACCGTGGAACCATGGCGAACCTTGCGCGATTTATCGCGCGCCATTATGGTGAAATATACGGTGGCACGGTCGAAAGAAAAAGGTCACCGTATTGGCGCTAATAAACCAGTTTCGAGTATCTTGCTTCGCGAAACTTGTGACACGCGATCGTGAAACTCCGTAATCCTCCGTAATTTTAACTTCAATCTCTACTTCTCTTTATCAATTTATTCATTCGCTGTTACATACCATCGATATTATCGTCATTATCGATTTTTCTTCGGAATCGATCCAATCGTACGCTCGGGAAGAAATTCTGCATCTGACTGAAAAAAAAAAAAAAAAAAAAAAAGGAAAACAAAAGGAAAACGCATAGAAAGACGTCTCTCTCGTTACAAAGCTCCCCTCGGCCAAAGCTATTTTCATCGACACGGCTCACGACGACGACGACGGTGCTCACGAATACGCACAATAAAATCAGGAAAAAAGCCAATCACATTCGACCCAGTTTTGGCAAGCCCAGGCTGAAGCCCGGCGGAGGAGAGGATAGGAAAAAAAGGTTTCGATCGGTGTTGCTCGCGATTTTTCACCGGGGATATCCCTCGTCCATTCGCCGCGAGACCATTTTCACCGCTTAATACGCTTCGCTCTCTTCCTCTTCCCATTCGCAACCTTCCCTTTCTCACGTGACCGATATCTCTCCGGGCCTACTTCCCGATCAAAATGAAATATCAGCCCGGAATCCACAATCCCGAAGGGGTTAATACAAAGCGGAGACTCTCTTTCTACGATTTTTTCCCGCCCTCGTGCACCTAACTGTAACCCTTCTCGAAAACGAATATTTTTCGCGAATATTCGTTATAATCTTTTCAAACGAACATCTCTCTCTCTTCAAACGCGACCATTTCGACGAAACGCGACGTCGGTGTGCAGTGGACAATTCGTCGATGAATTCTTTACTCATCGACTTATATCGCAATCTCGAAATTTCAATTATCTCGCAATGAAATTCACGAAATTCGGGAAAATTATTCGCACGTATCGGGGGTTGCGGTGGTCGGTCGACTCGAGTTAAACACGCGTCACGCGACAGCACGCGTCAGGTCGGTGCACGCATCGCCGGATTTTCGTCCGCGAGAACAACGGGAGGATGGTGAAGGTTGGGGCGGAATCGAGGCGGAACGAAAGGGACCTGCATGTAATTAACAAGCTCAGGCATTAAGCTCCACTCTGCATGATGAGTCACGTAATTCAAAGCTTAATGCGCGGCTATCTATATGTATGTATATCGAGTCGAGGCATCCATCGTAGCTAGGCTGGAAGAGAGTAACCGACAACGGATCCGACAGCCAGCCACCGCCGAGCGGACCGCCCCGTCCTTCTCTCCGCCTCGTTCGGCATGCATATGCAAACGGTTGCCTCTCGCTATTTGTTGCATGTTTCATCGGGATCTAGTTAGACAAACTGCATCTGCATCAACTATCCTAGCAACTGGCTTTCGAAAGGAGATCTCTGTCGGCGTCTCCGCTCGAAAACTGCATTTCCCGCAAGTTGGAAATTGATAACGATGACAAAGAGTTTATTCGTTCGGTTAACCGCTCTCTGTTTCTCCCCCTTAACAATCGAGTTTCTGAGATTATTCGTAATCACGATTAATTACGTTCAATATCATCTTGTAACAAACAATCCACTTGTTTTCATCCTCGTAGAATCCATCTTTTTAAAAACGATCGTCACAGATGATCGATCCGTAAAATGTTCGATATTATCAGTTCAGGAACGCACCTTTATTACCACATTCGTTCGTTCGTTCGTTCGTTCGTGTTTCCTCGAAGAGAAGAAGAATCGTGACTCTTCTGTCAGTCATCGCTATCAGTCTTTCGAAAACGTATAAACGAATTAAAGTAAAAAACGTCGAAGAACGCGCAACAATATCTTTCAATAATAATTTTCATCGCGACGTTCCCACATTGATAAATTTCTCGTGTACATCCGGCCGAAACGTTTTCTTCGTAAACACACCCGATGATGATTGGAACGGACACAGGGGTGCAGCCAACCCCAAAGCAAGTGGAGCGCGAAATCGGCAAACATGGTTGTCATAACAGAGTCGTAACGAACGCGACGCAAAGATAGACGAGATTGGCGGCGTAGGGAAAAAGGGGTTAAGAATTTCGAACCGAACGTTTTGCGCCACTCGATCGGTGATCGAACTCGATAATAAAATCGAGGGAGGAGGAAAGCGGCTTATTGCGAGTCCTCGTTCCGCTCCATTTCGTGCCGCGTTTGCGGGAGAAAGCGATATATACCCGTGGATCGAAACGTTCGAGGGCCCTTCGAAAAACGTATCAATTTCTCGATGAAAGAAGTATCGGCTTCCCCGCGCAGGAGAAATCAACTCTCTTTACTCGCGCTTCTTCTCTTCGCGAGGAACGATATTAATTCGTTCAGGGAGGGGAGATCGTTTGTGCAGGGGTGGATTAATGAAATTAATAGGTATACGCGACGCATGTCGCGAAACTCCAACCAAGTGTTTGCCTCGAAACGTATCGAAGTCGAGCGGAGTTGTTTCGATCCGATGGAAGATTCCAATTCGTGCCGCTTTTTACGAGATCGTCCGAACGGGAAGAGCGGACAACCGCGACAGCGTAGCGTTCGCTCTCTCGTCTTCCGGTTTAATCGAATCCCGTGAAACCGTACCGATACAAAGAGGAGGAAGGATTTTCGCACGATGAAACAAGTTTCGAAACAATTTCTCGGGTCGGTCGATCCTGCAACAGATACACGGCGGCCGATTTTCAGAATGTTGAAATAAAAATGTGTCACGTACGTCCTCCAAATGTTATATCCCATTCTGTCTCCACGATGCGAGATACGTCTGTCCGCAATTTATCCTAAGTTAGCAAGTAATCGAATCGACAGCGCGTCCGAAAACGAAACACGTGAAGAGACATTTTTCTTTTTCCGACGAATGAAAAGAATTTATCGTTTCGTCGCAATGATTCTTCCACTCCTATGATTAAAGCCCCCCACGATTTTTGAAACACGTTTTGCCCGCCACGTATCGTTCCACACGAGGATTCGAGCGATATGCGAAAATTCGGCTCGTTAGGGGAGGGAGTTGGAAAATTTCTTAGATCGAAGGGGAAATGTATATCGCGCGAGAAGGATCAAACGATCCGGTGGGAGACGGAGAAAACGGCACTTTCGCTTTGTGGCAAAGATCGTCGATAAGTCACGCCGGTTTCTTTGACATTGTGTTCCATCGGCGGGCTTACCTCTTCTTTCTACGGATCCCCCGGCGTTTTGAATAATTCTTTTTTCCACCGCGGTATCGGAATTTCTTTCTCCGACTAATGCGCCCTTTATTACCCTCGAATGAAGCGACAAAAGATTCCACTCGTATCGCTGCAATTAATTCCTATCCTCGGAGGAGGCTTGCATTATGGAAATAAATACACGGGGACGATTTGTATTCGCGGTTTCCCGGCAAAAGGACGGCGAGAGGAATCACCGTCGTCGAGGCGGTTGCTATTTTTTCTTCCTTCTTTCTTTTTCTTTTTCTTTTTTTCCTTTTTTTTTTTTTTATGTAAATACAGTCGATTACAAAAGTCTTTGGCCTTTCTTTCAGAAACAACAATGATTCGTTGTTATAAAATATAATAATGGCTTCGAGAGGGAAAGGATGAAATCCTTAAAGTTCTAAGAGATATTTTTTCTCTTTGCTTTTTTTTCTTTTTTTTCCTTTTTTTAATGTAACTTCACAATGGTTGCACGAGATGAAATTATAAATTATAAAAAGAGAAATATTCGAGATTTTATTTGTTCGATTAATATTGGTGGAAAAAGAAAACGTGTATTATACGCGAGTGAATTTTCTTACGAGAAAGAAGTACGAAGATTTTTCATCCGTGATTGCGTTGTACAACCCTTTGATCCTCGATAACCGTTATTATCATTATTATTATTATTCTCTTAGTCTCGTTTCGAAGAGAGATTCTTTCCCACTCCGCTTTGGAATCTCTTCTTCAATTTATACCTTGTTTTTTTACGCGATTCGATCCGCAGCAACGCATCTCGCCCAGCCATAACTTTTCAATGTCACTCGTCGCGCAATTTCCGCCTCTAGTCATTCATCGTCGCGATGAAATGCACACTCCCCCATTCCTTCCTCCATCTTCTTTTCAACTTGATCGTTGTTCTCCCTGAATGCACGGCGATCATTGCACGCCGTTACATGCTCTCCGTTATTATTATTTCGTCCCATAAACTCGAACGAACCCCCTCGTGTGTCGTCATTTCAATCCCTTCCTGCCAAACGTCCTTTCTTTTCTTTTCTTCTTTTTTTTTTTTTTTATCCAAATCACAAAGAAATCGAGCATCGATTCTTCGAGATCGATCACGAAATATACGATATATACGATATATTATTACGTATACAAGAGAAGAAAAGCAACCAATAGCTCGAAGAAACGATACAAACGAGTTTAAACAGGATCGAATATCCTCGATCCAATTAAAAGTATATTCTTGGAATATATATATATATTCCAAGAAAGAAAGGCGTAAAAAAATCCAAGCAGTAGCGGTGATTAATACCTCAATCCCACTCGTCACTCCCAATCTTTGATCCCCTCCCCTCCTTCATATACTCGTCATTCGCATTCACGCCCAGGCGAACAATAGTTTTCACCCCCGATTGAATCCAGCCGAACGAATAACCAAATAAACGAACCATTGACCCACATTTTCTTACCAATCTCACCGCTATTGTTCCTCTCCAAAAAAAAAAAAAAAAAAAAAAAAACGAACTTCCCCAGACACTCGAGGAGGGACGCTCATCCTAGCCGTTATGCGTGCGTATTTTTGCCCGCGTGTATCGTGTATCGACCGAGGGAAACCTTCTCTCCCTTCGTATTTTACCTTCGTATTTATTCAATCCTTCGAGTTTTCGAACGTGTTGCGGACGGATTATCTCGCAGCGGCGTTTAACGTTTCCTAATATTTACCCCGCACATTTATTTATTCCGTTTTATCCTGTCCGGTCGACGTTACTTGCTTTTTTTTTTTTTTTTTTTTTCATTTTTTTTACAGATCGTGCGTCGATCGAATCGGTTCGTTCGGATATTTCCTAATTTATATTCGAGAGCGTCCGCGGTCGAGCGACGTGACACGGATTCCGCGCCGATACAATATTTATCGCGACACGTCCCGTCGTCGAATAATTGCAAACCCGCCCGACACCTTTGTGCGCGGCTCAAAACTGGCCCCATTGTTTCAACCCGTGGCTTGACGTGTAAGGGATGGCTGCGGAAGTTTTGAATCGAGGAACGCGAAGCGCGAACGTGTTTCGAAAAATCGAGAGATCCTCTTTTTTTTTTTTTCTCTCTTTAAAAAAATCACAAAGTAGTTTAAAAAAAAAAAATGTTCGTTTTTATCACGATATTCGCGTCATTTACTGCGTTAACTCGTTTATTATCTGGTTTAAGATCACTGTGGGTAATTAATAGCTGTTAAGATTCGACGTGGATACCAAGCCCATTGTTCGCCAACAGTTGGGCCTTCATTCAGGGCATCACACACCCGATCTCGTTAAAAGACTCGTCGTAAGGCTTCGTCGTTATAAATCATTTCACGAAGCTAATTATCTTCGAGGATCCTTCTGTATTCATTGTTTCCGAGAGATCTATCCTTAATTTTTTGAGAATTGAGAATGAATTAAAGGAGCTTTGAAATGTTCGTTTCACGTCTCGATTCTTACTTTTTTTTTTTTTTTTTTTTTTTTTTTGGAATTTCACGCGTATTATATTTAACCTGAACAATATACGTACGAGAAAGGATACAAAATGAAACTGAAAGTATTCGAAATTTCAGCAATTTCAAACGAGCGGAGAAATTCTATGAAAGATGATGCAGAGATGTTTAAACAGAAGCAAAACACGTTCTTTAGTTCTCTATGATCTCTGTCCGATGTATATCTTACTTTATACGTACGAATAAATTTAACAACTAACATTTAATAGAACCAAAGAGAGAGAGAGAGAGAGAGAGAAATATTTTTGGACAGATAATTCAATCGACTGATCGTATTACACGCGTTTCTGAATTATACTCTGAATATACTCTTCTTCATTCGAAGGGAAAAATTAAAATGGATCGATCATCAGTTTCTCACCTCCTCTCCACGTCTGAATCACGTCTACGGATTCAGAAATCGATCTCGACAACGAGAACCCGACAAGTCTTCCTCGGTTCTCATCGAATTAACTTGGGCTACTTGTTTGCGTTGCGCTCCGAGCGTTATTTGAATAACGATCGCGTTTATAGGAGTTAGAGGCTTTGGGCGAAGCGCACATACCGCGTCGGTCGAAACACTCGCAGAGTAAATTCGTCCATTATCGGTTGAAGAAAGGCCGAGCTTTGTCGGAAGAAGATTACGTTGGTTATCACAGGGGTCAATGAACGCGAGCAAATTTTAATTTTCTTTTCGATTCGATGCCCTCTGCCTCGCGAGAAACACGAATGAAAGTTTGACGAAATATCATTGACGAATGGTATCGTCGGTGACATCATTCTTGAAATAATTTCATTTGCACGTAAAAGAAAAAAAAATTGTTTGATTTTATTCCCTCCGTAGTTTAAATGGTTTCTTTTTTTTTTTTTTTTTTTTGAAACGCTCTTTAATATCATCATCGTTTCTTGTTGTTCGCGCCTCTTAAATGTCCTCTCCGCGTGACATTTTTTTATCTTCCGGAATAAAAAGAATCTCGGGAACGAGATTGAGAGAACACGAAGGAGAGAGAAATTCTCGAGCGAGGATCGACGCGCGAATGTGGTGTGTACGTTTTCAAACGTGTCCGACGACACGAAGGAAAAACGTGGCCGCAAACAAATAACTGCTTTTGAAATTTAAATCGCTCGTAAATAAAGCTGCTTTAAACTGCTTGCTATATGAATAAGAAAAAAAAAAGTTTTTCAACTTCTCTGCAATCTTTCTTCAACGAAGAAAGAACAAACCTTGCTTCTCCAACACGTGATTTAAGCAACGCGCGATGGATCAAAACTAGGAATTTTCCATCCAGTTGTTCCTCGATCAGAGTTCCAATCTCTCGAGTTTGAGAGAAGAAAAAACACGATTCTCGGTGATGTTTTCGTCGGCTGTCCAACGCGGAGCCAAGCCACCGATGAAAAATTAGTCGACGTCGAGGTGGACGTTTTCCTCCACCCTGGAAATCCACCCGAATGCATTCCCACTCGATTCGTTTGCCGGGTCATTAGTAACCCTCTTTGTTTCTTTCTGCCACCAACGCCCGTAGATCAGATCCGCCCACTGCCTGGCGGAAGACATCCACCCCACCCCCGTCATCCTTGTTTTCGAATTCGAATGAAATACGTTCTTTCGATCCATCGATTTTGCTTCCCTCCATCTTCCATCGGTTTTAACGCTTTTGACACTCGCGTTTTCGAAACGATTTCACGAAACGGGAACCACTCTTCCTCCCCGATTCGAACTTAATCAATTCCTCGAAAGAGCGATGAAATTTAGAGGAGCGACGAGATCCCGTTTCGATTCGTTTCTTACACGCGTCGAATCGATCTTCGACGAGTCGAGATCCACCGAATTGGCATTGGATCCAAAATGAATGACGTGACTCCTGGTGGATAGATTACTTCTCCCTTCCTTTCCCATTATTGCCGCTATTATTCTATTTACGCTAGCTACGTCTAGCAACGATTGCCAAACAACCGATCTCACCGAATAAATCGCATATCCGTTCCTTTTCCACTTAATACGCTTCTCTTCTTCGAAGAAGAGAAGTTAAATTTTTCGAAGGTAAGGCAGATCGTGATACGAAAGCGAGCGGTGAATAAGTAATCTTTGGATTTAGCTCGGTGGAAGATGATGTGGCAACGAGGTATATATATATATATATATATCGATTATTTCGCCCGCATCGGGAAAGATTTTCCATTACCAGGCTAGAAGGGATCTTTCCGAGGAAATTAAATTTTATTCGGACGCGTCGGGAATTCCCGCAGGACGATTGATTCCGTGCAAGTTGAACCGACGAGACAGAAAGGGATAGGGTTCCATCGAGATACGTATTTGTTCTCAGGCCGATATATAATTACCGGCTGACGAACGCCGCTACGTGACTTCCTTCCACCTCTCGGGGATTTCAAATTTCCCGCTTCGAAATGTGGTGTGCTTCAGAGAAGCAGGTCGCCCGTACCGGTCGATAACTTTTTACCTCCGCGCTTGTGTACCTATCCATCGAATCTGTCTCTCCCTCTCTCTCTCTCTCTCTCTCTCTCTCTCTCCTCTCTCTCTCTCTGTTGATGAGTTTCAATCAGTTTTAACGGTGAGGATTTCGGAGGATTTTTTTCTCTTCTGGTTCCACCTTTGAAAAGAAGCGTAAATCTTTTTTTTTTTTTTGCATGCGGATTTATATTCTTCTCGATCGATATCCTTTTAATAAGAGGAATGAAAATATTTTCCCGCGGAGGGACAAAAATGTTCTTTGTTTCACTCGTAATAATTCCTCTCTACTCCGTACACCGATTCGATTCATTTTTTCAATTCATTCGTACAAATATCATGTCTGGAACAATCGTTAAGTTGTTATCGACTAAGCGTGTCAACCGCGTGATAACCGCGTCGATAATTCTAATATTTTTATTTTCTCCTCTCCGCGCAAACTTGATATGTTCAACAATTTCAAATTGCTTGCCTCTACCATTTTGTACCGTACAAAAAAAAAAAAAAAAAAAAAGAAAGGAAGAGAACGAAAAAAAAAAAAAAAGACAAAAATAATAGTCCCTTATTTTTTCAACGCGTCCCCTTGGACGCGCATATTTTCAACCGGTAGCGGCAGGGTTAGGGCGCATCCTTTCCAGAGTAATATACGCGCAGACAGGCGCATCGAACCTTTTCAAACTTGGATCCGCTCCGGCGTCATTTGCATTTGGTGGAAAGCACGCGACACACACACACACACACAATTTTAACTCCGTAAAAATTGTAACGCGCGTACCCAGCTATGCGGCGTACGTTTCGTGAAAAAAAAAAAAAAAAAAAATCGCGGCAATATCTGGGCCCGAAGAACGCGCGCGCGCGCGCGCGCGCGGAGGGGAGGGGGGGAGGGAGTACTCGAGGACAATGGCGAGCCGTTGGCGAATTTTCGTTGAAATAACAGTTGAAAGCGCGCGGGCTCTGTGAAAAATGTCGTTCCTCACCCTCGTCATCTCCTCCTCGCCCCTCCCCCACCACCTGCTGCAAAGCAAATAAAGTAGAAAAGGGGGGAGGGGCAAAAGCCGCCGCTGTAGTCGCCTCCACCGACCACCGCTGTTCCGCGCTTGTTTTTTTTCCCCTCCCCTCCCTCTCCATTTCTCCCTACCATCGCCAGTGGCGAGCCCGTGCCAGTGGGACACATTGGCGTAGCTGCGTTTTACCAAAGATATTTATAAACCCGCCGTTGTTTTTCCCAGCCAAAACGTTAAAGGATCTCCCATCTTTTTCTTTTCTCTCTCTCTCTCTCTCTCTCTCTTCTTTCAACGGCGATCGTAAATAAGGCGAAAGGGTAAAGTTGGTAAGAATCGGTAATCGTAAATCTCGGGGGTTGGCTCGATTTAACATCGAGGCGAGGTGAACATCGCGGAGGAAAAAGAAAAAAAGGAGAGAGAAAGAGAGAGAGAGAGAAATTCGACGACGACGACCGAGGACGAAAGGGTTCGATGGGAGGAAGAAAGAAAGAAAGAATGAAAGAAAAGGAAAGGAAAGAGAAGAAAAAAGAAGGGGAAGGAAGAAAAAGAAAAAGGGGAAAAAGGAAAAATCGGGTCGGCGGGTGGTATCGTGGTTCGATACCGAACCGAGTCGAATGGAATTTATTAGGACTCCCTTTGTCCGATAGCGTTCCAGGGAGGAAAATGCCAGCTATGTCGAAGCGCATCGACGGCACGTGCTTCACATACGCGCGTTCGTTTGACCACGTACCCGGAACCACGTGATTTCCCGTGGCATGGGACTGGACCCGTTTCTCCTCTCCTTCCTCTCCAAGCGAAACTCTCGGCCGAAAAACTGAAAAATAAAAAAAATAAAAAAAAAAAAACAATAAAAAAATGACAACGCGTAACGACACGGGAGATTCGGCATGGAGGAGGAGGAGGGGAGAGTGCCGCGCGAGCCGTCACCCGATTGATGGAAGGCGAAAAAGAGTGTACGAAGAGAGAGCACAACGAGAGGGCGAGAGTACATTTGGATCACGATGGATCGAAGGACGGGGATGAGATTCGATATGGCGGGATGGCGCGTTAACGTTGCACGTTTTTATTTTGCATTCCGCACGTACGCGGTGGTCGTATACACTTCCATCTATCTCCAACCTCCTCAGGTGCAGGAGGTTGGAAACGCGGCTTGAATAAATATTCAACGACTCTCGCCGCGGAACCCCGCTCGAGATTTTTCCTGTCTTCGCGAGGGGACTCGACTCGCAGGGGGAACAAAGAGAAGGGAGAAGAGGGTTGAACGATCGGGTAGGGCTGGTGCCGGTTTAATGGTTTTCTAAAAGCATCGATGCTTCGATCATCGTTCTTCCTCCTTTCGTTCTTCCTTCGTGCGGTATCGCGATAGGTCGTGTCGTTTACCGAAAAAGAAGAAGAAAACATCCCTTCTTCTTCCTTCTTTCATCGAATCTCGATACGATCCATAGCGCATGCTGTTTTTCTTCGCGATACGATACATTGATCAATCCGATTTGGTTGGTTCCTCGCGTAAGATGTAACAACGAAGAAGGGAAAAAGAAGAAGAAAGGGAAAAGAAGAAAAAAAAAGAAAAGAAGAATCGATATTTCTTCCCTTCGTAACGAAGCGTTGGCCGCAGCTAGGATAAATTCCACGTTCGTTCGTGGTTAAAATATCGGTCGAAACACATCGGACCCGTTTTTCATTTCCCACGTTTTTCTCCCCGATTCGTCGTCCGCCGGCTTATCCGTGCGATTTAACGGAATTAATATCCGAGCGCGTGACCAGATCGTTAAGCCTGCCCCGTGTGTACCGACCTGTGTACACGAATAATCTACAGATTGCCTATACCGGCCGTGCCTGGCCACCGGAATGACCCGTTCAATCCGACGGGCGCAGCATGCCACCGCGGCAAACCAATCGTATCTCTTCAAAGCGACCTTATTTGTACGTCGTCGGGATTATATGCCCTCCCCGATCCCGATTTTGGCTTTTATATATATATATATACATATAAACGAGATACGCGCGTTTTTCCGCTTCGAGGATTCTTCTCGAAATTCTCGATCGTCTCTCAATCATCGTTATCCAAATTTTGCACGAGACACGAAGCGTTATGGAAAGTTTCGACTCGAATCTTTCGCGCAAAAATTGTCCCGATAAAGTTATCATTGATTCTGGCAATTCGATTCGCTTTGCCAAAGGGCAAGCGAAAAATCTTAGATTCCAACTCGTCTCGAAATCGAGACTCGATCGCGCATTTCGGTATGCAGCGGCTTACGTACGAGTGAACTGGAATCCGCAGTCTCCGGACACGCTACTTCGCGATACTTAATATTAATTACCTCGGGGATCGAGTCGAAGCTGGTTCATTTACGCGCGCAACACGCGTGATCGCGTCGAGTCGACTCTATACCTGTATACATATATCGGTATTAAAGTTCTCCCAGTCCAGCGTCGCTCTGGGACGAGGGAACGGAAACGTACGCGCGTATATTTGCAGTTAGACGGGTCCCTGCGATAAATTTTCCCACTGATTCACCCGATACAATATAACAAACTGATTCATTCGAAAACGGGACGAACGGCTGGTACATCGAGGAAACATCTGTCGCACAAGATTCGGAGAAAAATTATTAATTATGACGCAATGATCTGGCGGTATACTATTATTTAGAACCGTATAAATCTGGATCGATCGTTCAGGTTCGACAAAATACTTTATACGCAGCTTTTTGTATCCTCTTGGATTTTCTTTTTTTCAGAGAGACGACGTTGCTCGATAATCGTCCGTCCGTCGACGAGTTTATCCGATAACTCGGAAAATTACTCGGCGCCCGTGAAACTCGGTTACGAGCCGAGCAGCCATAATCATCGCCCTCGTCGACCATCTTCTTCCTCTTTCTTCCGTTCTTCTTCTTCTCTTTCTCTTTTTTTCCTCTCCCTCTTCTCTTCTTCTCTCGCCCGCAAAGTTTTCTCGCGCTTCGAAAAGTGGCGGGATATTAAAAGGGGAGAGAAGAGTAGCGGTCGCAATGTGAGAGGCGCAATGTGGCGCAGCGCCGTTTACGAGACACTCTCGTCACCGTGAAACGACACAAAGCGGCAGTTTGCCGCGGATCCCGCACGTACGGATCCAAATAAAAATGGTGGCGCGCGTGCCGGTTGTGGTGGGTCGTCTCTAAAAATGCACGCCAGATCCGCCGGATTCCCCGGACGGTGACCTCGACGTGTATCGGGGCTGTACGTAGGGAGACAAAGCGTAGGACACGCGGTTGGCCCGAATCACTTGTCAGCTTCGTCGAGTTTCGTCGAGGTTCGTCACGTATGGCCGTGTACCATTTTCGCGACCACTTTTCCGGGAAAAAAAGGGAAAATCGGTCGTATCGAATATTTTCATATATTCTCTCGAATCGTCCCTGTACATCGAAGATATCGTACAGTCTACCATTCGTATAGCTTTAAGCTGTTTCCGTTTCTCTCGCCAATTTTTACAAATGAATCGTTCGAAACGAAAGTTTGTAATTGATTAATAATTTTGATTATTATCGATAATCGACAAATAATGGCTCGAATACGTGAAAAAAAATGTACGTAGATCAAACGATGAAACTAGGTCAGTCGTGATCAAGTAAAATGAGGTAGATAGATGAAATATGTATATAGAAGAAACCAACCATAGTCGAGTAGAATTAAGATTATAATCCAGACGAGTATAATAAGATAGATGTGACGAGTAGAATAAAACAGACATTTGTCAGACATAAGAGAGCGATCGTACCGAGTCAATGATCATCGTCGCTGATACATTTCCATTTCTGTAAACGAATTGTTACATCCTTGAAAATCCAATCGATCGAATTTTTCCTCTTCCTTCTTCTTGAATCTTCTTCTCAGTCATAAATTGTTCAACAAACTGTTCGTAAAAGTGTTCCCTTATTTAAACTCGCGACAGAGGCGAAAAAAAAGTGTCGTCGTTAGATTATTAAAAATACTCACAACGCAAAACGCAACGATTCGAGAGATTCCTTCTTCTTTTTACAATAATGCATGGTTTACTCTTCGAGAAAATTCCACTTTACTTTTTCTACGCACTTCGTTGCGGCGCAACGAGGAAGAAGCATCGCTAATTTTATCCAGCTTCTCGGAAATGGCCTTGCTGCTTCTTCGTTCCAAGTGGCATCGATAGACGAACTTTTCCACGTCTTAATTGCGCCGAACCTCGACTCTCCCTTTCCCCTCCCGGCCGGAAGAGAAACGATCAATTTTTCCTCGCAGAGGATGAACTTTCACCCCTCCCTTTGTTCTCCCCGCCACGGGTCATCGGCATTCGGGCAAAAATAGAGGACGAAGCGCGCTCCCCGATTCATCCATGGTCTCACCCCTTCGATCTCTCTGTTCCAACGTTTCATTAGAGGCGCTCCATTAAAGCGTTTCTGCCGATAGGGTCGAAATTTTGCCTACTTCGGTGTTTCTCTTTTCCGTGGGGAACAAAAGAACGGCGGCAGGCAAAGGGGCGCGCCATCTCGCCGCTCAATGTTCCCTTCTCTCTACAGGAGACTTCTAAAACAGCGGGATAAAACATCTCGAAACATTCCCCCCAAAAAAACCTTCCCAAATTTCTTACGCGTCGTAATAGATTAATTTTTTTCCACTTCGTCGAAACTAAGGGAATAAAACGAAAGAAATTTTAGCCAGGCTATGTGTGTGTCCCTCCTATATATACTAGAGTTAAAAGTTACGTCAACGAAGACAGTTTTAGAAACGTCTTGTATCTCTTTCCAAGAGGAAAGAGACGGGGGAACAGAAAAATAAAGAGTAACGAAAATAAAAGGGGAAAAAAAAAAAAAAAAAAAAAAAGAAGATGAAAAAACACAAGTCGGAGTCACGTTGGCATCGGGAGGGTTAGTATTCTCGAAGAGAAGCAGACAGAGAGAGAGAGAGAGAGAGAGCGAGAAATTTAGAGGAAGAGGAATTTGCGAGTGGACGTAGGTTGTAACGAGAGAGGAAATCTCGCGGCGCGCGATGGAAAGGAGGGCAGAGGAGCGAAAAAAAGGGGGTTGGAAAGGGTGAAAAAAGCGTAAGGGAATAGGATCAACAAACAGATTAATCTGTGTTACGTTCTGGACGCGGGCCGTGGCCGGGTCACGGTAGAAAAAGAGGGTGGAAAACGAGGCTTCGGTGTTGGAAAAACGAGGAAAACCTGGTGTTGGACGTTGGCGAAGTAGGAGTGGCCGGGCAGGATGGAAGGGCGAGGGAATTTAATTCTCTGGAGGTCGTTTATCAAAACGGAAAACGCGGAATATTCTCGTCAACGGGGCGAGCTTTCTCTCTCTCTCTCTCTCTCTCTCTCTTTGTGTCTGTCGCTCGCGTCAACGTCCAGATATTTTGAAAATTCGTCATCGGCAGGCCGCCGCCGCGAACGTCAAACAACGAGGGGTTGACCTCGCGTGTCCGTGTTCCTACAGAATGATTCGAGAATGAACGAGGGATCGAGGGTGGTAGTGAATTCTATTCAGACACGCGACTAGAATTCGCCCACCACCGATTTAATTAGTGTATGATTAAGCTATTTTCCTCGATTCCGCCCACACCCGCCTGCTGCCCGATTTTGTAAATAGCTCCTATCCATCCGTTCCATTCCATCGAATCGATCAGGTGTGTTTACAGATTCGTTGGAATTTACATAATACACGGCAACGTTTCGATGATGGGAGGAAGGAGGATACGTGTTCGAGATAGGCGTTTCGAGAATTTTTCCATTTTGTCATTTGGAACAGGAGACGAGCGAAAGAAAACGAAAGAAGCGAAAGAGAAATGGCAGAGCCGCGAATAACATATCGTTACCATCGAAACCTAAGTAAGAAACGCGTATTCCAATTTCGTTCAACGACAAAAACGAAACGATTTTCGTTCGAAATCGCAAAATCTAGGACGCGTAAACGCAACGAAGGAAAGAAACTAAATAGAAACTAGTTGCTCAGACTAGGGAACTACAAAAGCTCGAAATGAATAGAATCGTCGAGGTGCAAGAGAGGGAATGGAGGGAGCACGAGGTATGCTGTTGCTATAGGCTGTTTTCGCGCTAACCTAATTTAGCCCTCATCGAGGATACAAACCCGTTTAAGCCGGCCACCCCCTTGGTGTGGCGCCTCGCAGGGGGTGGTGACTCCATTTCCAGGCCCGCCTCTGCGACCCGTCAACCGAATTATCGCGTACTACAAACCCGACCATCTCTCCCCCTCTGCGACCCTTTCCTTTTTTCTTTCCTTCCCGTTCCACGCATCGAGAGGAGTCCTCGCCTGCGCTTCTCGTTACGCGAGAATTTCGCTGCGATGGAACAGAATCCCAGACCGGATCCATTGTCCCATTGTCGGAGGAGGTTAAACGGACAACCGGAAGATAAGCGAACGAGCGGTTCTCCTGCTGCTGTTGCTGCTCGTGGTCGGGTCAAAGCGAAACAGGTAGGGATCGGGATCGATACTACCACGGGGGTAGTAGCGGGGGGTGAACACGACGAGGCGCTCGAAACGAAGAGGAAGCGCGACACGTATTCCGCGTGCAACAAGTATTCGTATTATTCCCGCGTCGAGAATATTCTCTGCGAGGATTCTCGAAACGGTTAATCGAACGAGGCGGAGGGGATTCGAGCGAAGAGGAGAGAGAGAGAGAGAGAGAGACTATTCGTTTACAAACGATATCGTTTCGCGCGAAAACGTTAAACGATAACGACGAAGGGAGAAAGAACGGGGAACGAGGATCAGAGGCAGGGTTTGAAGAAAGAAGAAACGTAGCGAGAGAGTCGAGGTGAAAGTTGCCCGTTTTTTCCCCTTTCCTTCTTTCTCTCGAGCGTTACAAAGGTTGGAAAGGTTTTCCAACGCGTTAACGAGGAGATCCCCGTGTTTTTTTGCCGCCCTTTCTCCGCGTTCTCGGCGACGCCGCGGAAGCGTCGTTACTACGCAGTGCATCCGGACCTCAGACGCGCGTATTTTCTTCTGCACGCGCGCGTCTCTCCCCTCCCTCCCCCTCTCGATTCGCAGCTTTTGTAACGCGACGTATCCCGGGATTCGTCCTAGAGTTAACGGCCGAGGATCCGTTATCCTCCTCCTCCCTCCGGGCAACCAAGGAACGCAATTAAAACCGTGCTCGAGCCTCGTTAACCGCGAAAAGGTTAAGCGCGGAGGGAGGAGAAGCATTCGAGAGAGAGAGAGAGAGAGAGAGAGAGAGAGAGAGAGAGAAGTCGGAATTGTGAAATAACAATCGTCCCCCCTAATATCCCTCTTTCTTCCTCTCGTGTTTCAACGCTTAACGCGTCTCCACGTAGCGACGTGGAAACGCGTGGAAATACAACGTGTTCGTAACAACAAGGCTCGGCCCCTCCCCTCCTCTCCCCACGAGGGAAATTCGCGAGGCGAGGGAACGAAAATCCTGTGTTCAATTGTAATCAAGAGGAAACGCAGTCTGGCGTGATTACTCGAGGAACATGCCCTTCCCCTTTCGGGGATTCTCTCGCGCGCGATATCAAAATACGCGGGTTCCAAAAGTGGATATTGCCGGCGAGGATCGAGGGTTGAACGGATCGCGGCGGAGAACCAGGTCACGTGCATTAAGAGCGGAATTTCCCTGGATGCGTTTTATAGGGGGGGGGGAGGGGGGAAATCGGTGGCGAGGCATTTCGGTTTTCTTCCCGCGTAAGAACGGATGATACGAGTCCGACATCCGCGGGAAACTCCGTCGGAATAACTCTTGGGAGTACGTCGTCGCGCTCGTTCAAGATTCATGATTAAACTTTCGACTGTATATAAGCGCGTCTTCGCTTTTTCGATTAAATCGCGTTCGCGCGCGATTGGGGAAAGTCGAGGAAGTTGGAAGAAGAAATTCCGAAATTAATTTTAAAAACGATTCATCGTCGCTCGACAGTTTTTGAATGCGCGCGTTTACATCTTTCCACAGAGATAGACTTTCAATTAGGAAAAGATTTCTGATGATTTTAATATCTTTACGATATTAAATCACGTCCGGAATAAAACGTGAAATTAACATGAAATTCACGTTGGATATAATTCACGTTTCGAGAAAATGAATTCTTTCGAAATATATATATATATATATTTTTTTTTTCGAGTTGTTCAATTCATTAACTATCTATGGGTATACGAGTAACGTGCCAATTTTAATTTTTCTACACCGATTCTATACGATTCTTTCGAAGCTTGCCAAACGACGACAAATCTATCAATTGATATATCAAATAAAATCGTATGTTTTTCCTAACATCTGTATATATTTCATCTTTCGTAATTATAATCTCCATTGTACGTAGGAGGATTGGATCACGTAAGAAAATGGGAGAAATATTGTTTCTCATCCATGTATAATCCATATATTTCGGTAAACAAGATCATTACAGTAGAATTATCGAAATGAAATTTCGATCGATCCGATCAAATGAATTCCTAACTGAAATCCTATTATCTAAACTTCGGCAATCGTTCATTTTTCGTTTCGATCGTAAGAATAACTGTTAGGTGACTCAAGGTAATCCACTTATCCGAACGAACGAAAACTCTGTTCGTTTAAAAACTTGAAAGTAGCAAGTAGAAAGAATGATCGGTAGTGGAAACTATTAACGCGAGCTAGCCTGCTAGTACTCGCGATTATACGAATTGTTTCTGCCTCCGCGTCAAATTTCCTAATAATAAATGGATTTTTACTGTGTGTGTACACCGCGTATCGATCCGAAGAAGTGTCCAAACACTTACGAACGCGTACAGTGTACATCGTCGAAGCGAATAGGGAACGAGCCGATCCCCGAGGGCGAAAATTTCCATCCACGGGGATGAAAAAACGCCCCGATGATTACTTTTTATCACTTGTTTGAGTCGATTTATGGTTTATCGGGATCGATCGATAAAGGGTTAACATCCCAGGGAAGGGAGGGGAGGGGACGAAAATTGCTGCGATCGAACCACGCCAGTTTTCAATGATCGTTCTAATAGCTTTCATTATCGAACACGTCACTTCGGCCGTCGAATTCCTTCGAGATTGATGCCGCCGCGTCCGACTATTTCGAGGCCGTGGAATGGAAAAAAAGGAGGGGAGGGAGGGAGGGGGGGGGGAGGAAAAAAGAAGAAAGAAAAGAGAGAAAAGAGAAAAAAAATGTAGCCGCGGCGAAGGGGAAGAGATGGGAGTTGATTAAATCGTGGAGCGGACGGGGACAAAAATTTTCTGCGGGGAGGGGATTGGAAAAATTCGACCGACCCGATGACGTTTTTACATCGGAAATGCCAAAGATTAAATCGATTTGAAACTATGGATTTCGGATCGCGTGGCGGGGAATACAGAAATCGCGGAGAATACTCTCTCTTTCCCCCTTTTTTTTCTTTTTTTCTTTTTTTTTTTTTCTTTTCCTCTTCACTCATCCCCATTTATTTCCTTTGGTTCTATCCCCATTTTTCGCGCTGGAAAAAAAAAATTTTTTTTCCCACCCGCCAAAAAACCAAGCTAAAAACGGACCCGCGTTAATTAGATTTCCACGGACGCTCCTCGAAAAGTGCTGAAACGTTTCCTACGAAATTTTGATATCCAACCCTCCAACCCTTCTCTGTAATTTAATACCCGATCCACGTCACTCGTATATTACGAGTGGGCCGCGTACAATTTTACGCGTAATCCGAATTGGAACGCAAGTGCACGTGTACGTAACTTTTGCTTCTCGCGGATCTTGCTGCGAAAAACACGTTCGCATTTAGCGCCACGTTTATAATAATAGTTTTTTCCCGAACGCGATTAACTTTCAACGATTTTCCCTGATCGAGGGAACGGGTGGGATATTTATTTCGAAAATGGTGTTCGTCGACTGCCATTCAAAAAACCGTGATTCGCGGCCACCAATCGCTTTTGTCATTGTTGGTAATAAATTCTCTCCCTCTCTCTCTCTCTCTCTTGCCACGAAATCGACGATCTGTCGGATCGAGTTGTTTTACTCGATATACTTTTATTCATAAAAACGTGAAAACATCGTTTGAATGAAAATTGCAACAGATACCCCCGGAAGAGCGTATCGTATATTGCACGATGTGCGAAAACAATTTTGTCACGGAGTATGAAAATATTTTGCTTCTCGAGAGGGGTGGCAAAACAGCGGTCGATCGAAACGGACTAAACGTTTTACGATAAAATCGCTGCGCGAAAAAAAAAAGAGAAAAGAAGGAAGAGATGGAAGGGAAGGAGGAAAAGGGGGGTGGCCACGTCGATATTATTCGTTGCAATCGTATCGCGCCCGAGAGAAAAGATTAATCTCCGCTAACGCTTAGCGTTGGACGCGTTGGAAATTCGCGGGAGATCATTATCTATATCTATACCTTTCCAATGCCCAACATCCCTTTTTGAGAGCCGTCCAAATAAAATCCGAGCGTGTCGTGTCGAATCGTGGGAAAAAAGAGAAATAAATAATATCGTTCACTCGTGCGCGCGATAGTCGAATCGTGCATTGAGAAATGAAAAAGCATTAAGAAAGGAAAAATCCGGCACAACATTAATTCCGTCTGGCTCCGTGTTCGTTCGAAAACGCGACGGGGGTTGCGTGTCGACCGAATATTAAGACAGATGGCCTTTCGTAAAACTCGTGGGGGGGAATGAAGCGTGGCGAAAGGCGGAGGTTTCCCCCAGAGGTCGACGCGTTTCGTCTCGACGCGAAAAATTCGCGAGAACGCACCTCTCCGATACGTCCGTCTGCGCACGCCAATTACGATCTCGCGTGGCCGCCATCTCCTATCCCATCTACTCCCCGTACACCGACGATGAAATTTGCTTTACGCACGAGCGATACTCGAAAACGCGAAAAACGGTTCGGGGATAAAAACAACATAGATTTCCCGTGGCTCCTTGAAACCGTAATTTTTCGCTGGAGTGGCGCTCGTTCCGCTCGAGCTCGTGTTTGCCCCGTGAAACGGAACCAATGCAAGTAAGTGGGACGAAGTGAGAGAGAGAGAGAGAGAGAGAGAGAGAGAGAGAGAGAGAGAGAGAGAGGTGGAGGGCAACAATTTTACTCCTCGATACACGAAGCGCAGGGAAGGGGGAAAGCGCGCGATTTCGATTGCACGATCGCGCGGGAACGTTAATTCGCGCAACAATTTAATTACCGATCGGTTGGATTTAAAAGTGGGGCCAGGCTTCGCCCTTTGAACGTTTCCACCGTTTTCGACGCGTGAATTCATAATGCGGCGGCAGACTGCAAAAACGAGAGGTGGATTAATATGGGTGGGGAATCGTCGTCGTCGTCGTCGTCGTCGTCGTCGTCGTCGTCGTCGTCGTCGATTCTCTTGTTGATTACCGTTTCTGTTAAATTTGCGCATTGTATAGACCTTAAAACCTTTTTTCAAGATCTTTTCTTTTTTTTTCAACAGCCACATGGTTGTATAACAAGCCACGAAAGTCGCGAAACGAAACAATTTTCGAGCGGCGAAACGTGACGCGGGTTAACTGGCCCGATTGTCGGCCACGATACACGGGCAAAAATGTTGGGCACGTTACGAAATAGCGGGGAGAGGATCATCATCGGACATGCCAGTGACCCGACCAAGTGGCCTCGCGGTACGTGGCCGCCAGTTTTCGTAATTGGAAAAATTTTAGATAACTCGATATCGCCGGCCTCCCGATCGTGTTGACATTTAATCACGATAAAGCGCGCGCGATGCCGCGCAGTTGGGATCGTTTATTGCCTGCGTTGAATTTGCAAAAAATTGCAAATCGTACGAACTTGTCGCGTTCGAGCCAACAGATATCCTTTCGTTACATCGTTTTTGCCGTTCTAAACGAGTCTCAAACGTTCGAAGAGAAGATCGACAGTTTTCATTTCGGCGTGCGAAGAGAAAACAAAGTTTTAGAAAGGAAAAAAAAAAAAAGAAAGAAAGAAAAAAAGTTTCGAAAAATTGAAACATCGCTGGACGGAGAGAGGATCGAAATCTGTATCTCGTGTTGCGAGGGAACGGGAACCGAGGCGCGGTATCTCGTATCGCGTTGCATTTAATTCGCAACAATGGCGTCGAGTGTCGACGAAGAAGAGGTATGTACGTGCCGCGTAGAAAATATAGAGGTCCCGCGGATATACGGCATCGATAGTTGCATACGGCAGCCCGGGTGGAGGGGGAGGGGAGAGGGAAAAAAATATACGCGGCCGGTGCAGAGAACACGATATAGCGCATCGAGTCACCAATAACGTACTTTTGCGATTAAAAACTGTCACGGGGGGAAGAGGGGGGGAGGGGGGGGGGTACGAACGATATATTGAAACCCGCGGTCCCTTTCTTCCTCCGCTCCCTTTTTCACCTCCCCTCTCTCCCTCCTCTCCTTCCCTCCTCTCCTCCCCGCTCCTGCCCCCCGATTTCTCTCTTTTCCTCCATCCTTTTACACGATCGTCTCCTCCCTCCGTTTCATTTTTATCGGGGACGGGAAGGGGGAAGAAATGTATTCTTCTAATCGAGATTCGAACGAGATTCCGTCACGAGACCCGCCATTTCAGCGGGTGAAAAAAAAAAATAAAATTAAACGGAAACCGGTGCGACTCGTGTCTTTAAACGAGTTTCCTTGAACGAGCCTGTTTGTACAACATCAGAGGAAAATATATCGCTCGTGGCGAGCAATTCCAGCCAAGTGCTGTCTCCAGCACTTGCTTTTCCCTATTTCCCTCGATTAAAGGGTAAATTAGACAACCACCCTTGTATCGCGCGAATACGAATTTTCAAAATCGTCCCTCTCCTTATTATTCCCACGCCCCCCGAAGTATACCTATAGTCGCGAAAATAAAATACCGGAACGAGACGTGGGAGGGAGAAAAGAAAAAGCAGACTTTGCTTATTTTTTTTTCTTTTTTTTTTTTCCTCCCTCCATGCGCGCTTTAATTTAAAAGCACCTCCACCCCCTCCCCGTGAAAGCTGTAACGTCGAAACGTTCCTCGTCAAGTTCCGCCGGCCGACGCATTTGTTATCCCCCTCGAGATGTAACTTTTTTCTTTCTCTTCTCCCATTTTTTTCTTCCCCCCTTCTCTCCCTCCCTCGATCGGCAGGTCGAAGCGAAAACCTTGTCCTTTTAAATTATCCTCCACCGATGGATCGATGTAAATGCACTCGAGAGCGCACGACTTTCCAACCTTTCCCAACCTCTGTTTTCTCGGAAAATCCGGGAGGAGTATAGTCGGCAAGAATTTGTCCCACGATCCATCCTCGACGGATCCGTCCGTCGATCAACGGCGGACACGCGGACTTAATCTTACGGCAAGGGACGCATACGACGGTTTAGAGAACATTCAAGATATCCACCATTTGTTCCTCCCTCGAATAAAATATTCGCCAGGGTTGCATTGAATGGGGAAGAGGAGGAGAGGGTGGTTCGTAAACAACAGGTCGTTAATTCTTCCGCGCTCGGAAACATGTGTCACCGAAACCCTTTTTTCCCCCATTTCCTACAAGCTTCTTTTCTATCTTCTGGTTTTTCTATTCTTTTCTTTTTTATTTTTGGAGAGAGAGAGAGAGAGGAAACTTTATCCGTTATATAGTTTCCATTCGGGGAGGGAGAAAAAGATCGTCGCGAAAGTTCGCCTCGTGTTTCAAAAGTCGTATCTGTTTTACATTTTCGCAGAGAGATTCGTCCGGTCGACGAATAAATCGAGGAAACGCGTCATCCGGACATGTAACTCAAACTGAACGTCGGAAATTCCACGTTCAGTGTTTCTTTGCAATTTTGTTCCTTCTTGTAAATCGTCCCGGATCTCGCGATAAAGGTCTTCGCTGCCGAGACATCCAATTTTAGAAAGGTTCTGTATAAAATTATCTTAACGTTTAACTCGACGTTAAATATATATATGTATATTTTTCTTTTTTTTTTTTTTCTTCTTGACACGATAATTTGAATTTTAAAATCGACTTTCGATCCCTCTTATCTTATCGTTAATCAAAAATTTTTTTTGATGCGAGGGAAGAATAAATCCGGATCCTCGTTCTTATTGCACAAAATCGCTACCTATCTTACACCTCGAGACGTAAATTTCCCTATATATATATATTCCTCGTAATAATTCAAAATCTATATCAAAAATAGATCTTCCCTCTCTCTCTCGCATGATCCTCTTCCAACTTGCTCTTTCCCATAGAATTAGCCTTTATGTGTACACAAACTCGTAAGGAGAATGTTCACCGAGATGAAACTCGTGAAATATTCCAGGATATAAGTATATGGTAGCGAGATAATGGCCTCGTTACCGCGACAAATACGAGGTAATTAATTACCTCGATGTTGCCTCGAACATCTTTCGAAACGGATGGCAGGTTCGTTACAGGGAGGACACGTTCGACGATATTTCAAGAATGGAATAATTTTTTTCCCCCCACTTTAAAAAGGTTGGTTGAAAAGAAGATGCTCGTGCTTCGATCGATCGACGAGGGTGAGAATAAGTATCGTTGGATTGGTGGGAATTTGTAATGATCTCTGAACGCGGATCGTCGGTCGGAAACAAATTACGAATGGAATCGTGAATGTCGAAAAGGTCAGCTCTTTAGCCGATCGGACACGAGAGAAGCGGGCGTAATTGCTTCGTAATCCGCGGACACAATCGAACATGGAATCGGGGCGAGAGTCGGTTTGGCGTGAAATTGCTCGCATTGCAAGCATTACGTGGTTCATTCCTAGACAAGGTTTTCCAGCTTTTTCCAGCTTCCTCCCTCGATCGATACCGCGGACCACGTCGATAAGATTAACCGCGAAACTTTCTCAAACCTTCGAAAAATCTTTCGAAATTAATAGAACGATTTGCCACCGAGGAGGGGGGCGATCGATCGTTTCACCCCTGCGATTTACCTCCGACCGAGTTGTTCGTGACTTGGCGAGGCGAAACTTGCCCGTTCCGTGAAATAAAAAGGGAGACTCGTTGGAACGATTTAACCGGTTGACGCGCTAGTTTTGTTTTGCCGCTTGGCCTCAAAAATTTCATTTTTTCCCTTTTTAACTCTTTTCCCTTCCCCGTTACAGGGAAATTAAAGGAGAAAGTAGTAGTTCCAGTAAGAGTAAAGGGGATGATTCGTGTTCAATTCTCGCGTTTTACACGTATTATTTATCGTAATAATCGGATATTATTATTTTATTCCAATCTCGAATGTTTAAATTTTTTTCGTTGCGTGTATTTCTCATTATCATTGAATTATAAGTTTTTCTATAAGTTTAAACTACGATCGGAAAAAAAATAATTACACCCATAAACAGAAAAACCACGAGGTTGAAACATTCGGATGATCGAGCAACGGTGATTTCCCCGTGACATCGATGCTCCTTTCCTAATTTTATTTCCATAAAATTGCGCGCGTAACGTAATTGAAAATATACACGTATTTGTATACATATATATACATTATCGTTATAGACGTGATTTACCAGCGAATCAATGCGAATCTGAATCAACGCAATAACCGAAATTTACGTCAATGAACGTTAAAGAACGTTGTCGTTTATCGTTACAAACCTCGAGCCTCGAGCGAAATACGAAACAGCGGAATGAAACGGATAGTAACAAGAGAGAAGCGTAACTAACGACAGAGATGACTCGTTATGCTTGGCCCACAAACTTGATTAATACGTGCAGTCGAATGATTCTGGCAACGACCTATCACGCGCCACCTGACCGGTTTAGCTTTCCATGGAAAACCAGATGAGAGATTAATAATTGGACGATTCTGAAGCCAATCAGCGCGAGCCAGCGAGACGGAAAACCGTAATGCGGGTGTGCACCGAAAGCGGCTTTTGAAAGGGGACGGGATGAAGAGAGAGAGAAAGAGAGAGAGAGAAAAACAGCTCGGCCCTCCACTAATAACGATAGAGGATCGTTTTATCGCGCTATGCTCGCGACAATGTATCGATTTATTCGCTCGTAAATTTTTCGATTCGTACGCCGCCTCGAAAACACCTCGCTCGTTTAACTTTTCGAGATCTTTCCCCGCTGAATCACTGAACTTTCCGTGTGGAGTTTGTTCACCGTTGCGCACACAGTATTTACTAACCTGCTTAGTTTGAGAAGTTAAAAAATTGTTTCAAATTGTTCCGAAATTTTTCGAAAATCTTATCTTACTTGTCGTTAAATTCAATAAATTTACGATTAGGAAGAAATTTAATTAGCTTAGATTCGATTAAATCAATTTTTCTCGCGAAAAATTTATCGCGGATTTGATTGAAAGATTAAAAGATACGGACAATTAAATTTCGTTCGTTGCCAATGTCACGTTTATAAATACGTCCAATTACAAAAAACTCGATTACAAAATCACCAGTACGATGTAATGTATATTAGAGAGAAATAGGTTAAAAAAAAAATATTCACTCTCCAAACGATTGAATCTCGACGCGATTAATTCGTTCTATCCAATTTCAGTGGGAATATATATTTACGCTTTAAATTTATAATATAACGTAATTAAATTCATAATTACGAAAAAATACAATTACACAGATTCTCTTCGCAAAAAAAAATATACTTCCAAATAAATTTGAAGGGGAGAGAGAGAGAGAGAGAGAGAGAGAATACATAAAAAAATATTAACAACCAAAGCAAAGCGTGCATTTACACCGTTCATTTCGGCATCATTAATTCATTTTACGCGATTTTCACCGGAATATATTTACCATTTACCCAACCTCTCCCTTTCTTTGCGATAGAAATCCGACTCGCAGGGACGAATCAAGTGGGGCGTGAAGTGGAGGGGGAGGGAGCCTCGAATTTATCCTTTCGCCCGACCTGTTGCGAAACTCTTTAACTTTTACCCGTAACCGCCACCCCTGATCGACGATTGCTTCGCTCCTCCTCTCCCACATCCCTTCGTCCCTCGCCGTCTCTCGCCTATCCACCCGCTGATCGGAGATTCCACGGCCATAGTTACGACGACGATGAATTTTAGATTTTATTTCACCTCCTCCTCCTCCTCCTCCTCCTTCTATCCCGATCGATCCTCGAGCCCGAATATTCCGCTAAAATATTCCCTCCAAGTATTCTCGATATCCCGCGATATTAATTCATAAGCCGTTCGCGCGGGATAACTAGCCGGAACTCGAGGAAATTCCGCTTTATCTCTGCCACTCGTTGAAAATAAGTCGAGCAGTTCGGCCTGCCTTGGGGGAATGCATAATTCCCGCCAAGCTACTACGTTGTAACTTGGAAGGAAGGGAAGGGAAGGGAAGGGAAGGAAAGGGGGGCAAGGTCTTTGTCTCGGCCGTGAATCACAAACGACGACGGTTATAAATTAAAATTTTCCAAGTCCGCCGTTCCGCCTTATCGAACGCCTCTGACCAACTTGCGCCTTGTTTGCTCGCCTCGCTGGGAATCGCAGATCTGGGGACAGTTTCAATATCCTCGCGCGGAGCGGGGCGAATCGGGGCACGAGGATGGAGACGTCGGTCTGAAGGTGTGTTGTATACGGGGGGCGGTTGGTGAAGTAACGTTCCTTCATTTTCGCGGTCGTAAAATAGCAACGGTGGAACGGTGGCGGTTTGTTAATTTTGCAAAGTTATTTTCGCGTAACAGTGGGCGCGCGCGGGCAAAAAGCGGGCGCTTTATTAATCATTCCCATCTCGGTGAAAAATTGAATTTTTAACGGCGCAATCCAACGAGAACGATGCGGCAACGCGAGCTTCGCGTAAAACTTTCACGTCGCCCACGTTGAAAACGAAAACGTGAAATGGACAGGAACGGAGAGGGTGGACATTAGGCGGGATGGAAAAAGTATGAAGGCGACGATTTTTTTTTTTTTTTTTTTTTCCTTGCTTTTCGAGACTTTTGCCCCGTGATAACCTCGTCCCGATAAATCGTTGTTGTTTCTCGAGATCGAGATCGAGCTCGAACGAATAACGCGAACCGAACCAACAATACCGAGTTTTATTTAATCAAAGAAAGGCTTGGCTGTCGTGTGAATTAAGGACGAGGCTCGTTTACAACGGGAGGGGGAACGTGATTATCCCCGTTGATAGAATTTATCGGGGTAGCCGAGAGATGAAAATCGAGGGGGGTCCGTAGCCGGATCGAGCGGGTTAAACGAATTTATCGAAGTTGCGAATTAAATAACAACTTTAACGAGCACCTGCCTGCTTTAATACCCGGATAAACCGACGCTTATACGTTTCTCTCTGTTATTTTCCCCATCGGCTCGAAACAAAACTTTTCTCTCCACTCGTCCACCCTCCCTCCCCTCCCCCTTCCCTGATACGAGAATTTCTTTCATAACGCGCATTCAATTATAGTATAAGGGCAGCACCGGTTCAGGTTCAACTAGTTATTCGTTCTCTATGCGTTCTCTATGTTCACTTTATCCATTGTGCTATTTTTTTTTCTTCTTTCTTTTTTTTTTTTTTTTTTTTTTTTTTTGTTCAATTTCTTCACAAAAGAAGAATTTTAATTCATCAAGAAAGTTTATCTTCTTCTTCTCCCTCTCCATAGAAGGAATTTTGATCCATTAATTATATTGATCCCACTTTTCTCAAAAAAGGTGAAAAAAAAGTGTTCCGGCATAATACTTTTTTTCCCACGCAAAAGTAAGTTTAATTCAATTGTTATATTCTTCTCTCTCGACGAAAAAAATTTCAATTCGTTAACTGTACATACCTTTTCGTTGTTATTCTCTCGAAGAAGAAATTTGAGAGAAATACGAAGGAAAAAGGTTCGACTCGCGTCCAATGATGTATATTTTTGTTCGCAGTGTGCCGTGGTATTCAACAATTCGAGGAGACACCCCAATACACCGAGGTGAATCCCGGACAAGACGCGAAGTTGATATGCCGCGTGCTCGGCAAGAGGGGGCAGTGTATCTGGCAGAAGGATCAGAAGGTAAGTTGCACGTTAAAACGATTTATCTATGGCGAATATATAGTACTATGCACCGATCGATGAGGTGTCTATCCATCCAACCCGGTTGCCCGGGGTTTCAATTCCATCGCCATTTCGGATTTGATTTCCACCGAATTCACTTTTCAAATAAAATAGACCATTCTAAACTATGTATGTATGTATGTATGTATGTATGTTGTATGTACGTATGTATGATGACTCTCGTTCTTTCGTTTTCGAAACGAGCGTGGAGAAGAAGAAAAAAGGAAGCACGCGAAAAGAAAAAGGAAATGAGCGAAACAAAGAGGAGCAGAGGGAAGAAATAAAACGAGAAAGATAAAAACATGGGAGGGGAGGAAACGTATCGTAATCAATCGAGATTGAAGAAGGGATAATTTAAAAAAATTAAAAGATTATTAAAAGAGGATTCCGCGCATTCTAACAACAAGCGGAAAGTGTAGAATCAAAGTGAGGAATAAAATTTGAAAAATCACGTACCTCTGTTATCTCTGACCGAGAGATGGAGGAGAAAGGACCACCGCCCCCCCACCTTCGTCTTGGCTCGTCTATCGCGATTCCGGTTAGTTCATTGTTACCAGCGCTGTAACCTTCTGGCAGCCAACTTTTCTCCGTTTGCCTTCTCGGTGCCAGTAAACTTCGGTCGAGATAAGTTTCTGACCGAA
Source organism: Apis florea (assembly GCF_048593485.1). NCBI lineage: Eukaryota > Metazoa > Arthropoda > Insecta > Hymenoptera > Apidae > Apis > Apis florea. The sequence goes on from NW_028256747.1 coordinate 582,066, forward strand.
AGTGGACGTTACGTGTCTGCCGACGATAAATACTTGTTCGTCGTTGACTGCGAGAGACCCGTCGACTGCTCCAACTTAAGTGAAATATTACGACGCACCGCGTCGTCCCAGTGTATTTATTGATCTAGCGACGTATAGATGAAACTGTAAACAGAGGAGGATGGAGAACAACTCGAGGAAACCGGTATGAGTTTATCCTGTCGATAAACATAGTGGGGAAGAAACGTTAGATCGATAACGATTCGTTCGTAACCTACCGCAACGAATTTCGAATCTATGAATTTGTAACTACGGAATACGAGGGGAAAATACGTGAAAAAATAAACGCGACAATATGGTCGAGTGCATTATCGAAGCGTGGATTATTGGTTTGCCATATTGGCCGGTATAGTATTTCATGAATATTATCTTTTAAATTAACAAATACACAGGAGACGGAAGTAACGAATCGCGATCGGGAATCGTGTGTAAATCAATTTCGATCGGGGCTCAACCCGTTCCCTGTCCTGATAAAAAATTGAAAATCAGGACGAAAATGTTATTTTCATTATGCACCATTGCCAACCCTCGTAATGGACCATAAAAATTTCCAGCGGTTGAATTTCGCGTGTGATAACCCTGTATCGATACGCCCATTTCGAATATGAATATTCAACGCATGCAAACTACGATCAAACATACTCGTATCGAGATAAACGCCCGTGCCACAAATTACGGATCGTCAAATGATTTTGCGGCCTTTCAGTTTTTTTTTCGAAATTCGTTTATATTTGACACAAATCTTCCTTACATCTCGCGTGGAATATCTCGCGTTGTATAATTTATGCAACAACAATTTTATTCTAGATCCTCCGGTTTAACTTTTCAACTTTGTCGTCCCTCATCGAATAGAATATTGTGGATCTTTATATGGATCTTTCCAAAAAATTTTTAAAAATTAACCATCGATCATTTATTTTTTTTTTTTTTTTCATATAATCGTTCCTCGTGAAATTTGGTTTGGCTGGTTTTCTGATTTTTCCACATTTTTCCGGACAAAGTTTCTTATTATTACCAGGTATCTCGTAAAATATAACGTGCGTTACCGCATAAATCGTCGAATGAATGCGTTAAAGAAAGTAGTGTCGGTAATGCAGGCATTCAGCGCGGGCTATCCGTTTAAAAAAATTTTTTTAATTAAATTCAAGCCATCCTTTCACCCGCGCGTACATTTTTTTTTCTGCGTAAGCACGCAAGCAAGTGCACGCTCGTGAACCACCTCATTTACTTACAATTACTTACTTAGAGTCCGCGGGGAGCCGGCAGTTGTTGCCACGGAGATATATTCGCTAACCGCATTCGTGCTTTTCCTCGAAATCCGACGAATCTGAAAAGAGTATTGCCCGCCAGCGGTCGAGTAAATCATCCAAATCGTCCAAATCGCACAATATTTCGATCGAGTGGAAAATACGATAAATCCCAAACGTATTAATCTTATATCTTCAAATATCGAGAAGAAGATATAGGTTTAAATATTAAGTCCGTTGAATTGGTCGTCGAAACAACGAGATCGTTCCATCTTTCTTGGTTAAAACTTCTATCTTCTAGAATGCGGCGATTCGTCTTTTTCCACGACAACTTTCCATTGATTCGTGACGCTTTGTTTCCGCGAAAAAGGGCAGATCGTTTGTATCTATGCAACGTTTAATATATATTTAAGGATTGGAGGAACAGTGGCGTACGTGAGGGATAGAGGCGCGAGAGAGGCGCGTACAACTTTTCCTATCGACTATGCCAACCACGTATGTACGTATATCGAAGGCGTGGATGTATATTTATCCGTGTGGCGCGCGATTGAAGATCAGATGGTCTGGAAGAAAGCGGAGCCGTCACGAAATTCTCGACGATCGATGGGCAAGAAACGATAAAGGAAGAGAAAAGACGAAGAATGACTGGTCGATCGAGCGGTTCGAGAGTTGGCGGAAAGTTTTAGGATATGAACGAGTGAAAAAGGGGATTGAAAGTTGGCCGCGTTTGATACGACGTTTAACAAAGGACGCAAACTCTCTCGAAACAGATTTGCATCGTTCCTTGTGACGTCCTCCCGCAACTTCAACGACCTCGTCTCGCTTCTGTGCGACATCGCGAAACCAAGTTGACCAAGTGCAATTTCATAAGTGTATACACGCACTCTCTCTCTCTCTCTCTCTCTCTCTCTCTCTGCATGAATTTACATAGAAGAATTGCATGGTTCCACAGTTGAAAGGTAGCGCATTATCGCTCGCCGACGTGTGAAACCAACGATGAAATTTCCTTGAAAATATTTATATATAAAAAGAAGCCAACTCGTCGATCTTTCGAGACTTTCCGTTTCTTCCTGCGAAACTTGCTTCCTCGAAGGAAAAAAAGGGAGGAACGAGGACATCGTCTGACGATCCGAAGAGAAAAACGGGGACATTGTCGCGAACCCCGGTAGCGAAGAAAAGATTTCCAGAGGAAGTCTCTGAGATATCCGACGTCGAACAATGATCGCCCGTCCGAGCCGTCGGTGACACGCGGCTTCATTATCGTCGTTATCGTTAATCCCCACGAAACTTTTTATTCCATCGTGCAACTGCCTCCCGGTCGGTCGGCCAACCTTCCTCTCCTCCATCCACTTTCTTTCCCCCCCCCCCCTCCATCCACTCTTCTCTCCTCAGTAATCGTCTTTTCCTTGTAATTAAGTCGTTCAAGGTTCTCCGCGCGTTATAAGGACGACGAAAAGAAGAACCTCGATGGTTGCCAACAATCGAGGATAAATGTCTTCGCGTCTTCAAAGCTCAACACTTGTAACACGTGCGATAGATAGATAGATAGATAGATAGATAGATACGGTATTTCGAAGCGTTTGATTCTCCCCTCTTTTTTTTTTTTTTTTTTTTTCACTTTTCACATCGTCAAAGTTATCTCGACTTTACCACAAAATTATCGAGTGGCGTCGATCCGGCTACGCTTTTTCATCCCCCTCCACGAATCCACTTAACGCTTTGACGATCGTTTCGCAATCATCGAAAACTTTGGATTTGATCGGAGAGTCGATTAACGTTTCCAGTCAACAAGCGGCGGGAGTTTTCGGTTTTCATTAAAATTTTCGATTCGGAAATCAAGCGTTCGCGGAAAGTTGAAACGCAACAGCGATGAGGTGGTGATAGAGGGGATAGGGAGAAAAAAAGAAAAGAAGGAAAAAAAAAAAGGAAAGGAAGAAGGGAGGGAGAAGAGGAAAGAGTTTTCGCTACGCGAAACACGTGAAATCGTTGAAATCGCGACGAAAGGTGCACAAAGAAACGAACCCCGTCCCTCGAATTAAAATATAAATATGTTACAAAAATCGCAAAAGCTGCGGTATTTCTCCCCTTTCGTATTGTCGACACCGCAAGAGGTCAAGAGCCGCAATTTTTCTGGCGTTCGCGCGCCACCAAATTACGCTTTCCGGGTCACGAGGAAAATACTTGGCTTCGCGTTTCTAAAATTTGGAAGAGACGCGATTTAACCGCTCCCTAATCTTTCCTTCCTTCCGTTTCCTTTTCCTCTCTTCCTCTCTCTCTCTCTCTCGCCCGTTTCCCGTTCAACGCGATAAATTTTCCTTCGCGATGCTTGTTCCGGAATAAACAAACGTGCCCCGTGAAAAGTTCACCTAGCTAAGGGAAAAAAATAGATGATTTCCACGATGTCTCTCTCTCTCTCTCTCTCTCTCTCTCTCTCTCTCTCTCTCTCTCTCTTGGAAGATTTAACGCCACGAGAGAAGATTTTATTATGGCAATTTCGAGGCTAAACGTAGCGTTCACCCTTGTTTCCTGTAAATTTCTTGCGCCACTTCCTATCCCACCTCCGCGTCCGACTCGCGTCCACCGGTTTCCGTTCCACTTCGACTTCCTTCCACCGTCGCTCCCTTCTCCTCCTCCTCGTCTTTTCCACCCTTCAGGCAAGTGGATGCGCGTCGTGAACGCGCGTTGCTTATGCAACACGAAAAACTTGCTTCGCTGTCGTTCGTCATGATAGAGAGAGAGAGAAGGGGGAGAGGGAAAGGGAGAGAAAAAGGGAGAGAGAAGGTAACTCGATGTAGAGGGGAGATAGGGGTTGGTTGTCGTCGAGTATGCCGCGTACGTACCTCTAAATTGGAGTCGTTACAACGCCTCGACTGAAAAAAAGCTGAGCAACCAAGGGGTGAAAAGCCGGCGGTGGGTAGGAGCGAGAAGCGTGGCATGGCGAGGGTGAGAGGAGGATGGAGAATGGCCGGAGAAACGGACGGAAAGGCGACGAAAAGTCGACGCGAGCCCTCGAGACGCTGGCGTATCTTTTGACCGAGCTTCTTCTCAAGAAGAGAGCTTTCACGCAATTTCTTCTTGCACGCGTATTTTCAACCCGCCATTTTTTTTTTCCATCCTCCTTCCCTCGTCCTCGTGTCGGCGAACAAGCACAAACGAATCCTGGCGTCCAGGGATCCAAGCTGTTTTGTCGACTCATTCTCTTCTCTGCGACAAGAAACTCGTAAATGCGAGTAATTAAACGGGATAACGGAATGTCGAATGGAAAATCGTGAAAAGATGGAAGAATCTTTTGCTATTATATATATATATATATACAAATCACGAACGAATACGATTGCGTCGGAGTATCGTTTCTTCAATTGAGAAAAAAAGAAAAAATAAATAATCTTTTGACGTAAAGAAGGCATCCCGCGTTTCCTCCTCCACTTTCGTTTCTTTTTTTTTTTTTTTTTAATCTCTTCTATCAATTAAGGAAATTAGCACGCGTTCGTTCACCAGCAAGTGTCTCGCGCTGAACACAATGTATACAAAAGTTCTATTGGGATATAGGATTACGCGAGGTAGTACACGCTATTAAGAATGAAAGAAGCAGGGGATGAAACAGTTCCGAGAGGAACGTCAAAGTAAATTATTTTCCCCGACAAAAGTTGAAACGTTTAATCCTCTTTCGAAAAGACACGGTGAAAAACGACGTTTCCACAAAGGGGACAAACTCAAACTCGTCATACTGTATACCCGAGATTATCGATGCCGGACACGAGAAACGGACGTTGGAAAACAGTCGTACGTTGTACGCGTTGTATCCGCGCTCTCGCGTTTTCTTCGATCCTAATGTCATTAACCCGGGATTATCAATGATCGGGAATTAATATTCAAATTAATGCTGGAAAATTGACAGCGCGGTACCGCGAGGCCGCAAATTCGCTCGAAATCTGGATGAAAATCGATCGATTCGACCGGACGGAGAGATCACGCGTGTAATCAAAAGCCGCGGCTAAACCGAGTTTCGCGTACCCTTTCGCTATATACGATATAACGGAAAATGATTATGAAAACACCGTATTTATACACCGGGGGATGATATGATATTCTTGAAATGGGCGAAGGGAGGGAAGGGAGTATCCCGACGAGAGGAGGGAGTGTATATCTCCTGACGACATTTCCTCTAATCCAGATGTCATTAAAGCGGATTACTCCGGCGAATTAATATGCAAATTAATGCACGCTTTTATATAACCGACCGGATATACGTATTGGTACCGCGGTCACCAGCATCCCGCACCATCGTTGCCTCGATTTCCTGCCCCCTCTCCTCCCACTCTCACGCGGAATAAACTTGCTCGTGTTGCATCTCTCGTTTTATATATATATATATATATAGATATGTATATGGACGGACACAACGAAACACGCACACGTGTGAAGAGAGAGAGAGAGAGAGAAAGAGAGAGACACGTACGGCGGTAAGAGCGAAGTCTCTTGAAACGCATTTAACCGCGGGCGACGCGACCGTTCGTAGACCACAATCCCGCCAACACCACGCGGAAAGATTAAATGATAAATTTCCAAAGCAACCGGCGACCACTCGACCGCCACTTATCCATCCACTTTGTACGCGACTCCCTTCTGTTTACCCCCTCGAGGCATCGTGAAAACCGGCCACTCTCCGCTTCTTTCACTCCCCTCCGCTTCGTTATTTGGATACAAAGCCCGAGCACAGTTTGTCCCGTGCAATCTCTTCCTCATCCGCCGGCGAATGCATAATTAATTCGCGTAATTAGCTAAAAACGATCGAGACCGAGGCAAGAGGCCAAATCGATGAAGGCGCAACGGATAGTGTACGCTCGACTTACACGACAGCGTGTCGTGTAACTTTCCAACTTTTCCTTTTCGCTCGTTCGAGAGCAAGTGTTTCTGAAAGGGGCAATCGATCGGGACGCTTCCGAGGGAATCATCGATTCTCGAAATAACTCGAAAAAAACTGCCTCTAATCGGAAGCAAACATATTTTTCCCATCCTCGTTCCCAACTCGCGAATCCAATCCTTCTTCGTTCATCGATCGACGACGCGTTGGAAGACAAGAGCAGCGTGGATATTCCGCGAGACGGAATCGTGCAAGATTTGTTCATGGCTGCGCTATTTTTCACCGAGAAATCGGTGAAAAATTTCACTCGAAATATCGTTGTGCCCGCACCACGGTCGACCTATATATTCGAATCACGCGCACGATCGTAAGAATTTTTTCCTTTCCACGTTCGAAGAAAGAAGCTTTTTACCGCTGCTGGATTCGAGAGATACGTTAATTAAAGGGAAACGGGAATTGTAGACGCGATGCGTGAATTTTTCTTTTCCCCTTTTTTTTTTAAGAAACAATAGAAAGGAAGGATGGAGGATTGAGTGGAAGAAAAACATAGCGTGCCACGGAAATTGAAATGATTTTAACCGCCTCTTCCACGGAATTACATTTACCCGTGACCGAGTCTACGATATCTCGATATTTCTGAGGTGAATTCGCAATTTTTGAGAAAAAAAAAAAACCACCTCGATGATATTGATTTCATTTCGATCCCACGAAATTGATAGCATTATTTCGCCGCGATTCCATTATATCCAAAATCGTTTAAAGATCTTTTAAAGATATCCCCTCCCTCTCCCCCCCTTCACCCCGTGAACCGACATCGAATCTCTCTAATTTATTAACCATCAACCAATTGATTCGCGGATTTTCGACGTAAGAGGGAGAAAATTGTGCGAACAAAAAAACTGCGAGTAGTATGTATCAAGTTTTACATCCGAGCCGGACGGATAAGCAGCTTGTTTCGATCGTAAATTAACATCGAAACGGACGGAAATGGAATATCCGGTAGATAGATGTAAACACAAGTTAATAAACCGATTATTCGGTTCGACAGATTCCAAGTCTAAATCCGTGCATCGATGAACGAAGCGTTACTTATTTAAAAGAGTATCCTCCCTCCCTCCCCCCCCCCTCCGTTTCTGTTTAATTCATTCCCCGATGTTGAAAGTTGGTGCTCGAACGAGATGCAACGAACTTGAAAATAATCCGAAAGAGCGGAAAAATTGAAACGGGAATGGCGATAAAAATTTCGCTTTCAACAAGTAGCCGCGGGAAGAGAGAGAGAGAGAGAGAGAGAGCAAAGATCGAAGCGGATAAATCGCTGCGAAGGTTCGTCTTTAAGAAACGCTTTAAATGGATAACGAGCGAAAAGATTAGTAAGAGAAGGTAAATCTCCGTCGACTTTTCAGGGACAAGTATGCAAATGGTGTTGAGAAACAGGATTTTCCATCGCAGGAAGCTGGAATCCGTTTCGCGGGATGCAAGAATATCGTTTTACCAATGTTGGGCAACAAGCTATTGCTGTCTTTCTCTCGGTAGGTGATTCTAAAACGAGATCGCCTCCGAAAACCACGAGATTTATGTTCTTCGTGGTTTCTCGTTACTTCCTGTTCCTCTCTCGCGCTCGCTCGCTCGCTCGCATCATCCTCCCAATTCGCCACCCTATTCTTCTTTCTTCGTACTACCTCCAAAGTGAATATTTATGAAAGATGTAAATAACGAGGGGGATAATTTTCTCCCACTGAGATCCACGAGCCACTCTTGTTTACAACGCTCTCCCTTCTTCCCTTGGGTACGTTTCGTTCGTTCGTTCTCTATTCGTGTAACGAGGTATCGCATTGTTTCCGCTTCCTTCTATCTACGTGATCGAAACATTGATCGACGATCACCGCGTGATTCGATTTACAATTTCGAAGGAAAAATAGCGAAAAATATCAATCAATCGATATTCGAAAGGAGATTATAAATAAAGAGAATCGACAAAAGATTATCGATCGATCGATCGATCGAAAATCAACGAATCCGTCTGTTTTCTTCGATTCTCGAACAAGGGGCGAGGCGGGGCGGGGGGGGGGGAGGCAAAGTAAAATCGATTCCGTCGACAACATCGTGGCAATTCGGAGGGAGGGAAAAAAAAGATTTCCCGTTCGGAGAAGGTAATTCGAAGGCAACGTGGAAGGAAATTAGAAAGAAAGAACGGGACGAACGCTTTGCAGAGGATGCTTTGCCGATAGATGCGGGAAAGGGAGCAACTGGCAAGTTTCACGATGCGCGGCGGCGCGATTCCCGAGGAAATGTCGAATTCTTCGAAGGCACGAAATCACTTTAGCGAAATAGGTGTACGGAATCGTCTTCACCGGATTACCAGAAAGCTCTTTTTCCTCGCTCTCCGCCTCCCTCTTTTACCGCCGCCCAGCCCACCCCCCTTTGGCCGCCGCTGCCTGCTCTCGCTACCTTCTTCTTCGAAACCGCCTTTTACCATCCCGAGAAGAACATTCCAAAGAGGGAGGGGGAGGAACCCTCTGCCGCTCTCCTTTTACGCCCGCCGCTCGACTCGCCGCAACTCCGCTCGGCCGTGAACCAACCCTTCCATCCATCCTCCCACCGTCTCTTCCCAAAAGAGTCGGCGATGAATCTCTCAAAGTTAACAACTTTTTCACGAAGCGAAAGGAGGAAGAGAGATTGATCCGTCGAGCGGATAGAGCAAGGAAATATGAGAAGAAACATAGAGAGAGAGAGAGAGAGAGAGAGAGAGGGGCGGCACAACACGGCGACCAGGAGGATGGATAATGGAGCCGATTTCGAAGGCGGTTTCGAAGGAAAGGAAGAATTCCTGTTCGAAAGGTCGTTGGAGGGGGCGAGCTCGAGAGAAAGAGAAGGTTCAGAGGTTCATCGATCCTTTCTCTCCGCGTCCTACGATCTATCTCGTTCTTCTCGCTCTCCAAGAGATTGCCATTGCGTCTGCATTACTCGAGCTCTCGCTCGTGTTATCAGGGCCTTTGGCCCACAGGGTTATGTACCCTTGCTACCGTTTGCTGCGCCACGCCGCCCTGATCCGTACGTGTGCACGTGGCGCGTCCGTGTGTAGACGCGCGATTGTGTGGATAGCGAGGAGGGAGATGGGGAGGGGCGTGTCTGCGGGTGCATTACGCTGATTGCTGGTCGCGGCCTCTCCGGAGAACATAGAGTCACGAAGGCAGGAGGGTGGAAGGAGAAAGGTGGAAAGGTGGCGCGGGTCGAACGAAGACGGAGAACGGATCCCGTGAACCGGCGAGGAGGAAGAAAAGGGAATAAGGGCCCTCTTCCACGGTTAAGTAAGTGAACGCTCGTACACTGCGAGCGCCCGGATTTTAATCCTTTAAATGAATGACGTCGGTGACGCTCGCTCGTTCGCCCATCCGATATCCCACTTCTCCTCGTCCTATCTTCGTGGCTATCCGACACCGACCGTGCGCCACACCGTGAGTTTACATTCCTGTTGCGACACTGTTTTCCCCTCCCCTCCTTGTCACCAGCGCATTAAAAATCCGATGTACTCTTCTTCTTCTCGAGGCGAGAGAAGAATATCGATCGCTGGATATGCGATCGTAATTACGATCGTAATTCAATTTGGAATAATCTCGACTCGATTTAAAATCTCCACGAATTTCCATTCGATTAATCTCGCCGGTGTCTGACGGATTTTGAACTTTTCTCTATTTCAACTGTAATTATTTTTACCGCTCGTATCGAATAGATATTTTTTACATACATACAATGAAATGTTTCTCGTATTTTAATAAACCGAAGTTGGAATTAGCCGAGCAACAACCACGACAACGATTCATTTACGAACTTTCGGCGACATAGATAATTTCGAGAGTTGTGCCCGAATTTAAAATTCGTTAAAATTTATTTTCATTAATCGTGTCGTTTTCATTAATTAATTCGAGTTTTAATTAAAAAAAACGTATATACACGCCCGAGTGAAAACGTGCGCGTAGGCAAACGTAGAACGTGTCGACGCACGTTCTATGGCAGCGAAAAGTTCCGAGTTAAATGCGCCACGTCGTGGTTCCAGACTCCCGTGAAAAATCGAGACGAGTAATGGGAAACGAATACGGTTCCAAGACGCTAATATCCGTGTAATTGCGTACGCGTCGCTTCGTTCTCGCGACGCGGTAAAACGTCAACGCGCCGGCAACTCATTATTCTTCTTGCCCCGAGGGCGACGCGCCGCCTTGTCCCATCCACGCCCGAATAATCATCACAAGGGGGATTCCCCCATTGTATTATTGTGTCTGCCGTTCAATGATAAACCGTGCACTTTCTCTATGCGCCTTCCTATTCATTGTTAATACACTCGTGCCACGCGTATCCGTATTAACGAAAAATCTCGTCTCGCCATTTTTCTTTTTTCTTTTTTAGAAAGAGAAACGCTTCGTCAAACGCTGCTTGACCACACGTCCTATCCATCGAGAACGAGTTCCCCGATAATTACGAGGCAAAGGTCAAAAAAAAAAGAAAAAAAAAATCGTTCCCCTCGTCGACGATTAACATTTTGTTTCTTTCTCGAATCGAATATGATCGATCGAATCGAAAGCGTCGATGGACGCAGTTCCTCCCTCGAGAAACGAGAATCACTTACACGAAACGACGAAACGACGAGGCGACGAAAATGAGGGAGGGAGGAAAAAGGAGGAGGAATTCCCGAGAGGAGAGCAAGCTGGCGTTAATTCGAGAAGGATTTTCATGGGGCGGCTAGTCGAGCAGGGATTACGAAAACTCGTTAACCGGCTAATAGCCTTAAATGACGAACGACGAGATTTTTCTGGCCGGCAGGATGGAGGAGAAGAAGGAGAAAGGTTTTTTTGTTCGAGCGTTGCGCGATCATCCGTATCCACGGTGTACACGAGGAGCTGCGGATAAGGGAAGGGAGGAAACGGGCGGGATAAGGGAAGGGGAACGTGCGAGGACGGGCTTTTAAAATAGCATAGGGGGAGGGGAAGGGGGATAGATTATAGGGATACCTCCGGATCGAGGGAATCGATCCTTGAATTACGGGCACATTATGACTGCGAAACTTGCTAAGGCCGCACTTTCCTACCCGCCAGCGAATTAATCTAACGCGAAAGAAGAGAAGAGCCTCGAAGCCGGAAGCCGATGATTCATTTCGGATGGAACGCGCTTAGAGGGCCGAGACCGAGAAACGAAGGGGTTGGGAAGGAGAGAGAGAGAGAGAGAGAGAGAGAGAGAGAGAGAGAGAGAGAGAGAGAGAGAGAGAGAAAGGTGAGAGTCGTGGCGGGATTTGAGAGGATTCCGGTAACGAGGAACGATCGAAGTCCCTTCGCTCGTCGATTAAACGATCGCGGCAAAACGCTGACATACAACGTGGCCTGCCATTGTCTATGGAATCTGTTGGTGCCACTCTCCGTCCTCGATTTACCACGCTTTGCCCTCGTTTCGCTTCCCTCCCAAGCCTGGAATCGCGTTTCACGATAATGATCCCCCTCCAACTTGTACGAAACTTCGAAGAGTCGCTCGAGATATTTCATCGAAGAAACGAGATTACGGTACACGGTCGGACAGATCGAGTCGGGATAACGACGGCCAATTGATTTCGCAACGAATTGTTTCAGCCGATCGGGATGCACTTGAAGAAATACGAGTGGGTAGGACGGCCAGACATCGGCGACTGTTCTTTGTGGGTGAGATCGGCCACTTTAGAGTTCGACGACGGTCTGTGGCAGTGCCAGGTCACAGCCAGCGATTTCACCACGCAGGACGCGCTTGCATCCGAACCGGCCCGGCTCGTTGTCAGAGGTAAACCTTCAACTTCAACCTTAACAGCGCCGATTCGATGAAAAGCGGCGTACGCTAATCAACGCGTTAAACATCTCGCGCGGGATTCCATCCATTTGCGCGCAGCCCCATTTCCATTCGAGTGTGCATTGTCGTCCGCCTGTGAAACTAGCCCGGTCATCGACGAACCCGCGCTCGTCCCTTTTCATTGTCATTATTCCCATTGTGACGAAATTAACGCGCTACCCGCGTGTCTAGGGACGAGGAGTGTATCGCGACAAGACAATAGCCAAGTTACTAGAAACTGGGCCGATGCGGGATATATATCCCGCTCACGATCAAAATGGTATTATTTCTCCAACACCGGTTACGACCTTACTTAAGAAAACTCATTTTACGGGATGCGATGCTCGCGTTATACCGTTAAGCTCGCGGTTTAACGATTCATCCATTTTCGCTACTCAAATATTGGATTGGAAGCGATCGAAAATTTTTTATAGACGCTTCTTCAAGTCTAGATACTGAAGGGAAAAAAATTGCAAAAATTATCCCCTCAGAAGGGATTAAAAATTATCGTCATTTTTTTTTTTTTTTTTTTGATTCATCCCGATTCCACGATTTCGAGATATAAGAAATTAAAGTTTCGTAATCTTGATACAACGCAGAGATTACGAGAGCTGATCTACATTTTTTCTTGAAAGTGCATTTTTTTCCAAGAATTGCGACTGTTTCAGAGTTTGCGAGCTACAACTTCGAACATTCATTTTAAAGAACAAGTTTTTAAAACTCGCATCTTTCCTAATAATTTTCCTAATAATTTTCCTAAAGACAAAAGAGTTTAATCGAATCTCGAGATAATATTCAACTTGGACGGATATGTTTGTCGTTCATTAACAAACGTATATATAAATTGGAAACTGTGGATAGATTTAAGAAGCGGTTGAAACAAGCGGTTGGATCGTGGAAATTGTCGCGGACGATAGATCGATGGATCTGGCAAAGGTAATCAGGGGAGAGACGCGGTTAAACGATAACGTAATTATAACGAGCGACGTCCAGAGAAACGTTGGGGCGCGTGTCTCCGAATATCCAGCCGCGCGACGGCCAAATTAACCTCTGCTAATTTTCTCATTCCAGTCAGCCCTCAGCGACCGCAGATAGAGTACGCGGATCGTCTAATTCTACCCGGCAGCAACGTGACAGCCCGAGCAGGTGAGATCGCCGCGCTCACTTGCAGAGCGCGGTATGGGAATCCTTCGCCTCTAATTAAATGGTTCGTAATTGTTGCACCGTAGATTCCGTTACCACTTACTACGTAACGTAACCACCCGACGACTCCCTCCTCGTCTCGGCCTTTTTCTCCTCCATCGAACTCCTCGATCGAACGAAACCAAAAACAGCCATCGATCTCATCAGCGGTGAAAATAGAGAAAGAGAAAAGAAAAAAAAGAGAACGTCATCCCCATTCGGTTCAATTCGAATTCGTGGCACGGATATCTCCAACAACGAATCGCGCGAGACGAAAGAGGATCGCAAAAGGTCAAGGCAGGAAATTGAAACTAGGAGTAGCTACCTACCTACCTACCTATCTATCTAGGAAAGGATCCGTGTAATAACATTGGTTTCCAAGGGAGAGGTTTGAATGCTTTTAGATTGCGCCCGTTTTCCAAGCCGTTCGTGCTCGCGTTCAATCATCGGGCCGAGAGCAACGCTGCTGCTCCTTTTCGGGATTGATTCGATTAGCTCGGCGCGAGTTGATTTCGTCTCGCGGACTTTGGGACAACTTAATTCCAGTCGTGTCTTTCACGCCACGGCGACGACGTCTCCTCGGTAATCGAACGATTACCACCGTAATTGCACAGAGTTTCCAAGCATCGTTCGCAGCAACGTGGAGTAAGAGCGAAGGGGAGAGTCGCGATCGAGCGAGCAAGGGGTTGGAAGGGAACGCGAAAAGGATTGAATCTAATTTTTAAATTGAATTTCTTCCAAGTCGCTTTGTCGCAATCGTAAAAACAAATTGGAGAGTGTTTTTTCCCTCCGTTCCGTTGCTGCTATTATTTCAAAAGGGAAGGAGTCGCGGTACAGTCTCGTTTGTTCGAGTAGCCAGTTAAGTTCTCCCTGCGCGAACATCCCGACTCGTAATGCGCCCTGTGGATCTTGGCGTTGCATCCCGGCTGTGGCAGGCCTCGCTCGCCCATGAATAATCATGATCCATTCCAGCCGGTATCTAGACGAAGTTAAGAGGCTATCGGGGTTCGCTTGCACCCCAGAGGCGTAGAGAAACACAACAACAGGAAGCGCGGGATCGAACGAAACGAGAATGGATTCGAACATCGAGCGTAAGAAACGAGTTGATCGGTCCAGGAAACGATGCGAGTCTTTCGTCGGTTCGAAATCGACTTGGATCGAATGACGCGACAGATTTCCTCTTTTCCGCAATTGTCCCTCCTTGTCGTTGCAAATTAGTCCAATCGACGTTGGGCACGCTCAAGTATGCGCGAATTCGAACGATTCTCGATCATCGCTAACCTCCATTTATTTATTATTATTTATTACCGATACTTTTTGTATCGATACCGCGTATTCATTAATTTCTTATGAAGAAATATCGCGTCGAGATAGAATCGATATAAAAATTTATCAAAGAAGCAAACATAGCTTTCTCTTTAATTTACCGATACTTGTAATTTACGCGTACTTTGTTTGTTAAATGACACTCGTCGTCGCGATCGATCGAAACGAATAGTTGTCGTAGCTTTGTTCGCGAGAAACAACGACTTTGAAAAGCAATCGAACGTTAACCCCCCCCCGGTGTTCGTAATCCTCTGTCACGTTTATATATATATATATATATAAAATACAATTTATGAGCAAAAGTATTATATCTTTCCGCGAGGAATATTTAAATGGTTTTGCAAAAGAGAAGAGGAAAGCGATAGCGAGGGATCAAAGAAACGAGACTAATGTAACGAGATGAAGCTTACAATGTTCTTCTTTAACCGGAAGAATTGATTGCACTCGTTCCTCTTGTCTTACGTGCAAATCCGCGGTAACATATACGCATCCCCTTCCACCGTTTCTCCGCCATTTCGAGCAACCACCGTTTCTTGGCCAGAAATTTCACTCACATTTTCCGCGCGTTTCCCTACGGTTGTTCATCGAAGTAACCATCGACACGCCGCGTGTTATCAGCCCGATAACCGATCCGTCCCCGTCCATCCTTCTTCTCCAGCGCAGAAAATCTCTTGTTCCACCACCGAGACATAGTTTTCGGAACGATGAAATCTTCGGAGGCGGTCGGAAATTCCAGAATGACTGAAAGCAAACTCGAGGCGGCGATTACACGTTTCAATTTTTGATCTCGTAGAGAAGGAAGAGGGATCGCGAGGAGAGTAGAGAGGAGAGGCAGAGAGGGAGAAGAGAGTCGAGAAGGAAGGGTGGTTCGTTCGGTGTGTCCGTGTGATTTCACTGCGCGCAGAGTTGTCACGAAGCAAGCATTGGAAATGCAAATTTTCGGGTGAAATGCTCGCAGGTACGTGGGCGAGACCGAAGTGAGGACTTTGAGGCCACAGGTGAATTCAACGGAGATAGATAATCCTCGTACCTGGGCGACCTACAGTGTCTGCGAGATCATGGCGGACAGATCGCGCTATGGGCAGCCGATTCGATGCGTGGCCATTCATCCGGCCTATGACAACCCGACTATGTCGTCGAGCACGGAAGTCAGGTTCGACGTTAGATGTGAGTATATATTTCTCTTTCTTTCTTTTTTTTTTTTTTTTTTTTTTTTATATCTCGACTTAAAACATCAATTGATTCGATCGATTTTTATCAATCGATACTATCGAAGATCTTGGGATGTTCTTCGAGTTTGTTGAAGATATTTTTTGATGCTCTTTCTTTCTTTTTTTTTTTTTCCTGAAAAGATTTATAATAAAATCTCATCGTTACGATTTCATTCATGAAAAAGAAGTAAAAAAAAATAAAAACTCTCCTGCGTGGGAAATTTAAAAAAATTGAATTTGCAAATTTTGTTTCATCTACCAGTAAGAAAGTAAGAAAATAATCGTGCATACCGCTTTTATCTTTTTTCGTTCCACCCTAATAAATATTCAAAAAAAAAAATTCCATACGCTTGCTACGCCGAGCGTAACAATTTTAGCTGTCGCTCGCAACCGATATTGAAAACAAATATTGTTCCCCGGTTGTCTTATTTTAACACTGGTCAACCCGCTTGTCCGAGTGGGACGGATTAAAATCGGGGAGGGGAGAAATTAATTCCGGGAACTAATTTAACAAACGATATCGAGTTACACCGATGTCGCGACTTAACCGCTTTAGCATAAACGGGATTTAGGTCCGTCGTAAAGGATACTCTTATTACAAAGTTGTTCCATTCCACGTTCAGGTCAACTCTCGTTAATAACGCGGATTAGTAGGCAAGATTAATATTTAAGAATAATCACCGTTACCCACCTCCAAGATGGGGATGGGAAGGGGGATGGCTCGCGGATCGACCGAATCCTCGAGCCAACTTTTTAACATCCAACTTTTTTAACGAGATCTCCACCACTGTTGGAAACAATTTTTTCACGATGAAGGGAAATCACGTCGGTCGAAAGACGGGCAAGTAATTTCGCGAGATTCGCGAGAGTTCGATCGCGGCGCGGCCGAATGAATTTGTTTGGATTGAACCAACCCCGCGACCTAAGACGGGGGGGTGAGATTAAAATTCTGTCGGATTATTCCGTGAATAACAGACGGGGGCGGAAACAGGGGAAAAAATGGTCCTTTTTAGTCGAAACATTTCCTTTTCCTATACGCTTCGGATATCCTTTCCGATTCCGATTCTCTCTTGTGCGTGTATATAATACACATGTATGTATGTAATTTCCAAAATGAAAATTACAATACGTATTGTTCGAGAGATTTTGATAATGATAACAAATAAATTGCGAATATCAATAATTTTATTACGTATACGGATTTAATTACGTATAAATATGATTATATGTAAAAGTTTCTTCGTGTTTTCTTGACAAATTGATATCTGAGTAAAAAAAGAATTCGTTTTACAAAACGTCATGTCAACAAGATATCATATCGTTATTCTATATGTATAAACTATTCAGAATTTTCCCACTTTTCAATGATATATCCTAAAACATATTCATTTATGTCGTTTATTGGAAAATATAAAACTACTATATAAAATATTCGCAATATTTATTATTTATTGAATTTGAAATTATTAAGCTCAGCCTGTTATTTCTTTTAATTCACCAATAATATAAATTTCGTATATTGTTATAATAATATTCAATGCTTTAAAAGAATTAACTGAACTCGTATTCGCTCGTATTCTATCGTTAAAATATATAACTCGATAATCTCAACAATTGTATTGATAAAATAAAAAGACGGACGGAATTTTCGTACGTATAATTTACATTTGCGAAAAAGACGAGAGGTCGAATTCCGGTCGAGACGGTATTTGGTTAGCACGTTTGAGAGCGAAATGGTTATTTGACCCGGCGGGAAAGAACACGGAGCAACGAATAAATCGGTGTTAACGAGAGGTGGACAGAAAGGGTGCGTGTGCATCAGACTGGCCTCAACCCCTCGATACCAAAGCAAGAATCCCCACCAAGGCTACGATTTAACCTGGCACGTACCGGTGACCGCGGAACCCTCATCAATCTCCCTCAAAACGCGCCACCCTGACGTCCTGCTTTTCGACCTTATCGACAATTCGAGCTCTGTTGCATCGTCCGACAATTTTGAATCGCTTTTTACGAAACAACAATGACTAATGGCCAGCGGATCGATTCGGCCGGATTAAACGATATCTCGACCACTCTTTGTCCTGAAAAAAAAATTGAAAATTGAATTCACTGAAAATCCAAAATATCACTCACACCCTAACGGGAAAGACGGGAAAGCGAATAAACGGAATTAAAATAGATATTAGAGATTTTTCTTTTTTTTTTTTTTTCAATAATCTAAAAATTATTTCGATCAACTAGATAATCGTTTTTAGACAGTTTCTTTCTTCTTTCCTGTTAATTCTTTCAAATCGACCCCATCGATAAAATTCCATTTCGATCTCATCCACAATACCCGAGTAAGCGAACTCTAGCTCTCTGAATCCAAACTCTCGCGTTCTGAATTGACACTGCGTTATTCCGACTATAATACAACAACGCATCCCTATGCGGGACGGACTTCCTATCGTACGAATCTATCCTATCCTATAGTTGTACAATATTTATCGGGTCGTATTATAAATTTCTTTCTATTATTAATCGACGATAAATAATAAATCAACGATCAAATCAACGATAATAGAATAATCGAGGTGTTACGTATCAACGCCGCCCGGTCATCGATATTCTCCTCAAATTGCAACCGCGTGCAAATATAAATAGTCTCGCCCTCTCCTCTTTATCTCGATACCGAAACTGTAATTCAACCACGATCAAACTACATCCCCCTCCCTCCATGTCCCTTCGTAATCGGATTTCGAATCGATCGCGCGCGCGTCGTTTCACCGTCGCTTCCCTCCCCACCACGGAACCGAAATTTTTCTTCTATTAATCGCTTCCGCCCCGATCCCTCCCTCCAAACTCACCAACCCATCACTCCAAGGCAAGTAATTCGTTCCAGGTGAAATCGAGTTCGAAGAGAGTTGCGAGAGTTGCGACTCCTTCGGGGATCGAGGAGGGGGTTGGCAGAGACGCGCGAGGCGCGGTTTACAAGTATTACCGGTCGGAAATGGAGACAACCCGGGCTGGGTTGGCTTGTCGCGTATATTGATTAGGGGCATTAGCCCGGGCCGGGACTTTTCAAGGCAAATTGAAAAGTTCGCCTCAAAGCGGGAAGGGGATATATATATCCCTTCGATCGAACCGCCCGCGGGAATCTCGAATCATCCCATCGTTTCGCCATCCTCCCCCTTCCCCTCTCTCCATACAGTTCAATCCAGCCACCGTTTACTTTGCCGCGACGACAGCTCGCGCTCCAGTTGATGCACTTTTCAACGACCGATGCGAAAAAGGGATGCGTCGGTCCCACTCCATTTTCGGGCCCTCCATTTTTCACGCCGCTTTTCGCGGTTTTATACGTGGATTCTATGAATCACCGATGGAACACCGTTTCGTACGAGTGAAATTTCAGTAACGCGAATTTTAATCGAGCCCTTGATCGGGCCGAGAGAGAGTTCGAAGAGTGTTCTTTTCGAGGTGATCGTGTTACGGGTTACAAAAAAAAAAAAAAAATGAAACGAGACGCGAAGAAAGGAGAGGAGAAGTAAAGAATCGAAGTAAGGAAAAGAAGGTTCGATATGAAATTTAATTGGATGAATTATTACTATTGAGTGGATCATACATTGCTTGTCTCTGCCAACCACGAGCTCGTATAAATGGAATTTTACCACGATATTTCGGAATATCGATAAATAAACATTATGATTGTAAATGTAATATTAACTAACTACTGTATTTGAAACAACTATATATTCAATTCCTTCTAAACGTCAATAACAATGAATATTATTGGGGGGGGGGGAGGGGGAAAAGAATAATTCACGCATCCTTACATTACAAAAAGGATCAGTAAATAAATAATCCGTGTTAATCAATTTCAAATCAATTTCAAAAGATTGTGTAAAAAAATATACCAAACGATTATTTATACTTTTAACAACTGCCCGATGATTTATGGATAATGTATTCTGTACTCTTTCGTTTTTCCTTTCTTTTTCTTTTTTTTCAGAAATTTTTTTTCTACGCGAATCGATCAATTTCTCAAAGCGCGTTCTTCTTTTCCAACAACGGAACAACCTATATCGAGCTAATAAACATTGCCCCTAAACGTAGCCTGAAATACGCCAGGTAACGAAAATTCGAGCGCGCGTTACATCCTGTTGGATCAGAAATTTCACATCGAGAGAAGGGATGATGGAAAAGTTATGTCTTTCCAAGCGATCGAGGATAAATAGACGGAGGCGTCGAAGACGAGGGAATTTTATAGAGGACGCGACGGAATTTGCCGAAGGTGCAGCTGACGCGCGAGAGTCCAACGGTTATTCGGTGAACCGTATTTCTGCTAGTCGTTCTTTAGGTAAACTTCAAACGGGTGTGTTTTTGTAGACGATGGCGACGGTGGATCGAACAAAAGGAGAAAAGAGTCGAAACAAAGGGAGGGGGAAAAAAAAGCGGAAGCGCGGCCGGCTTTTGTGTCGCGAAATTTCCCTTCCCAGGTTTCAACCTGTTTCCCCTTCGAGAAAATTTTTCATCGCCGGCCCTCTCTCTAATTAACCTACCCACCCACCCGCCATCATCATCGTGCGCGAATTCGTTAATTAACCTTCATCCCGGTGTATCGTCCCGGAAATAAGCTGTAACCGGTTCCTCAACGATTGAAAAATGCCAACGCGTCGGCAAATATTTAAATATCGGAGGGGGAAGGAGAAGAGCGTATGTATTCACTGGTGAACCGGCGATAAAATAACAAAGTAAATGTAAATAACAAACATCAAAGTTTCTCTCATTTCCGGGATATACGTACGTTCGATATATATATATAAATATATATATATATATATACACAGCCGGTCAATTCGCGTTTTAGCCAAGCTAAAGCGTTTCCGATGTTTCCCTTTATTCTAACCTCGTCGCACGAAAAACGAATAATAAAAAGGAGGAGAGAGGAGGACGGAGGGAGGAAGAAGGAAGAAAAAAAAGGAGGAGGGGGAGAAAAAAAAATATATCCCGTAGGAACAAATATCGCGTCGCGATGTTTTGAATCGAAACGATTCGGAACGATCGATACGGAAATTTTTCGCCGTTGCTTGCTCGCGAATTTATCGGCCCTCCGCCACGGCTTGGTCCCCTTGCGCGATAATGAATTTGTTTCGATCAACGTTGCGCTCGTTTGCTCGTAATTTACTGGTACCGATGCTGATCGAATATTCATGAAGCATTGTTCGAAAACGAATACCGGGGCTACAGAATTTATTGAAAACTCGAGGAGAGGCTGACGCGCGATTTATGCACCGGGCACGTAGTTTTCGAATGTACAGCTGACGGCCTGGCGTGTTTCCCCTGCAGTCTTCTGTAAACTTCAAAAAACGAGCTGCGGCGTATACCCGGTAATGGCGTCGAAACCCGGGCAAGCCGCGTGGCCAGCCTGAATACCAAATTTTATTTTATTTCGTTTTTTCTTCTCCCCTCTCCCCCTCCCTCTCTCTC
Organism: Apis florea; assembly: GCF_048593485.1. Lineage (NCBI taxonomy): Eukaryota > Metazoa > Arthropoda > Insecta > Hymenoptera > Apidae > Apis > Apis florea. The sequence goes on from NW_028256747.1 coordinate 603,242, forward strand.
TCTCTCTCTCTCTCTCTGACGTTCGCGATCGATCGTTCCCCGTTGCTTCTCCTCCGCGTCGATCGCGTTGATGTTCCGCTCTCCGTTGATAATCAAATCCCACCCGAAATTACGGGAAAACACAGGAACAATCGGCCTGGCAGTCGGCGATGATTGTTCGCCTTTGACCGATTCAAACTCTATTCGTATAAGGGGGGGGACAATGTCGTTTCGATTTCGTTCAAAATCACTCGGTTTCGCAAATTTTCTCGCTGAAAGCGAGAGAGAAGGAAAAAAAAATAGAGGCGGAAGGAAATATAGCGGGAGGCACGCATATCGTTGGGAGACGATACAGACATCCGATAGGATTTGGATTCTCACTGGATGGATCCAAATCCGTGGAATCGTGGGTGGATGGTAACGCGATGACAGTGACAGACCGCGGTTTCGAAGATGCCAATCACACGGCTAACGTTTGTGTCCGGCGATGCGTGGACGAAACGCGTGGAAATAGAGTCGGAGGGCGGGCGTAGTATAACGGCGGAGAACGAAAACAAAAGGAAATGGGTCTTCGATCGAAACAGCTGCGACGCCCTTCCCCGCGGAGAAACACGCCGTGCGACCAAACAAATAGGGGTGACCGGTTTTGACACACATGCAGACGGGGACACCTAGCGAATCCACACCCACGCGCGCAACCGACCGATGTCCTATAAAACGCAGGCAGCCGCGGTAAAAAGGGTAATAGAGGGGAAAGGGAAGGAGAGGGGGATGGAAAAAGGATTGAACACGGAAAGAGAGAGAGAGAGAGAGAGAGAGAGAGAGAGAGAGAGAGAGAGAGAGAGAGAGAGAGATGCAACTGAAATTGTGAATGGGTCAGCGAGTATTCGTTCGCGCGTATTTCGAAATCATTGTTACGTGAAATGAACAGCTGCGCGAGCTACCTATACACACATACTCTTTCTCTCTCTCTCTCTCTCTCTGTCTCTCGTTCTATAGAAGGATTGGATTCCTCGCTTTTTCATTTTTCACATCTTTCCCGGGACACGTATTTTCTACCCTCGCACCTTCGCAAACATGTCTTCCAACTCTTGAGAAATTAATCCGCCAGCATTATGCGTGCACAGATTTATGCGTTATCGTTCGATTTCGCTCCTTCGTTTCGGATTATCGTATCCCGCAACGAATTCCCGCACGTTTGGAAATGCAAATATCCATCGATTTCGATACGCGTTGCGCGAATTCCAATTCGAAAATCGATTTCGAATTTGTATCAAAACTTGATTTTTGATGCGTTGTTTCATCTATTCTGAATCTTTTGATCTTTTTTTCTTTTTTCTTTTCTTTTTTTTTTTTTTTTTTTGCATCCTACAATCGCGAAGGGATTTCGTTACGAATCCTAGGCAGAGCGTTCGAGCGTTACTCCAACGAACAAAAGAAACAATTTAATCGTGGAATCGAGTTACATCCCGGCTAGCCGAGTTCTCGCGAGACGCAGGGCAAGAGACGACGAGTTTTGTGCGGCCGATGTCTCTCCGGTTTAGCCGGTTTCCCTCTTTCCGAGTTGCGTAATCGCATTTCCAAGTCTGAATACAAGCTTGTTATTTTTGGCCCTCGGGAAATAGGTCGGGGCTGAAATTATTAATTAATACAATTTGGATCCGTATTCCAGCATTAATTAACCGTCATTTGTGACGTCTCCCCGTGAGCGGCGCACAGTTTCATTGATTTAAATCAACGGGGGAAGAGGCCGAGGGTAAGGGGCAAGGGAGTAATTGCGTATTAACACGGTAAATTATTTTCCACGTCCGGTACTTTTAATCGAAATCCCTTTTGTCGGGAAACGGGGGTGGATGGTCGAAAGCAGGGTGGTGGAAGGGCGTAAAGTAAAAAAAGCGAACGAGATCGTTCCTTTCGCCATATTCCTCGGCCGGGCCTACAGCGACTACCACACCCCCATCCATCCCCCATCCACCGACCCTTCAACCGCGTAATTGCTTTCGCTGAAAAATACCACGTAACGCGTCGATTCGATGTACGTTAATAGAATACAGTGCTTGCCGACCGACTACCCCCGTTCGATAGACCGGGGTTTATCGAAACACGATTCCATTCCCCGCTTCGAATCGCCTCCGATTTCGCCGCGAGATCTTTTATATAGAGATAACAACGTCTCTCGCAGAGTAACAGAGTAAAACTTTCACGAACCACGCTTACTTATTTTAATTAGCGTATATGAAAAATACTTCTTGGCGCGAAATCTCGACAATTTTCCTCCCTCAAAAGCGTGTATTCCCCGCTCTAAGAGCGATTCGTTTTTTTCATTTTGTTCACCGTGTTTTTTCGCTCGAACGAAGAGCCGTTTTGATCGATCGATCGATCGATCGATTCGTAAGTGAAAAAGAAGAAGTAAAGGAGGATGGTGGGGGAGAATGAAAGGGAACGAAAAAAGAAAATGTTTCAAAGCTGGCACCGAGATAACGCACACCTCGATTAATCGAAGAGACTGAAATCAGCTAGTGAACAATTCCATCTATTCTCCTTCTCTTTCTCTCCTCCCGTTGGGAAAACGACCGCGGGATTAACCGCGGGCAGGTGTAATTGAATTTTTCGCGAGCCGCGGCCAACTAATTATTTCTGACAAGGAATAATAACGGAACGACGGGGGATGCAGGTTTCAACTTTGATTCATTATTTCGAGGTTTGTACGCCGGTGGGTCGACGTGCCTCGCGTGTTCTCCACTCGCGTGCCATTGTTTTCCATTCCATTATCGGCCTTTCCGCGCGTTGCCTTTCCCCCCTGACGGAACGAAAAAGAAGGGGGAAAGCAGACAGAGGGAGGACACCTTTGTCCCGGATCGGGTAACCCAGTCGTCGTAACCTCTTTTCTCGATCGACGATCCATTTCTTTCTTCACCGGGCTCGATCAACCTCCCCACGATCCACTTTTAATCACCGCGCTCATTAACGAATGATCGAATCTGAAAACTCGCTACGTTTACTCTCGCAACCGGTGTTTATTTTCCCGTAACGTTCCACGAATCGACGCGCTACGATTAAAGCAATTCTCCTCGTCTACGATTTCAATCAAACCCTCCCGTCCCGTTTGTCGAACCACCGCTGTCGAGCCGCCACTTCACCTCGCCGTCGTCTTTTTTTCTTTTCTTCTTACACCCTGAAAATTAATTTCTTCGGGGATCGAGAGAGGCGTATCGAGTAAGCTAATCGCGTAATTAAAATTTCCGATGGGACGACAAAAGTGGTGAAAAGTGGAAAATGCGTTTCAGACGCGCCCGAGACGAGGCTGGTCGGGGTGCCGACCGGGCAATTGGAAGAGGGTCGTGATCAACTCGAGATACGATGTCTGGCCGATGCGAATCCACCGGCCTCGATCCTCTGGAGGAGAACCAAGAGTCCGGGAGTGACGGAGGTGGCCAGTATCGGGGAAACGTTGCTATTCTCCCCGATCTACAGGAATCACGCAGCTGTCTATATCTGCGAAGCGGCCAACACCGAGGGTGAAAGCAGCCCCGTGTCCGTTCAAGTGTCCGTCAACTGTGAGTGTCAACGTCCCCGTTTCCCTCCTATAATCGGCTATCGGATTCTAAAAGTATCCGCGATTAACCCTTTTTCTACGTCAGAGGCTGTCGATCGGTATTCGCGATATAACCGGGCTTATTTGTGAAACGGGCTTTGTGAATAAAAATAACTCTTCACGAGACGGATCCTTCTCTGTATGGTACGGTGTTCGGTTACGCCTCGATCCACAAGGGATGATCGAATCCCGAGACGAGAATCATCGAAGCGCCGCAAAGTGTTTACAAGTAGCTCGTCGGATAGTTTCGAAACGGTATTTGCGTTACAGCAGCTTAATATTTGCCAGGTTTCAAGCCGTTTTCGACAGTTTCGCCGCTTCAAGCTACCAAGTTATCCAACAGCTATTGCGGTCGGGAATTAGTAAAACCCGACGCGACGATCATTCGTTTCACTCGCGTACACGAATCTTTGGGAAATCGATGAGAAGAATCGAAAAGCTTAAACAAAAGTCTGATACAAAATTACCTGACGTGTTGCTGTTAGAGAATTTGTTAGAACGAGCGTTGTAATAACTGTGTTTCTATCGAGGACGAGTCGTTTCGAATCGTTTTGTACGAAATAATTTAGAAATTTAATTACTCGCTACTCGAACACTTTACCAACTCTGTTACGCGACGAAACGCGTATAGCCAATAAATTTTACGTCCTAATAAAAGATTCGGGAAACCTTGTGTGGAGTGAAGTATCTCGTCCGTGATTTGGAATCGTGATTTAACGTCGCGATCGCGAGATATTTCACGTATGACGGCGAAAAAGTTAAGAACGCGATGATGATCAGAGTTTAACTCGCGCGAAACCGGTCAGCAAAACTTTACGTTTAATCTCGACGCTGAGAAATCGATCGAGAATCGATAGAGAAGATTTAATTTTCACGCAGATCCGCCGACGATCAGCTCGGTCGGGCCAGATCGACTAACCACGGCGTTGTTATTTTCTGGAGCCTCGTTCGAGTGTAACGCCGACGCTATGCCACCGGCCGAGTACAGGTGATCTATTCGTCGACTGTTTGCTACGAGTTCCGTATCTTTCTCCGCTCGAATTTTTCCTCTCTTCCCTCCTCCGTTCATCAATCAATTTTTCGTTACTTGATTTTCACCTTCAATCTTATATCGCATCACATTTTCACAGCGAAAAGAATTTAGATCAGCGGTTCTTAAATTTAATGAAATCAAAGATTCCTCTCGTGTATCATTTTGCCGTGTGTACTTTCTAACTGTTAATTTTTTTTTTTTTTTTTTTAATTATGACGTGAATGAAAGATGCCTGGCTATAATGAGAGATTAACCTTTGTGGGACGGGAAAGCCAGAGAGAGAAATTTTGCTTTCGCGTTATATCTACAGGATCAGGTGGTGGTTTTTACCTATAGCTCGGGTACGTGGGTGCGCTACTACCCAAAGGACTTAGAGACAAGTCCCCCCTGCGGAAATATCAACGTTAATAAAAATGTATAAAAATGTTTTTTATACACTAGCATAAACAATATTGGATCGAACGACAAAATACGATCTCTTCCATTTGTTAGTCTCCTCTCAACTTTAACAACGAATATTTTCGTTGCATCGTGAAATACAAATAATTATAATGAATGAAATTTTAACGCGTGTGAAATTTTAAAAGAAGCCGTATTTATATACTCCAATATAAAGAATCTTATTTACAGTTTAAGAACCGCTAATTAATTTGGATTATACAAATATCATTCCTAGAAGGTGTAATTGCGTAATTTATCACTTTATTTCGTTTGTAAATATGTGCTTATTATATATAGTTTTCGCCTGTTTACGTACTTGTTGCTTCTTTACGTTTCCCCAAAACACGAATCCGTATCCGTATCCGTATTTGAATGAACATTTTGATTCGCACGATTAGCATGGCAAGGAATGCGTTCGTCATCGTAGCTGTGAAATAGCGATATATATATATATATATATATGAGCCGAGATGCGACAATCATTTTTTCCAATTTTGAATCAGGTGGGCTCAAATCTTCACCGATGGCCGGATGCCATTGGAATGCGGTACAGGGCAACGATTGATCCTGACGAACGTGACGTACGAGCAACAGGGTCAATATATATGTCTCGCCTCGAACAAGATCAATGGGAACGTCAGGGAAGTTAAAAGTGATCCTGTATCGCTGCAAGTGGTCGGCGCGCCCAGGGTAAGAGAACCCATACATCGAATCACGTCTTGATTCAATTTTTTCCCACCCCGATCTTTTTTGATCGTATTCTTTAAAATTCTAATAAATCTCCTTCCCTCGTCTTGTAATGAAAAATGAAAGAAAATCGATACAATTTTATCGTGGAATTATGATAAATTGTGAAAAAACAATACGTGTCGCGAGATAATGAAACAAATCTTGCGTCGCTCTCGAGAGACGAAAAGTCTTTTTTTTTTTTTTTTTTGTTTGTTTGTTTGATAGCAACTCGTACCATTGGAGGACCACTCGTTCAATTTGTACGCGTGTTCGAAAAGATGAAATCAAATATATATCATTGGACGGATTAATCAGAAAAAAATTCAGTTGACGCGCAAATCGAATTGAACGCGACGACGATGATGGTCGAGTTAAAATTTAATCGATCGAAACGTAGGGTCGGGAAGAAATAAACATCGGGGTTATCTGGTTTTTACACGTTGTAATTATGTATTATCGATTCGATGCTTTTATCGCGAAATCAATGCACAATCGGAAAACAAACAATTTCTACCTGCAATTAATTAACAAAATTATGTTTGTTCGCCCTTGCATACGCGTCGATCTGTTGACGCACACACCGGAATACAGCTCTACCATCCTCTACCGTGACATATTTAAATACGAAATGAGAAATTCATATTTATACCGAGCTCGCGTGTACGAGGTGGTTGAAAAACTACGTGTACGTGCGTGCGTATATACCGAGTAAAACGTCATTTTCACGACACACTCGTCGGTTGATTGCAGTTACACTGGTCCCATTTGCCGCCTACGTTTCGTGGCCCATGATCCGTGCACCACTTGTGGTTCCTGTTATATTGCCGCGAAATCGACGCGATATATTTGACTCTTTCACGGAAACATTAATTTTAAAATGTTCGTAACAAAAACTCCCGTTTTAAAAAAGGAACAAAAAAAAAAAAAAACCATACGGGCGAGAAGTAAAAAAAGAATTATCGACAAGTATTAACGCTCTTTCGTAACCCGCGCATATTTTTCGTATCGCGTTCATATTGTTCCCGATAAAATCGACTTTTAAAATTTTCAATTTTTCCATTGAATCGACCGAGTTGGTTTCGAAAAAAAAAAAAAAAAATGTAGAAAGACAAATTGTAGAAAATTGGATGAAACATCTTACGAGAGAAAAATAAGAGTGGAATAAGATTGGGGAAAAAAGTTGGTTAACCTGTGTCGCAGGTGGTGAAACCGGGTATCACGGAGAAGTTTGTCGTGGCAACGACCGAAGGGAGCCCGGCGAAATTAGAGATCAGACTGTGTTCCGACCCGAAGCCCCGGCTCGTGGCTTGGGAATGGGGCAGCACCAGACTCCACGCCGGTTAGACTGCTTCCTAGCTCTACCGCCAAAAGTATTCGAGTCTTTGGTTTGCTCTTTCAGTTTTTTTATGTACGTCTCTTCTCACTAATTGGCACTCCTTATTACTGAAAAGTGGTATACTCGCGATTAATTAATTCGAGCATCCCTTTAGCAACTCCCCAACTTTCCCCCTTTAATTATCAACCTTTTTCTCGCGTCCTTCTCGAATCGGAGCCCCCAACTTTCACGACGACGATGACGAGCCTTCGATCTTTCCTTCCACTATCGATTGCCCCTCGATTCTCAAGACTCGATTCTTCGCCCTTTCCACGAGTTTAATTCGCATCTTATCAGACGCGTACATTCGTACATACGAGAAAATTTCTATTTTATTTTAAATCTTCCCCTTTCTTTCTCTTTTTTCTCTCTTTTCTCTTTTTCTTTTTTCTTTTTTTTTTTTTTTTTTTCGTTCGTTTATTTCCACAGAATCGCTCATTTCTACGGTCGACAATTTTAAGTTGATTTACGATATTACAACGTGCTGCGAGCAATCACGATCGGGTGATCTAATTATCGGGCAAATGTTCACAGGTGAAGTACTGGAATCACGGTATCGAGCGTTGGATCTAGAGCCGTTAGCGGTCGAGGATTGTTATATAGCCGTTTTAGAACTGACTAGCACGGTGAAGGAGGATCAAAGACTGTATCACGTAATCGTGGAAAACGATCGTGGGAGCGATCGTCGTGCCCTGATGTTGAGAGTCGACGAACCAGGCCAGGTAATTAAAACGATATTCGTCGTTTTAAAACAAAGACACGTCCAATCAAATGAATTTCGAGTAAACATTCTCTGTTGCGCTCTTTTCTCTCTCTCTCTCTCTCTCTTATCTCGTGAGAACAAGTGGACTAATTAAATAATTGAACAGTGTATCATCTGCTGGTATTTAAATTAAAACGGTTGAACGGCATACACATATATATATATATCCGATACACGCGTATACATCGCGTGCACGTTCCAGACAATGTTCCCTTGGCTCCAGTAAAAAGCGTTTTTTTTTCCCTCCCGCCGCGTATTTGTTACAGATTCCACTCGTTATCGGGGCTGTCGCTGGGTTTACGGTGCTCTCGGTGCTGGTAATGGGATTCGTTTGTTTCCTACGCTCGGATAGATGCTGCGTGGCCAGAAATACGGTGCCTGCGCTCCAGCAAGTGCATTGGTAAGCACGCGATATTGCGTCTCTGGTGATTTGCACGAATAAACGTCGAAGCAATTTACATGGAAAACCTAGAGAACTCTTTTCAAGGGGACACATCCTCGCGGAGCACGTATACGCGCTAATGAATTATTCGACGCATTGTTCCCCTCCGTTCCCTTAATTGTTAGTATCGCGACGCTAATTTCTTCCTCTTCGTACGTTTCTATGCGACGATACCCTTATGCGATACCCCAAACGAATCGTATTGCGCGCGAAAGCGAGAAAGCTAGGGATAAAAGCTAACGATACTGCTATACGCGTGAATATATACGGTGAAAGTGGATCAGACAGTAGTGGCTTGTTTCAGTACGAAGGCCTCGAACACGATGATAGAGGATCCCCGTTTAGCAGTGGATACGATGGAAAGGAACAGTCAACAGTACGCGTCAGAGAAACGACCGAATCACGTCTTGAAACCCGTCCCGTCACAGCAATATCAACAAGAGTGTTATCAACACGATCCGCCTCACCAACAGCAACATTATCAGAGGCATCATCATCACCACCATGGACAGCCTCACGGGCCGCAATACACGCTTCAGGTCAGATAAGTTGATAAACAGAGAGAAACAAGAAACAAAAATTATTCTCACAGATGATGTCGCTGAGCGATGTCCTGCAAAATGTTGTTTTATTCCCTCTTCCTTCGATCCCAAGTATCTTTCCCTCATATAGTTGCGCGAATGCACGAACGGAATATATACACAACTTCCCTTGACACTGTTTTTCTTCTTCGTTTTTCGAGCGAATCCCTTAGTAACAGATTCAACGCAATACGATCCCTCAGGCAACTCGTTTTAATTTTCCATTCCTAGCACCATCTAGTCAAGTTTTTCCTTTCAATCCTTCTACGTGTGATTTTCCCGGAGCCTTTCGAATTTTTTCCTTAAAATTCCCGCTACTGTTTACCGGAGAGAAAAATACCGGTACAAAAATATCTTTGGATTTAGACGAGCATCGCGTTTGGTCCATTACATTCGCGCAAGTATACGCGGTAAAGGTGAAATTTTTTTGATCCCACGAAAACCCATTTCTCCTCGGTTTAGAGAGCGGCCTGGTGTCCGCGAAAAACAAGACGTAGAAGCATTAAGTTCATAGCCATGTTTTCAGTTGCTTTGATTTTCCGCATTACCGTATAATCCTGTACGATACAGATTACCAAGCATGATTCCTCCCTCTTTCGTCAAAAGTTGAACGAAAATTTCGAGGAAAATCAAAGATCTTCGAAGCGTTTTATCGTTGATTGTAAGCAAGAAAAGTTTCATGTTCGAGAGTTTAGCATCCGTTAACATCTTTTAGATATTTACAACATAGACTTGAAAACTTGTACGATGTGTGACGGTTTCTAGCATAAAAAAAAAACCCATTTATTTCCTATCTGGTTAATTAAGTCAGTTTTATGTTTATTCCATCTCTGTTTATTTTCATCGATCATCATCAATTCTCATCTAGTTTTCTTTCTTCTTTTTGTTCGCGTTTATACAAATTCAAAGTTATCTCGTGAACGGAAATATCGTGTTAGAGTATCGTACATTGAATATATATTTAGAAACGTTACAGATGCACGTGTCTTTACGGTAGTCGGTTACGTTATGCTTTCCCATTAAATACCATCCGATCGAAAAATTCACTCGTTAGACCTCTATTGACGTTCATTCACGCCCAGTAAGAACGAAAAAGGAACGATTTCAAAGGATTCATGTACATACTATACTCATGCTCTGCACGATACATAGTGCTTTGAAAAGAACGGAATACACGTATTACAGTTACGAGCTATCATCTCATAAACTTGTATATACACACACACACACACACGTTGAAAGTATGTCACCGTTTATCGTCTCCGATCGTAATACTAGCCACCATGACAATATAGACTTGCACAAGTATTGACCACCAGCCGCTGTCCCTTCCCCGATCGAGATAGTCATTTGAGTGATTTATGCGGCCAGTAGGGTGTATTACGCATGCATTTGGTTGCATCTAGACACCGCGGTCCCTCTCCCAATTACCGCAATGTCCTTGTAGGTAATGTCATTAGGTACGTGTACGTAAGTAGCGGTTACAACCATTTCTGCTATAACGCCATCGAATCTCTATTCTTCCGTGTAATTTTAATGGTAAAACGATCGAACGAATCGAACGATATATGTCTACACAATTTGTTCCATGTAACAAATCTTGGAAATAATTTTAAATGGAAAAGAATATCGTAGATTACCTGTAAGAGGAAAAGGATTTTTAATTCAACTTCTCTCTCGTCTCTTGAACGATTTCAATATAATCTGATCCATTTTTACAGGACATCGTATGGAAAAGATATTCGCAAGAAGGTAAATTAAGTATTAAAATCTTGGATTTTATTATCTGATACAGATTGATCGTGCGTTATAAGAGAAACGACTGTACCGTGAATAACAAGGTTAAATAAGAAATTTAATTCTTTCAGCTTGCACTTTTATTATTGCTTTCGTTTTATTTTTGCATCCAAACATTTCTGATACAGCCACGTGTTTCCCTTAAGCGTTAACGAAAGAAAACGAAAGACTGATTTTTATTAAAAAACTATATTACTCGTTTCTTAAATAAAACATCGACTATATCACTAGCTGATCATGTGCATCGAGATATAGAAAAAGCTTGAAAAATTTATATAGATATGTATTAATATACACACACACATTTTATATATATATATATATATATAAAATTATAATATATAGACACGGTTGTGAAGATAATTACTTACGATAAATCGCATTATCGACGAATCTATTATTATTATAATAATCGGACGGTGTGCATCCGCCAGTGTAATTAAAAGCCACAGATAATCGTATGTTCGATTACCGATCTATTCGTTCAAATAAGCGTGTCGGTAATTAGCGAGAATCGCCGCTCAATACAAATAGGTTACCATAATGCTAATCATTAATCGAAGTTAACGATTATTCAAGATAGTTCCGTGACTCAATAAACGTTAAGTTTTATGTTGTACACACGTGTAATTGATTCTTCGAAAATCGATAGAGAAAAGCAAACGACTATTTACTTAAACCAATCCTTGAACAGATGTAGAACGTGCACGGTATGATTGCTAAATCGTAAAGGATTTAATTTTAATGGCTCGAGGGAATTTTCCCTTGATTCGCGTTTGACAAGGATCATTAATCAAGCATGTTACGACATCGCAAATTCCACGTGCATGTTAACATTTGTGTATGCATACCTTTTATATTCATCGAGACGTTCTTCTCTCCTATTCTTTCTCTTTCATTTTTTCTCTCTTTTTTTCTTTCCTCCATTTCATCTCACTTGCACTTCGTCCGATCACGAATCGTCATTATCATTGCGTAAAATCATTGTAACGATTAATTAGCTTTGCTGCTCGCATCTCGAGACTATCATTGATGCCACTTTGTTCATAACCTGTAACCGAGCAATCTACGTGAGACGATGTTGTACGATATTTTGCGTAGAAACAGCTCGAACAAATTTAGAATACTCTCTTTCGTGTATCATGTTATCATTAAAAAATAATCATACAGATGCGTATGCTTGTCCGTTTGTTATCACACCCAGCAATACTCCCTTTCACACTCGTGAAAACGATTGCGAGCATGCTGTGCGGATATACGAATTATCAATACGAAATCTGTTCTCTTTGGAACTCGTATGCGGTATATGACATGTTTGCGTAACAACGAGCACTGTTTGCTTCACATTCCCAATCTCCCGTTTGATACAAGATTTTAAATGAATTCAGGACCGTTTTATGGAACGAGAATGAAGAGTTTTGCTTTAGAAAAGTATAAATATTTAGATTAAACAAGAATTCCAATGTATTATGAAATTTTGATTAGCTAACCACTTTAAATATTTATTCAAATCGTTCATCAGTTCGATATATTTATATTATTTACATCGATATCAATAATATTAACGTACACGCATATATTCATTTTGTATTTGCGAATATTTAAAACTCATTAGATACATTTATATTATATTGTGATCGAACAAAATGATGCGTTTATAAAAACTATATTAAAATATATACCATTAATGAAAACAAAATTTATATCGTGCAATTGTTATCTGCCATATTTTATTTATCAACATGTTTACGTAATAAAATGCATCATTTTGGTAATCGTATCAATATTGATACGCAATAATGAATGCTCATCAATAACTATATATGTAACAATGACGTAGAAAACAATGAGCCGATCATAATCCGAAGTATAAAACGGCCCTGTTTCTTTCTCGTATACGAAAATATTTGCACAAACCACACTTATATATATTATATAGTTTACCATTCCCAAATGCTATATAATCACCCGTAGCATATGTACATATATCTGTAGAGTTTTATTTCTCCGATGCTTCTGGTTACATGCGTGCCTTGAACGCGACCAGATTCGTATCCTCTTAAGATCCTTAAGATGAAAATTGTGCAGGGGGAGCAGCTGTTTCTCAAACCAGATCGTTTAGCAACCCTGAAGCCCCACTGCAAGATCGAGAAGCCGCCGCAGTACACGACGTTCAAGCCGAGTTCGAACTGAAGATTTTACTATTTCTATTTTCTATTGATGTACACATTGATCGCACACACATGCGCGCATCCTACAAGAAACTGAAAATAAAAAAACATCAGAAATGAGAAGAAAATAACGGTGAAAATGGTAGAAAAATCGATAGGACGAGACTGAAAAGTGGCATAAAATCAAAACAAAGGAAATCGACGCATAATTTGCTGTCTTTTCCACCTCTCTTTCGCTCACCTCTTTGTTACGTTCGTCAACGTATCCGATGCAAAGTGAGATGTTTCATATCGTCGATCGATATTGATACCAGCCAACGAATCTTTGTTCTAAATTCTTTTTTTTCTTTTTTTTTCGTGCGACAAATTTCCTTTTCCTGTACAGATTCGAAGGAAATTATCGCTCGAATAAGAACACTGAGCACTATTCGGTTGGTATTGTCGGCATTTATAATTCGAGACTATTGAAGAACTCGACAATATTGTGAATTTTAATATTAATTAATTTATGTTAATAGATTTCATAGTGAAAAATCATTTTCGCGCAAATAATACTGCCATTATTATATAATAATAACAACTGCCCCGACAAAGACGATCTTTACGATGTCGGTACCAATCAAAATGAAAACTATATTCGAAGGGTATTTATAATGCTTGCGATAATGTTGTTAATAAAACGGTAATTTTGAATATTTATTGGTTTTATTAATATTAAACGAACTTACTTACGATGATGTTCGTACATTGTCGAATGTTCAAAAATTAACGCAACGATTTGAATATATTTCTTTTTTCCACATAATTGTTGCTAATATTATGAAAAAACTTTCAATAAAGGAATTGTGCAAACATCACTTATCTTAATTAATAATACCTGTATATAAATATTAATAATACCTGATTGCATGTTTTATATAATTTTATATTTTGTTGAAAATCATTGAAATGTATCCACTATTTCAATATAACATTATTAATTTATTATTAAAAATTATAATATATTATTAAAAAATGTTATATACTCACATATATTTTAAACATTCGTATACGATTAAAAAAACGTAAGTATAACTATTATTATAACAAAAATAAAGTTGAATTTTGAATAAAATGCACTTTAATAATTCAGATAATATATTTTGACAAAATAATTCGTATTTCGTTTATTGTCTTTATACTGAAAATAACGAAATTTATATTATTCGAAATAATACAAATCGTTTCAAACAATTATACACAATGACGAAATTATCCGATTATTAGGTAGAGTAGAAACTTCATGATAAATTTTGAAATAATATAATTTCAATATTTCATCGCAAGAGGGCAGATACAATAATTTAGTGGTTTTCTCTTCTATGTCTGTACTGAATCAGTATCTCGTAATTCACGATACAAACCTCGTGTTAGCGGTTAGAAGAAATTACGTACTTGAAATATAGGTTAGCGTGTATATTTTAAACATTGATAAAGGATATTGCAACAATTTCTGAATTCAGTACGCTAATGTAAATTTATATCGTTAAAATCATGGCGGTACGTGTGCAATTCGAAAATAATAATGAAGTTGGAGTTTTCTCCAAGTTGACAAATTCTTATTGCCTTGTAGCAATTGGTGGTTCCGAGAATTTTTACAGGTAAAGATAAGTATAAATCGATACCACTTTATCTATAATCGCATCAATAACAAACTATAGAAGATTACATTATATTGCGCAATAATTTTTTCAAGCGACTATTAAGTTTATAATATGTGACATGTGTTGACATAAAATATTCATAATTTATAAAATACAAATTATTGGTTAATTACAGTGTGTTTGAGGCAGAATTAGCTGAAACTATTCCTGTGATACACGCGTCAGTTGCAGGATGTCGTATAATTGGACGATTATGCGTTGGTAAGTAAAAGCAAAATTTTAACCTTCAAAATTTGAAATTAATTGTGTTTAAATAAAAATTTGCAAAAAAAAAAAATAATAAATAAATATTTAAACAGGAAATAAAAATGGATTGTTGGTTCCAAATACGACGACAGACACAGAATTACAGCATATACGAAATTCACTGCCAGATAAGGTTAAAGTACAAAGAGTAGAAGAAAGATTATCTGCCTTGGGCAATGTTATTGCCTGCAATGATTATGTGGCTTTAGTACATCCTGATCTTGATAGAGCAAGTATTACATCAAAAATAAATATTTAATTAGCCTTGTCCTATTAACAATACTTATAATTGATATAATTCTATAGGAAACGGAAGAAATTTTAGCAGATACATTGAATGTAGAAGTATTTAGACAAACTGTAGCAAGCAATGTTTTAGTAGGATCATATTCTGTATTATCAAATCAAGGTGGATTAGTTCATCCAAAAACATCCATACAAGATCAAGATGAATTGTCATCTTTGTTACAAGTGCCACTTGCTGTAAGATAATTTACATATCTAAAAAATAAAAAATTTAAATATTTATTACCAAAGTAAAATATGTAGGCAGGTACAGTAAATAGAGGCAGTGATGTTATAGCTGCAGGAATGGTTGTAAATGACTGGGTGTCTTTTTGTGGTATGGATACAACTTCAACAGAACTTTCAGTTATTGAAAGTGTTTTTAAACTTAATGAAGCTGCACCAGCTGCCATTACATCAACTATGCGTGCATCACTTATAGAAAGGTAATGTACATTAGATTATTTGTAACATTCAAATATATTTTGTTATAATACTAACTAATATCTTTTATTTATTTCAGTATGTCTTAAAGTCAACCTCTCTAAGAGAGTGTAAAAATAATGATTAACAGTAGGCTATGTATGTACATAAATACAATATTTATGTCAATACAACTGCACAAAAGAATAATAATATTGTGCTTTCAAACTAATTTCATCAAGCACATTTTCTGTATAATTCCAATATAAAATAATTGTGACAAAATTCTGTAAAATTTATATAAAATATATTAAGTTTTACTATGGACTACTCAAACGATGATTAATTGAGTGTAATATAATTTTCAATTCTCAAAAAAAAAAAAAAAAAAATAAAAAAAATCAATAATAAAATGTTAATCCAATTATATGGAATGAAATTAATACTTACCTTTATTATATTATATCTAATGTCAAAGACAACTTAATTTGATATCATGTATTAAAAAATATCTTATCATAAAAGTTTTTAATTTTGTTGATATTTTTTTAATGTATGAATTTATAAAATAACTGCGTATAAAACAGAAATATTCTATTGAAATATATTTTAATCAATAATATTCTCTTTGAATACAAACATTTTTTGTGTTAAAAATGTAAATTATTTCGATTCTGACCCCACCTTATTTAGTAAATGAGCTATTGTGAATAACATTGTGCGGACAGCCTGCTAATTAAATTTATTACAAATAAAAAGGGGCAGCCTGAATTTTAATAATTTTGATCAACAAGACTAGAGTAATGGTAATTGTTCGGTATGTAACAATTCGGAAGCAGCTGAAGAGTCTGCACACATAACTAATGTAATACCTGCTTGATAAGATGCAGGAATACGAATGTGAGTTACTCCAGTAGATAAATTATTAAGTTGGCGTCTCTGGGTCATTGCTTCGCGTATCATATTTACAACTTGACCTGATAATATAAACGATACAAGAATAATATTAAATATTTTTATAGAATAAATTTCGAGTTGTTTAAATAATATACATACCAAAAACATTGAGCTTTCGCCACTTTTGATCCATAGCAGCGAGTGGTGTTAAATCTGTATTAGGATTCCAATGAGCTAAGACATCCGCTCTTCGTATTAGTAAAATACTAGGACTTACAAGTTGATGCCAAACATACTAAAAAATTGATTATATAAATTTATATAATACTTAAGTAATTAATTTATTTAAATAATAACAAACCTGTTCAGGTAAACATTCCAATGGATTAGTTAAATAAATTCCCGCTTGTCCAACACCAAATATCATTTGATGATGCCATGCATCTGGAATATCACATCCTTCTCCACAATGTTGTAAATTTAGCGTTGCTATGGGTGCAGCACCTAAAATACGCTGGTATATCTATATTGTTGACTCATTGACTTTATTGATTACATACCTTTTGATATCCAATAATGTAACCAATGAGACAATGAAACTTTCCTTTCTGGATAAAATGCAAAAAATTTTGTTATAACTGACCCATTTGTACATAAAGCTATGCCGCGGGCCAGATCTCCGTGTGTTGATCCAGCCACTGATCGACTATATAAATATCGTGGTAGTGGTGTACCTGGCTCTCTTTGTCTAGTATTCACACCTTTTACTAATGTTTCTAATGAAAATGGGACATTTAAAGCCAACTACAAAAATCATTTTAAATTAATTGAAATAATCTAAAGTGAAACATAATTAAAATACAGATATTTAATAATAAATGTACCAAAGCATTTATTGCAGCAGTAGCACCACATGCAGATGTTCCTATTTGAGTTACTTGTTTCACTGTAGCTTCTTGTTCACTCCATAACATAACTTTCTCAATTGGTAAAAGGCCATCTAAACGATCGTTAGATAATTCGTTTTCCTATATATACATATACATATATATATATTAACAAATAAATTATCGTAGCTACATATAATATATAATAATATATCAAATTATAAGCTATATTAACTAGATTTGAGTCACCACTCTGATTAAATGCAGCTTGTTTATTGAGCATCAATTTCTTTGCCATCATACGATGATAAAGAGTTGAACTGAGATTCACTCTCCTAGAATTTAAATTCGAGTTTTCTGGAATGGAAGCTGATGAAGATTCGACCCATAATTCTGCGTCTGAATCTCTATTGTCACCCGGTGAAATAAGATCGCCGCTTGTATTGTGATATCCATACGATTCTCGTAAAGGACATCTTGTATTGCGATACATTTTAGTAGTTTCCCATTTTCCTATAAATTAATAATTCAATATAATGTTTTAAATGAATAATATATTATTTCAATACTCCAAAATAAGAAAAATGATATACCAATTGCATTACTAGTACTTGGCATCCATGGAGAAGGATAATTTGGTTTTATACTTGGTTCAGGATTATGTGGATTACTGCTGGAACATTGCTGAATTTCTGCATTATTCACATTTTGTACACTTTGCTTTGAGTTTTGAGATGTAGTTGCAATTCCTTGTTTAGTCACAACTTTACCGCTACTTAAGTCATTTAATACTGGATCAGGATCTACATTGTCTAATGCTATATTCTGTATATCTTCATTAATAGAGGCCAAATCACTATCTCCTGTATCCTGTATTTTAAAATATTAAAATAATAAATATATATGAGAGTAAATTTTATCATCACAATTCAATACCTGCTCACAAGAAGGCCCAGGATCAAAATCCATTTCCAAAAAATCCATTTCTGGACTTGATCTACCACTATGGCATTGTTCCTCCTCTTCATGTTCTTCCACTTGTCCTTGATTTATTTCTTCCTTTTGAATCAAATGAACTGCATCATCATTTCCTTTATATGTATAAATACAATAATCTTCTCCATCTGACATATCACCTTCATTCCCAGAACTTGAATCTCTCCTCTCATTTTGTTCTCTTTGTGTATTCTAAAAGTATATATGAATTAATAATAAAATTAAATTTTTTATATGTTATAATTTATATGTTTTATATGTTATAATAAAATAATGAAAGAACTTTTTACTTTTTGCAATCCACTCGGTCCTGCTATTTCCCTATTTCCATTAATATTAGGTCTCAAAAAACAACATGTTCCTTGACTTGTTGAACCTATACTACCTCCTATATTATTTAACAAGCTATTAGTTCTATAGGACCTTGATACCCAGACACTGTCTACTTCAGGACTAGAGTCTGAACTGCATGACACTTTTGATGGACATTTTTCAATTCCAGAAATATAATCTACATTATTTTTCATATCAATATCTTCATTTGGTTTAATTGTTGTTAAATTTGACTGTATTGTAGATGAAACTGATGCTGAATTATTTAAATATAAAGTAGCATTTGATGTAGTACCAGTATTATAAGTTCCTGATATACAAGTATGATTCATATGTATATTATTTTGACTTGAAGATAAATTTAAATTCATAGGAGGTTTAGGCAAATTCAAAGCACTTGTGCTCATTACAGTCTTATGCTTCAATTGACTTGTAACATTAGTGTTTACAGTCTGAGATTTAATGTTATTAGCATTTAAAAACATGGGAGATACACTTGCATTTAATATGTCTTGATTTGTATCCTGGTCCATAGTATTATTAAAACTGGTACACGTAGTATCTTCTGTAGAATTTGTACCATTAGCGAATGCAATTGAAGCCTTTGAAGACAAATGATTCTTGGCACCATTATCACTCAATTTATTACTTAATTTTATTTGATCTCCATTTAATTTACTTTCAAGTTGTATAATTTTAGTTGACTGTTCAATTGATTTATTGCTATTTTTTTTTAAATTTTCTTCTAATCTTGTACCATTTTTATTTTGACTGTTACTTGCACCTTCTTCAGAATTCATATTATTTTTTAAGATGATAGCACCAAATTTCCTATTGGAAAAACAAAGTAAAATAATTTTATTATTTTACTTTTAATTATGAATATATTATATTAATATGTAATTTTTAATTATTATTTTTATTAATTATAATCGAAAAAATGTCTTAAATAGAAGTATTATAACTGTCATATAAGAGTATGTATGATAAAAATGTGTTAGTAGTATATAAGTAGTATTTACCTTCGAATTATTTTTCAACACGATTATACAGAGTTTAACATTAGTTTCTTTCTAAGCAAGTTTAGATTACAAAAAACTAAACGTGTCAGTCTTCGATTAATAAAATTATCAACAATTAAAAAAATTGCTATCTTGTGAGTATGCAGTTCTGTCAAGTGAAAAGAATGAAAGGCCTCACTGCCTCACTAACATTTTCTCTCATATAAGTTCCGGAAGTCAGCTGATTAGTAGAAACAAATGTAGTTACACACAAGTCTGATATTTTTACACGTTTCTTTTTCAGCAAACCTATTTAATCATTCATAATAGCATATAGTAATTCACATTAAGTTTTATTAATATAAACACAAACGACATTGAGAAAAATTCTCTTAGCTCTTTTTCACAATAAGATAATCAAACATTTATAAAATATCATTATACGCGTTACGTTATACATTTATTATTTGTCTGAAAGGAAATACTATCTAGAGTTTCTTTTAAATTAGGAATCATCATAGTATAGTGTACAAATAATGTATTCTTACACTTCAAGGAAAATATCAACCAATCGTAAAGATTCGTATAGCTATTTGTGCACTTAGCTATAATAAATCATATATTTATAATATAATATACTATAATCAATGTAATTTGTACATAGATATTTAAATACTATGATTAAATTATATAATTAATAATATGTTTCATGAAAAAATTCGATAAAAAATTGCAATGTTATGATTTTCAAACATTAGATATATTTACTGTACATTATCTAGAAATTTAGATAACGTCAAAGGAATGAATATAAAAAATTCAAGATCGTTAGTTTCTAGAATCACATTGCTTTGTTTTGATCAAGAACAAATTCAATCATTTTTTATTTAAAATTATTTAGATTTTAAATATTAATTGAATTATAAGATTGTTTTATAAAAAACTAAAGAAAATAAAATTTTCTTATACAAAAATTTTTTATTCAGATTTTAAACGAGCTGAATGAATGAATCAGTTATGATTCTATACATAAATAAATAAAAATATTATTGAATTTTTGTGTACGTGTAGATCAATTCAATTAATTAAACAGTATTCATAATGAATATTGTTCGAATTAATTCGAGAAATGTGATTTTTATTCTTCTGGCGATTTTTTCGACTACTGTCAAACAGGCTCATATGGGTTATGGTAAATTATATATTAAGTTCGCTTAAATATTTATACAAAATATTTCTAATGATACTTTGATTACAGAGACTGCAATTAAATATGCACAAAGAGAAGCTAATGTAAACTCTACACCAGCATATAGTAGTACAAAGGTAATAATAGTATAAAAATTAAATTAAATTATTTTTATAATATAACAATGTTTTTATTCAAGAAAAAATGTGTTTAAATAACTATAAATTAAATAATTATAATATTAATAGGAAGAGATTTCAAGATTATGTCCAAGTGGTATTACTTGTTCACAATTAAGTGGAGATTGTATAAAATGTAATTTAGATTCTAATTGTGTATATGGAGCTGTATATGTTGCTAATTGTTCTGTACTAGAACATATTGATTGTGTTGTAAGTTATACAATATTATATGTTATTATACATGTCATGTATATATACATATATATTTTTATACTAATTAATATATTAAACTTCAAGGGTGAGCAATCCTTTCAAAAAAAATATATATGTCGTTACTGTTATCAAACAGAACATTGGGAGCATGAATGCCATCAAAAAAATTCTTGTAGTTCTGTTGCTTCTCCGCGACAATATTATAGAACAAATTGTACAGTAAATGGTGATATATTATGTCTAGGAAGACGTAAATTTATGAAAAATTTATTATGCAATTGGACTGTGGGATATCGTTGGTCTACTGCTTTAATTTTAAGCATCACTTTAGGAGGTTTTGGAGCTGATCGGTATGTTATATATTTGGTGAATTGAATGTTGAATAAAAATGATCCATATTTTGAATATGTATTACAGATTCTATTTGGGTCATTGGCAAGAAGGAATTGGTAAATTGTTTAGTTTTGGAGGACTTGGAGTATGGACATTAATTGATGTAATGCTTATTTCTATGAGATATTTAGGTCCAGCAGATGGATCATTATATATTTAAATAGATTTAAAAACAATCATATTGTATATAAAAAGAAGAAAAATTTATAATTTCAACATTAGTTTTATATATGTATATTAGTTATTCAGTCAAATAGTAGTATTTAAATAAAATATGAGAATTTTATTTATCACTTTTCAAAGAACTGAATTGTAATGTGATATGTACATAAATCATTAAATAGAAACTTTCGTAATCATAAAATGTTTATTATTATATAATATTGTCTAATTTTATTGTCTAATTATCCCTTAAATTGTCAATAATATTTCATCAAATTATAAATATATAATTTTTCATATACCAATATTCATATTTAATTTGTACAATAAATTTTATTGTGTCTTCTATTGTATATTCTATATCTATCGAATAATTAATATATAATTTTTAATTTTATTTATTTTTGTAATATTAAAGATAAAATCTTATTTACTCAACTCCCCTCTAGCGGAATTATTCATAATAATTGTACGACGTTACTGAGTTAGTGTGTCTTATAAAACTGTAAAAGTATTTGCAGTTTTGATTGAATTCGATTGTTTGAATGACAAAAGGACAAATATTTAACAATGTATGTATACAATAAAGAAACTATTTTATTTTTCATATATGATTATAAATTTTATCTCATAAATTCACTATACAGTAATATATTTATAGAATGTTTTGTGTTAACCTCAAAATAAAATGTCTAATTACAGGAAGGACAAAAGTTTATCAAAACTCGAAAGCATGGCAGATGTACGAGATATATTAGACATCGAGGTACCCACTACTAGCGAGCTCACAAAAGAATCAATTATAGGCAGTGACAAAAAAAATCGTAAAAAATATGAATACAAAGTGCCAAAAAGGCCAGAAGGCATGCATCGTGAAGTCTTTGCATTGCTCTGTAAAGATAATAATGATGTACCACCGTTATTTCCAACGGATACTGCAAAAGGATACAAACAAGTTAGAGCTAAACTTGGTATGAAAAAAGTTAGGCCATGGAAATGGACACCATTCACTAATCCGGCTAGGGCAGATGGTGCTGTTTTTCACCATTGGAGACGAGTTGCAGATGCTGGAAAAGAATATCCTTTTGCTAAGTTTAATAAAAAGGTTCCTATTCCAACATATACCAATGCAGAATATGTTCAACATTTGGTTACAAATGGTTGGACAAGAGCAGAAACCGATCATTTGTTTGATTTGTGTAGGAGGTTCGATCTAAGGTTTATCATAATCAAAGATAGATGGGATTGCACAAAATTTCCTGCAAGATCTGTAGAAGATTTGAAAGAAAGGTAGGTAATTATTTCAAACTTTTCAATTACTATTTGTATATTTGTATATTTTATTGTTTAGATATTATCAAGTATGTGCAGCTTTGACAAAAGCAAAATCTCACACTGATAAAGTTTATATATTTGATGCTGAACATGAAAAACGCAGGAAAGAACAGTTAAAAAAATTATTTGAAAGAACACCGGAACAGGTAGAAGAAGAACAAATGTTATTAACTGAATTAAGAAAAATTGAACAAAGAAAGAAGGAGAGAGATAGAAAAACTCAAGATTTGCAAAAATTAATAACAGCTGCTGATCATCAAGCAGATCCAAGAAAGAATGAAAGAAAACCAGCAAAGAAGACTGGTGCTTCAGCTCGAAATAGACCAAACAAAGCAGATACTTCTCATGTAATAATCATAATTATATTTTTCTACAATATCAGATAATATTGAAATATTGATATTGAAGTGATATTATATAATTTTGCAAAAATATATTAATATAGATTTTTTAAAATTTTTAGACAGTGGAATCAGCTGGAATTAAATTTCCAGATTTTAAAAATAGCGGTGTTTCTCTTCGTTCTCAACGAATAAAGTTGCCGAGTAGTTTAGGTCAAAAAAAAATGAAGGGTATTGAACAAATGCTCAATGAACTTCGGATAGGTATCGTCAAATATGCAGTTTATTTTTCATTTCATTTTTCTTGATTTGATTTTATATATACGATATATTTTCTTAAAGAATTAAATCCACCACCTACTGAACAAATATGCCAACAATTTAATGAATTAAGAAGTGATATCGTTTTGCATTACGAACTTCGGAGTGCATTATCGACATGCGATTATGAATTGCAATCGTTGAGGCATCAATACGAAGCTTTAGCGCCTGGAAAGGTATATTATTTAAATGATATTTAATGATAAATTTCAATTTTTCTGAGAAATAACATAAATGCAATCAAATTTTCAGACATTAACGATACCACCTGCCTTGTTACCAAAAACAGAGCCTGAAGTTAAAGCAGACATAATAGATGTGGTGGGTTCACCCAGTATGCCATCTATTACCCACTAATTTTTTTAAACAAATTGCCAAAAATTGTAAATAATTTCTTATATCGAAATGTGATATTTGGATCACCGAGTTCATTTATTTCATTCTCCTGTATAATTTTTTTTATTTTTTATTAGATAACAATTAAAAATAATTTAACAAAATGTTGAAATCATTGAATAGAAGGTTTTTTCCTCTCCCACAATTTCAAGTCAATTTATAAGGTGTTGTACAGATAACAAATATAATAAAATAACTGGAACGAGACGTTAATTACTTATATATCTGTGTATTTTATATTGTCGACAAAAAGTAACAATGTACGGTCAAACCGTATAATTTATCTACAACAATCTACAATAGATTACAATATGTTGTTTTGTTTTTGTTGAGGGTTAGAGGGAGGCAGGAATATTAGAATAACGGGAATTGGATTTTTTTCGGAAGGAACGGGAAATCGGGTTAAAAGTGTGGAGGAAAGATAGTCGATGCAGGCCTTTCTTCGTTCGTGCTCCGCGCGCGCGCGCGCGCGTTAATCGCGATACAGTTGACTGTTTTAATTCTATATTAAATTACTCGATAGCTCTAGCCGTACTTGGTACGGAATAATGCATATATATCTGGTTCTTAATGATCGATAACCCACCGCCCGACTTTTCCATCTACGCCGTGCCGTGAGGACTCTCTCGGTCAAAGTTAAGTATAAGGAAAAATTGGGCACAACGTTGGCTGGCATCGTTGACCCGCATATCCGATCCATTGTTCGCGAATCGTGCATCCTCTCGTCTCTCTCTCTTTCTCTCTTTTTTCTCTTTTTCAATTCATGAGCTGACGCTTCGATCGCGGTTCATCCTGATAACAAGATGTCTTTTATTTTTTTTTTTTAACCAATATAATATATTAAATATAAAATATTATATATACTTTTTTCGATATTCAATTTAAACTAATACTCAAGCGGGTTGATCGAAATTGCGTCTTGGAAATTTAATTTTTTCCAATATTCTTCTTGATTTATTAAATTATTTGGAAAATATTTTTTTTTCAACAGTTTTGACTCGACCAATTGAAAAGCGAAATAAAAGAATATGTTCATCAATTTTTCATCGTCCAATTTGTACGTGAGAAAGAAACAAAGTGAAATGAATTTTAAGAAGATCAAAATACGATGTGTTAAATTTTGTTCAACCGACAAGGGAAATGACATAATCGTAACAATGGAACAAGAGAAAGCAATTTTAAAGGTTTCAAAGGAATTCTAAAGATACATGCATCTTTGCGTGATAGCATTTCTCTGGAGAAAATGCATACTTTTATAGGCTGGTGCCTCAAACGAATACTATAATAGAATATCGAACATTTTAAAGATCGTTCCAACTTTGAAACGTAAAATGAAACAACAATATGTTAATTTTTTATAATTCTTTTTCAAGGAAAAATTTTTAATTCTCAAGTGAGACAACAAAGATGAGGGATGATAAACGATTGAACGCGTCAACCTATTTTAATCGCATTTTCAGTAATATTTTTCTATTTTTATAATATTTCGACCGATTTATTAATCGACTCGCACATATTTTCATGACGAGACAAGCACGATCTTTGGTTCTGGCACAGCAAACGGGTTGGGTGGAAAGAGAGAAAAAAGTTGAGCCACGAATAAAGGAACACCGCGGCTGGCAAAACACGTGTAAAACGCGTAATACGTGTCTATATGTATATACACACTGCTATACATGTATACATATATACACATATCTGTAGCAATAATAGTAATAGTAATTATAATAATCGTAGCGATAATAATAATAACAATAATAATGAATACGAACAACTTGTAATGTACAGAGTGTATGTGTACAACGAAAGTTCCCTTCGCCTTTTCTTTCAAATCGTCTTTCTTTGTTTTGTTTCCTTGTTTCTTTAATATATTTTCTCCTTTCTGCGCTTGATATTTTATTTTTATTTTATTATTCTTCTCTTTTTTTACACAACGCGAAACCGTCCACAGGGTTATTGATTCGACAACGTTCGAGCGATCCTGCAACTGACCGGAGAAGAGATTTGTCTCGTTATTATTTTATTATTATTATTATTTTTTTTTTTTTTGAATTACTTTTGCTGCTTCTTTTTTTTTTTTTTTTGTTTCTTATAACATGTAACATGAGAAATCGTATCTTATTCATTAAAGACATTCCCTACACAACACGGCTACGATAATGCGTCATGGATATGTGCGCAAGTGCGTGTGAAATAGAATGGAGGGAGAGACAGAGAGATAGAAAGAGAGAAAAAGAGCGATAGGATGAGGGATGGAATGGTCAGAGGGGTTGAGGGAAGGAATGGATGGATGGATGGATGGATGGATGGGTGGATGGGAGTGAAAGGGGACAGAGAGAAGGGATGGATGGATGGATGGATGTCAGAATTGAGAAAGAAGAGAGAGGCTGCAGAATGGTTGATCGAGTAGGAAGTAAGAATCGGGTGGATTTGGGGTTGTCGAGTGTCCGCACGTACGCGCGCGTACGCACGTGCGCACATAGGCACACGTTCTTTAAAGTTTGTATGTATAGACTTCTGTATATAATCATTATTAATCATTGATTTTTTTTCTGTTGGTTGTTGTTGCTTTTAAATAACTAGCTTCCTCGTATTTATGTATGTATGTATGTATATATACACATAGATATATGTATAATACATATATATGTGAATATATATAGTTGTATTAAGTAAGAATAACATGTACGCTCGTCAAATTGCATCAAATTTTCTTCTCTCTCTTTCTCGACTCATTCGCATCTCTTTCTCTCTCTCTCTCTCTCTCTCTCACGCTCATTTTTACTCACATGCGTTCTCTCTCTCTCTCTCTCTCTCTCTTTCTCTCCTTCTCTCACTTTCGCTCTCGCATTTGTTCTTTCACACATTCGCTTCGGCTTGCCTATAATTTTCTACCTGTATTGTATATAACTACAACGCTATGGTAGACAACAACAAGTAATATTATCCTAAACTTGTTTCACCTGCATTTCTCTACATCGTATTCGTATATGCCGTAAAAATGTTGTATATAATGATATTAATATTGTTTACATATTTTGTTTTATTGCACGCGATATCGGTCGCGATGGAACTGCTATGTCGAACGAACGTCAAGCGTCCGATTGATCTTCGATATTCGATATTCACTAATTTTGAACGACGAGGATGCAACGAACGATACAATTTTTTTAAAATTAAAATTCAACAAATAATAACGGATGGCTGATCTTTTTCGCTATTCGAATTGTTCAGGATTTTCGCAATGGATTTTCGTATTTCCGTAAAAGTAATTCACGAAGTATCTTGTTACGATACAAAAGAAAAGGGGACGATGCAATCGATTTGTGTGTTCAATTGTCAATCCTGGACGCTCGTTCGCCAACGATTTGATTCCAACGCGACATTTATACTTTAACATCATCTGGTTATATTTTTATTTATGAATTCTTTCTTTTTTTCTTGTTCTTTTCTTTTTTCATTTTTTTTTTTTTTTTTTTTTTTTTTTTTTACGAGATTTCATTGTACTCATTTTTTTTCTTTTTTTTTCTTTTATCTTGCGTTTAATCCTCGTTAACGCTCAACTCGCACGCGATCAGCGATTTCTCTAGATATAAGCCGAAAATCATTCTGCGTGAGGTGTAAATAACATGGTCGTTGGTGCAGCATTTGTCTTGTCTCCGTTGAAAATACGCTCGTACAGGCGTTCGTACGAAATTACACCATGACTGAGACAAACGAAAAGCGTGGTCGTCTATCGAGAAGATCGATTTGCCGTTTACATATTTGACAGGTATCACAAAAATCGTCAAATCGCTTATCGAGACCTCGTTGTTTCTCGATCAAATTGCATATGCACACTGCAATCCGTAGTAAAATTCATAATATTTATATTTATACATATGTATATATATATATATATATATTTTTTTTTGTCTGTTTGTGTACTCGAGTGTATATGTGGGAGTGTGTATAATATATATGTATATGTATGTATATACGTACTAGGCTGATTTCGTCTAATCGCATGTATCTTAAGAATTATCCGTGAGAAACAGAATCGACCCTTGTACGTTCCAATTTAACCCTAATACTGTCGCCGTTCTCCAACTCCACGCTTTTCTTTTAAAACAAAATTTCTTTCTCCTCTCTAGTAATAATAGATAAACGTTAATATATAACAGTAATTTCTTCTTGAACAAAGTAATTTAACAATATAACTTTGAAATGATTTGACAGATAATCTAGCGGGAGTTTCATAAAAATACTGTGTTCACCATGCAACGTGTAACAAAGAAATAATGAGATTGTTGATCGCTGGCCGTTGATATCTTTAAACGCAAAGGATCGCGATTGTTCAATTAACTCCCGTTGTAACGAGAAAGTGATCACCACTTTACATCACTTTGAAATGTAAAAGCTGTATCCAAAAGGATTGGAACGCGGGAAAATGTGTGTGTGTGTGTGTGTGTGTGTGTGTGTATGTATGACGCGCGTGGAACGAATACTCGAGGGCAGAGAAAGGGTTAATAGAAGAGCGACAATGTCATATATTCGTACGCACGAGCGAAAGAAAGCGTTGCCATAATAAATTCATTCTATTCCTCGGACTCTCTCATCCACGACGTATACAACGTTAGACCTTTACATATTTATACGCGCTTGTATAAGTATGTAGATAATGTATGTATAATAGTATAATTATTTATAATATTTTATCCATTTTTTTTTGTTTATCTAAGTTTCTGCGGTAACCTAGGTTCATTCATCTTCTCGTTTATCTCGTAAAATCCGGATTTTTCAATTACGTCGTATCCAATACGTCTACTACTGCGGCGATGGACGGGGGTAAAACCCTATGTCATGCGACGAATTTAACAACGACAATCATAAAATATAATGTATATGTATGTATATATGTACACACACACATATATATATATATACATACGCGAAAAAAAACTGGAACAAACGAGATGACGCGTGCGCGCACGTTGCAAACGAAATTGTGTCTGTTGTTGCGTGCAACTAATCACAAATCGATGTGATATACACGTCGAAGATCGATAATTGCCTGCCATCTTTCACGCGTGCAACCTTCGCACGCGCACACACACGTCTCTTATAGTATACATAGTGCGGTGTGCGTGTGTGGGTGTGTGCACGCGTGCGACCATCAGTGCGTGTCCAATAATCGATCTGCACGCGATTGAATCGTTCATTCTCATCCGAAAACGATATATATATATATATATATATATATATATACACACATACATACATATAATACGTATTTAATATAATTTTTTAATCGTATATATATATATATATATGTATGTATATATATATATATATATATATATATATATATATATATGGAAACTTTGTAACGCTTTTATCCCTTTCTTTTTTTTCTTTTTATAATTTTCCCTAAATATCTTACAATTTAAGTCTCTAATAATAACCGCTAATGTATATATTTTAGTTGTATTTTTTTTTTTATTAAATCGTCAACATCTCCTTCTCTTTGATATGTGCGTTCACGCCTTGTCATTGCCAAGAGAATAGTTTTTCTTTTTTTTTTTTTTTTTTTTTTTTTTGGATCGTTAAGCCTTTATAAGCGAAATTTCTTTTCTCTCTTCTGTTTCCTCCATCCCCTTTCCCCCCATTTTCTAGCACTCTGTTTCACTCATTCACACTTGTATGTACATGCACTCAAGCTCTCAATCTTTCTCGCTCTCTCATGTCACACTGATTCGTGCTGACGCTGTCGTTTTCTATCCTCCTCCTCTCTCTCATTTTTCCTGATGTTTTTTCTTTTTCTTTTTTTTCTAGACATATAATAACAATCACAATTAACGTTATTCGAGTGAAAAACAATATTATCAACACGATCGTGTGACATACAGGGAGAATAAACATTTATCTTGTCGCATCAGAAGAGAAACAAACAAGTTTCATATTTCTTTGACTCGTATCACGGAATCATATTTTCCTCGTGATCATCCATCGTGACAAGTCCAAAACTACTTGACATATCACGCGCGAATTCGTTCGATCCATCAATTCGATTATTTGGCGAAAATAAGAATTCTCTCTCTCTCATCATTTCATTCGCGTATACTTCAAGAATGACAAAATCAAATACAAAATTTTACGATTATTTCGGTTCGAATGGACAAGCATGATCCTATGATCCGAGTCGTGATCGCGTGAAGGAACAAAAAATGAATTTTCGTTGAGGTGTTTAAAGTAAAATAATAATAATAATAATAATAATAATAATAATAAAAAACGGAAAAGAACGAAAAGAGGAAGAAAAATTAGGGCAACCGTGATGACGATCGTGTTGAAACGAACTGGGTCGTAAAATATATTTCGATAAGATCCTTTCTCGGTTTTCTGTTTTCATCGCTCGAACGAAAAGAACCTTTCCACCAGTTTAGGTATAAACGCGTTTCGAACGGCGAAAGAAAAATAAGAAAGTTTGAACCGTAATTCGCTACAAACGATAGTCTGTCAATACTGGCATTGGTACCATACCATACGCGTACCGACATTTTCGACAACGCAAGATTCGACTTGAACGATCGTTCTTACATACGCGTGTATATATATATATATATATATTTTTTTTTCATTATTTTTTTTTTCTTTTTAATATATAAAAATGAATTTCGAGCCGTTAAATATATATGGAATCGGCCGCAACGACGTGTGTCCCGTTACGTCTCGTTGCGAGACGCGCGTCGAAAGTTCAGAGATTAGAATTGAAACTCGATGTCCCCTTTCAACCCTCAACGATGTTTATCCTAAAGTATTATAAAGTACAAATTACGAGCGTGATAATACCACGAGCTTCGAGCATTTCTCTCGACCTTCGCCTTATCACGCGATTTCCCGTTCATCCGTTTTCGTTCCAACGAGAATAACCTTAACGAACTCTCCCTCGTTTATCGTTTAACCCTTCTTTTCTCGCAACAATACTCCTCCTCTTCAACTATATCTCTACCACGATTTACGACGCACGATTTCGATTTCGAAACGAAAAATTTCTTCGAGAAAAATACTTTTTTTTTTCTTTTTTTTTTTTTTTGTTATCCGACGATTCGCGATTAAATCTCTTACCTCTTGAATTCAGGAACTTTCGTTTCGTCGCGACGACGAACAATTTTCTCGTCGAATACTCCTTTCTTCGTATAGATGCAAGATCGAGTGGAAGAGGAAGGTTGGTTCGAGAGGAAGGTCGAAAGCTCGAGGAATTGCCTTATTTTGTTCGCGGCCTCGGCCACACCCGTACTGAACGCAGGTCAAATCGCTTCTGTGATGACCAAACGTCGTCTCTTGGCGTTGAACCTGTTGGTAGCGCGCGATTTTTTTCTATGTTTCGACGTATGAATTAATAATCGATCGTTACGATATCAGTACATTCTACGATAACAAATGTTTGATTGAAAACGTTTATAATAATTGAAGCTACACGGAATTTCTTTCTCTCTTTCTTTCTCTCATTCTCTCTCGCGCAAGCATACTCACTCTCTCTCTCTCTCTCTCTCTCTCTCTCTCTCTCTCGCTCTCTCTCGCTCTTTTCCTCGGCGTGGTACTAAAAATGCTAAATTGCAAAAAAGAGGCGCCGCTGTTTTTTGTTTCTTTTTTTTACTTCCGTCACTTGTCTCCACCAGTGTCTCTTTCTTTTTTATCATTTTTTTTTTTTAAATCTTTTTATTTCTTTTAATCGTTTTGTTAATCAGTGATCGGTACTTCGGGAAGATCGTATTGTGCATCTTTCGCTACTTGCTTCTCATAATCGTTTACGAAACTATTAAGAAACGCTACGTCCTATCACCTACTTCGCGCTAAAGGTTCTCCTCACCTGCTTTCGTTCGTTTATAATAATCTACGCGCTTTAACGTTGCTCGCTCCTTCATGTCAAATCGTCTCGTGAGAAGCCGCTGCATTCACTTTTCCATTTCCGTTCTTTCCGTCTCTCTCTCTCTCTCTCTCTCTCTCTCTCTCTCTCTCTCTCTCGTTCACGTACACGCTTTTCTCCCCTCTCGCGAATCTCGGTTTTACTTTCACGAATCGATCCGAAACCACGTCTGGCCTGTTTCTTTCTTTCCTCGTTGAAGGTAGTATCGGTAGACGATAAGGCGAACGGTTGACAATTAGACGCGACGATCGGCGATGATCCTCGCTCTTCTTCCTCTTCTTCTCGATCGCGATCTCGAGTAGTCCTCGGTTACCACAACCGATCGCCACGGATCAACGTGGAATCTATCGTATAAGATAGAATTAGACAGAAAGGTAGAAGATTAACTCGATGCTAGAGATGCGAAAGTCGGTGAAGACGCGAGGGGTCAAAAACAGCGCTCGGCCACGCGGACTTGGTTCTCTTCGCGAATGTCCTGTAGCAAGAAGAGCGAGAACGATAGGTAAGACGTATGTTAGCAGCGGCTAAAGAGTTTAAGAACAAGGATGACTCGTAGAGAGAACGCGGCGCAAACACGATGTTTCGTTTTTCTCGGAACCGCGAAGCTACTACTCCCTTCTTTTTCTAGTTTCGAGTCGAGAGTATACAAAAGTGTGTACAACGTTTGAAGTATATGCGCGAAGAGTGAAATTTCTCGTTTAATTTTTCGTTACCGAATCGGTCGAGTTCCGTTTCTTTATATATTGTTTTCTTCTTTTTCTTTCTTTCTTTCTTTTTTTTTTTTTTGGTTCCTCTTCCTCGTTTCTTCTCCGTTTCATCCGAAGTGAATTTCTGGTCTCTCCTCGTTACGATTTGATTCTTTGCGTCAGCTTTTTTGCGTGCGAGTATTTCTTTTTTTTTTTTTTTTTTCACGTTTTCCTGTTTTTTCTTCTTTAGTAAAAAGCTAGGCCGCTGTTAGGCGTTCAGGCGTTTTCCGGATACATACGTCGCTCTTTCTAATCGTCTCGTCGTGCAGCAATATCACGCTGCGATTATTATTCACATTTCTTCTCCGCTTTTTTTTTCTTTTTTTCTCCCCCCCCCCTTTTTTTTTCTTTTTTCGATATTCCTTAACTTAGTCGGTATCGCGTTATAATCTATTTGTTACAATCTACGCGGTCAAAACGGTACTTTGAAACATTTTTATATAATACAGAATTTGTTAACACGAATTAAAAAGTTTTTCCTCTTCTTCTTCGCTTGTATCTCTCTGCCACATTCACCCTCCTTCCCTCCCCCCTTTCACTCTTTCGTATTCCATTCACACACACACACACGCACACACACGCGCGCGCGCGCGCGCACACACACACACACACACACTTATTATTCTCTGTACACGTCTCTCTCTTTCTCGCTCGATCTCTCGCTCGCTCTCTCGTACTCCTCTGTTTCTCCGCTCGCGTGTACATGTAACAACGATATAATAATATAATTATTTAACATCGTCTAACGATATCACCATAGCGTGGCATAGCGTGGCGTCGAAAACTCGAAAGAATTGTTTGTTAGTGAAAAATAGCTTGTTAGCGAGAATGATCGCTTTCGAGATCACGAAACTTCCTTCTCTCACGCATATATATACATATATGTATGTAATCAAAAATTAATCTTCGTCCCCTTCGGTTTCTCGTATTCGAATCTCTCGATTCTCTCGTTCCTCGCGTTTCTCAGCGTTTCAACTCTTCTGCACGCGGAAAGAACGGTGTGCAGTTACTCGTCGATCGTTTTCGGTGAATACCGAAAATCGAATAGAAGGTGCAGAGGCAAGCGTCGCGGGTGTTCGATTCGAAGAACGAACGAGCCGGCTGCACCGCGTCCCCTCCAACAGCTTTCCCTTTAATTTCGCTACGCGATTTTAAGGAAGGTTCGATCTCTCCTCGTGCCTCTTACGTAGATTATATTTGCTCGATAGTTTGGTTAGCTAGTAATCGAAGTTAAAAACGGGCACGCCCGGAACCGGAGCCGCGTATCCTCGGCTCGAAAACGAACGCCGTCGTTCGTCGAAACGAGGGCGGTTCTTCTCGGCTGTTGTTCTTCCTTTCGAAATTATCACACAGCCCGCTCTTAAAGACCTCCATTCCTCTATTTTTTTCTTTTTTTTTTTATACAATCAGAAGGGAGATAAGAAATTTCGTATCCGCGTTCGTCAAACGATCGATTCGACCGCCATCGTTTCCGTGATTCGCGATCCGAATCGGCGCCACTTCCGTTCTCGGCGTGCAGGAATGGAGCGCACCTTTGCCAATCGACGAATTCGTTTCCGACCGGTGAAAATCATGCCACGTCTTCGTTCGATCGATGGAGCCGCGATTCGTTTATTTATTTATTTTTTGTTCCTTGGATAATATCAATGTTTCGCGGCGTGACAACGGTGTCGAGGGTAATCCCAACGCACGCGTCTCCAACGATTCGTTCGAGGCGATTATTGCGAGGCGCGGTCAAAATCGAAACGTTCGTCGTTTCGTCCCTGAATTATCGATTAACTTTTATCTCTCGCGACGTCGTTTCGATCTTTCTCCTTCTTTTCTTTTTTGTTCGAAAATTGGAAAAAGCGTCGAAGAAGAAGAACCTTCTTTTTTTTTTTTTTTTGGCCTCAAATATTTTCCCGACTCGAAAACGAAGCGTCGACCGTCACAGAAATCGCATCCGTGCAGATTTTGCGAACACGACACAATAGATTGGCTATACTCTACGATATTATAGGCGAAAAGAGAATGTTGCTTTTCAGAGATAGAAATCAGCGAGCGGTCAGCCCGTCCATTGCCCAACGAGGAATCGTCGATCGTTTACCCCGCCAGCAATGGAATCGTGCCAAACGATCGTAAATCGCGATCGAGAACTATTCAGATTTATATATATATATAAAATAATGTATATATATATATATATATATACACGATAGCAAATTCATTGTTTCCTTCGTGGAACGATTTGGCAGTTCGACTAACGCCACTTGAAAAGTCACGAATCGAAGCATGTCTACGAATAATATCTCTTCCTTCTTGATTGGATGGACGTAGGTGTAAACGCGTAGATGGTCGCGAATTCGACGATTCTCGCGTTTGAAACGAGGAGGAAAAGGAGAGAGTGTTTTCGAGATATCGGCGCGTCAAGCTTCGAGCGTACGCGGGAACCTAACGAGTGGCGTCGACGAGCGAATTGTTGTCTGAACAGAGATTCTACATCTAGTATAAGTATCGTAAGAGAAAAACGATGGTAGTTTTCGTACGAGTAGAGTAGAAATACAGGAAGAAGAATAAGAAAAAAGAGAAAGAGCAGTAGTAGTAGTAGTAGTAGTAGTAGTAGTAGTAGTAGTAATAATAATAGTAGTAGTAATAGCAATAATAGTAGTAGTAGTGGTGGTAATAGTAGTAACAATAGTAGTAGAAGAAGAAGAAGGAATAAGAAAAGATTAAAAGGAGGAATCGATAAATAGCGATAAAGTGGTGCAACTGTCTCTCTCTCTCTCTCTCTCTCTCTCTCTCTCTCTCTCTCTCTCTCTCTATGATATTATATAAAGTCGATATTAGTTCGCGCAATCGTTGGCACGATCGAGAGACACGCTCGCTGCGTTTTAGCAACGACTGTTCCATCGAACAGGAGGTCGCTGGAATTCTTAACGAGACGAGTATTTTGTTTCAGGTATTTCAAGGTTTATACAATATGTACACGTATCTCGACTAGAACAAAAACGCTTCGTAACCTGGGGTAACGTGTTAACCGTTTAACCGTTTTGGGAGGAGGTTGACGAGATTCTCAGGGAACGAGGGAAGGGGGATGTGGTGCATCAACACTGTTTTCGAGTGTTAATTATTTTCGGGAAGGCTGTTATCGTGTCTTTCTCTTTCCTCTTTTCGATCGATGCGGCGCTCGAGGAAGAAGATTTCTCTCATCGGCCGTGGACCACTCGCCGACGACGATGATAATGACGATGACGAGACCCGTAAATGTGCGTCCATCTGCCGTCCTCGTTGGACCTCTACTCTTTCTCTCTCTCTCTCTTCTCTCTCTCTCTTGCTCGAATGCTCTCTCCTCTCTCGTTCCTAGACCGGACAGACCAGGAACTCGTACTCGAACATCAGCGAGACGGCGACGAAGACGAAGTAGAGGAGGAACATGGTGAACCCGAGGCCCTTGTTCATCCGCCACTTGAAACAAGCGATGCTCAGGATGACGAACAGCAGCATGCAGAATAGGATCGCTATGCTGCACACCATCCCCACCGAGTTCACTTCCACGGGTCTTCCGTAGATCAAGCCGTAGAGCAGCCACGGTACCGGAAGCCTGGGGGCAGAAATACAATCGAAAATCGAGCCGAATTTCGTCACGGTCCATCTCCGTTTACACCAAATTGAAATTTTCATGCTTGATCGACTTCTTTTATTCGTCTCTGTCTATAAAATTAACAAACGATTAATAATTCACGATAATAAACGATAAATCATTATCATGGCTGCAAAATTATTTGTAAAAATTCTGCTAATAAAATTGATTACGAATACGTTGCGTTGAGCGTTTTAGAGAAAAAAAGAAAATCTTGTCTTATCGAAACTCTTATCGAACGAAAAATCATAATCGACGGAGGAGAAGAATTAAGATACATTTTGAATATTCTTCTTATATACTTGTCCCCCCCCTCTCCCCCACCCTTCCGTTCAAGTCCACGTAAACGAAATTCTACCGCACCTGTTAATTCCATCTCATTTTATGACGAATCGGGAAAAAACGTTCGATTATTTCTCGTCATAAAAAATATCTCCGATCCGATTTACGCATTTCCTTCGATTTACCCCACTCCTATACCGTACATTTCACAGAGAGAACTGTTTACGATCAAGTGGCCCGTGACCTCCTTCCGTGACTCGACGTTGCAGCGAATTGAAACTTGTCGCTTGGAAAAAAAAAAAAAAAAGAAAAAGAAAAAGAAAAAGAAAAAAAAAAGAAAGAAAATTTCGAAACATTCTGTGCATACGTCATTCGCGTACCAAAGGATTCAACGCGATGTCTGACTTTTCTTTATATATCCTGTCCGTTGTCAGTTTATTCGCGATCCCTTTCCCCTCATCCCCCTTATCCATCCGCGAGCGCACAGAATATTAAAGGAAAAACTGGAACGCGGCAAGAATTCGCGATAAATCTTATTCGATCGTCCGCTTTACGTCGGCCATTATTTCCAATCGCCTATCGAACTCCCGCCTTTCTCTAATTCGTAATCTTCGAGCCACGATCGCGCCTTTTCATCCTGTGGAGTGGCAGCCCGA
Organism: Apis florea; assembly: GCF_048593485.1. Classification (NCBI taxonomy): domain Eukaryota; kingdom Metazoa; phylum Arthropoda; class Insecta; order Hymenoptera; family Apidae; genus Apis; species Apis florea. The sequence continues at coordinate 640,663 of NW_028256747.1, forward strand.
ATACGCCCGAATACCGCGGTGCACAAACGCGGTATCCCCACCATTTTTCTTCTCGGGCAACGTGCCAGCTGGCATCCCTGCAACCGAATGCGTGCGACCGAATCGATCTTCGATCGACTCCAACCCCGCGAACGCATCTTGACCGTCCAGGAAATGGTGCGTGTAGTACGCGTAGCGTACGTGGTACGTGCACATGCGTGCGCGGCAAACAGAGCGTGGACGTGGGTGCGTACGCCACGTTTCAAGAGGTCCACGTTTCGGCGAAATCGCGGTGGCGAATTGATCTCGATTCGATTCCATTCGAGTCGTATAAACTGTGGCCGCGCGCATACGCGCGCGCCCCCCTCCCCCCTCCTCCCATCCGCCAACTCCAACCGCTCGAGGGGATTGGAAAAGGGGAGGGGGTGGAGGGTGGGGAGGGTGTGTGTGCGACTGGTTATTTGGTTCACGTCAGGGAAAAATTCTGTCACGAAACTCTGTTTGCGTTTATTGTTGGCGGATCTCTTCACCGCATAATCTCTTCTGAGGCGACGTTATTGTCGCCTCGGACCATTATCCCTCGCGTCGATTCAAATTTCGGTTAGAAATACGCAAAGATATTTCTCCTCCCCTCCTTTGGATCCCTATCTATCTATCTATCTATCTATCTATCTATCGTCTCGCACTTTCGAGAAGAATATTTCTCGAGGTAAAATTCATCACGGCGCGTCTAACGTCTAATTTAAGACGATTAAATTAATTAAACTCGATTACTCCCAACGAGTAAACGGTTCGAACACCCTCTTCCGCGGTGCAACCACCAAGCATTACCACTTTTTGTCTTTCCTCTCTGCTTTTTCCCCGAGGAAATATCGTCGAAGAAAACGCGTCGTAATCGACGAGAGAATATTTGCCAGCAAAGAATATTCTCTATTCTTCCATCGAGCGAAAAAAAAAAAAAAAGAAAAAAGAAAAAAAGAAAGAGATCGGATCGGACCGACGATGAGTCGCATAACATTTCTGCTATTTCACGCGCGAACGATGTAATAATAATAGAAAGGATGCGTTGAGAAGGGGTTACGAAGGGTTACGAATGGAGAACGGCGAACGCTATTACAGGGAAATAGCGAGAATACCTCAATGGGTTGGCGCAACGACCAATTCCACGCGCCTCCTCCTCCTCCTCTTGCCTCCATTTGATCATCGGTGAAATTCCAATTTATACGTTCGAATCCTGTTCGTATAATAACTAGATAACGACCGTTCTATCCCCTTGCGAGTTTTTCAACAATTCATGAATCCACTTCGAGCCGGAGGCAAACAAAGCTATATGTATCTGAATGGAGAAGAATTTTCAAAATCACGGCAAATTGTGAACAGTTTTGAAGAATTCGAGAAGACTCGTCGTACTTCGTTCATCCCCTTATAAAGTTTCGAAACTTTATAATTTAATCATCTCGAATTTGAATGTCATTTAGCCCAGCCTGGAATAATGGATACTTAAATCTTTACTTTTGCGATAACGCGGCAGAAGAGAAGAAAGATTTTATTTTCCAAGTTCGAAGGACGACTCATTTCTTTTTTTCTCTCTCCTTTTTTTTGTTTCTCAACAATTCCCGATATACAGTTTCCATTTCGAGAGGATTGTAAACGTATTAAAAATCGCTTACTCCGATCTTTCGTTCAATGATGTTATTTATCCTCCAAGATACCTACGTTTTTTTCTTTATGGAACGGCAATAAATGCAAATTAATCTCGCTTCGTTTGTCGCGTACAGTATCTTGCTCGTTTGTTAAGCGAAGAATAGACGGATATAGAGCGTCTATAGAACAAAAGTTGTCGCATACGTATAAAAAGTTTATAAGAATTACGTTAGTTCTATTAACTGGCAAACGTTGGCCAGTAGTAATTTTTATCGTCGCTCGCACGATAGTCTCGAGATATTTCTTTTTTTTTTAAGATCGTCCGTTTTGGCACGGACAATTAGGTCGTTCGAAACTTTTTTTTTTTTCTTTCTTTCCTTTTTTAAAACAAACTCTCAAACTCGAGCTCGAAGAGGCTTTTCGCTTACTAATAGCAACGATTGGAAAGATTTGATTTAACGAAGCTAAAGCCGAAGGTCCCCTCCCCCAATCGGCTATCCATATTATCCAATTAAATTGATTGCGGCCGTGCACACGTTTCCGATATTTCCAATAGGTTGCCGATTGGCGAATCTGTCAGAAGACCATTTTCTTCAGCCCCCTTTCATCGAGTAATCGTTCCCGACGTCCAGTAATTTCCGTTCATCGAATACACCCTCTTTCGGCCGCAACCCGATCGATCCAAAATCTTAAGAAAAGTTCGCGTGTTATCCGCCATACGAAATGAAAAATCTTCTTAATCGCCGTGTGTCGAGATTTTATCCACAATTTATACAGGCGACGAATCGTTTCCTCGGATCGTTTCTTCTCTTGGTGGTTGCGCACAAATATGCGCACAATCCAATGAAAAATCGTTTAGACGCGATTAAGCAAGTAGTCTTCTTATCGGTCATCTCGTCGTCTCGAGCAACAATTCTTTACAAAAACCAGTGCGATTTTTTAATAATACAATACGAATTATAGTACGAAAAACGTACGAAAAACGTCTCTGCGTCGAGATTTCGTCTGGAAAAACGAAAAATAGATTTGACGATAATAGATTTTCGGTCGGTCTTCGACCTATAATCTGCCTTCTGTGGAAGAATCAAGGATTCGTTAATCAATCGGTTCGTGATATTTCACACCGAACTTTTCGAATCGCGCGACGCAAAATAATCGTGGACTTGTACGAGAGATCAGACACGAATCGTTGAAGCGCGTGATGAATACGCGAGCTAACGAGAGATTCCACCGGCTCAAAGTGACATAATCTCATTACTCCCGCCTTAACCACTTTCCGAACAATAATGCGCTCATCTCTTTTTTCTCTCGGCTACGATGTAAATTCCCGTAATTGTAATATGAAATAGACTCGGTTAAGTTTCAATTCGTCGCTTTGTGCGAAAGCGGAAACGTTCGTGGAAAAAGAATATTTAATATTTTCATTCATTCGCGTTTAACTTTTATTCGAATCGTTCTCGTCTCGCAACTTTGACAATTCTCGAAATTCTCGAGGTATCCTCATATTAGACGTTAGAAAAGAATCTTACGCGACGATACGACGATAATTGGATTCTTCCAGGATTACGCTTCCCTTTCCTATCAACATCCAATCCAAAATTCTGTCCCGTATGCCATAATTGCCATTAACCTCGATGAAAACTAACGATGACCTACGCCTGCAATCTAGAGATCTATCTACGATCTACCTACCGACCTACGACGTCCGATCGCGAGGAAAACAATGGATATGGATAAATTATCGAAGATCGGCGAGAAAACGTCTTTCGATTCGATTTATCCGTTGGGAGAGCGACGCTTCTCTTATCGTTATCGCGAAAAATCTCCATACGCGATCGCGATAAATAATTCAACTGGAACTATCCCAAAGGTGGAAAAATCCGAGTAGCATAGTTTCCGACGAATTCCATTCGTATTCGTTGCCGTGTTCTCGTCCCTGCAGGAATATGGAAAGGAGGCCGCACAAAGGGGGAACGGGATTCGTATCTATACCGCGGTGAATCGACGTGGTATAGCGCTCACCCAACGGTCACGTCGAAGATGTTGCTGCCAACCGAGCTCGATACGGCCATGTCGCCGAATCCTTTCCGCGCCACTATCACGCTGGTGATCAGATCTGGGATGCTGGTGCCGGCGGCGAGGAACGTCAGGCCCATCACTTCCGGTGGAATGCGAACCGTGTCGCCGGCGACGTTCGCCCACCAGACCATCAGGTACGAGTAAGCCGCGATCCAAAAGATCGAGCCGATGAACGTCACCGCGAAGAACTTCTTTCCTGTAACAAACAGACCGGATAGAGATCCACTCCATTCTTCCATCCGCGCTCTCCGGTGGATTGGGTTGAAAGGAGATTCCCTTTAAATCGAATCCCCTTTCTTTCTTCCCCCTCCATTCCCCATCGTCCATTCGTCCAAAACTTTTCGCTACTCCTTGTTTCCTCCCTTTATCTTTCTCTTCGAACCGCGTTCGTTCGAGTTTGCAAGTTTTCGCGCACAGATTCCAGTGAATAAGCTTTCGTGTACACGTTCGTGTGTTTGGCGCGCGTGAAAGAGAGAGAACGAGCGCACCACGCCCAAGACTTTGTATCGCGATAATCGAAATCTAAACTCGAATTCTCGCAATTGCATTAGTCGGATAAGGATCGAACGATTTCTTTATCGGTTAATATTATCAATTTCGAGGATAAGCTTTTCCATTAGATTCTTCCTATTGTTCGAGAAACGATCTATCAAGATAAAGAAAATAGAGCGAAAAAAAAAAAGAAACAACTAGATGGATCGAACAAAAAAACATTCTCCATGCTCCGTTACAAAAAGGGATCGTTTCGCTTGTGTTCGTCGAGCACACTTTAATTATTATCCCGACATCGAGATCCCTATTAATTATCGAGTTTTTTTTGCATCTAATCGGGATCGGCGGCCAATATTTCAAGAAATCGAAAATGAGCTTTTTTTCTTTTTGAAATAACGAATAAATAGATTCTCGAATTACAATTTTTTTCCCTTTTTACGGATTTTCCACTCTCCAATAATGATAATAACGACGATTGATAACGATGAGACGACTATGAATCACGAGTTTCGATACCGATACCGATATTCCAATGGAACGACGAAACGAACGTTTTCGTGGGCACAAATTGAAATCGAGAGGTCGTTTTCCAATTTTGCGTAACAATGAAAACGTAGCGCTCGCCGCGGAGAAGAAGCTGAATACGGCCGCGAGGTAACAATCAGTCGCCGATTCGAAATTAGCGTGTCAATATCATCTTTCGTCGGTGGTTATTGTGTCGCGTTGAAATACAGGCTGTTAATAGGCCGTGATAATGCACCACGTCCGTGATTGATGGAGACACGGGAAACGGTTTTGAATAACAGCGCGTGTCGTCTCCCGTCCATCTTAGAGCCGTTTAATTGCATCGTTCGATCTTCACGCCGTTCAAGATTGTATTATTTACGCGACACGACATTAAGCTATTTAAAGGGAAAATTTCATCGGAGCATCGATATCGAGGATTGAAATAATAATACAATTAGAGAGGAAGTAAATATTTTTAACTGCTTTCAATACTCGGGCAGAAAGTTTCGTCTTTCGTTTTTCTTTTTCAATCTCAATTGGAGAAAAATTATTACGGATAGATGATTTTATAAAAGTTGCAATCTCAGGAAGCGAGTGAACTTTTCTTCGATAACGCGTATTTTTAATTTTGGAGATTTAAAAGTTTGATAAAAGAAGAATCGTTACAGAACGATGATTTACGAAAAAATTCTTCTACGAAACGCTTCTTTATTACTATATTACCTATATATATATATATATATTACGTATATATATATATATATACAGGTAAAGAAACGATTAATTTTTTTCCCTTTTTTTCTTTTGATTAAAGATTTCACGAGTCAATGATATTCCTTTTTTTTTTTTTTTTTTTTGGAATAATCGACAGAATATTGGACACGAAAATTGACGACGATTGAAACTCTCGACAAGTTTTTTTTTTTTTTTTTCAAAGACAATGGAATATTTCTGCGATCGAGCGGTCGCGTTAAATAATGCAGCACGCGATATAGAAATATCCCGTTTCGATTATTCGTTGCGCCGTTAACTACGGAAGGAAGTTTCGCCCGTTATTTTTGGAGAGAATTTCATTATTGCGCAAGTACGATCGACGTCCTGGCTAAATACCGGGGGGAAGGGAAGGAGAGAAGGAGAAGGCGAGCAAAGAGGAAAATTGGTCCACCGAATTACCTAATCTCCCTACACACCTAGCGGTCGGTGATATTCGTGGCTCGTAAGTCGGCTAACCGCTTACTTACAAAGATTACATTCCGTTTTAGCGGCAGAGCTTTGTCAATTCCTCAACACGAGAGGCGTATCACGGATACACGTCCTCTATTCAGAAAGCGCATCCGTTACGTAGTTAAATAACCAGTTAAACAAAATAATCGTGAAACGCACTACGTTTGAACAGAATCGAGGAGAAGGATTTTCTTTTTTTTTTCTTCATTTACTATCGCGCAAAGTGATTGCTAGGATTCAGGAAGAAATTTAACTCCACGAGATCGGTGGAGAATATAAAATTCGTTGGCGGAAAAAGCTGTGGTTAAATCGTAAAGCTTCTCGTGCAGATCCTCGAGAGGACTCTGTTTTACGATGAACCGAGGAAACGGAGAACGGAGAGCTGGCTCCTTTCATATCCCCGGTATGAAACTAAAAACTAAAAATTTACCGGCTTTCAACGGAATAGGGCTGGAACGGAACACGCTTTCGTTTCGCCCTACCGCTTCCTCCATTCGATACGATACTTTTCCTCCTTTCTTTCTCGAGGTAATCGAAACAAAGTCTTGGTCACCGATGGGTTAAAGGAGGGTAAACGACTGTTCCACGTTATAAAGTCCTTTCTCTTCCCCTCTCCTGGATACCTCACCACTTACCTCTGGGTGTCCTCGTGTCTGGTAACGTGAGCCAAAGAGGGAATAGAATTGGCGCGACTAAAATGTAAGTTAACCTCTTCCTGGCACTGCTGGGCCACCCCATGTCCAACGCTTCCGGAGGGTCATCCTCCTCTCCCTGCAACAACAAACGTCAATTTCAAACGCACGATTCCTCCTCGACAGGAGGGAATCGTTCGCTCTCTAATCAACACCTTCCCTTGATTGATCCTTGATTTTGGTTGCCGGCTAACTAGCTCGAGTGGAATTAAGAGCAAGTTTTCCTACTTGACTGCGCATGAACGTTCCCCATTATCGTTGAAGGGAGCGAAGCAATAAGGCTCGTGGCAAAAGAGATAGGCCTTTAAATAATTTGACGCGGTAAAGTTACAACAAAAGCGGAAACCCTTACGTACGTATATCCATTCTGTCGGGTAACCGCGACACAACGGCCTCGGTTAGACGTTTCGCATTTTCCAGCTGCAATCGTTCTGCAACGGAGATAATTGCCGTGGAATGAAACGACGCCCAGTAATTCCCCTGGTCTGGTACACCAATAATTTTCACCGAGCCGCCACGCGACCGACCACCACCTATAACGCCGTGTCGGATCGACTCTATCGCTATCACAGAAACGGCGGGTAATACCGAGCGATCGAGCTTCAAAGAGACGTACTGATAGCAACGTGATAAATACTGTACAGAGGATGCGAACGAGTGGAATAAAGCGAGATTAATAAAGATCGAAATACAAAAGAGAAAAGTTGCGGAAAGATAGACAACCTTGAAGGTCGACAGACTAGAGAGAAAGAAAGGAAGAGAGAGAGAGAGAGATAATTGTGGTAGAAGACGCGGAACTCGGGCGGAAAAGCCATTGCCTGGTGACTTTGCTTCGATTATCCGAGAGTAAAAGAGGGACTGAAATAGGCAATGTGTAGCGTAGCGACGCCGGGTGTAGCCAGAATTGACCCAGATTCGCGATGCATTCAAAATGAAAAGGCCTTCTCACTCATTTAGGACAAAGAGGTTCGAGATTCCCCCGCGATCCGCGCGCGCCTGCTCTTTCCGACCACCAGCTAATATCGGAAAAAAGCTTGCGCTGCCAATTTCTCACTCGTGGAAAATCGGTTCGCGCTTCGATCGTCCGATTACTTTCTCGAATTACCAACCCAACACCACCGATCCTTAAACCCACGTCCCGAGGTCATCTCCCGTTCCTACGTTCGAGTACGTTGAAACGGCGAGTGGCCGTGAAACGCCGCGTTTCTCTATGCGACGATCGTCACATTTTCACGGAACGTTACCTCCAACGACGCGAATATCACAAGAACGAGGTGGAGACGGTGTCTCGACGACGGTGGACGACGGGAGTCGACTGGCCACAAAGGATATTAAGCTGAAAGCCGAGATGGCTCGAGAGACGGCCAACTTTCGCGTCGAATCGCTCGAAAATGAAAGTTCTCGCCCGGGAAAAAGCCACTTTTCGCAATTGTCTTGTTTTCCCGGATGTCGTTTCGCTATACAAAACGACCCGATTCTCCAACGGCCGGCCATTGTCAGGCCTCTGCTATAAACGTCTTCGTTACGATATATCTGCCATCCTGCCAGGATGGAACACGCGAGGAGGATCGTTTGTCAGAAGCCGACCGGTCGGAAAATAAGCAGTTCCTCGAGTTCGTTTTTCCTATCGAGTTGGTCGCGTCCATCCGAATTATCAAGCATCTATCTTTGTCCGCGATCAGATGGGCGGAATTTCAGATAGGACGATAGGAAGAGCGACGTGGTAGAGTCCGATATCGGTAGTTGGGCGTTCGCATTGACCGACCATCGAGCGCCACGGTATATGGGCGGACGACCATTTTCCCCGAGGAAGATCGGCGAGAAATATTCCCTTCGTAACGTGACGTGACGCAGATAAAAATTTATCGAGCGTAATTTCCTCTTCGAATCGCGTGTAAAATCTAATAAAATTTTTCGCGAATCGCGAAATTGATTTGGCGCAGCCTTTCTCGATGCGAAAAAAAAAAAAAAGAAACAAGAAACAATGGCGCGAGGTTGATGGCTCGAAGGATGGTGCGCGAAGCGTTGGAAACGCGAGATTGATTCGCGAGACTGGTCGTTTCATTTCGATTCGATCGATGGACGATAATTGGCTCGGCCGTCGAGTCCGGATAGCGACTGCAGTTATTTTAGAAATGGCCCCTGGGGAACCGAGAAATCAGAAAACGAGGAAATTTCGCATCCGACCGGTCTTCGTGACAGGAAACGAATTCAAATTACGATCCCATGTACACGGATCGTTGGGATGAAACGAGAGAGAGAAGGAGAGAGGGGGAGAGGGAGGGGGGGAGAGAGAAGGGGGGAAAAAAAGAATTCCAGTGGATTCTGTGTTAAAGTCGCACGACCTCCGCCGACTTTACCCTCCGGGAAAATGGGATCGCGAAGGACACGACCGAATTAACGTTTTCGTCGCGCGGCCATTGTTCCTGTCATTGGACCAACCAGCCTCTCAGCCAGGGACTCTCTTGTCTACATGGAAATTCGCATCAACGACGTTTCGCCAGCATTGCGGCCACCGGTTTCTAGTTGGCACAGGCGAGGAATGCGGCCGCTATTGCTTCCCTCTGTTAAAACTATCTTCCACCGTAATTCGCAAATTGTCGATATGGAGAACCTATTCCAATTTCCGATCGAAATCGTAATTTTCAAAATCGAATCTTCCACGAAAGAGTATCGTCCCGTGATCAGTAAATTCTTGCAAAAATTAAGAAACGTTGAGTAACACGTACGAGAAAAATGCGAGCAACAGAATTGCTTATAATTCAGAATATTTCACTGCGATGAAAAAGAGTCCATATATCCGTATATATCCGTTTATACGAAGATATTAGAATAAAGTCTCACTTTAACCAGACTTAACGTTCGAATAAAAACTGCTTTGCGATGCTTGCTTCTAACAATGTCGACGATTCTCGTAATTTTAACAATTATCGCATAAGATTTTAAAAAATTATTTGTGTCTGGAAACGAAAAAGAGCTTTCTTCTATTCTATCCTTATGTCAAAGAGAGAAAGAGAGAAAGAGAGAGAGAGAAAGAGAGTAAAATATAATACCAATGTTCGGCTATTTCCACCCTGCATATTCGGTGAATCGAACAATTACCGAATCGAGGCCCGCGTCGAGGCCAGCTGCTATACCGCCATTGGGAAGTTCTTGGATGCCGGCGGTGGTGCCAGCCGTGGTCGTTGTCGTAGTGGTGGTCGTGGTGGTGCCCTGTGAGCCTTGCTGTAGCTGTAGGGTGGTCTCTTTCGACGATGCACCTGAGTAATGGGCGGCGGTCGACGTAGCAGCACCGTTATGCGGCCTGGTGGCATCCAACAGCACCTTTAGCGAGGCTATCGCGTGCAGTTGCGTCGCTTTCTCGTCCACTTTGCCTGAACAATACCAGAGATACAGGTTAATGAGGAAAAACACCGAGTCACGCAGCTACCGTCTTTCCTTACCTACCTACCTACCTACTCTTTCTATCCCTACTCTACCCAACTTTGATCAACCTTTTCAAACCAGCGTGTCATGGGCGTCGATGCGAGCGTCTTCGTAAACCAATTCGTAAACCGATAAAAATCACCCCACCGATATTGACTCTCGTGTAACTTTCTCTACGTATATAAGCGGGATCGTAGAATAGAACAAATCCTGTCCTGCTCCGTCCACTCTAGGGACAAGGTATCGTTACAAATTGATATTTTTACACCCCTTTTAGGACTCTCCGGAGAATATTCTCGTTTGCACGCGAGAACAATCGTTCTAGTCTCGAGTTTTAGCTCGAGATCGGTATAACCGTGATATTTACGACGATAGTTTCGAAACGATTGACGCCCATGGATTTCGCTATTTACGATACTACGAAAAGTGCAACTCGAGAGAATTTTATTTCTTTTCCCCCATGAGCTACGTCAAGCCAAATTCCAACGTCCAGGATTCCGTCGGGTATCCTTCCATCGGTCTGCGACGACGACGTTGCAAATTTGTTGCGAATTCCGCAAATGCGCAAGACCAGCGGACGCACACATACACATACACACGTTCCATTTAAGCGTGCACTTAAAATCTAGTCAAAGCTGGAACTACGAAATAATTATGAGCCAAGAGTCAAGGCGTTTTCGTGCGCTTCATTGCTACGTTCTACTTCGCCCGATTACCTCGAACAGCCTTGCGTTATGTAATAGGTACAGTTTCCTGGTCTATTTTGCCAGCGTTAACTGTTAACGATCTGCAAATACGCGCCACACTCTACTCGACCAGTCGTCGAAAACGATTTCCAGACGAGGGCACGCGTTATGCATTCATTCCGGCGGGAACTATTTCTATGGTTTACGTGGATGAAGCCAGCAACCGTGAAATACTATTAACCAATTAACGATATTTGGCGAGCAAAAGTTTTCCTTGGGACTTCGAGCCGTTTGTCGCGCAGATCGTCCAGTAATTGGATTATCCAAGTTGAATGCCATTATAGTTCGAGTAGATCGGCCGGTAAATCGTATTTGAAAAAATTACAGCGGGCGGATTACCGTTTCGAACCAATCACATCTTTTTACGCCTGATGTCGAGAACGCTTTCGTGCCAATCTTCGGTGAAAACATTTTTTAAAATATCACGTCACAAATTAAAAAGCAACGTGTTTCGAACAAAGAGTTTAGTAACGGGATTATGCGAAATGTCTCTCTGCTGAATTAGATCGGATCAAAATATCTCGTTCGAATTTAATTATATGGAAATTCACTCGTTTCAAGCATAATTTTAATTACTTTTTCGAAAATATTTTCGCTCTTTTGCGTTCTTCAATTTTTTTATATCATTGAACGTAAACGATTATACGGTAATTTTCTTCGATTTAGAATTTTCCACGAATATATTAGACTAATTTGTTGCTTGGAAAAAATCTGAAAGGAATGCGGATTCGAAAGATTATTTCTAGATTATAGCGCTAAATTAATGCATATTCTTATTTTCTAATGAAACATTTTCTTATCAGATCTTCTACAATTTGTATTCATCGAAGCGTCAAATTTTTATAGACATTTGAAAATATTATTAAAAAATATATAAAATTTAACATATTAAGTAATTAATATATAATTCTATAATAAACACACACTACAATCATGTTATGATATATAATTATTTTTGAAATCAACAGTAATAATGCGCGAAAAAAAGACCAGTGAGATAACACAAAAGAGTGCAATGAGACGCAAGATCACTTTCACTCGATACTTGTATTCATTTTTTACGATTATATCGAATCTATCAGAAATAGCCAATCAGATCCATATTCATTCTTTCCGATAATTGTCCGTTTCATCTTTTAACGAAGTACGAGGATTTTACGAATCGTTGCTATATTTCGATTAATGGTATGCTCGCTCTATTTGCGCGAACTAATCTCTCCGCAATGATTTTTCTTTCTTTTGCGTGGATGACCTTTAATTAATAGCGAAACGAACAAGAACCGAATCTGACACTCGAATCAATCGAGACTTCCGTTTCGTTATCGTTAACCGAGCCAAGAAAAATCACGTATCTATTGAACCGACTCGAAGATATATTTTCTAGTCGTATTTTCGAGTCATGGCCCAACCCTGTAATGTCGTACTATTTTTTTCAAACTATCACACTGACACACTTAGAGAGATAAAATTCAACATTACCTTTGCTTATTGCTCTGAATTATTGAACACATTGTGGACGTGAGACATCAATTGACGTCTTTCGTTTTTGAATCATTGATGACGAAAGATCGTAGCATACGAGATAGATGTGTATCATGTCTCTTCGTCGTGTTCGCATTATTGCACAACAAGAGAATGAAATGAAACTTATAACATATTTATATTAAATTTTCCATAGTATCTTTCGCTAAGGGAAAATATTTCCAAGCGTAACGCACGCGTTAAATATTTTAAACAATATAATAATAGTCCAAAGTTATAATTAAACAATTGGTTCTGGTTCGTTGATTGTTAAATAACAATAACATTCTCAATTATCTTATAACGAAGTCGAAGTGATAAAAATTTATTCTTACGTCTTCATTTCGAAGAAAAATTCATATCACGCGATATCTTTGATGAAATCTCGCTTCTACTCCACTCGAAGGGGCGGAAGAATTTCAAATCGCGTGCCGTGTATAAATTTACTGTTATCTTTTCACGAGGAAGAGGAGCGAGCCACCGTGTCGTTAAATATTTTCCCATCCACTCGCGAGTAAATTCCCACGCTTCTCGTGGACCTGGAGCACCATCTCGAGCGCAATTCTCGCCTCTTAATTCAACCTTGTAACCGCGATAATCCCGGATCCGTGCATCGTGATTCGACTTCAGATCGGTTATGCGGTGTAAAAAAAACTCTGGAAAATTCGCTCGTTACCGGGAGAAACTTGGTTGTCACGTGACGCGAGCCGATCCTGCTCTTATTTCGCGCGATACTAGGTCAAAGAAGAAACTAGACGGGTCAGAGAGGAGAAGAATGGCGAGAAGAACACTGAAAGTCGGCGCGATATGAAAGTATCTGTCTAGCCGGAGGCTATCTCATTTGCTATTTATCTCGTTTCTCCTTCTCCTTTGTGCGCCTCTAGTTTTCCTTCCCTTCTCTCTCTCTCTCTCTTTCTCTCTGTTCTTCTATATATGTGAAATATGTTATATCGTCCGAGTTTCTTTTTTTCAAGATACATCATTAGTCGTGTTTATCGATCAATATTTTTTTCTACGAAAAAAAAAAAAAAATACAATAAAGTTTGTTTAACGCGTTTCTTTGAATATCAAATCACGTTCGATCATAATATAAATTCATCCGAATTGATTAGTGTGGAGAAATATATATATATATACATATATTTTTTTTAACGAAGAATGATCATTATTCTTATCAAATGTATTTATCTATAAAATATATTCGTATGTATCGAACAAAGATAGTACCGATATAAAAATTTGAAAAATCAAGCTTGAGGATCTAAAATGGAGGATAGGAAGAAAAATTGTAAAATTTTGATTAGTCTCGTTGAAAAAAGAAAAAAAATTCACGCGCAAAGAAGAGAAAGAAATAATTTGGCGATTAGTTTTCAACCAATCGCGCGTGTCCACGATAGGCATTAGGTCAAAAAGGAAAAAAAAAGACCGATCTGGTGAGTGGCCTTCATCCTCGAAACGAGGCGAGAAAAGAAAGGCGAAGGGCTTTTGGCGAGAAGTCGGACTGCGATGAAAGAATCGACCCTCGAATTGCCTCGAGCGAGATGGAAAGGTATAAAGTAGGAATGCACGAAGAGCAGGGGTTGCGCGATGGAAAAGAAGAGAAACGAAGAGGGTGGAGCTTCGTTTTATCGTGTTTTATTAAACTTCGATAATTTTGTTTATCTTTCGGGTTTTGCACCTTTTTTTGAACTTGTATAATTGTTCGTGTATAAAAAACAAAGACAAAGACATTGCTTTAGAAGAAAAATAGAAGAAGAAAAGAAAGAAGGAAAGAAAGAGAGAAAGAAAGAAAGAAATGCCTTCAATTAAGATTGCTTTATGGACAGATCGTTTAACGGAAGAATTGCGATAAGAGGGTGAAATCAACAACATCGTGTTTGATAAATTACAAAGCGGTAACTTACATTCCGTTTAGCGATACAGATCGTTAAAACGACGAGTAAAACGACGAAAAGGAAAAGAACAGTTTCAAATAATTTCTTCAAATACTATATAATACCATGGATTAAGGGAGAAGGAAAGGGGAATATTCACGTTTCTTGGATTCGGAATGGTAATTTTAAACGAACGTAGGAAAAAAAAAAAAAAAAAAAAAAAGGGAGAAAAAAAAAAGAAAAAAAGCAAAGCGCGGCAAATCGAGTAGAATAATCCGGCGCAGGTCGGGCCAAGTGCTACCTATTAACCTACAAAGCTCGATCGGCCTAGGTTTGTTAGCGGACGGTTTGGTTTCGAGAACAATTAAATCGAATTGGCGCGGCTCGTTGCCGCCTTTCGGGGCACAACCGAAGGAGGACAGGGTAGACGTTTGATCGACTACGAGCTGCTCGTTTGGAAAGCAAACAAGTGCTTTCGCTCGTGAAACACATTGAAATGGCCTGTATATGATAAAATAAATGGCAAAAGGACATTGGGTGAAGCGATCGTTAAGAACGAAGATATAGATCGAAAACTTTGCGTCCTTCGCGCAACTGTTTTCTTTTTTTTTTTTCTCGTTGATAAAAGAAATATTTTTGCCTTCATCGGATACGTAGGGATAGGATAACGCGGTATGGAAGATCATCCACCAACAAGATTTTTCGCGCGCAATTTCATTCATCTCGTTGAGATGGAAATAGACAATTTCATCCGAGGATCCGAGGAAGAATTTCATTCCACACCTCGACACCTTCTTTCTTTTTTACTCAGTCCTTCGTCGTGACCGTGGAAGAATCGTAATATCGAGCGGAAGAGAAGCATACAAGAAATTACGAAGGAGAGTGGAAAGTTACCCCGAGGAAAAATAAGTTGCGTCGAGACGAGACGTATCTTCGAACGTATCTCTGTTATCTATCCGAGGTAAATTTCTGCCTTCGATACAGCGGACGGACCAGTACTTAAATCGAGATAGATCATTAAGTTCGTTAACCGTGAAATTTGATCAAAAGAGAGAGGATCCTCGTTCTTCGACGTCATCGTGTATTCATTTCAATAACTCTCCTCTTCCTCTCCCCCTCCCCCCTTCCGTCTCTGGAGCTAATCTTCCTTCAAATCCGGAATTGCCAACGACAGGAGATAACGAGTTCCCGTTGTCCTCCAGCCTCGTTCGGCAAATTATCTAGAAAATTAAACCCAGCCTTCGAGTATCATTACCAATTTTCTCTCTTTCTTCGGTGTTCAAACTGAGAAAACAACAATGGAATCCAATTTTAATTCTCATTCGACGAGAAACTCGAAAATATCGTACGTCCAACTATTCGAAACTCTTATAATACAAAACTCCGAGTGCCGAAATTTATCGTACAAACGAGACGAGCACAAGAGGTGCATTAAACACACATGATATCCGACCGAAAAATAGCACACAGCAAAACATCGGAAGGGAGAATTGGAGGAGGCGTGGATCGATATCGTTTTCGCTGGAAAATCCTTTTCGACGGTGTCGGATTCTCGCAAGGGTTGTTGCATGTAAGGGATTAGACGTGGCTACCGGATAATTGTAATGCAAAAGCTGACTGTGATTGATGACTGGTAGTTGCCTCGACAACCCGCCACGAAGGTCGCCAAGCTCGATATCTCTGCTCGAATTCGTATCGAATTCGCTAAGATATCTTCGTTACATTCGTCGTAATTCTTTCGCCTATTTTCGGCTTCCTTTTTTTAACAGGGAAGAGGAGAACGTGAGCAGGAAAATCGAGGACGTGGACTGACATTTGGGACACTCGAGGACCGTTTTTCCGTAAATAGAACGAAGAATATAAACTGGAAGCTCGAAATGGGAATTAAGCCAAAGTATGAGGAGACGTTAGCCACGAGAGACGAGTTCGAAAGCAAAGACAAGGAATTAAAGCGCAACGCGGCCCAATTTGTTAATATCATTCCCCACGGAGCTGAGTAATCGTGACTGTAACTAAGGGAACGAGAAGAGAGGATTTTCGATAAAATGGCTATCTCTCTCTTTCTTTCTTACCTATATAGACACGTCACAAGGGATTTCGATTGGCCTTCCACCACGATTCCGCTCATCCGCCTATCTTCGCAAGTTATTAAAAAAACGAACGTGACGCGTCACGTATATTATAAATAACGTGTTTAATTTGGACGTCGATTTTAATGAAAAGCATCGTAACGAGGGATGACGTACAGGGAATGCTACTTTCAACCACTCGAATGCAATTAGTTCTACACTTTTTAAGTCCCAATGTTTCAATCGATGCAATCTTTGTCTCGAAAATGTGGAAAAATTCGATTCCATTCCGTTAATTTCATTCTCTTTTTATCGAAATTAAATAAGATATTATCACTTTACAATTTTAGATAACGAAAAAGTGAAAAGTGAATTTTAAAGAGTTAAGTACACATACTCAACGTTTATATTAATCTTAAACACCTATAGATTTTCATCTACAATCGCTTCGACTTTCGAATATATACTTTGCATAGTTTTATATTTAACGAAGATTTTTCTTCTTCTCGTTTATATTGGAACAATTGCAAAAGTAATGCAACAAGAAAAAAAAAAAGAAAAACATCGATCTGTCTATTCTTCTGTTGTGTTTGCAACCTTTCAAATCATTAGGAAAAAAAAAAAAAAAAAAATTGTCATTTTTTGAAAAGGAAAACCTATCGGTCGAGGACACTCGAGAAAGAAACTCGACGAAACGATACGTACACGGCGTATCCGATTCGTGTATTTCGACGATCATTCAACGAAATCACCGCTCGCGTTTACGAATGACCGGTGCGCGAGTTCAAAGAGGGAGATTTAAAGTATTTCCGCGAGCGAGAGGAGGACACTCGCGTTCAAGAGGTGGAGGAACGAACATTTCCACGTTCAGGATTCTTCTCGCAAGAATAGTTATCCGTATCGAATATTATCTGGAGTATTAGCGGAGTGCAAGGTGATGTCTCGATGACGTTAAAGGCTGAGAGTTAAAGGAAGGGAAAAGGAAGGCTCGCCCCAAGTGTGGATTCGCTAGTTACGATCGATACGCGCCGCTTTCTAGGTCAGGGTCCCGATACATACTCGCCACTCACCGCTACTCAGGGATACATGCTCAAAACGCGTCCCGCAAATTCATTTGAAACCAACCATCCGATGCTTTTCCTCTCTTTTCCCACAGAGAATGCCCGAACAGGCCGATGGTGTCGTTGTCGTCGTTCCCGTTCCCCTGCGCTCCTCTTTTTCCCCTCTTCTGTTTCACTAACTCGGATGTATATCGAGGAAAATCGAGGGGAAGAACGGGATTGAATCAGCGAGTGTTCGGGACAAGAAAAGCTGTTTCTCGCGCGGTAAAAAAAAAAAAAAAAAGATTTCTGCTTTTAGATGAATCGACCGGTAAAAATGCATATGTGTGTAGGTGTCTTTCTTTGTACGGGCTCGCGTTCATCCGTATAAGTACGAGATGTGAAATATCGAATAGAAATTGCATATTGAACGTTTCCCACGCAATCGAGATTAATGACGTCCTTTCGCGGGCATGTTCTCGTGACGGGTGGGAAAAAAGAAAAGAGGAGAAAACGCAGGATGGGAAGACACACACACACACACACACACACATATGTATATATATATAAGCGTTTTCCAAACGAGAATTTGGAATAAAATTATCGCTTAAGTAACGGATGTCTCGATTCTCTATTTTATATCGTATATCAAAATTACACGTTACAGGGAAATATAGAAAAGAAAGAAAGAAAGAAAGAAAGAAAGAAAGAAAAAAAGAAAAAAAGAAAGAAAGAAATAAAGACAGAAAGACAGAATCTGATTAGAACGATCTGTTGGAGGAACGATTCGTTCCATCCACGCGACACGATTTAACTTACAACGGGGCCATCCGAGTGATCCACGTGAAAGAGTTGTCTAATTGATGATCGTCCTTTTCTTTCCATTCGCGCGTGACCTGACCTATTTATATAAGCGACTCCGGTACACGTACCGTGCACGGGCCGAAAATCAATTTCAACGTCGAGATTATCGGGGTTACCTTCTGGATTAAGATTCCTATCGATCACGCCAACCGCGATCTTTCTCCGCCACCCTTCGAGCACCTCCCCAAGAAGGTCGGTTAACAAACGCTCGTCCAGACACTTGTACAAATTTCATCGACTGGCTCGCGGCCGAAAATGCACGCGATCCGTCCTCCATCACGCGGTGTATAACGATTACCGCTTTCCACGAGGGCAAACAGAGAGAGAGAGAGAGAGAGAGAGAGAGAGAGAGAGAGGGGGAGGGAAAGAGAAAGAGAGAGTTTATTGATCAGTCGATCGGAATTTCGCGCTGTAAAGGAATTTACGATGTTCGTTTCACGAGACGTCGGGAACACGAGTCGCGGCTTATACGTCGATAAAACGAAATTGTCTTTGTCAGACTTGAAATGCGAACGTTTGTGCGAGACATTTTCCTTCGAATGGGACGCGTTTCCCCCTCTAAGTTTCTAGGTCAATCGGCCATTCTCTAATCTCTAATATTTGTACGTGACCTCTCAAATTCAAACTGCAGAAAGAATAAACCACGAGTCTACTCAAGATCGCGCTACGTAGAATTAAAATGGTAATTATCAACGTGGAAGGATCGTTTTTTCCATCTCTTTTCTACGCGATTTCCGCGAAAAAACAATCCGAAACGACGCGTATACCCTTTTATCTCTCGTTATTGCACGTTCCGCGCCAACAATTGACAGCGCAAGCCTTCCAACCACGGCGTAATGAAAAATAGTATCTTGAATTGGATTTTTTATTTTTTTTTTTTCTCCCCCTCGATGAGGCCACGCTCTATAAATACAAAAGAACAGAGGGCCGGAGAAGAAACGAGCGCGCACTCTCATTTATTTACTCGGCTACTACCGTCGAATCGTCGCATTACCGTTTAATCTATCGTTCCGATCGCCAGTCGATAGACTAATAGTCGCGTATCTAGATGTCACAGTTGCTTCCTGTCTCAAGGTTTTTTTTGCCCGCTAACCCGATAATCTAAACCGTGGAAAGAAGAAACACACACGTTCGTTCGATGTATCGAGCGGTGTCGCCTCGAAACTGTGGAGAAAAAAAAAAAAAAGGGTATGTCCGGCCGTAACTCGAGTCGTTCCACTGATTTCCAAGGTATAAACGTGCAACGAATACAACGAATACGCAGGCTCCAGGCAACAACGTGCACGACATTGAACTTCCAGCTCGTTATCGTCAAGTACTCGCAACGTTTAATTACTTGGTCCGACGCAACTGCACATACATAGTCATCGGTCATGCAACAAACAAGTACAGCTAGACGAGCAACAACGCAAATGCTACGTGCTACATCACCCGTATTTCCGACTTGTTTCCCAAATTGTTCAAAACCACGAGTCGCGTGTAAAGGAAGAACCGTACGCGGCTCAAAGTTGTATATATCAAATGCGGACGCTGTTACGAGCCTGAGAAGAGAAAGAACGAGCGTCTGTATATAGGTTAAACGAGTTACGACTCGTCCAAGGTCTTTCCAATTGCTTATTTCGGATTCGAATATATCTTTGATCGGAGTTTTAAATTCTCTACAGCTCGATGATACTCGTCCACGCGTTGTCGATTAATTGACGAAGTTAATTCGGGAAACTGTCCCGCGACACGCAACTATCTTTATTACATTTACGATTATATACGCACTATTTTGAATTACTACGCGGATATCTCTCGATATAACCGAAAAGATATTTCCCGATCGAATGGAATCATCCCCGATAAATAAAACGTCACCGGTCTGTGTCAAGAGTTGACCTCCCTATTGTATTATATATCGATAAAAAGAAGGGGGAGGGAAAAGACTGAGAGAATGGCGTGTCCTAGAGCTCGTTCTCGCTTCGAGCTTTATCGCGACTCTACATTTAAAAGCACTTTATCCGAATAAAGGTTTCCCAAGTTTCGCGGTTCGTCTCGATTTTCCAGGATACGGATATGATTACCGCAAAAAGAGCTAATGAGTTTATTACATCGCCTTTATTACATCGTGCCAGAAAAATTAATCGTATCGTTAATCTTAAATCGAAAGTTTGGAAGAGCAAAAAGAAAAAAAAAAAAAAATCGTGAATCGATCGTTACAACGTGGATAGACAAATATTTGGCGAAAACGATTCGAGCGGTCGAGAGCGTAGGGCGTCTAAAAGAAAAAGAAATAGACAAAGAAAAGAGGGGGGTTGGAGGGGGAAGGGGGAGGAGAGAGAGAGAGAGGGAGAGAGAGAGAGAGAAGAGAGGAAGGAAAATATAACGACTACGGTAAAATATAACGACTACGAGCTAAGAGCGTGCTGTCAGCGCTAAGGCAAAGCGGCAAGCGAGAGTGATAGAGTGTGGAGTTGGTATACCGGCGCGGGACTGACCGTCGTGGAGCGGATCGATCGTGTGGATCATAAGCTGTAGCAAGCCGTGCCTGAACTTGGCGTGGCTCTCCCTGGAATGAGACGAGGAGCCACCGTGGGCTCCCTGCTCGCAGCCCTGTCCGGCCGTGCCACCGGCACCACTGCTGCTGCCACCTCTGCTGCTGCACCCGGCCTCTCCACCCGCCGGTATGCCGCTGCTTCCGCATGCACCCGACACGCCACCCACGCTCGTCTCGCTACTGTTCGTCGCGTTCGGATGCTGCTGGAACACACACGTCATTTCGTCTCTCAATACAACATCGATCTCTTCCTTTTATCCGTTTCTTACATTTTTTATTTTATTTTATTTTATTTTACGTTTTGCTTTTTTTTTTTTTGTTTTCTTTTTTATTCTTCATTTGAGCGAGCTTGTCGAAAAACTATTAACTCCTCGTCTATTACGATGAATTTTCACAACGTGCCGTTAAGAACGATATTTTGAGCAACTTTTCTTTCATACGTTCATACCGTAATGAACCTTCGAAATAAAATTTATAATTAGAAGTGATTGAAACGTGAAAATTCGCGTCGAGATTGGTTTTTTTTTTAAAATTACGAGCAATTTTGCATCGAAGTAAGACGACTCTGTTTCCATCAAGAAAATAAATGTACGTATGTACGTACAATGCGAAAAATATTTTTACACGTAAGAAAGATCGTTGTTCAAAATGCAATAATTTTTATTCTTAACGACAGATTTTCAAATTTAATCGAAATCGGCAAAGAGATAGATAGCTTTTCGTCAAGTTGTCCTCGATTCGCGTTTTATTGCGATTAGCTTTTATTCTACTTTATTTTCGTACTCCCTTTTCTTTAATTACTTATTCGTCTATTTTTCTTCTTCTTTTCCTTTCCTTCGCTGCTATTTATCTTCGTTTCCTTCACTCGGTTACCGTTCGCTTTAACTCGTGGTAGATTTTTACGAGACCCACGTGCGAGAAAAGAAGAATCGTTGTCCAATAATACCTTCGATTCGACTAGGGATCGTTTCAAAGATCGATCAAGTGCCGCGCGCCCTGTGTATCCTACCTACCTACCTACCTACCTACCTACCTACCTACCTACCTACCTACCTACCTACCTACCTACCTACCTACCTACCTACCTACCTACTTACGCTTCGAAACACCCTCGTGGCTTCGATTCTTTACGACTCGAATGAATCGGGATAATGGCTACAGTCAACCAGACTTTGGGATCGATGACTTCACCAAGCAACCCCGAACTACATTTTTACTTCATACACGGCATTACACGTTATCGAAGCGATTGCGTGCTTAAAACTACCTCACGCTACCTTCTTACACGCTCGAAAAAACACTCGGAATAACTGCTCGCTGATCTTTTACAGCTAGTGGAAATCTCAATCGATGTTAACCGACGAATACGTTTAATATATTTAGGAAACATTTTATCAAAAAAAAAAAACTCGATTTTCCACATTCCTAAATTTCCTTTTTCAAAAATAACGAAATTTTCTTGATTAATATGATATTAATTATATTATATCGATAATAATATCTTAATTGTGACTTATTATTATTATTATTATTATTATTATTATTATTATTATTATTAACAACATTTCTTTCCATCTAATTTAATTTAAAAATAAGCAAAAGGTGAGAAAAATTAGTTCCATTGTGTGATTCAGTTTTTCTTTCGTCGAACAAAACAATTCTTTCACAATCGTGTCATTGTTGTTTACTCGGCCGGAAATATATGCGCGATGCGAAGCTTATCTTTTAATCATACGTGTTTTAATCATATCTGAGCGATCGTGTCGAGCGTACCACATGGCTTACGTATTATTTATTTATTTTCTTTTTTTTTTTTTTTCCATCTTTTTCCCTCGATTCTTGGAAAGGATGAGAAAGAATGGCGAGAAAGATGATCTCATCTACTATGCATGAAGCGTTAACGTACACCCACGCCTGGGCTTCCTACTTTCAGGTCGCTTCCGGATAATCGTGCAACAGCTTTGGTCACGGATCACGAGTCTCGTGTGTATCGCTACTAGCCCGGATACATAAAGCCTGTCCTTTTGTTCGTTTAGATGCAGATGAATCAGGGTTGTAATGACGGCCTAACTTCCCCCGTCCAACAATAAATCCGTTACGAATCAGTGAAACACCGTTGATTAACGATAATCCATTCGATTCCATTCGATTATTCTCTATAACTTCGAGAAACGTTACTCGAAGCGATACTCTCTATCGAGTTTGTACCAATGTTTCTTCTTCTTTTCTTCATCGTTTAACAGCGAATAATAATCAATTCGATACCATCGGTGAATTTCTTCTTTTATTCGACGTTATTCCACGAAAAATAAGAATCTTCTATTTTCTTCGTTTGGTAACGAATAAAGAATATACGCGAATAAAGAAATCGAGTTTAAATAGAGATTCTTTACTCGATTCTTCAAATATCACGATGCATAGTAATATCCGTTCTATTGCGAAAACAAGTCAAATTTTGCATAAATATTCGCAATCCGGTTGCATACATAATCTATCTCGATAAAATATAATATTAATTTTGTCAAAAATATTTTTTTCTACTTTCGGTGAATCAAAAAAAAAAAAAAAAAAAAAAAGAAATGTGAAATCCGTCACTTTGACGAATGAGATATAGTTTTAACATTCTTTCCATTCCGCGAAATGTAAAATTCTACGAGTCGAAATAAAAAATAAAAATCATCCATTCCCGTTTCCAATCAAATTACAATTATGCAATAATTCGTAACACGAAATTTCTTCTTCGCGCTATCCGATTTATATTTATATTTATATGAACCGTATAATTGTATCGAGCTTGATGAAAAATAAAAATTTCTCATTCAATTTTCCCCTCATTTAATATAACGGGGCATTAATTAATAGCGAATAATAACCAAATTACTTCATCACTTGACTCAACGAACCGTCTTTATTTGCGGATGATATATTCCATAAAAATAGATAGGGAGGAAGAGAGAGAAAGCGAGAGGGAAAGAGCCGGCATTGAATAAACAAACGAGCTGAAAATACGCGACACGTTGATGCGGTAAAAAGTAATTTCGCGCGGGTGAAAAATATCCAGAGGTGGACGGAACAGCGGCAATTGAGACAGGGAGAACAGGGATGAGGAGGAGAGACTGTTGAAAAACTATGATTGCTATGAATGCAAAATTTCTCCCCGGCAAATTTCGATGCACGGGGATGTATCCTCCTTGTTACTCCCTTGTCTTCTTGTTTCGAATTTTCCCTCAAGATTCTCTCTCTCTCTCTCTCTTTCTCTCTCCTCCTCCTCCCCCTTTCTTTCACTCCATCGTTCCTCGCCCTCCACGGTTAAACCAAACAACCCCTTATTGCAATATTACCTGTTACGTGGCGCGCCACACAGGCCCGAAATGTTTACGAATCCGTCGAGGATCCTGTTTTCCGCGCGCATACTCGCGGCGTAGTTTGCACAGAAGCGACGAGACGAAGCGCGCACACTCCACACAGAACGAGATAATGATGCGGCGTAACCGACGCATAAGCTGGATTGCTCGTAATTCCGCGACGTAGCACTGCATTCGCTTGTGTTTGCCAATTACGTTTCCACCCTATCCGGAGGAAATTATCGCGCCAGACCGACGGCTACCTTTTTCCCCTCCCTTTTATAGGGAGGCCTCGGTTCGATCGGCGCGAGCCATCAGATGGATCGAAATGAATGGACATTGAATTGGACGAGACGGATTGATTTTGAACCCCAGACCGGGGATTCGAGAAGGTTGTTCTCGAAATGAACGATTGCGCGCGAGGAGACGTCTTCTTATAAATTTTATTCGAGCCGGTAGGTTCGCTTAGTGTTGGTTTAGAAAAACTCGTTAACGAGAAACGAGAGCTTGAATTTTTCGAACGAATGAAAACTTGAAAAATGAAAACTTCATCAACGGTCTACTCTCTGTCTACGGTCTATCTGTTTCTGCCGTTTCGAATTCTCTTCCCAATTTTCCGCGATATGTCGCGCGAACGTGTGCAAAAGAAATTGAAAAGTTCCATTTTAAATTATGTTTTGAAAGAGGGATGGAGCGCTACGCGATATAGAGAATAATTCTTGTTCTTATTCGTATCGTGTATTTTCACTCGTATGGATGAAAGTTTTCTAAATTTTCTTGCTCTTTTTCACGAACGACGAGCGTTTTTTTTGGACGAATTTTTCGAACAAGAAATAAATCGTGCGTTCCTATTTTCATTTCTTGTTTTTCATTCGAGTCGCGCAGATTGATAGAAATTCGAGTTGACAGCGATTAAACCAAAGATGATTCGGAGATAAACGCAGACAGTTACGAGGTCGAAACTAGGAATGCCAGATCTCAGTATCAACTCGGGATATATCTTTGTACATACATGTCCGTGTGTTCGTATTCATGTCTGTCGTATCACGTCGACGAGGTAATGAACTTTGTAATTAACGAGATGGACTGCGAGAATCACGCTTGTATCCCTTCATGCGGGTATTCGAGACTTGGGTTGAAATCATACGACTAAAATCATCATTTGAACACGACGAATATATGTATATTATCCTACGTATTAAATAGAAATTTCTATTTCTTACACGATAGAAGAATATAACAATATAAAATCTGTTCCAATATTTCTTATTCGATTCTCATTTTCCTTCAAATTATTATATATATATAATTTGTTAAACACGAACAATCATCCTCGGAATCGAAAATAAAAAGTGCCGAGGAATGATTCTTCGTCATTCATCGAAATTGCGACTTTTATAAAATCCAAATTTTTAACTAATTTTTCTTGTTAATCGGATTTATTTTAACGAATAAAAACTTTTTACCCACATTTCTTGCATTTTCCCTTTTCCCTTTTAATATAATAATAAAAAAAAAATGTTAAAACTTTCTTCGTCACGAAACGATAAAATAAAAATCTGCGCGGAGTAAATTTGTTATCCATCCGGTACAATGTATTTTTCATTAGAATCGTCTCATTCGAAAACCCTTGATTTGATCGTTATTCCAGCAATTTCTATCGTTGCGCGTTTTAACGACGCGCTTATTTGTGCTCCCAAAAGATGGGGCTCGTTTGTCGAAATCAATAATACAAAATTTACTCGTGGACGCGCACCGCGCGGAATATTAAATTTTCTTTTCGAGGCTGATCCCGAAGCTGGATAGAATCATTTGTCACGGATTCGCCTATATCTCATCCCGAAATATTTACGTCACCGGGTTTCGGAATCCGCAACACCCTTGGGATCCCTCCTCTTCTCCTTCGAGACGTGGTTAAACACCGCGTTTCAACGCGGCATGAATTGTAACTCATCCGGGAAATGAAACGATTGAATAAACCACGGGTTGTGGATGAGCCGGGGCGGTCGAGGAATTATGCATTCGATTTCGAAAACGAGAACGATCGCGAAATTTTTTTAAATAAATCGTCCCAACTTTTCTGCTTATCCCCGAGACGAAACGAGACGAAGGGAAAAACGGACTTCGTTTCTTTTCTGCTTATTACCGAGGCCCACTTTTCCTTAAAAAGTGCTCTCTCGACCAAGAGTTCTGTTGACTTATCAAGAGTTTCGTTGCGTCTGAAAGCATAATGCCTCTGCAAACTTTCCACCGGGTGTATCGTTCCTTCAATTGCACATAGTGTTTCATAATCTCCGGTACAATCGACAGATTGCGAAGGTGGTAAAGAGAAGTTGAAAAATTCCACGATTACGAACCGTCCCACCCCCCTTTCTCTCTCAACCTGCCACGACCCACAACTTTTCTCAACTTTGATTCATGATGTCGCATTAAGTCGATCGTTTCCACGATTCCACGAAACGACAAGAGCAGAGAGTTGGTCGGAGGAAAAACAGGCTCTTGAAACTCGCGCTACTAGCCGACGGTGCTTTTGACAGGGGAAATTTCTTAGCGTGATCCGTGCCAACAGAGATTCGTCCTTCGATTTCCATATCCGTCTGCCCTCGCGGCGATATTTGCGCCCGTTGTTCGAAATTTCGCGAGTTCGTCGGAGAGGCTGATATCGCGAATCTGCGCGAAGCCTTCGGGGGATCGTCGTTAAAAATTGGCAAATCTCCTGATACGAAGTGCCGATACTTGCATTCTCTCTCTTCTCTCGCTCTCTCTCGTTAAGAGTTGGTTAAGAGGCGATTTAAAACTGATCATCTTGCGTCTTGACGATTTATGACGATTTATGACGTTGAATATTTATCGAAATATCCCGAAATTCTAAGAAAAATAAGAAAAAAGACGAGAGAAATTATTATCTCATTATTAATCGTATCTCTATTCCGCGAAATCGAGAGGTTTTCCTCGAGAATGGCGAAACGATCTCGTAACGTTTTATTGAAATCCTTACATCCACCACCAAGATCCAGCTTCTTCCTCGAACGTGAAGGAATTTCTTCTTCCTCGCGCTCGTAAATATCGGTAGAATATATTTGTTGGCGAAAATATCGAGGAACGTTGGGGAGAAAGCGTCCCCGATCAAATAAAATATGACACCGATGGTTGGTGTCGGGAGACAAAACGAGCCACTGTGCACTTGTACACAATGGCAGATGCCAGTGATCGCGATTGTATCGAAGAATAGAAAGAATAATAAATAGAGCGGAATAATATTCGGCGAACGTGTAACGATGATTCATCCAAAAAATGTACGAACGGCTCGGGTCCATGGATCGGGGAGATGGGCGTGGCATTCGGATCCTTTTCCGCGGGTTGGAGCGTGCTCGACACGCGAAACGAAAAACGATCGATTGATAATAGTTAATTGCAAATCGGTGGCATGCGAATGCACGTCGAACCGGCTGACGGTCGGGTTGCGCGCTTACAGGATCGCGTGTTAAGTCGCGCGCACGAGAGGTAAGCTGCTTAGTTGAGCGGCTGACAAATTTATACGAGTTAGCACGATCGTTGCACTCCTATATCTACGTACGGGTATGGTTTCCTTTGGAATTTCTCCGTGTTAACGCGCGGGTTAACATCGTAAACGAGTTCTCTCGTTCTTTCGTTACGAATTCGTTCCGTTGATGAGCAATTGACGACGAATTTGATCGAGGGAGGACAGACAGTTTCGAAGATTCCAAGTCGAGTCGAGGACGCGAATAGCGCCGTTATATTTTGATTTCACGAAAGAAAAGGAAAAGAAAAGGAGCACGACCTTTCGGAAGTTCACGGCGTTTCAATCGATAACGGGCTAACGTTTAATTTAACCATCAAGGATTGGAAAGGATTGTTCGTTTTTGGTTATTGTT
The DNA here is from genome assembly GCF_048593485.1 of Apis florea. Lineage (NCBI taxonomy): Eukaryota > Metazoa > Arthropoda > Insecta > Hymenoptera > Apidae > Apis > Apis florea. The sequence continues at coordinate 668,599 of NW_028256747.1, forward strand.
TCCAACGATATCGATCATCGATTCGCGTGGTTGATTCAGTTCGACAGTCGATGCCAATTGCCGCGAGCAATTCGGAACAATTGAATTTATACCAACGTGAGAAACAATTCTAAACTTTCTAATCGAACAGCGCTATCTACTCCGCGAATTTCTCGCACGGCGCGAGATCGTTAACAATCCGGGGAATAAATCCGACGACCAATATAAACGGGCTCGTTTTCCTCTTAACGTCGAATCGCTACTTTCGTAGCGCCAATACTCGCCGCCTCTTTACGTATTATTGGCCACGCTAAATTTTCATCTCACCAGAGTTTAACCTATATCCCCGCATACCTCGATTCGTCGTCGTTGATTGTAAATTTGTTTCAGTAGATTCAGTCGATTTCGACGACGGTTCCAAGCATTCTATATCCGTTACCGGCGCGCATTCTCGCTCGTGCGTTCTGTAAACGTCGGGTACTGCGAGTTCTGGCCTTGGCCTAGTTACATGAAAAAAAAAAAAAAAAAAGAAACTCGAGCAGGAAGAGAAGAATAACGGAGAAGGGAAACAAATAAGTCGGAACGAGATCTCGCCTCTGCAATTAACGACAGCTACGTAGATTCGCGCGCGATCGTGTACGAATCTCCGTACCAATTCGACGAGAAGGAGACGAAGAACGAAGCTGTGTGAAACGAGGAACAATTAGGGAAGCGATACATCTTGGTTGAGAGACGATATCTCGTTGATTTATGTAATTACGTAATGGCGATTTAATCGTTCGATAGATACGATTATACGGAAGAGGAAAGTGCTCTGAAAGGGTGCGAAGAAACGAGGAGAAATAAAAAGAAAGTCTGTGCGAACATCGACTCGAACTTAAGACGAAGCGATGGTTAATAGCCTGTTATCGATAACAGCGTTATAATTAATTATAGATCAAGTGGAAGAGAGAGAAAACAACGAGGAATCGGTAAATAAGAGAATTTTCGATGATGCTATCCGCCGATAATTGCTATCCTCTCTTTAATCAAAATTTCCTTCCACGAATTCCAATACCAGGAGGATCTTGGATTCCTTGGAAGGAAAGGAATGGAAACGAAAAGCAGAGAACGCGAGCAAAAATTTGACGCGCGCGCGTTGCACTGTCGATACGTCCATTGGACGCGAAAACAAACGGCACGTTCGAGCACAGATGGACATATCTGTGATCAACGGCAAACGTTCGAGCTGCCATTCTGGTCGCATCCCGCGTACGATACGTTTTTTTTTTTCTTCCACTTCTTCTCTTCCTTCTTCCTCACTATTCCTACTTCTTTTTCCCTTCTTTCCTTTTTCTTCTTTTCTACTTTGCCCCCTTTTCACGTGTAACACGTCCGTTCGAAACAGAGTCGCATTGAACGAGAGCGTAGGCGTTTATCGCAGCTGGCAATATTTCAAGAGTGCACTGTTGAGGCAAATGCAGCGAGTAGGCCAAGTGAGGCCGGGGATTCATTTGAACTCGCTTCTTCGTCACATTTAAACAATACCCCGGCCACTCGATTGTCACAGACATCTTTCGCGCCGACTCGTCAAGGTTGTCGACGATGTTTCGAGCAAACAAACTTTTCTACCCTGCGCGCCACCGACTCCACCAACTGGACGCGAAAACAATAATTCACCCTGTAAATAAACGAGCCCCGTTCTTGCTCCCAGATATTTACCAGAAGCAAGCACCTGTACACCTTTGCCGGGCCAATCTCGCGGTCTCGCGTATCACTCGCGTCAAGTTTGAGAGAATTTTCTTCCAAATTGTTGGCAAACGTTATCGATCGACCCGTTCGAGAAAGATTCATCGACGAGCCTTTCGCCAGATTAAGCCCCCCTCTATCTTTCGACTTTCCGTGTTTACCACGCTATTCGTATCGTTGAACGATCGATGGAATCTGCACAAAGGAGACAAGTCCTTGATCGAGAATTTTGATAACGAGACCTTCGAAGAACCGATAGGATCATCGAGCGCGGGGAGTAACGCGCTCCAACAATGGATAAACTTGAAATTACCGATGCCGGATTAAAAATAAAAGAGATTGTCATACGAGCGTGTATGACAGGCGTGTGTCTCGACACGAGGGAAATTCTCGGCCGTCTTCCGAATCTTTTGTTTCGAAGACCGGTTTGACGTAATTGAACGAGCACCCGGGGTTAAAATATTTCATCGTGGATGGCAAGTAGGTCAAACAACGCAAAAGTAAGCTGTTACATTCAACGAGCTACTCAAACCGGAGGGGGAATCAATTAGGACGCGAATGAAAAAGTTTGTAATTATTTCGGGATCGTTAAAGTGAACAATGAAAAAGATCGTAGCTCGAAAGGATATGTACAAATAATTTGTATATATTGAGAGATATTACAGGGATATTATTTCCATCAAGAAAGATATTAGATCAAGGTTGATATTGTCGTACGAAATGTCGTTCTTAATTCAATAATAGGACAATAATATCGCAATTAAATTCTGTCTTATCGTTAATTTCGAGGATTAGCAAAAATTTAAAGAAATCTTATTTCAGTATAATTCGTATACGTCAATCGTGATACTTTGTTACTCGACCATTGTCGCATCGACGTTTATATTAATTTATAATTTAAATTGCACAAAGCAGGGAGGACCAAGGCAGGCCCAGTGGATGGGAATGAATCGAAAAGCCACTCCCGTGGCATGAATGGAACAGCTAATATCAAAGCATCGAATGGAGAATGTGTGCATTACCTAACGTGCATCCGGGCTTGCATGCACTTAGACCGAGGGTTGCTGGAATATTCGTAAATAAATGATTGGGTCGGCTTACAACTGGCTTCGATTCACTGTCGTCATCTTTCCATGACCGTTTCCTAACCTAGACACGTTTGCGCGATCTTTAAAATCTTTCCTCGCTCCTTATTCCATATATTATTATAATATCAAAATCTTGCTTTTATATCAGTAACTAGGCTAGTGGCTTTTTGTTACAACTTTACAAGTCGAGGACCTCCCATTCACGTTGCTTTAACTTGCTATATCTTGTTTCCTCGAACTTAATAAATTGTTCATAACTTAACTTAATAAATCTTAATCGACTTTGCATGTAAACTTTTGCGTTTGTTTTAATCCCTAAAATCGATCCACCAAAGATTTCTCACAAATATGTCAGTCAACGTTTCTGTATGTTCACGCGTACGTAATTGAAAAGATATTTATTTACAATTTTCGACAAAGGAAAAAAAATCACTCGCATTTCTTAAACTAACCTTAATGGAACACTTTGAGAGATTCTCTATTAGAGTGAATTAGGCCATTGTTCGTTACAATCGAAAGTTTTATCGATCGATATTGTTGGTCAATATATATATATATATATATATATATATGATTTTGCCGTATAACATACCGCACGTTTCGCTATTTTGCAATTATTCTTTTATCGAGATACGTGGTTTTTGAAAACGAGCAACTAGCACATCCGTGGAACGAGCAACAATAAAAATAGTTATCGAGCGGATTGCGGTTTTTATTGGCTCCCCAAGCAAATCGCAAACACAAAGAGTAAAAGTGGAGCGTCCAATCGAAACTTTTACCCGTACGTTGGATAATATTGCGGTCTATAATTGACAACTTCTGCGCCAGAATGAACGGACAGCGGTCGCATCCGTTTACGAAGCAATAAATATCACGGTCGGCAACCGGTAGGATATTATAAATAATATTTAACCGTAACGGAAAACACAATTCGTGGACGTTAATGCGGATTAAATCCTCGTTAACATTGAAATTCTAGTCGCGATGCAATTCGGCTTAGCCACATCTTTTGCAATTTCATCGATCAATCTTCCTATCCGTTATCGATAATATTGTTTTCGGGAATCTAAAAAAGAAATCATCTTTCTTACAATTACCATCGGTAATTTTTTTATTTACAACAATTTCAGAGGAATCGCAAGATCGTAGCATTGGATCGATAGCATTTGTCGATTGATATTACTTAATATTGATTCACCGCTTCTAATTACCATATCACGGACTCTGCGACAATTAGTTGGAATTAAAACACAACTAATTGCGAAGAAGAAGGGTAAAAAAAAAAAAAATCGATACTATTCGGATAAAAAGTCGGAATGAAACGGGGCAAGTTAAGAGAAGAGGCGATCGAGCGAGGCAAGGAGAAATTAAAAGACGTGGAAATGGACTGGTGAATCGAACTCCAGAGACTGGTAAATTTTCCCCGACTCGACCTCTCCCTCGCCAAGGATAAGAATGAGAAAAAGAAATCGGATCTTGTAACTTTTTTCCGCGATCGTTCGTTCGACTCGTTCGACTCCAGATATCTGAAGAAAAGAACAGTTAGAAAAAAGTCAAAGGATGTTTCGACATTGAATCCGATTACGATTTCCGTTTCGACAGGATGTCTTGCCCAGCCATCATAACAAAGTTTACGAAGACGAAATATCGAGCGTTATTCAGATTCGAGAGAGGTAATCGAGATTCCGGTTACATTATCGAAATAATTTTATTCACCCTCGGGACTGTTTTGCTTCGCGAAATTATATCTTCTCCCTTTCTTTCTCTTTCTTCTCTGGTAACCGTGTCTCGACAAAAATCGACCATCGTAAACCGATAGAGCCGCAATTACACAACTTTTATTTCCGACCCAGTTTGCCTTGCCCATAGAAAATCACTCGGCCCAACTTTTCTCATATAGAATATGCGATAAAGGACAACAGTCTCGGTTGAATTCTCCCAAATCTTATCGGAGTAGTTCCCTTTCTTCGAGCAAGCTTCGAGAGTCGAGGGTTGATTTATCTCCCCGATGGTCGAAAACTAGGTCGATCGTGGGCCCGGGCATCGATTTTTCGAGGAATACCGGCACACCACCTTTCCGTGAAAAACCTTATCGATTCCAAGCATAGACGATTGAACGTTCGGGAAAGTAATCTGGTTTACTACTCGCGGAGGACTCGGTTAACCTCGTGAATCATTGACATTTCCTCAAAACATTGTTTATCATGGTGATAGAATTGCAAAAGCGACGAGGGAGGGGCGCGCAAGGATAGAAAACACGAGCGTTCGATACTGATTAATTCAATCGGATTCGCCATCAGACTTTCAGAGGCACGATTCCTATTTTCCATCTCGAAATCTAATCAACGAGAAACCGTTGACGTGGTTACGTGGACAAACGCATAAATTATTGTATCCTTCGATCGAGCCCTAAATTCTAAGTCGATCCGATTTATTTTATGTCGCACGAGGATAACAATTTACGGAATTACCCATCACCGTCGAAACGAACAAATAACAAGCGAACGAAGCGTCTCGATCGGTTAACACCCCGACAACATTCTTTTCGCTACCAACTACTATCTTCTATTATCAATCCAAAGTAATTTCGAATCGAACGTACTTACCGGGATTTATTACGGTTGTTATTACGATTATGGATGTTGTTGTCGAAAGAACAGAAATCGCGTGCAACTTTCAACTTTTCCGATCGAATCAATTTTTCTTCCCCGTCTCCTTCCCCTTCTTCTTTCTCTCTTTCTCTCTCTTTTCTTTATTCATCCCTTTTCCTTCTTGTCCCCCACGCGTCATCGTCTTATCGTGTACATACGTGATGGATGCTGTCCCTCGTGTGTGTGTGTATGTGTGTCCGTGTGCACACGTACGTGTGTACGTGTCTACGTATCTATTATACGGAAACGGGGTTGAGGGCATGGATAAACGATTCTTTTTTGTCATAGCTGCCACTTCTCGTGCGCGGAGCGGACCTGACTGCATCGGTGCATCCCGAACCGATCGAGGAGGCTTGATGAAAGGGAGATAGATCAGAACTGCAGCGGCTCAATTCGAAGAAGGTGACAATGAGGCCGTGCATCAAAATCTCGCGAGGGTGAACAGCCTCCTTCTCTCCCTCTCTCTCTCTCTCTCTTTCTCTCTCTCCCTGCCTCGTACGTATGAATCCATTCCACCAATATCCTTTTCTTTTTTTTTTCCCCCCCCTCTTTTTTTCCATCGTTGCTCTCGTTAAAACCTCGTTAATTTTTAACAAACCGATCCCATCCCCTCGAATCGTTGGTATCATTCGATTATACGTCAAATTTCCGCTCCGAAAGTCGCGCAACACGACCCTCTGCGACACCCACCTCGGAGAGAATCGAGAACGATTGCGCGACTTTTGGAACGTCCGGTTCAGTTTGATGCTTTGTTATGAATAAATACATCGATCAAAGGCATATGACGTGGCAAAGTACGACGAGGACACAGAATCATGCATCGCGTAGAAACGCCTCGATTGCTAAACTTTCGCAACGAAGATACTCCCGTTTCTTTCCGCTGCGTTTCCTTTCCGCGAATCAAATTACAACAAAATCGTATATCGCGTACAACGCGTAAAGTTTAGCAACGCGGCGATCGTGTATACAAAAGTTTTGTCAATCATCGTGAAACGAGATATACGTACGCATAGAGAAAATATAAAGATACATAGATAAATATAGATAGATAGATAGATAGATAGATAAATACATAGATAGATAGAGAGATAGAAAAAAAAGAGATAGAGACATGCGACTCACCAATGCCTGGGCGGCGCTCTGGTGCTGCAAGCAAGAAACACCCAGTTACAATCACAGTAACGACAATCGAGTAATTGTAGTATTGTTCGATGATTCGTGATAATCGCAAGCGGCGCACAGTCACACGAGAAATGCAGTGCTCGCGAAAGCGGGGTTCACATCGAGTTGTGCACAGAGAGATTACGGCCAGTCGTAAACCCAGTCGAAGGTCGCGTGTGGCTCGATTAGCGAACAAAAAGAAATGGTGGGAAAGAAGTAGCGATGGAAAAATTAGAAAGAGACGAGAAGAAGAGAGATGTGAAAGAAGAGGAAAAAAGAAGAAGAAGAAGAGAAGCGGGGAAAAAGAAAAATAAGAAAAGAGCGGGGAAAAAGAAGCGAAATCCTTGAAACTTACTTACTACAATCGTGCAAATAATTGCGACCTTCGATCGATACGACGGCATCTCGTTTCCCGAATGCAGTTTGTTTCATTTTTTTTTTTTTCTCTCTCTTGTTCGCGACATCTCGCAAGCTTGCAGAGGAAAAGCAGGGGAGAGGCTCTCGTCGCGAACGACAACAAGTGCTTGATTCTGTTAATAATTATGAGGCACGATGATTGGTGTTTCTGAGATGTTTGACGCGGATCGATACGATAATTTTGATGCTGAATTTCGTTTTCGAAAGTCGGCAAGGATTAATTAAAGCGAATCACCCGCGTGTCACGATTCTCATTTTCGTTGGCGTGTTTGCGTGGCAGCATGTTTCGCATCGTTCTAACGACCTATCTCGCACGGCTGAGTTCTGACTTTGCCATCGTTGGAAAAATTCGTCGAAATTCCCCATTAATCGAGGCAATGAACTTTCTCCTTTGAATCGCGAATACACGAGAATTTGAAATTGCTCGAATTTGTTTGAGCTTGTAGGTAGTCTAGGAATGAGCAACTTGATCGTGTACAATTCCACACGTTTCTTCGAGACGAAGGGAAAACGTTTTATCTATCTGTATTTATTGTTTATTTAGTCACGTTAAATAATCATAATCAAGCGAATGGGACGGATGAGAAAGGGCAGATACAAAAATCGAGGTATCTAGGGGAGGAAGAGAAATATGCTTTAAAGAATGATTCGGGAGAAAAATATCGTCACGATGGATACGGATCGATACGGAGTTTGGAAAAAAATTCTCGACGACGACTGCACGAAATCTATAATAAATTTCGAAACGAAATAACTAAATTCGTAAAAAAAATAAATTATTTCAAAGCGATACGATTCTCGAGAAGAATCGAGTCCAACGAAAAAACGAAATATCGAAGGAAAACAAAACAAAACAAAAAAAAAAAAAAAAGAAAAAGAAAAAATACACGATAAATTTCAGATACGGTTAAATGTTTCGACCGTAACGAATAGATTACATTCATAGAGGCGAGAAGATTCCGCCTGGAGCACAAGTTTTCCCGCTCGCAAAGTTTTCGTGCTTCTTCTCCGTTCCTGGACGGGGAGGGTACGGAAGAATTCCTTAATTGCGTGTTTCCTCGCGGAAGAGACGAGACGAGACTCATAAAGAAATCTAGAGCGCATACCATTTGCGGAGTACGTGACGTACCATCAGAGGCGATCATTTTTTGCGCAAAGTCAAAGTTTTAGTTACGTCCGAGTTACAGCGACAAAAGCCTAACGAAACCAACTATTCTCGATCATGCGCGTCTAACTTTCTTTCGCGAGTGTATCCCACGTACGTATCCCAGACGAAATCGGTCCTAACTATGACGATGCACGAAATTTAATTAGGAAAAGTTACACGAGCATTCCCGTCCACGCGTTCCTATTATTCCAACCAGAGTTGAGTACAAGCAGAGTATAGCGATGTACGCGCGCGTATCGAGATCGAACGAAATACCATTCTCGCCGTTGAAAACGTCTGTTCGACTCGGATTCCCAAATGACGACTTCGAGTGGCTAAGATTCCACGGACAATCGAATTATCAAAAGATATATTAATTCCCGATGATTCTTTTTTCAACAAAGCTCAGACAGACTAATAGCCGGAAAGTTGACCTGGATTTTCTTCCTCGTTCCACAATCGATGCAACGGGTCGCAAGTTTCTCGTCTAATATCGTAATAATTTCGAGCGTAATAAATCAAAAAGTAAATCGACGATCTTTGCTCGATTCACGAATTTTATCCGCTCGATCCGGTCGCACGATACGAGAATACGATTTCGTCGCGGCCATCGCAATTTTTATTCGCATCGCGCGACCTTTGACGTTTTATCGAAAATCAAATCGAAGAGAAGTCTAAAACTAGAACCGACGATTTACTTTTCCCGGTGAAGAAAGAGAGGCGAATGTGCACGAATATTTTTCTTTTCTGCTCAGTCTCCTCTTCTCAACCTCCTCCTTCTCCTCCCTACCCCACTCTTCTCCTTTCCTTTTTCTTCGTTTCCTTTTTATAGAAACGCGAGAATTCGGCTAGCACATTCAGGGTCAATTATCGCAAAGATGGTATTGATCTATTGTTGTGCGCTTATTCGCGCGGAGATCGTTTCCCCAAATGGAGAATGGAACGGGAAACTGAAAAATACATTCTCGTTTTTGGAAAGCGAGGAAATGTCATTGGTCAAGGTAACGGGACGAATTTCCACCCGCGAATCGATATTTCAACAAAAGAATCTCGGCCGCGCATTAACAGACGAAAATACTTTTTTTTTTTTTTAATCCCAAAGAAAAAACAAGCGACGATGAGTCGAAACAATTTTTTCCTCCTTTTCCTTGTTTCTGGCAATCTAATTGTCCGAATAACAATCTAACGGAATAATCGCGTTCCGATACAACGATCTTCGAATCTTCTTTCTTCTTTGAACATCGAATATTATTTATTTCGAAAGAGGCAGCGAACGATCGCTAAAAATCAGATTGTTTCTCTTTATTACACAATTACACAATTATGTTGATTATTGTAATTATCGTAATTGTACATCGTGAAGAGCAAGACAAACCATAATTTCTAGGGCATTACTTTGCGAAAGTAAAATCTAATCAAAAGTTACGCTTAATTCCGACCGAAATTCCCTAATTGGAGAATAAATGAAAGTTTTAGCTGTTGTGGATAAAGAATCGTATGTGTATATACATATATATCACGATCGTAAACGTTAATCCCTCGTGTCAAAGAGGGATTTCTTTATACGGAACTTTTTTTTCTTCGGTAGGAAAACCCGGTTGCTCGATGGACACGTTCGCGTTAATGGGAAAGAAAAATTAAGCCAAGGGAAAACGAACGATACCGATGTGTAGCGTAGACGAAACGAACGAACGAGAGATGAAAGGTAGCGAGATATAACGCACACAACTATACACGCTCGCGTGATTGATCCCAGACTCATTTATCTCGAGAAAAATTATCTTTCTTTGTCCGAGACAATCACAATTTTCTAAAAGTATCCAGATACATCTTCCGTACACTTTGAAACCTTACTACGATTCCGTATTATCGGCCGAAACTTTTTTTTTTTTTTTTTTTTACTTCCTCTCCAATTCCTCTTCGTAGGAAAAAAAAAAAGAAAAAAAAAACTTCGAAAACGTTCGATAACGTTTGAAGATATTCTTTTTTCCTTGTCAAAATTTCATCTGTCATTTCTCGAAACGTTACCTCGTGGACACACGAGATACAATCGACTAATCGTGTCCACGAATCATCGTCCACAATATCGCGAGCAAATCCAAGCGAAACCGCTTTTCCCGGATTTCCATATTACTGAAATCTTTGTCCCTTTTCAAGGATCCCGACTCGATCCTCGACAAGGTACACGCAGCTACGCGTCGACACCTCGTGTCTCGAGAACCCTCTTCAACTCGTGTTCGTTCGTTCCACACGGGCGTTCACGAACCCCGGATCGAAAGCGGAACAACACGGTTTCGCGTCCCGTGAAACGAAGAGAGGCGCGTGCTATCCGCGATTCGTCGTTCGTCGAGATTCGAGCAAATTTTTCTTACGATCGAACGATCTTGATAAATTGAAAAGCATCACGCGTTAAAAACCTCGAGATACTATCGACGAACGGTTTGTTTAAACGGTCGCGTGGATTCGCGTGTTTCCAAGAAATAAAACATTGTCACCCCGGGCAACGAGAGGCGAGACCGACGATTAATTATATTATTAGCATCGACCCCCGTTTACCGGTTACTCTCTCGAAACACTTTAGGTCCGTAAGGGTCCTATCGGATTTTGTCAGGCAGATTTGCCGGCAACTCGAGCGTGCGTTTCATCAGCGTATACGTACGTATACGTTTTATATAACGTGAAGAGTGGAGGAAGAGTAGAGAGAGCGTCACGAGCACACGAGCTCGGCCGTCGGTGGTTGTTATATCGTCGTGGCGAGGTTAAGCGTGGAAGGGCCTCTGTCGAATCGATTCGACGATGGGTGGAGGGCCTCCTCTGCACACTGCAATGCCGTAACTTGCCCGAGAACCAAGATTTTCACCAACTATCGGATAAAGATGGAAATAGCACATAAAGCGGGGAAAAAGATGACGAGAAAAGGGACGAATCGGGGCGAACACCCTCCTCTTTTTTTTACGGTCTTATCGAATCTTTATCGTCGTTTGTCCAATCGTTTTTCGCGGCGATGGCAATTTTTAACTCTTCGCGACACTTCTATCTTCTTCGCAACAATACTCGACCATTCGTGTATTAATCGATTAGTCATTTAATCTTTGATGATCGGTTCGAACATCGGTTCCTTCATTTCTCGTTTCTTCGTTCGATCGTAATCGTATCGATCGTAATCACGTTTCGCTACGACGATCCCGAACAAATAATGAATTTATATGAAATTTTCCAAGAGTGCGGATACCATAAGAGACGCGTGAAAATTTCCATAAGAAAATTAAATCCAAACCGTTGGCGATGGACCGCACGAATTCCAATCGGCAGCTTTATCTCCCCATACAATTACGCAGTCATTATCGTGTCGGCCCTCCGTAATTTTCAGTAATCTCTAATCAGTGTCAATAAGGGAATTATATTTCGAACCCCCTCGATATCGCGTTTGAGTGACAGTGGCGTTTTACTATTTCGCGATTATTAAACGAGCCAACAAGAGAGGATAAACACGCGATACGAGCGGTATTTCAACGCGACAAAGACGAGACTTGGAATAATTGGTCGTGAGACGATCACGCTCGAAGATACTTGGTGATATAATTTCCCCGTGAAATCGTGACTGGCTTTTAAAAAAAAAAGAAAAACGAGTCGAGAGAATTTACGATTATATCTCACGACAGGGAATCGCGTTCGTTTTCGCGTACGCGTTATGTTGGTCGTAGTAGATTTGCTTTTTTTTTTCTTTTTTTTTTTTTTCTTTTTATCGGCCACGATCTTTATTAACGCAATTAACGTTGTGACAGTCTCCACGCGCACACACGATCCATCTTCCCGCGTGACAAACAAATTTTAACACACGATCCCTCGAGGCTGTGTAAAAAACGATCATTTATAAAAAAAAAAAAAAAAAAAAAAAGATAAAAAAAAAAAGAAAGAAAAAACGTAATCGCGCGGGACGAAATATATATTATGCAAACGTTTCTCGATATCAACGCGCGACTCGTGGCACGAAATAAACGTTAATAACGGCGACCGATCAACTGTCATTCGCCCTTGGTTTATATAATTTTCACAGTTATCTTCCACGTCCATGGACAATCGGGTCGTGTAAAAAGGACAGGGGGATCCGGTCAGATCAACGCCACTGTCCCAATTCCCGTATCGAAAGAAGTCGATAGACAATGTTGCGCGATCAGCAAAATACAAAGCCCGCGAGTAATCGTGCGAGTATATCGAATATATACTCCTCTCCAGGACCTCGGATCCGATCGATCCGTTTCAGAGGATAGCAACGAGGAAATATCTTTTTCTCCTCTTTCGCAAAATATATGTAATTGGATCGAAACGGATGTATGATTTCGATAAAATAATTTTCTTCGATTCGTGAATCGAAATTTGAACGGATTTTGTCGAAAAATCAAAATTCCATTCTTGGCGAGAGAGTGGATTAATCGGCGAAGGATTCGATTCGATCGATCGATTTATTCGCGTTTACGTCGCGTCGATCGAGCCATAAATTTCATCCACCGTCCGAGTTCGTGTCCAAGCGTTTTTCTTTTTCTTAGGTGCGTGTTTTAACGCGCCTAATCGAGCGTGCAACATCTAGAATAGAAATGGTAATTGGTAAAAGTTTAATTCAAACATTAGCGAGTGTAATTTGTCCATCGAGAATAAAAAGAAAGAGCATAAACGAAACGCGTAATTTATAAAACGCGTGGCGTCGTTTCATCGATCGAGGCGAAAATTTGAACGCTTTCAAAAACGTTTGAAAGCTCGAAAAATTCAATGACGCGAGGATTCGATTCGAAGATAGAGAGAAATTAATTCGACGTTAATCCGACTTCCACTCGTGGATACTTCCACTTCGTATCCGAGGATGCGTTTCTCCAATTTGAAACCGGATACTAAGCGCGGTACTAAGTGTACTAATTAAGCGCGCGGTGTGTCGGATGGAACACGCGCGTAATTGGGCCATCTTTGGCGCATCAGGATTTTTCGCTTCAATTTATTCGTCGAGATCGACCTTGCGCAAAGTGCGGGTATCAAGAGCACGCCATCATCCAAAGTCAAGCATTTTCCATTCGGTCGCGATGAAAATTCTCCTTTCACCTACTTTCCTTCTCGGAACCGGAGATATTCAAGGTTGTCGGCATCGTTTCCTTATTTAAGATACAAGAAGAGTGTCGAGGAGAATGAATCGATGAAACGGAGAGAGAGGTGAACCGTTAGTCGATATTCGGTCGTGTAATATACGTGTAAGAAGCACGACCCGTTTGCAAATTCTGTTCTATCGTATATACCAAAGTAGATATATATATATATATAGTACACATATAGCGTGATGATATCTGACCGATTGTTTAAAGATTAAAAGCAGCGAGAAGACGCGAAGGGAAGAATGGAAGAAGAGAAAACGATAAAGAGGAAGGAGGCTCGATAACGTGGCCAATGTCGCGACCTCGATACTCGATCAGCCTCCCCCCCGATTATCCCCTCCCCCCTGCCCCGATGGAAGGAAAGAAAAGGAAAAAGAACGAGTCGATGAGAGGTCGCAAACGTGGTAAACGTTCGTCAACGAAAGGGACGAAAAAGATCGAAAAGTCGACGAGTAGTCGAGCCGTGCGAGTAGGCAAAGTCACGCAATTTCCATTTCTTCTTTCGAGAAGAAAGAAAATATATGTGATATACGTATAATAACGCGATCGAACTAATCAGGTAGGAATCATAGATCGTGGAAAATCGTAAGAATAATAAGGAAGAAGAAGAAAAAAAAATAGGTAGACAGATAGATAGATAGAGATGAAAAGTTCCCTTTTAAAAAAGAGGGATGTGTACGACGACACGTTTCCGTTTCGGTGTGCGTATAATCCGTTCGCGTATAGAACAGTGTACATACCGAGGGCATCAGCTGATCGGTAGACCTCACCCGGGTCACCCTATTTCTGTGAAGCACTCTCTTGACGAGCTTCTCCATCGGTTGGTTCCACTTCATGAAGCTCACGTAAGCCAAGTAGAATCCGAAGAGTACGAGGGCCTCGTACCAGTGAATATAATTATCGCGGAAGAAATAGATCAGGGTGAGCAGACTGGCGCTATAAAAGGTGCAATCGCGAAACAGGGGCCACCATGTGAGGGAGAGCACGGTACGGGAGAATATAGCGCACATGCCGATCACGAAGAGAATATTGAATACGGCGGAACCGACGATAGTGCCGATACCGACATCGTCGAACGACACGAACACGCCGATTATCGATGTGAAAAGTTCGGGGGCCGAACCACCGGCCGCCATGAAGGTAGCACCCGCAACGTCGTCGGCGATCTCGAGTTTCTCGATGATCACGTCCAAAGACGGCACGAAGAACTCGTCGCAAACGATCGCCAAAGCGACAAACATGTACACAACACCGATTACGTGAAGAATCACGGCACCGCGTCGCCGTTGATGGACGGTGAAGAGATCTTGGGGAAAGAGAGGCGCCTTTTCCTCGGTCATGTTACCGCCGACCTTCTTGTGATGGTGATGATGAATGGTACTGTTGTATCCGTCCTCCGCGCGTAGGTCGGCTTCATTGTTGTTCTCGTTTCCGTTCGATGGAAGCCAAGTACCGTTCACCGAGTGGGCCAAGAGGGGCGTAGTTGTCTTGTTGCCACTCGTTTGCAGAATGATCGGCGCTGGCCTGTGTCCCTCGATCGACGCGGGACCGATCGCTAGGGTCAGCAGGGCCGAGGCCAGTACCGCAACCGCGAATCGCCGCCTCCTCCTCCAACAACATGTACGTCGTTCGCCGCCTGTCACGATCATCGTCGTCGGTCGTGTTGCTGGTGCTGGTATCTTGCACCCTCGAGGACGTTCGCCGTCGTTAGCGAGTCCACCGTCCTCCTCCTCCTTCTCCTCCTTCGTCTTCTTCTTCTCCGTCCTCCTCCTCCTCCTCCTCCACCCCCCCGCCCTCGACCACCTCTCTGGCCTCCGCCGCCGCCTTCTCCACCGCCACCACCACCCCCTCCGCCGGCACCACCTCCACCACCTCCTTCTGCGTGTCGTATCGTGTCGCGGCGCGGAGGGTGTACGCCAGCAGAGGTACCCTACTAAGGCTGGGTCATGTTGAAACACCGAGGAGCTGCTCTCGCATGCTCCTCCACCTTCGATGGTTCCCTCCCCGATCGACCGCTCGAACTATCTTTCGCTTCGCTTTCTTTCTCTTCCGCCCTTTTTTTATATTCCACCTTTTTTTTCTCTCTCTTTTTTTTTTTTAACTATGTTGCTTTAAACTCTCTTCACTCTCGGATCTCTCTTCTTCTCCGCTTCCCTCCCTCTGCTTCTTCTCTTCTCTTCTCTTCTCTTCTCTTCCCCTTTGTCCTCTCTGCAAATCTCTGCTTCCGTTGTATTATTCTTATCGCTACTCTTTTTTACCAGACATATCAGAGAGAGGCACGACGTCGTCGTACTACACCACTGCTAACTTCACGTCGTCGATATGGATAATATACAACTGGAACGAGGAATCGTTCACGGCGCGTACTACTATTACGATCTCTAATAACTTTAATCGATATTAACGTAGAGATACCGTCGTCGTTTACTCTCCAACAATCACTCTCGATCTAATCATCGACGCGGGCGATGTCGTCGGATATCCCGTTTCTCCTCCTCTTCCTGCTTCCCGGCGACGTCGTCGTCGTCGCCGTCGTCGCCGTCACTGTCGTCGTCGTCGTCGTCGTCGTCGTCGTCGTCGTCGTCGTCGTCGTCGTCCTCGTCGTCGTCGTCGCCGTCGCCGTCGTGGTCACTAGGATGCGGTGGATGGTGCATATAACCCTGGATGGATATACAGGAGCAGCAGAACGGCGCCCCCGCCGCGATGCCCGCCCGCTGCACACTGGAACAACCCTGTTCCGTTCCGTTCCTCTCTCTCTCCACTTTCCACTCCCTTCTCTCTTCGCCGCCGCCACCACCACCACCACCACTACAACCACCCATCGCCGCCACTCTTCACCCCTCCGCTATCTCGCTCTCATTTTCGCTCCACGCCATCCCTTCGACCGATTCTCTATCCATTCTCGTCTCTCTGTATCTGCTCGCATCAGCTTCTTCCATCTTCTTCATCGACATTGGCCGTCTTTCGTCCTCCTCTTCTCTCTTTTTCTTTATCTTTCGCCCTTCGTATCCCTCTCTTTCCAATTCAACGGAACCACACTGGATCGTCTCTTCCCTTTCCTTCTATAACTCTATATACCCCACCCTTTCCGAGTCTCTTTTCCACCGATGCCGCGTAGCGCATCCCTCTTCTTTCTCGACGACGCTACTCCTCCTTTTTCTCTCTTCCACCACCCTTTCTCTCCTTCCCACCTTCCCTCTTCCACCCCCCCCTCCTTTCCCTCTCCCCTCGCCCCCTCTTTCCACTGCTACCAGAAGAGTCACCCTCCG
Source organism: Apis florea (assembly GCF_048593485.1). Classification (NCBI taxonomy): domain Eukaryota; kingdom Metazoa; phylum Arthropoda; class Insecta; order Hymenoptera; family Apidae; genus Apis; species Apis florea. Next base: position 685,177 of record NW_028256747.1, read on the forward strand.
ACATTTGCCGTTTCACTCACCGCTACCCGTGCCACCCTACTTTTCTCTTCGTTTCTCTCGAAATTTCTCCCCATCCACGACACTCGCTCGTGGTGGTGGTGGTGATGGTGGTGGTAGCTCGTAGAGGTGGGAGCCTGCGCACGTGTAAGCTCTAGTAACGTACGTGTACGTTGGTCGATCGAGTGTGTAAGTGTGCGCGAGCGCAACTCTCGCTGAACCTCCCGCTCGATATCGAAGAGTCGACTCTACGACTCTACGCTACGAATCCACATATACCGGGTGTCGCCACCATCATCATCCTCCTCCTCCTCCTCCTCCTCCTAGTCGTCAACGTGTTTTTCTTTCGCGTCGTTCACTTCTCGCTTCGAACCACGGGATCGTGCCAATCGCGGCATCTTATTCCTCCTTTATTAAAATTAAGAGATTCTTATGAATTATAATATTCGATGAAGTAACATTTGGCGGACTCTTCGCTTCTGTATCGGCTCTTTCGTATCTCTCGGTTTCCAAGTGGATTCCAAGGATCACCTCTTGGAATTTTCGACGAATACGCGTCAACCATTTTGGAGAACGTTTTTTATTACAACGACGATTGTAGGTCTCTCCAATTCAAAAGAAAATTCGAAATAATCCGCGTGATTCCAAAAGAATCACGAAAGTTGTTGTATTTTTTGTTAAAACGAGACAGCGTTCAACCTTCATCCTCCAGCGATATCGTCGCAACGAGACGAGCAAAATGATGGTCTAATGTCGAAAGTTTGGACAATGCCTCGAGTATCGTGTCTCTCGAGCGATTCAACTTTTTAAGCTATACTTAAGGACGAAAGAAATTCGAGACTTGTTTTCTCTTCGAAAACTCTAGAACACGGTTCATCGATGTTTAATAGAAAAGATGGTATCTCGATATTTGCGTGCGACACGGTTACTCTAAATTTCAGGCGCCGTGCAACGTTTGTTCGAGCGATAAGTAATGTCTATCGTTAAACAATTGCTAGTTCTCGTAAACTTAATATATCCGATTCAACGTTTCTCGCGACAAGAATAACGAGTTTAGCGTAAAAGTTTGTTATCGGAGAAACGGTTAGAAACGGAATAATATTTCCTCGTCAGCCTTGTCAGAACGAAATCATACCCTTCTTCTCTCTCTCTCTCTCTCTCTCTCTCTTAACCTTCTACATTTAAGATTCTCCGTTTCGTCGAGAAAGATGATCACGCATCGGAACAAAACAATCTTGAGCACGTATCGCTTAAGATCGAAGAACGATACAACATTCTTAACGACCACAAAGGCTTAATTTTATCGTTACGTTCGTAGAGTTCCTTAGACACTTGCCGACTCTTGACCTTTTTCTTCCCGTTTCTTCTGCTGGGAAACAGAATCGTGGAAAATTGCAACGGTACACGCACAGCCACTGTGTGTTCGGTTGTACAAAGTTTGTCTCGAGGCTGGCGCAACTGTGCAACCATTGTGATGCACAAACTGTCTGCTTGCTCTTTCTCTGCATCCATCAAAACTTCGCCTGTCCGGTATTCCTTCTTAAAAGCCGGTTCGTTATGCTCCAGAGGTCGTTACAGTTATTAGCGGGTGAGGAATGCCGGAACCGGAGACTTTTCAGCTTTTGCCTCGTTTCATCTTTCCGCGGTTTTCGCTTTTGCTACCAGTCGACACGTGAGAGAAAATTCTCGTAAAAAAAAAAAAAGGAAAGAAAGAAAAAAAAAGAAGAAGGAAAGCACCGACTCGATTTTTAAACTCGCAAACGATGATACGTTTATACGCTTTCCTCGTGGCTTTCAAATTTTAATTATAATTTAGCGATATTTCGTTTTCCTTCTCCCTCTTTCAAACACCCGTCGAAACACGCTTGATTTATAGTTATTTTCCGCATTAATCTCTTTTCCTTCGTCGATTCGAAGGATTCGACACAAGAGAGACGTTTTCCTTTCAACAAATTACCAATTCTTGGATCTCACAAATGCGTCTCGATGCTTTCAATCGGTTTACGATAGTTTTATATATTCGAGTTCCGTAACGTATTTCACGGGAATGAATCGTGTTCCGGCTTACGTCGCGAAATACGATCGGGAGTCATTAATAATATTAATAGTTAAAGAAGGGGTGAATCGTTTAGATGGGATTAAAAGTGGCCGCAATTTCGCCCCTAGCTTCGGACATGATGGGACGGAGTGGAAGAGGAAGAACTAGAGAGCAATTACCCGGCCAAGGGAAAAAAATGTATCCTCAATTTTCCAGTTCAACGAAGTAAATGTTTGAAACGAAGCCACCGATTCTATCGAGCCGGACATCTACCTATACGGAAATGTACATCGACTCTGATGTTATAGCATCGATTCGAGACCGACTTAGAGCCGCTCTTCTCCCGCTAAGCCATGCGCGATTGCATTAAGGTAATGCGAATTTTCGTTATTCGGTATACAACGTTATTCATATCGTCCAATATTGGTACGTAAGTAAAGTATCTTTACTCCAAGTTCATTTATAACGCGCGAAATTTTAGTTTTAATGCACGATTAATCCAAACTAGTGTCGAGTGTTGTACGAACGTTTGTCATTAAAATGGATCATAATGGAAATATAAATTCCCAATATATCTTCGATACAAAATTGTTTTCAAATTCGTAAGGAACTTGTTCGAAAGGAAGAAAATTTTTAAAATATTACATCGAGACGCATCGAACATCCTTATTATCGTTATTAAAATAATAACGAGCGGATAAGAAATTATTACAGCTAAATGTATCATTCTAACGATGATATAATTACTATACTATGCCATCACAGGCATCATAGAAATTAGGAAAAATAAAATAATAAAAATAACGACGTTGATCGACGAGTAACGTTGAGTCATTGGTATCAATGAGTAAAACATCATCCACGTCTATCGTGTATTCTTTTACTCTTCGTTGCATACTCGATTCAAAAATTTTGACGTTTTTTTCTTCTATTTATAGACAACTCGATGTCTTCCTTCGTATCAACCACGACCACGAGTCGGCCGGTTTTAGTTGGGTCTATCCTCCGGCATCGACCATCTAAGAAACGGACACGCGTCAAATTCCTAAGTTGAAATTCCGCCATCGTGATAACCGTTCTTCCAAGAGACCAAATCCGGTATTGCGTCACGGAAATAACCGATAGACTTTTCGTCTAATTTATCGGTAATTGAACCCGATCGAAGATAAAAATGGTTACGTAGATCAAAGATATGAGAATGGAAAAAAATGATTAAACTCTGTGCTCCACCACGATTGATCCAATTAAGGGTCGGAAACAGGTCGGATTTACTCTGAATGAAAGAGGATTCGTGTACAAGTTGTACACGGAGTGTGTACAAAGGGTCAGCTGGTCTATCCACAGATTAGATATATAGGACACACCATCCTCGAAAGTTTCGACGTCTCTCCGGTCGAAAGGTGGAACCAGCCCCATTATCGAACGTCCTGCCACGAGCAGCACTGTCGCCGCCGATTCATCCCCACGCCGTGGTCCTCTTCCAAGAAAGTTTTCAAACCAAGCCTTCTCCCAACTAGCCGCAAAAAATCCCGAAAAATCGGAGTATTTAATCGGAAAATTCTTGCGTTCCTTGACTCTTTGCGACATCGACGCCACGAGTCTGCCTCTCCCCCCTCCCCCCCCTTACTTGGCGACACGAGGGCGATCAGTCATCCTTGATTACGTAATGCCGCGTCCTGGAAAAGCCGGGAGCCCCTCGTGCGACCGATAACAAACGCTGACCTAAATACGTTCCCGCCAAACCACCGTAAATCGTGCTCCCACGATCTTGAAGGTACCACCCATCCCTCCTCTTCTTAACATTTTTCACCGATTTGTTCCTCTCCTCTTTTTTATCTTCCTATCACCCTCCATCCTAACTCGCCGTTCCTCTCCCCCTCCCATTCCACTCTTTCCATCTAACGTTCGCTTCTCCACTCCGCTTCCGAAATGAAACGAAACGAAACGAAACGAAACGAAACGATCCCTTTTGTTCTTGGTGGAAGAAAGAAAGCGGGGGGAGGGGGGAGGAGGGGGGAAATGAGAGAAGGGAAAGGAGAGAAAGAGGAGAAGAAGAAAAGAAAAAAGAGAGAGAAGGTAAAGGGGGAGGGGGAGGAGGGGGGGAGAGAGAGAGAGGAAAAAAGGAGATCGTATTGGCCTTGCGCGAGTATACGCGCGATTAGTCGAATTTTCCAGTTCCAGATACGCCGTTCCAGGCACACTGCGCTGGCTCCGTTCCGAGTTTTTAGCGGCGTGTACACGATTCTGTGTGCACCCGCGTCATGCACAGAGACACGCTCGTGCCTGGACACGTGTAACGTAGAGAGAGACGCGTTTGTGTGCGCGAGGATGATTGTGGAGCGGGCGCACCGACTTGGACGAGGCGGGCGCACGCGCCTCGAAATCGTCGCACGGAAAATCCTCTCGTTCGTGATCGCCACACGAGATTTCGCTGTCCACTGCCTCCACCGTTCCTCTCGAGCACGAGCTCGATTGCATCCTTTTCCGGATCAGTGTGAAAGGATGCCAGCCGAATCGAGGCCTAAACCGATGATATATTAGCCCCTACGGAACCAACGATTTAATTTTAAATATTTCGCGATATCTGCGGGAGGGAACAACGATCGATTTTAAATTTCATACCATTTTTCGCAAGATTCGTTCTCTGATGGATGCGCATTTAATCTCGTTAAGAGGACGAACTATTTTACGAGAATTATTCCTACAAAATAAAGAGAAAGATTATCGACACCGAGCCATCTCTTCGTGCACACACATACACACACACACACGCACGCACGCACACGCGAATTTTACGTGGGCGTAAAATTGGCCAAGACACACGCATGCGTTCCATTCCGTTTCATAAACGTTTTTTCGACTCGATTTTCGATTATTTGATATTCGTTAAATACGCTTCGAATCCCGATTACGATTACTTTGCGGGGGAAAAAAATGCAAGTGAGACGTTGTTGTTCGTTAATTCATCGAGGGAAGATCATCGTTACATTTCGTTTTCGCAGTGCACGTTTCGAATCCTCTCAAATCCGTATATTCCATAAACGATGATCGTGAATTTGTATGCGTGAATTACGGTAAAGCTAAATATCTGCGGTTAAGGGACCACATTCGCGTAATTCACGGCGAGCGTGTATTCGATATTGTCCGTTGATCGTTATCTGATCTTAATGAAGTTCTATTTGCGGCAAAGACATCGCGAACCAGCCTCGACATCCACTTTTCTCTTAATATTCACGAGATATTCACGAACGAACTTTGCGAAATATGAGGAATGTAAACTGATCGATTTTATCGTGGCTCATTCGAAGTTTTCAAATTTTAAACTCATACGAACGAAATTTTTCTCGATTAGGAAAAATAGGAAAGGAAAAAGAATTCCGATTAATCTGATAATTTTAAGAAATTAATAAATAATCATTGTAAATAAGGCACGCAGTGCGAATATAATAAAAAAAGGATTAAAAATATGGAGTTTCCAAAATCACATTATAGAAATTATAGATAAATCGTTAAATGCGAATAATTTTAACTGTAATTTTAACTGATAATTTTTCAAAACAAATCGAAGTTGATCGGTTTCAGAGAAATTTATGCAATAAATTTTAAAATTTTAATCTCAAAAGTATTTCTCGACGTATCGTAAAAATTACGAAGCTTTTATCCTTCTTTAGGAAGAGACATGTGTTAGAAGAGATATCAATATTTTGTTTTCGACATTCCGTCGATGATCTCGACAAATTAACCGTCTATCGGTTATCACGGATATTCCATTGACCGATTCGTCTTGTCAAGTTGTTATCTATTACCAGTTGCGACTATTTCTTTCTCGTCGAAGAAGATATTTCGAATTTCAAATTTTCCATCGAACGGTAACTTCATCGAAACCAGAATCAATTACCGAATTGATTGGTTGATCGAGTAAAATTTACCATCGGTAGTAAAAACGAAAACGAAAATTAACAACAGCGGTTAAAGTCGAAAATTGAAAATCAAAACGAACAATATTTTCGAAGGATTCTTCTCGACGACGATTCTACGTGAATTCTTCTAAAATATATTTTAAAAAATTGATATCTGTTGGAGACTTGTCTGGTGGTGCCATCTTTGGGACACTCGTGGTCCCAACCGCAATTAACGCAAAAAACAACCCCCCCTTGTCGCAAATTACACGACAATAATTAACGAGCATCATCGCGGGAAAGTATCTTTCACGTATGAATAATGCCGGAACGCGTAAAGCTACCCTGATTCTGACGTTAACTATTGCAACTCCTACTATCGCAAGCACGATTTGTTTGAACGATCTGGGAAAATATACGTGGCTGTGTATACGGAGACTTAGAGAGTAATGAACTCGATAAAACTCGGCTGCAATTTATAAAGTCCGACTTAATAAACCACCGAGTAGAGGGTAGTATATTTAATTATAAATCTCCACTTTTAGATACGTGGCGATCGTTCGTTAATTCCCTCGGTATTCACAGACGCGACAGAAAACGGAATTCCGTTGGTCCGCGCGAAAGCATTTTTCTTTGCGAAGATTACTATAGAGGGTGGGCGAGGGGTGGAGGGGGAGGCGATATGGGCGAGAGATGATAAAGATTTACGCGGCATTTTACGAGAATTAAGGAGACATAGGGAGAAAAAGAAGAGTTTTAGGAAGGGGTAAACCGAAATAAAGTTCGAAGCGGCGCGAGAGAAGTTGATCCTCGGTTGCGTCGAGAAAATAAGGTGGGCGAGGGGTTGGGGAAGGGAGGGGAGGGAAGGGAAGGGAGAGGCGTTTAAAAAGGGAGAAGATCGGTGGAAGGGAGGCAGGGAATTATGTGTATTCTCGGAATGATTCATAAATAGTTTATTTTCGTACCGGGTACCGGGGAATCGTTAGTTACGAGACGAGGTTACCGTCTCCATGTGGCGCCGCTCGTCTCCACGGTCTGCTCCATGTGCGTGCAAAGCGACCGGGAAACTGCATCTCCACCGCGGATCAATCCGATATCCAATATTATGCATCGTATTTTTTTTTCAAAATCCCTTCGCGTAAATATAGATATAAAGGAGAAAATAAAAGAACGGCGGGCGGCGTGAAGAGAGAAAGAGAGAAAGAGAAAAAGAGAAAAAGAGAAAAAGAGAGAAAGAGTTCGTTCACCGTTGAAAACTCTTATAAAAGAAGAATGTATCGAAACATAGGGAGGAAAGGAAGGAGAGAGGAGGGAGAGAGGGGAGGGAAGAAGGGAGTTGGTATATGCGCGTAGAGAAGATGAGAGAAGATGGAGAAACGAACGAAGAAATTCCGATAATCTCCGATCTTTTTTAACCTTTTTTAATCTTTCGAGAGTTTTTGAAATTTCGAAAAGATGAAAGTGAAACAATGAAAACGATCTCCCATCCCATAGTTTATAGTGTTGTATCGACACGTCGTCCGTGATCGAGGTAATTTTTACCTTATGTTACTCCACCCTCTCCCTCCCCCACCCTATGTTATTGCCAAATAACTAGCGGAATTTATCGTTTAAATAAATCGCGGGATAATAATAGTTGTACAATAAAGAACAAAGGGAGAGCGAGAGAGTAGAAAATAAAGCCGAAATCCAGATTAACGGTTGAAAACGGCGGGAGAGTAATAAATTTCCGTTCACCGGCTGCGAAACAGACGATACTCTCTCTATAATTCCGCGTATATATTAAACGAACAGTTATATCGATAATCGTATTGGCAATATTTTATAGTCTCGTTAGCGATGGATCTCTCTACTTGTACAGGGATCAGAGTTGAACATTGACTTTCTCTTTATTTTTATCCTCCTCCTTCGGGGTCTGTTTATCCGTTTAATCTCCGGGAGATAAACGAGGAGCGCATCCACAGTTCGACGTTTCTCGAATCGGAGAAAACTACGCGCATCATTTAATCCGTCGCGTGCACGGGGATAGTATTTGCAATCGTTGGAAAAATGCGAAACACTTGTTGCCTCCAAGTTCGAGGCGGAAAGTCGAAGGAGAACCGAGAATTTTTGGGGCGTTGAATTTTCAAAGAGGGAAACTGTTCGCTCGCTTCCTTTCCTGAACCGTTTCCTCGGAAATCGAATAAGCAATGTTTTTGCAGTAGGCGAGCAAGTCGAAGAAGGAAAGAAGGAGTTTCGGCTTGCACGCGAGGATCGAGGCGAGACGAAAAGAAACTGGAACGAGTTTAATTTGCATATTTTCCGAATGCACAAACAACTCGGTCAGGCGACACGTAACGGAATTTTATATTTCCAGCAGCGATAAAGGATGGAGAAGGAGTTAAGGGGGGAGATCGCGGCCGCGAGACGATTTTCATCCTCGTCGAAATTCTACGAAATATTTACAAAGGTACGGTAAGTTTTCTAATTATATACCCAAAAGAAGGTTTACTTTTTTTTTTTTCGCGTTTAACACCGGACTGACAACGGATTTACGCGAAGAAGGGGTTGAGTTTCGTCCTATTTTTTCGTCGCTTTCGCGCGCGTGTGTACTCGTCGCCCTCTAGTATTTTCCGGGCCACAATTATGCGCAATTTATTACGGTCAACAACGAAATAGTTTCAGAAAACGTTCCTCAAGGTCTTGAAATTACGGCTGCCGTTTTGCACCTTCAACGAAATAGCGGTTAAAAACTAGATGGAACGAAGAGAAGAGAGGTTGAGGAGATAGGGAGAAAGCAAAAGAGACGCGACGAAAGAAAAGAACCGGGGGGGGATGCCAGCATCTACCAGCGTCACAGTAGCACACGAGCATTGTTCAATTTTACAAACTCGTCCCGCCGTTAACGAATCAAATAAAATAAAAGGGACGAAAGGTGAAAGCAAACGGGGGCGTAATCTTTTTTTTTCACGATGAAACAAAGGAACAAGTACCTATCCGACAAGAGAAAAATATTTTCAATTACGCGTTCTCCAATTATAACTAGAACGATTGGAACGAAAGAAATCATTTCAATTCCAATATTCTTTCTATGGATTTTTAACGTTCGAGAGAAGTAGGGATAGAAGGCGGAGTAAATTTCGTGTCTTCCTCCTTTTCCCCCGTCGGAGAAAAGTTAAACGAGAAACTTAGTTAATAATGTGTAAACAAGAAGAAGAAGAAGAAGAAAAAAAAGAAAGAAAACGTAACGCAAATTAAGCTCCATCGTTTATTTCTTTCGTTTCTTTTTTCTTCTTTTTCTTTTTTTTTTATTCTCATTGCGTTCTAAAGGGATTAAGCGCTTTACGATATTTATCGATACAGGACAGATCCACCGTCTTAATGCGATAGTTACTCGCGTATCATAGTACGCTATATCGTATCACGTTCTCTTCGTCCTCGTCTTCGTCCTCGCATCGTGCAATGTGTCACGTAATATGGTAAATACGGAAGGTGTGCATGATACCCAATAGTTGGAGAGGTGCGGTTACGACTGTTCAAAACTAACGTACGAATCCAACGTGTACGGGGGAACGGGTTTACTGCTTCTACCAGCTCGCTCGCAATTCAGTAATCGACTTCCGTTCCCATTTTCAAACGTAGACGCGCGCTTGCCTCGTGATTATATCAAAATTATTTCCGAGAATTACTCGAGAAATCCCGTCTTCCCCATTCCTTCCGATTTCCTCGAATCCGTGGAGTGAAACAAGAAGAATGAACGCTCCCAGCGCTAATCTTAATTATAACTCTTTTTTTTTTTTTCGCGTCTGCGATATCGCGATATTAAGAACGGGCATAAACTTTTCCATCAAACGGTACCATTTGAGCAACCACTTCCGGAAACTCGACTTTTCCCTCGTCCCTACCTACTTCCCCACCACCTTCTTCTTTCTTCGTTCCTTTTCATCACGATGAATACTCGAGACGCGCGATAAACCAGTAATTGAATCGGTTACACGGGAAACCCCTGGTGTCCAATTTTCTCAGCACACCGGACTAACTAAGGGTTTCTCTTTCGGCGGAATACATCTTTGAGAAGATGAGCGATCGCTTTGTGATTTTATCGCCGGCACGAGCACGAATGCATATCGGAAGAGAGCAAGTTTTCGAACAAAAACCGAAGAAGAGAAGAGGAAAGGAGAAACTTTCGACTCGATTTCAAGAGGGTAGATTTCACCGCCGAGAAGAATTAACCATCGACGAAATAAAACCGTACGTACGTGTAGATATAGTATAGCCCCGTGCTCCTTCCTCCTTTTCATCGTGGTCGAATTTTACTTATATCGATCCATGGAAAGGGAGGGCTGCTACAGCCCGCTCGTTCGAGCGAACCTCTTTAGACATTATTCTCTAACGCGAGGAGAACCGAGGGGTCGCGCTACGAAACCGCGAAATATTTATAAACTCCTTCTTTCTTCCGAGCAGAAGTGAGGTCGACGAACAAACGGATGGGGCGAGCGTTGGCGGGTGCGGCACGCACGTACATCCCACGCGAATATGTTTACGCCGACATTAAAGTTGCCAAAAGTCCCTTTTGCCTGGGAGGAAAACAGCTGAGGGGAATCGCGCGTATCTTTGATATCTTCGTGCGTGCGTCAAGTGTTTGCACTTTGAGACGATGGAATTTTCACGATCAATGTGTAGCGATAGGTTGCAACGAGAGAAAGATAGAGAGAGAGAGAGAGAGAGAAGAAAATGGACCGACAAGAGAAAATGGAGCAACGAGAGAAATGAGAAAGAGAGAGAAAAACAGCGGACACGTAGGTGGGAGAAAAAGGATCGCGCGATATTCTTCGACGATGATGTTCGCGCGGTCGAGCATTTAGTTCAAAGGTACGGGAGAGCACGGTCGATAATTGCCTCGATCACGAATTCAAAAGGCCGCTTCGGACCGGATTGGTCGCGAATGCGCAATGAAATTTAATAGGGAGAGAATCGAACGTTCGGGCGGATGGTGGGAATCGCGGAATCGTCGGAACCGGAACGTTACGCGTTAAAAACAAGTAGGATCGTAAAAATAGGTAAAACAGCGCAAACAACCGTTTCGTCGTGTAATAAAAAGACATCCGGCAGACGGGACGAAGTCGTATCGCATTGCGCGTCGAACGTATTCCGTATTCGGTGCATCGGTTTATATTGCTTTGTTCGTCTTTGCTCGACAGAGAGAAGGAGGGGAGAGGACGAGAGAAGGAGGGGAGAGGACGAGAGACAAAGAGAGGAGAGAGAGGGACTCCCCCGAGGCGAGTCAATTTCAGAATGAGAGAACGAAAATATCTTGTTCTTCCGAACGGCAAGAAACTAGGCGGTAGATATCCTCTCGATGTATAAATCAACCCGTTATATACTTCGCCGACAACACAAGGAGATCTGTTTGCGCTGTGGAAAGTTTCTCCAAGACCAGTCGATACCTCTCCTCTCCTCTCCTCTCTCTCTCTCGCCGCGAATCGCAAAAAAAAGAAGAGAAATGAAGGGACGGGGTCGAAGTGACAAACGAACAGTGGCCGTAGTTGATCAGATTTTCATCGATGCGAAACGACAATTGTTACGTCCGAGTAGCGCATTATCGTCCGGGTGGCAGTTTCAACGGTGGTTCGATCATATTCGAAATTACCAAATATTTGCAAATCACTTTGTTCGTTGTGCGACGTGTTAATTACGATCACGGTGCAACTGTCCCGATACGCGTTTAATAGCCCTCGTTAATTTGCCGAAAAACAGGCCGTCGAGTGACTATACTCGTACTTTCCATCTACGCGTCGAGAGATGAATATTTGAAATGCCACGGACCATCTAGAGTATTGTCGAACGCGACACGGGTAGTTTACCCTATGCCCGTGATTTATACGCGGAATACGACGAAATTCATCCGATTGATCCGCCCAATACGAATACAATAAATGCCGCCGCGGCTCGCATTTTCAAAATGTTTACGTTTTAAAGTTACGCCCGATGCTCGATCGAATTTTTAACCAAGCTTCGCGCTCGCGTGTCTTCGCGTGTAATTTACCGATACCGAACCTCTTTTTAACTCGACCAAAATGGCCGACTCGCGTAACAAAAAAAAAAAAAAAAAAGAAAGAAAAAAAAATACAAGAATTTAAACACGTAATGCCTTTTTTTTCTTTTTGTTTCACACATCTTTCCTAAGCGTCGTCCTAATATCGATTTTGGATTGCACGTTTGCTTACATTTTTTTAACATTTTTGATACGTTATTTGCAGAGCACAAACGTCGAATAATCATCGAAATAATCTCGAAGCGAAGGAAAACGGACGAAATGATCGAGAAATTCAAATATCTCGATCTTGGGGAAATATCATCCGCGAGACGAAGCGGATAAAGACGTTTCGAGTGGTAATAGGCTCGTTTGAATCCGCAGACGGCACGCTACAAACAATTTGCCTGAAATTGGCGTACGTGCGCGATTCGTGAAGATAAGCACTCGAGAGAACGGAAACGGCCCTCTTGAGAACGCGAGCGAGCGTCATCTCAGTGGCTCGCTCGGGTCTTACAAAAATTTCTCTCCGCGTTACTTTGTACACTCGTAAACTCGTGCGCACCGAGAGGAACATCTTCAAATTCGCGGTCGGCTCCATTTACCCTCGAAATCGTCCAATTATCATTTCTCGCGGGAATATAAGGGGGACGGGGTGATGGTCCACTTCGATATTTCTTCTCCTTGCTTTTCGCGGTTTACTTTCGCTCCTGTTCGAGCCTCGCTTATCGAATCAAGAAAAAAAAAAAAAAAAAAAAATTCATCATCGAACAATTTTCAACAAGTACGCGACTTCGTCGGGCTCGCCTCTTCTTCGCTTCTCTTCAACTCTTCTTGTTCACGTTCACGTGCCCGTGAAGAGTTAACACACGGTGTTAAACGGCGGTGAAAAGATTAGTACCAGATTATATCCCGAGTTATATTAATAACCGATGACCGAAAGGGAAAAGTCAACGCGACCCATCGTCGTTTCGTGGCTCGAGGATCGAGGGGTTAGTAAGTAGTTTGGTAAACGTAAATTGAAAAAACGCGCACGCTCGCGAAAGAAGAACGGGGAGGAATATCGTAGTCGTCTCTTCCATTCTCTTCTTGCCGGGTCCCTCTTCGGCGATTAATCTTCTGGTCGGAGGGAGGAAAACGGCATAAATTTTGAAATAGTAGAAATTCATGGACGACCTTTTCATAAAAAAGTACCGGCGGTATTCGCTGTAACGCGGCTAAAAATTCCAGCTGCCTTTGAACCCGAGATAAACGCGTCTTTCTACAAAGAGAAATCCTAAAAGTTAGCAGCATCCCTATCTGCCCTGTAGTTCGGTTCGCTGCCGCTACCACCACCACCACCACCACCACCGGTGCTATACTACCACCTTCTACCGCTTCTATCTATCCATCGCATAGGTAGGCAAGTGGTGGATGGAGGAGGAGATGAGACAAGGGGATGGACGAAGAAGAGGAAAACAAACGAGAGAAAAAGAGAAGAACAGGGGGTGAAGAAATCGAAAGAAAATAAGGAAACAACGGGTAAAAAAGAAGAAAAGAGAAAAATATATCGGACGGAGAATGAACGACGAGACAAGGGAGGGAGGGAGGGAAAAGATGTAAAAGATACAGGAAAATAAGAAGGAAAACGAGAAAACGAAAAATTGAACGAAAAATTGAACGAAAAATTGATCGAAAAGAGAGAGAGGAAGGGAGAGGGGGAGAGAGAAACTCGAAACTCCTGCACGACGCATTTTACATACAGTCACGATAAATTTGATGAAGATTGTGTTCAAAATTCGATGGAACGAAATTAACTCGCAGAGATTTTCGAAACACTCGAAATCTCTACTATTTTTTTAATAATCCAAAAGGTATAATGGTAAGGCGGATCTCAACGCGGAGCGTTGAATACGAGTTTCTACCGAGGAATCTACATATTTCTCGCATATTTCTACATTTCTCGTGTATCAAAGATCTACAAATCTTTCAAAGTGCAGTAATGCTTTCAGAGTGCATTGCAGTTCTCAAACTTTGGCAGACGTGTATCAACGTGTATCTCGAACCGTATCTCGCGATACTTTCAAAGTCTCGGGACACCTCGGATCTTCATATATCGTTAAGCAAATTGCTTAAAAATTCGCGACAGAGGGGATCGAATGGCCATCACTGGGGAGGAGGAGGAGGAGGAGGAGGAGGAGGAGGAAATGTCAAGCAGTCGCGACTGAGAAGGTTAAGGAGGAGGGAGAGGAAGAAAGAGAAATCGAGAGAGAGAGAGGGAGGGAGGGAGGGAAGAGGGAGCGAGAGAGGAGGAGCGAGAGAAGAAGGGGGGGAGGGAAAGGAGGGGGAGGGGGAGAGGACCAGGGTGCCGGAACGAGCGGGGCCGACCCTGCGCGCAGCCTCCCCAGTCTACCCCGAAGATTCAGTCGTCGTGCGGCAGAGGAGGACCGAGGAACGCCCGGTCGAAGCACGCTGCTCTTCTCTCGATTGCTCGTCTCTCTTGCAACCCTCTCTGTTCCTCCGTTGGTCGGTCGGACGCACGCTCGTTGCCTCCCTTCGGTCGGTGCGGTGCGTGTGCTTCACTGCTTCACGAGTGAAAACGAGAAAAGCTACGAGGACGCTCTTGTGGCGTCCTGGTCTACGCAGCCACCACAAACTGTTACAGCAGATACGGTAAAATTTCCACGACACGAGGCGGAATATCGGGAAGGGAATAGGGCGAAACATGGGCAAGTCGGCGTGACAACCAACGAACGGCCAAGCGTTTCGATTCGATACTGCGCGAAATTCTGCAACATCGTTCCAACATCGACGCCGGTATCTGGGCTTGTCAACCTCTCGTCCACTTGTCTCCTTTGATTCTTCTTTCTTTCTCGCGTCTCCGTTCTTTCCTCTCTCTTTCGCGACACGACGCAAGGTGACGAGGGTGGACAGTGATATCGCTTGCCACGATACTTGATCGCAGTGGTGGTAGTGTTGCTTCGACGACGGTGGTAGTGGTAGTAGTGGTGGTGGTGGTGGTGGTGGTGGTGGTAGTGGTAGAGGTGGTTGTAGTGGTGGTTGTGATAGTGGTGGTGGCGGCGGCAATGATACTAGGGATGCTAGTGGTAGTGACGGTTTAAATTTCAGCCGCGTGCTCCGGTTCGCGTACGTGAGCCATTACACGGGTCCACGGGCTTTCTCGTCAACCTGGTAGGATATACGAGCGGCAGATTCATGATTCGCGGATGCAAATTTTGGCCCAACACTTCGAGTGGCTGCATAATTCTTTTCGCCGGTCAAGCGTTGATGACGAACGAACCCGACAACTTCTCCCGACTCACTGCCGCTTCTTTCGCACGAGCATTCCCGCCTGCGTGGACGCGCGTTTCTTTGGCATCCTATGGATTTTGCGTGTAACACGTTACTTCGAGACGATCTACAGAGTTCCTCCCTTCTTTCGCGTATGCGATCGAGTGAAGGATTCGATCGAACCGGTAAAAAAAGGAAAAAAAGAAAAAAGAAAAAAAGAAAAAAAAGAAAAAAAGAAACGAGGGATACATTCTGTTTCAATTGTGCTCGACCTCACGGTTCTTTCTCGAGTCGAATTCTCGCGATTCGATGCACGACTTCGATACGTGACGAGGCGAACAATCGGTCGCAAAGCTATCGCGATTCGAAATGACGAAAAGAAATTGGTGACGGGACGATAATCTCTTTGTCATCGTTGTATACGCGAGAATAGAAAGACGCGAGTTCCGTGAATCGTTTCGTGGGAAAAAGTCCGCTCGAATCATGCCTTCTCCGCGCCAAGAGACGGAGGAGAAAAACCAATATTTACGTCGCTATGATTTACGCCTCCAACTATTTTCCTCGCGATTCAAGAAGGATGGAACCGGTGGGGGAGGGAGGGGGAGGGGTTGGTAGATGAGAATCGTACCTCGTAGGCATTTCGTCGGACAAAGGTAGAACGTTGATCGCCTCCGAAATCGGTATTCAACGGGAGATTTTTTTTTCCCCACCAAGTGTACGTAGTACGATTTCAACGCTTTCTCCGCGCGAAATCTCTTCCTCGCAATGTGACAGAATGCCCGCAGCAAGTGATAATTTGTTCCAAGTAAAGTATGTATTTATATCACGAATCGTTCTCTCGTTCCTCTCGAACAGCGTAACGTTAAACTTTCACGTCGGGTCGGTAGTTTGTAAAAGTTTGATTACGCGAAACAACGTGATCGATCGCACAACAAGGCAGACGCTATCATAGACGAAAACGAAGGAAGCTCGGGAAGAGGTAAAACGGGGGTTCTATCTCTTTGGCAGAAAGGGCGAGTACGTGGTTGGCCGGCGTTCACGGCGAATACACGTATCGTTCGAAAGCTTGTTACATTAGACGCGAGTACAGAAGTATCGGCGGAGTGAAGCGACGCTTCTCCTTTCCCTTTACCCTGCAATCAGTCGGAGCATTGAACGGCGGCGAAGAAAACGTAAATACGCTGTAAACATTACCGGATCCTCCGATATCGGTTCCACGCGATGCATCTTCTCTTTTCCCAAGAAGGCAAAAAAAAAGAATGGACAAACGGCTCGTGTGTCGCACGCACATATCGTGTACACATCCTATATCGTATACGTATACGTCTGGCAGGTTTGCATTATGGAAATCCTGCGGACTTTACGACTTTTCGAAGATATCGCGTACATTTCCTTATCTCGGTTTAAGGCTCTCCGGGAAACGTTTATCTCCGTGGCGTAAAGAGGATAGATAGACTCCGTAAAATCGGCAATGATCTCACTCCGCGTGCTACCCCCTATACCCCTATACCCTCCCTTATTCTTCTCCGTGAAATATTTATATTCTTCGGGAAGGGAAAGGTCGGCGAAGAGGGAATTTTTCGATGGAAACGCGGACAATTGTAGGATTCACGGCCACACGACAAGCAGCAGATTCTCTCTCTTTTCTCGGTTTTCCATGGATTCCATGTCGCGGACGAGATGCTTATTCCCATTGCCATTCGATCGCGCGGGAATGAATATCGGTAACCGTGGGACAGACGCAGGGTCGATGCTTTTCCGTTGTACTCGATTCTTTCTCGTTGAATGGAAATGCTTCACTATATTTTTTTTCTTCTTCTTTTTATTTCTCTCTTTTTTCTCTCTTTTTCTCTTTTTCGTTCTAGCGTTGGGCGTCGTGTCGGAACGAAGCATCGAAGAGAACACGAGTTGGAAGGAGAGGAGAAGGGGATGAGAAAAATATGACTCGTCGATCCAACTTCTCCCTTCATTTTTTTGTCAACCAGCCGAGGGGGGAATCGTGGACCGTGTCGAACGTCGGCCGTTGCAAATGAGATTCGTAGGAATCGAAACGCGAGCACTACCGTAGCAAGATCGAGCGTCCAAGTCCAACCAACACTTTCTTCTTTCACTTGCCACTTTTGGCAAGAAACTCGTTCGCGGCTTGAAAGTATATACGATAGCGAAAGAAAAACGAAAGAAGAATGCGAAAGAGAGAAGGAGAAGGAGGAGGGGTTGAGGAAGAAAACGGAGAGACGAAGGTGGCAAGTCCCAGATTAACTAGCTTGTTTAAATGTTTATTCTGTCGGTCGGAAAACTCTTTTTCTTCGTTCGAAGTGGAATTCGGAATCGATCGAGGGGAAAAAAAAATCCGCTCGCGTTCCCTGGCGTTATCGTTATCAAGAGGAAGCTTGAGGTTTTTTCAACGGATTTAAATGCTCGTCGATCCTCGCGGAAAATAAACAGGAACGTTAGCTTTCGCCGTGGCATAATAAAAGGTTTACAATTTCCGCGCCGTGTTCTCGAATCTTTTTCGACGCGTCACTTTACAGAGAGGAAAAAAAGAGAAAGAGAGAGAGAGGAAAAAGAAAAAGCGCAAAAGTGTCGTTGAACGCGAGCGGATTCCTCTTCGAAAGATGAAATTTCAATCGTGTATCTCTAGATACTACAAATATATCGTTGCTTTGAACACGCGGACGTGTCCGATCGAGAACAATGAATTAGACAACGGTTGGTTGAACTTCAAAAGCGCGTTAAAAGTTTCGATGTTTCTCGTCTCTTTCTCTCTCTCTCTCTTTCTCTCTTTATAAAACATTCCATTCGCGGATGAACGTCTTTGGAGAAGGAACTCCGGAGTCTGGCCAACAGACTCGGTTCGAAAGAAGTCTCGTTAAAGAGGCAAATTGGACGATGCCTGTTCCGTGAAGCCACGACAAAAACAGGGTGTCTTGGACCGTCGAGTGTCTCGCGAACGAGCGTAGCGAATCGGCGGCTGGTCGATACAGTCGAATCGAGAGAGTCGAAGCGTACGATACACGTCGCGTAAATCGAAAGTCGTTCCGCTGATTAAACGGTGGCAAAGCGAACGTAGGTGTCTCGTTTTACAATCGTGGCCCGATATCCTTTCAGGAAGGTGGGGATTCACCGGCGCAGGAAACGAGGAGCGTACGTGCACGATGCCAGCCAGGACCACGTCAAAGGATAGAACGCAGCCAGAAGCGAGAGGAACGTCATCGGCCCGATACTCGAAGCAGGAAAATCACCGTTCCATTTTACACTTTTATACGAAACGAGCTACTACAACGACCAACGTTTCCGCGTTGTTCCGGCCTGACGGTGTCTTTTGATTCGGTGCCCGAAAATAGCAACGCACACCGAGAGATAGAGAGGAGAGTGGTGAATGGTCGACTAAAAGCGAGCGTTGGCAACGGAACGAAACATCGGGACGACGTCGAGAAACCGTGCCGCTTCATTCGTCGACGTCGGCATCGGCGAATCAACGTCCAACGTGGTGAACGACGATACGGATTCGAGCCTCGTACGAGCCCCTTCCCCCCTCCCCACCCCCGTTACCTCGTACTGTGCGCGTGACGAACGACGCCTCGAAATGGATGGAGAAAAGTACGGTTCGAATCTTAATCGGCTTGTAAATAGTCTATCGTAATTCCTCTCGCGTGGACCCGAGATATCCATCTAAGTGGCGTTATCCCCAGTTGCCTCGTTTCTTAGCGTACGCAAACTTTCTTCCCTCTCACGAACGAAAACCGGATCACGGAGGAAACGGTGTCCAATACGGGAGGATATAGAGTCGTGCGATATTTCGATTGAAAATATATATATATATACATACAGAGAGAGAGAGAGAGAAGAAAAAGGATAAAAAGAAGACGTCGAGAGAGGAGCCTAATGTTTCTCAACGACATGGGGCTGTTAATGTTCTTAGCACTAACGGCCTCCCTCCTCTTGGGTTATTGCCAAACGGATGAAAAAGGTAATGTATAGACGTCCTCTTGAACGGTGACGAAAGAAAGCCGCGGTTCGCTTTCGTCCGTTGCCGTCGCGCGCGATCGTAAATCCAGGGATGCGCGATGGAAAACCAGCAAACACCGACAGAGATTAACTTTTATGGAACGAATGCTCGCCGCGAATGTACTTATATCACCGATATCCGACCCTCTTCTTTTCAATAACTCGACCCGACCATCCACCATTGGACCATTGGACCGTTTTTAATAACCAACGAAAACGGCGCGAGTCGTAAACACGGTTCGGCGGCGGTATCACGATCGCTCGATCCAACACGCAACACGATCCCTGGATTCACGACGCTTCCCCTAAATCCTTTTTACGACGATCCTCGCGTCAAATATGAACGATCGTCGGCATTTCGCTCACCTATGATGGAATTCTGAACTAGAAAATGGACGCGTACTTTCTCGTTCTTTCATAACGTCTCGAATAATGGAAGAATTTCAATTGTCATTGATTCGAAAGAAAGATAGAGGAAAAGAGAAATATCACTTTTGATCGTGGGAAAAATGTTCGTTTCGATTCGTTCTTTTTTTATCAATTAGATTTATATATAGTATCGCATAACGGGGATGTAAGAGTGAGTAGCTGTTTTATCGTGGCTCGATATTAAAGTAAACGTAACGTAGGAAATACAGGAAGGTTAATTACAAATATTAATTACGAAATTAACATCGTTCGTTCCATGAACGAGTACGAGTATATATAAATCGGGATGTGAAGAATTAATATAGCGATACGAGACGCGGTTCGATCATCTCGCAGTGCATCGACGCAGATGAAATACGAAAATACGACATGTGCAGATGCGTTTTCGATCATCTGTAATTGCTGTGATACAGGCTCGCGGTTCTTCGATTTCCCTCTCACGTCCGTGTCTATTTATTCTCCGGGATGTCGTCTTTTCATTTCATTTCCGTTCCAACGTTTCGGTTTTAATGGGTTCGATACATGGAGATAGGGGACACGCGATAGCTTGCCGAATCGAAATAGGAAATCGTTCGCTCTTTCAGGAAGTTTGTCTTTAACGACGAAAGTGAGATTAAACCAAGTGCGAAAGAGAACAAGAATGATCGAGGCTTGAATCGAGATTTTTTTCTTTTTTCTTTTTTTTCTTTTTAAATCGAAGAAAGAATATTCCGCAATGATCCGAGTAAAAAGACGAAGCTACATTTGCCTATATTCGTTAAACTTATCACGCGTCCCTATCGTCTCCATGTGTCGATAAAACGAATTAATCCTTCCATCGATTGTACGACGTTCGAAACAAACTACGAACTTGACCGATTACGAGATTGGAAAAAAAAAAAAAAATCTCTAGAGAAAGGCCTCGCGAGTTTGCGTATAACCGCTAATATCCGCGAGTTTATCAATTTTAGATAAACTACGTTACTCGTTTCATAACTTGATACGAGTATCCGGCCGAGAAAGAAACGAAGAAACGATAGATGGATAAAAGAGTTTTGCTATCGAGCGACGTAATCAGTTTTTCATTTAGCCGGCTAATCCATCGTTTAGCGTAGACTCCGCGTGTTGGAACGATCAAATTATACGAGGTAGAAACTTTTATCCCACGCTCGAAAAACAATTACCTGTTATTTTTCGTTGTAACCGAGTCGAAAATGGAATTTATCGGTATCAATTTTACATAAACCATTCTTGATTTCCCGGCTTCGTATTTCTGTAATAGGTGAACGTCGAGGGCAATCTAACCAAGCATCGAAATACCATGATGGAAATAGCAATGGCAACACGAGTTTAATCAATTTCCCGTTTATCTCGCGTTCCATTTCTCTAATCCATCATTTCGCTCGCAAATTAATGCTTCGTCGACATCGCGCGGTTCAAAAGCGGTCGTTTTTCGAACAATCGAAGGCTTTCTCAGCCAAAAGGAGGCGGGGGCATATTGACAAATTTTGTTAATTAAACGCGACTAGCCTGTTTACCGATCAGGGACACGATACGAAATCGCATCGATTCGCGCAAATCGTTTGATACGATGAAACCGAAGCCGTCTTAATCCACCTCGTTTCTCTGTCTCGTGTTTCATTGAAAAAGGGAATTTGTCGACGCGATAAAAACGCAAGTCACGACACAAGGCCAATATCACTCTGCTACTCGTCTTTCCGTTCATCCAGCTAATCTGTCCTTTATAGGCTATAGTTGTTCGCTCCAAATTTCGAATCGGAGACGCGCATATACACGGGAACGAAACGAAATCAAATTGCGGAAAACATTTCGCGCACTTTCTCATCTTGGATCGCGACAGGATTACTTTGACGAAAACAAGATGAACGCGATGCTGAACGTTTCGCTATATATACGTAACACGAAAGAAAAATTTGGGAGAAAAGAAAAGCGCGAATCGGGATATTTCCGCGAAACGTCTGACGTCAAGTAGTTAAGAACAGCATTTATTGGTCAGATGTGGGGGATAGCTTTGAGAAACGTTGCCCCGAAGCGACTAATTTGGCCATTTCCGTGCTCTATTATCTCGATAATTAGCGATCGATGAACATTTCCGATAGGAGAAAATCTGCTTGTAATTGGTTAAGGACCTCGACCTCGTTATTTCTGGATTGTGCTCGGTAAACGTGAACAAATTGCGTGTATGTGAAGAAAAAAAGAAAAGAAAAGGAAAAAAAAAAAGGAAAAAGAAAAGACGAAAACTTGGATTACCCGTTTCAATCCTAGAGTGTCATCGCCATACTGTCTCTAATCGAAGTAAGTACATTTAACCTCGATAGAGAAGCTATGCGTGGATACACGAACACAGATACAAACGTTATGGCCTGTATCGTGAACCGAGGATTCCCGTAAACAGGTGAAGCCGGGTTCTATAACCGTATAGAACACTCGTCCCAAATCGATTCCATCGATTCGCGGTTGACGTTAATGTTTCCATGTCCCCCGTTCCACGATGTTGCGTCGATAGAATAAAAATAATAAAAGGAGGGGAACGGAGAAAGATGAAAGAACGAAGCTGGATGGAAGAGATAAAGAAGATAGCGCGTAGTTAATGATCCGTACGATTATTCCACGTATTCGTCGAACGCTTTCCAAGATCATTTACACGCCTCTGGGAAATAAACTCTTTACCAACGTTCGACACACGCGCTTGTCCGATTTCTCGGTATACAGTTTGAGACGCGAGATCTCTTCTTCAACGGTCTTTTAAAGGAGTTGAAGTCGCTCATTCATCGGTCTTGCCAAGCTTTTCAATCGCTTACTGTGCTTTATTTCCTTTTCTTTCCTCTTCCTTTTCTCTTTATTACGTTGATTTCTTTCTGTGTCTGTTCGACACGGTCGATATCAGTATATCAACCGATGGGAAATATTGAACCATACCTTCATAACGATCGACGAAACGTCAATTAAATTCTGCGTCTCTGCGTCGTTCGTTTATTTATCGCCACTGTTTTTTCTCCTTGTTATTTTGATTTCCGTAAAATTCTCGATATTTTCGCGAGATATAGTTACGAGGTATACTGAATTAAACAGGTAAAGGTCCATTTGGATTACGGATGCAATCGTGCGGCGAATAAATATTTCATATCGATAAAAATTACACGATCATTTTATTCACGGTCAAGCGGTGAATAATTTACAGCACACGCTATTACGGTACACTCGTCAAGGCTAATGAATTATATGAAAATCTGTACGGTTCAGGATAAATGGAACCGTTTAAGCTAAAAGAAACAAGAAGACGAGATTTCAAAATTTTTCTAGCGAAATATCTAGAATAATTCTTAGCTCTTGCTAAAGAATTCAAAATATGCGAAATTTATCTCAACTGAACGTATTATGATACAGAATATATTTAAAAGAGAAAAAAAAAAATTGAAACATTAAAAGTCTAGCAAAAGTCAATAAATCTGAACGTAAAGTTGATTAAATCTCGAGAAATTAAATCGCTTAAGTAAATATCTATAATATCGAACGATGCGTAAACATTGCATCGATAAAAAAAAACGTACACACGATAAAATATATATTGTATAATTAATACATAAATGCACATAATTGCCACGAAAGATCATCCTTTAAATGATCACGATCTTGATGACTTTTAAAAAATCTTGAAATCAAAAACAATTTTACTTCAATAATCTCATATTACTTTTAAATAACTTTATATCAGAAAAAAAAAAACGATTAATATTTTCTCACGATTTTTTTTCCCTTTTTTCTTTTTACCTCTTTCTATTTTAAATATCTCTGAAAATCGATTTATAAAAACCGAATCATGACAATAATCCTCCGTGGTAATTTTCCTTGGCAATGATTTACGAGTCGTTAATGCATTTGCAAAAAAATATCCGAGATCGCGTACGCCTCATTTTAAATATAGAAATATCGATAGCGGATGGAGATTTATTCCTTCCCATGAATATTTTCAAAGTGCATAGCACTTTTTAGATAGTCCAAAGAAACGTGCAAATTTATACGTATACGTTCATATTTCGCGCATCGATGGCCGAGCAATTGCGTCACGGAGGAACAATAAATTTTTCAAATTTATTACAGTGTCATTTTACGGAGCGAGCTACATTCATCTTCCGGTGCAAGAAGCTAAGGGTGCGACTGACATCAGCTTCCGGTTCCGAACTCATCTCGCGGACGCTATGCTGCTACTGGCCGTTGGCAGGACGGATTACTGCCTGATCAAACTCGAAACCGGCAAATTGAAGGTTCGTTTGCCCTCAATGCTTACTTCTATTAATAGGCTTTCTGTTTGGGTCTTCGTGGTCGCTGGTCGTTAACCAACCGCACGTGCTATAGTTCGACGCGACAGTCAGCACAACCCCCTCCCCCCCCCCTCCCCTTCTTTCTCTCTCTCTCATCCTAACTCTCTTTTTCATCTCCTCATCCACGAGCAATCTTTCTACAGCACGAGCTATCCTTGCTAAGAAATTAGGCTTGCTTTGAAACATTAAGAAAAAAGAAACTCGAGAGAGGGGAAAAAAAAAAAAAAAGGAGGAGAGAAAAGCAAGACGAGTTGGAGCACGCGAGCATGGATGATATAAAAAAGAGGGAAAAAATAGAAGAGAAAGAGAAATGATTTTCAGACACGCGGCTAACGACCACGTTCTCCACAGCTCGATTTTATAACTTCGATAAAAACCGTGTCGTGATTTTAACAACATCACGTCGTTGCCCCGCTTTATTCGAGCCATTAAAACTCTGCAAGTAAAAACATCTTATTTATGTATGCGGATGCTCGTGAGAATCACGAGAAATGGTAAAACAAGGTAAATCGACACGTTTCACCGAATATACATAATAGAATTTATGAAAAGAAAAAGGAAAAGAGGCGATAAATTTTTTTTATTCACTTTTCCCTTTTGCACACACACTTTCTCTCCTTCTCTCTATTTCTCCGTGTCTCTTTCTTTTCAACTAAATAAAAAACGTTTGTAAATTTCACTCGAGCAAAGTTAACGCTTCCCTTTGATTTCGTTTAAACCATTTCCGTTTTAAATTCTATCTAAATCAACGATCCAGCCATCAAAGAGAAACCAATAATAATAAGTTTCGGTGTAAACTTTTACGTAAAATACACGGCTACGATTCCATTTTATTTTATTATTTTTAATAATTCTTCAAGTAACAATTGCGTCGAAACGATTGTTACGTATAGACGTAGAAATAAATATAACACGTTCCTATCTATCGATCGACCTTTTACAGGAGGAACAATTTTTGTTACATGTCTGAAAAATACAATACAGATGGACTTTTTTTAATTGAATTAAATATGACACGTTCAAATTTAATTTTTGTACACGAGCCTCGATATGAAATAAAAACTTTATAATTTATTTCAAAGTAACGTTGGCTGTAAATTGCCGTGAAAAATTCTATTTGCGAATAAACATGAAAACTGTTCATGCATAATTGTCGCCAATGCGTGATCGAATTTAAATTTTTAAAATAGTCGCTCTCTACGTTCGTGTAAAAAATTCGAATACTGATCTTTCTCTGTAAAAATCGAATAATCGTTACGTTTTACAATTTTTTATTCGCGCGCAAGCTTTTCCCAAAGTTTTCAAATCCTCTTGTCAAATCCAAATTATTTATCGTAATTTATCGTTTCGTCAATTGTCCGAGGAACAAAGAATCTTTAATATTTTTATCCGAATTAATAAGGCCAGATACATACAAGCATCATCGTTGTAATTCTATTGTTGTGACAGGTCTCTGTTTACAATGACGCAACGCGTATACGATCTTGCGATTTCCCTATGAAAACTATACTACAAAGGTTTTAAACCGACATCCACAAACGAAAGATGCAAATCCACAAACGAAAAGATGCAAATCCACGCGTTGCTCGTCTGTGCTGCTCTATATCAGTATGTTCCAACTTCCTTTTGCAATATTTAAATAATTAATGTTCCACGTATTCGTTAATAAGTAACAAAAAAAATTAACAGGATTTTATCGCAAAAAGCAGAAACACGACTAGCTGGCCTTTTGAGTTAAGTTAGAGAGACGATTATCTCTGATATTCCTGCAAAATATATGAACGAATTAAAATAAATAAATACTAAAATTCATTAACTAAAAATATAGCGACCAGCATCCGTCCACCAAGATCTAGTTGCAAACGATCAACGTGACACGCTATTCCGATCTCGCAGTGGTTATCGCACGTGTGCATTTTGGATCGTTATAAAAAATAGGAACGTGAACCTGTCGAACTTGACAACATCACTAGGGTAGAATCGCAACAATGTCATCTGCACCTGATCTGAAATCAATTCCAACCGCGATTTTAATTTGACATCGGTCTCTTTCGGATGTTTTCGATTCAAAAGAAAAAAAAAAAAAAAAAAAAAGGAAAAAAAAGAAAAGAAAAGAAAAAAAAAGAAAAAAAAAAGAAAAAAATTTGTTTCGATGAAATAAGATGGTTCAGGTATGAATTCTCGGTGCACGTATTAACAAGCACGGTTATAAACGATCGCCGGTGATACCGTGACGTCGGCCCGAAACGAACACTCGTTGGAGCAGAATTAAACGACACCATCGAGCGTACCCGGTTGCATTACGAAGAACAACGACGCACGGGGGACAAGCAAGCCCAGATGGGCCACTTTGCTCTTAGATAGTAATCGTCGTCGAGCTCTAGTTACAAATTACGAATTCGTGAGAAGAATCGGTGGTGTACAGGGCATAGGTACAACACACAACGTCGCGGAATACGCTATCGTTCATAAGTATTGCGATATTTCGCTCTATTTGTGGCAATAATATATTCGAATTTTACCAAAGTATAGAAACGAAGGATGAGATTGAATTTATTATCTTATTATAAAGTCAATAGACCAATAATTAACATTATTTGCGATAAAATTTAACAGCAACACGCGAGTTGATTAGAATCAAATTCATGATTCGTCGATGTACGCGATGTAGTAGTCTGTTCGATAATTAGATAATTTATATATATTATTACATACACACTGATAATTACAGATCGCGTAAATTCACGAGAAATATGATTCCTCAAATAACAAAAGAATTCTCTTCGTTATTCAAATTAATAATTAATGATGCAACGTTGATACAAACATTCGTACCAATTACGAAGAATAAAATTATTGCGGATCCTTTTATACGTAATTTCGAAATTAAAATAAATCTTGTTCGAAATAAACATACTTTCGAGCGAAGTAGCGCGTACGTGCAACTTCGTTACGCTAAATAGGAACCGGTTGTTTATCGGGATGCTTATTACGATTAATTCGAATATATTATATCCGATGGTCGCGTTCATAAAACGACGAACGACGGTCGATAAGTGGATGTAAACACGAATCCCTGAAACATTTACAAAGTGCTCGCTATTAATCGGTCGTTGATGATTATTGTTATTTCGCCTTTGACTCCGGTGTATTCATATTCTTTGATAAAAATTTACAATCCTTGAACCGATGACGCGTATTTTCTTGATCGAACGCTTTAAGACGACTGATATTAATTTCAATGAACGAGATTAGTCTCAACTCAATTTCGTGAATTTCACCGTTTCATTAATGCGATCGATGCATAAATAGATTCGAGTGGAATCTAAACTCGAAATAAGTTTGCTGATAATGAATCTTCCAAGTTGCTAGATTGCTAGATTATCGATCTTTTGTGAAATAAAGAATAATCAAAAGTTGTGAAACGTAACTTTTTAATCGAGAAACTCAAATAAACGATAACCATAACCAACGAAATATAATCGAGCAAATATTCTTCGAACCTTTAATTCGATTCGGTCTAATTCAGTAACGAAGAAAAAAAAAAACGGTGGAAAACGCTAGATCGCGAACACTAATAAATCCAAAAAAAAAAAAAAAAAAAAATTGCAGACCAATCAGCCTATTCAACTGATCGAGAAAAACCTCGGCAATTGATATAATTCGACTAAAAATCTGGAACATGGTGGAACTAGTTCCCTCCCAAAGACATCTTAAATCTTTCGAAAAATCGAGAAAATTACAGAGCAACCGATTTTATCCGATGCCATCCGAGATGATTAATAAGAGAACGTAACATAGCGGAACTATTATTCGGAAAATTCAGATCGTTTTTCTTTTGATCGTAAGACGAAGACCAGGTGTAATCCAGTATCGCGATAGAGTGTTAAAACATCGTCTAAGTGCATTAGGGCGCGAGGAAAATGCCGTTTCTCACTGGATCCCAAAGATCCAGAGTGAAAACCGCGCGAATCTAATTTCGCGAAGGGTTAAGTCCACAGGTCGAACCATGAGAAGACGGGTGGGTGTCTGTCTGAGCTTAATTAAATTTGTTAAGAAGATCATTAAGGAGGATGAGAAGGGGGATAAACGGGCGGGCAAAAAGTGCAATGGAATCGTTTCAACGTCTCGTGTGCCTGTCGAGCCACGTCTCTCCCGCACCGGTTTTATCCGCTTAAAACCTTTTCCATCTTCCCAATTATTCTATTATTCGGAAGTTCGGACTCGCCAACGAGAGGTATCGTTTCACCAACGCGTTGAATTCAACGCGGAAACGTTTATTTTATTACGCGATGCAATATTTTGTTTACCGTCAAATCGTAAAATGTTTATCAATTTAATCAAACGCAAATCGCATTATATACAAAATTCGAAACAACAATTCGTCCGATCAAATGCGTACAATTTTTTCGACAATTTCGAAAAAAAAGAGAAATGTCTTTTTCTTTATCAATTGCAATCGATCGATCGAATATTTGTCATTGTTCGCTTTCCAATCAACGATGGTGCATCGATAATGCCTGACCGTCCCGGTGTCTTCGACCTTCGAAACGTATAAATTCGCGTTTACACTCGACGAAGTGTCGTGTCTCTCGCGCTTATACATATTAATGGGATCCTGCATAGTCATCGGACATTGCGCTACTATCGGGGTGAACTTGCAACTCGCAAAAGCTCACGCCTTTATTACGAAATCGATCGGAGAACGGCGGGAGAAGAGGCCGTCTGAAGCGAAGTCGATGCTACGGATCGGCCTCGATGCCAATCGCGCCTCTCTCTCTCTCTCTCTCGTAATTTCGACTCGTCTCTCCGAGAACGATCGACTTTTCATTAAGACACGATTCTACCTCGGCTGTCTCGATGCTTCCCCCTTCCACACAAGATCGACGAGAAGAGAGGATGGTGCAAGTTACGCCAAGACAACGCTATAAGTCCCGGACGGTCGATTTAGGTCGCGATTAAAGACTCTTTATCAGAGGCTGCCGCTTCACCTCTCGCTAAAGCGCGTCGTGTACTGTCCTAACTCGATAATGCATTACTCGAACCCGTTTCATAATGTCGAGCCAAAGTGCCGCTAAACGGAGAGAGAGAGGAGAGAAAAAAAAAAAAAACATCGTAATCCTCGGTCGTTTGTGGCCTCGAAGCGAGGATCTAAGCGGAAAGGTCGAGGTTCGGATTAATAAAATGTATTTGCTACATAGTATGTATGTCAACTGGTTTCTTTCTTTTTTTTTCTTTTTTTTAAACGGTAACTGGATTACTCGTGGCAGATCTCCTTTTTTTTTTCCCTCGACAGACGTTCTCTTACGGGTTTTAAACGAGGCACATACACAGTTAAAGAGATGCTAATTTTTATTCTAATTTACTTAAAAGTCCGTATCCGACAACGCGCGACTAACTTTTCCTAAATAAGGGAAGAATTATAAGGCGAATTATTTACTATTCTTCATGGGGCATTCTTTATGAATTATTTTCACCTTTTTCGCGCGACTTTCCACCAAACGAATTCGAGGGAGGATTTTAGAAAATCCGATTACACGGTATCTGGTTAAAAGAGGAATCTGATAAACGAGTAATAGAT
Organism: Apis florea; assembly: GCF_048593485.1. Taxonomy (NCBI): domain Eukaryota; kingdom Metazoa; phylum Arthropoda; class Insecta; order Hymenoptera; family Apidae; genus Apis; species Apis florea. Next base: position 714,734 of record NW_028256747.1, read on the forward strand.
GGCAATTGGAAAAAGATCAATATTTAATACGTTTCCCGACCGTCCTTTTACACTTCGCATGCACAAATCGAAGATGTAATGCCTGCAGAGAGAGAGAGGGGGGGGGGAGAGGGAGGGAGGGAGAAATTTCTTAAGATGTTATTTCGCCAAAATAGTTGCAAGAAGAGATACTCGGAAGTATTTTCTCGGTCATGTTTCCCTCTAGGCGAAACAGTATATATATATATATATATATATACACCCTCCTTCGAATTTTACTTCATTAAAAAAATAATTTTCCTTTATGCATTACCTTATCTAAATTTCCAACAAAGAGTAATTATCTTGGAGAGAAACTTGCGATAGAGTTTCCAAACTTTACCGGTACATCAAAGTCTCCGTCTATCTTTGGTGGAATAATTTAAGAGGATGGTCCCTTCTGATTTTTCCACAGGTCCATATCAATTTAGGGGCGGGTGAAAGCGAGATGTCCAGTGCTCGTGGATTGACATTGAACGACCTGAGCTGGCACGAGGTCAATCTGACGAGGCGAGAGGCTAACATTACCCTACAAATTGACGTGATACACACGACCAAATCCCTTCTACCAGGACGTTTCTTTGAACTGAATATACACTATGGCGTCTTCATCGGGGGACAGGGTGATTTTAACGAGCTATTTCTAGGTAAGACGCACCGGCAAGCTTGACTCACTCGGATAAATCGACGCGCCACGTGACTCCACTCTCGCTTACTACGTCTCGTTGGTAACACGAAGAAGATATGCCATCAACTTATTACATTCTCGTCGATTCTAATGAAATTTGCCGTGTAAACGGAGAAGACTATTTTTCTCAAAAATCAATCCGTGGTACAATTTTCGCGCGATTATTTTCATCAAGATCAATACTTTTCGAATGAACGAAAATACTGCGCCTATTTTTACTTTGCATAATTCCGTGCTACGAATTAATTAATTGAGAATAACTCGTGAAAATTTAAGAATTGGTGAATCGATTCGCCGTCGAATAACGATTTTGTTGCTATTTTTTACTTTGCGTAAAAGCAACCAACTGACTTAATTAAAAGTAACTGTTGGACTTTTGAAAAGTTCACTCGCGATATTTCATGTAATTCTTTTACGAAGAAATATTGAATACGTTTCGTTGTTAGTTTTATTTTTCCGTAATATAAATCACAAACTGGACGATTCGAACAATAATATGACTATTTAGCTTTTGAAAAATTAAATATTAATTACGTATTACGTAATTACAATAATTATTTATTTATTTACAATATTTATTCATAAAATTCATCGAGATACGTATTGAGTGAATCGACGAGAGACGTAATAACGTCGATACAAATGCCACGATAATTTGCCTCATTATAAATGATGTATGTCCATCATTTCTTTGAAATCATTTATGAATTTTATAATGATAAATATTGCAAAATCATTATGTAGTTTATGTAGGTACATTCTTTTTATTTATCTCTCAATAAGAACGATTTATTAAAAATTTACTTTTGTAGTTTGAAATTCGATCACGATATTTGGGATAAACCAACGTTTATCGACACGTATATTTGCTCGCGCTATTTACTTCAATAATAATATGGAAAATATTCTGCATATTTGCATTTATTTTAAATTTATGTAATATGAATAATTAAAAACAGAAATATCTTACGTCCAAGCGCGACAATTACTTTATGTAAATTGATGTTGATGAAACTCGAACAAGAATATTTTAAGAGTACCACCCTCGTAAAAAGAATTGATTATAAACATAATAATGTCGTTCCCATTCAAATAGATTTAAATTTCTTACGAGAATCCATACATAAACCATACGTAACTTTCACACCAATTGAATATATTCGCATTATTTTTCAATTTTTACTATCCGATATATCGGATAATTATTACTCGATCCTCGTCAAGTGCTCATTCTACGAAAAATTTATATTCTCTCTTCCGTATCGAACAAAGTTACAATTTCATTTTCCTAAACGTATCTCTCGTTTGAACGTATGCAAACGTATATGCGATTTTTTTCACAATTTTCAAAATTACCGGCTGTTATCTATGATTTCACTATCAAATTTTGATCGCTGATTCGATGACAAAATTTGTTGCGGTTAGAATTGAAATAAAAAAAAAAAAAAAAAAAAAAAACAATATAAGGACGTTTGACGAAAAATATTTCAACGACGCAGTCGAGTGTAACTAGATTTGACGAGTCCCACACACTTTGAGTTCAATGTACAGCCAGTATAAAAATTCATATTTCCGCAACTTCAAACGGATTACAGAGGGACAGGCAGAGATGCGTGTTACGCGATCAGAATCCGACAACAACAAACCGAGTTCAAATATTCGTTTTGCGTTTGCTGCGGCGAAATATCCACTCTATTGTAGAGATTTTCTCACTGTACAATAGAAACAACGGAGTCCACGATTCGGGGAACACGCAGGCCAACGATGGAACAATCGAATTTACCAGAAGCATTCTCACCTAAAAATTTTTAGATTTCAAATTGTCCACGCTATTGGCCTGTACGATCGTTTGCGAAAATGAATTGACGCGAATTTGACAAAAAAAAAAAAAGTAAAGAAGAAAAAGAAGAGAAGAGGCAGAGGATGATCGCGCGGATAAAAATACACGATGAATCATTAGAATCGTTAGAATGGTCCGAATTCGTTAAAAGCAAGAGTTAACTTATTTTATTCTCGCGGATTCCCTTTTATTTTATTTTTTTTTTTTTTTTAACATTTCTGAGTACGTCTTCGAATGTTCTCGAATAGTTATTACACAGTACGGTTAAATCTAGAGGATAAAAAAAAAAGATAAAATAATCCATTTAAGAAATGATATACGGGGCTAATCTTAAACTCTAAGTTCCTATACTACTAACTCGACGATATTTCCAACAATTTTATAATCTTCTATTCGGAAACGTCAAATTTTTTTATCGGTTACCGTTACCGTTTTATATACATTCGTAACAACGAACGAGAGGAAAAGAGAAGGAAAAGAAAGATAAGACTTTCGATCCGTGACGGTTAATATAACAAAGGACGAAGCGAGACGGACGAACATCTGTTCAACCGTTGAAAAGAAAAAGGATTGCAAATTAAGATTGATTCCCGTGCCATATATCAAATCACCAGTCTATATCTTTCGACATCGATCTAGTGAAATATTATTTAGTGTACGTCACGAGGGATATTTACTCCATCCATCACTGACGTGGACCATCAGCAACGGTCATTGAGCGAGATTAGCGCGGAGAATATTCTGATAACACGGGACACCGCGACACCGGCTCTTCTCTCTAAACCTAATTTCTAGTCTAGGCTAGTGGATCGATCATCGATCTTCTTCATCGACCAAGATGAAATCGTATCGAGAGGTCGGTCGTCCAACGACCACGCCGTTAATCGTAACCGTGAAATCGTGAAATCTCGGGTATATATATATATATATAGTGTGTGTCTACTCGAGCGAGAGAAACATCGGTTTCGACGCGGTGATGAAAAGCTATTTCGGAACCAACCATTATCTTTGACGAGATTTATACTCGATGAAAACCAATCCAAGTGGAGAAATATATTATGAAATTACGAATTTGAAACGCGAAATTCCCCTTTCTTCTCTCCGCTCCGCGAATTTTACCACGTTTCCGCGCTGTCGAACTCGGTTCCCTCGGTATCTCTCGAACCTACTTTCGCGGGTAAAATCGGTAACGCGCGGCGGTAGAATGAACGGAATCCGGGGTTTTGCCTCGAGGCAAGCAAAACGGCAGCACGACGCGATCCACGAGAGGGCAGAGCGCGATAGGGGGATAGTAGTAGAGAGGCTAGTTGTCTCTAAAAAGCAAAAATTCATCGGAAGGCGACCGAGGTGACGCGTTCCAAATTGAATACGATCAGTACAAACAGAGAGTGTACCACCCATGCTCGTTCCCCACCGTTATTCCCCCGAGCATCTCGTGCAACGCTCGACGACCAGCTCGAAATTCAATTTACATATTCATGACAATTCATTTGTACCCCATGGTACGACATAGCCGTGCTCCCCTACCCCTTCAGAGAACCTCTTATTAATTCCTGCTGTCCCGCGATACCCCGCTAAATTCAACCGAGTCGAGGAATAAAGAACGAAGAAGGAAAAGGACGAACGCGAACCCCGCGTCTCGCGATGCTCCCCGACAATTCCTTCGTTTTTCGTATATACGGCATTCTCGAGGCCGTTCGTTCGACGTTAAAACAAGACCTGGAAACTGGAATCCTGCGACGAAATCGAGGAAGAAAGAAGAAAGGTTTGCCCCGTAAAGTTGGAATCGCGACGACTTTTATTCATTTTCCATCCATCTCGTTGAAATATGCATGAAACCGAGTATAGGATTGTTAATCTAACTCCGAGACTCGCGATACTTTTTCGACCCTCTGCGGATTAAGGGCGACGAGGGAAAAATTGGACAAGTTGCATCTATGCATCTTAAACGTTTTTCTACCGTTAATCGAAGAAAAAGTTACAAGTTTCGTTTCGAAACCTTTGCAATTCGAAACGCGATTATCATACACGATATCGTATCGAAATATTTCCCCTTCATCGCGACAATAGCAATAACTCGTCTCGTCTTTGGAAAAGATTTTGGAACGAAACGATCGATCTTTGTGATAATAAATATAACTTGCGTTATATTACAACAGACGGAATTTATATCCATTTTAATTTGAAAAGCTTTTATCATCCTCGCAGAGAAGAAAAAAAAGATCTTTCGCAAGGTCTGGATAGGGTTAAAACTCATCCACGTTATATATATATATATATATATACGTGTACGATCGAAAATGAAATCCTCAGCATGAGTTTGATTTATCGAATGGCATTCCCGCGGCTACGCGAAAATATAGAGAATACTAGCCGATAGATACACATTCAATACCGAGAGAGAAATCAATAAAAGTATATACCGAGACGACGGTGTCAATGTTCTATCGCGAGATATTCGATCACGGTTACATCCAAATAAATTGAACAGTCTTGAATGTGACGAAACGGGAAATTATTTATTTTATGGCTCGGTTTCACGGTCGCTATCACGATCGCAAAATCGTTTCCATCCTCCCAACGTTCCGATATTATTGTCTCCGCGGCGACGAAAAATCGCAATATAACGCGCGAAAGAACACGTCGTATATTTCGCATCGTTCCCGACCACGACGGGTTATTTCCTTGCACGAGGAGCCATCCCTCCGCGCGGTTTTGCCCTCCTCGAATTAATACGACGAGTACGAATCACGCGAATATAAACCGGAACTCGTTTGTCTCGGGTTATATCTCGAGTCTTCCGCAAAACGTTTTGTACCGCGTTTCATTCGCAAGCAGATCCTTAAAACCAACTCCGAGTCTCTCTCTCCCCCCCCCTCTCCTCTCCCCGAAGGGGACATTTTCCAGTGACCTCGGTCCATTTAGCGGTTATCCGCGGTATCTTCAGTCGCCCGGAGGAAAAACCGTTTTCGAAACTTCTCCAATTAATATAATCGTGAAGCACGCGAAAGGATCACGTAGAATGGTATAGCTGCGGCAAAGTTGCGGGACGAACGATTCACCGCAGTATGAACGGCTCGGTTTATTGCCGAGGTTTATACACCACTACACCGGAAAATGTCATCACCGAGTCCCGTCCCAAAACACACCCCTTCAATTTTCGCTTATGCGTTTCCCACCGCAGGTATCGAGTCAACAACGTCTTGCCACCGAATCGAGCCAACTTGGAGACCGATGCCCGCTACACAATAAGACTCGTTCGAGCGAACACCTCCGATTCCCTTACCGATCACACACGAGTAAATCCATCTTCGAGATCCGAAACACCGATTCACTTCGGAACAGCCGATACTCGTTCGCTCGAAATTGATAAATTAACAGTAATCCCGCGCGGACGATTATCGATCTTTCCGACCAATTATATTTGGCGAATCGCGCACACCAATTCGTAGGTGGATTCGATAGCCTAGTTCGTTCCCTGGCAGCCGACGAAACTGAGATTATCTGGCCATCAACCCCGATGCGGTTTGCAACTGACGCTTTCATTACACCACTCTTTCGCGAAAACCTCTGCCGTTGAATGATACCTCCCCCTCGTGAACCGGTGCCAAAGTGTGCCACCGCGTTCCCTGTGTTCCGGCGAGACTATAAGAATCGAGTTCTGGCCATCGAGTTTAATATCCGACCCGTTTCGTTATTTGCTCGCGCGAGCACCTCGTTCAAAGGCAATTGCGAAAACGCCAATTCGGGAAAGTCTCTCGCCATTTCTAACGACTCGAGGTAAAAATCGTTCGAGATGTTGCGTTTCTCTGTGTGGATTAACGATAATTGGGATGAAGTGCGCATTTTACACTCTGGATAACCAACGCAAGGCAAACGCATTTTCTTTTCTATCCGTATATACGCGTAGAAGACGTAGTAGACGAGAATACATTTTTCTTTCAATTTTTAACGTTCCTTCTCTCTTTCTCTTTCTCTCTCTTCTCTCTCTCTCCCCCTCCCTCCCTCCCTCTCTCTCTCTGTCTCTGTTCCGCAGGACACACGGATTACTTGCGAGGCTGTATGGCTGACATAATCTACAATGGCGCCAGGGTAATAGAATACGCCAAGTCGAGGAAAGGCCAGTCGGAGGCCACCGCCGTTACGTGGAGCTGTTCACCGGAATTCGACGCTACGAGGAGCACGGAAGTTAGTTTCGTGGAGGATGGTGCGTTCACAGCGATCCCAAGACCCATTCCACGCTCGGGCTCCAAGTACGTAGTAACCAAAAGGGTCTTTTCATCGTGTAAATTATACTCGAACGCGCACTTTAGTAGAGAGTCTCGAATATCCCTCGTTCGAGAATATATCTTTCCACATATTTCCCTAACTAATCAAATTAATTCGTATTCAAACTAAGCTCCCCGATAACGAAAACATATCCATTTAATTACTCGTCGTGTCTATTTCCCCGCTTTCGAAATATCACGGGTTCGCGCAAACCGATTTCGCTTACACAAGCATTAGTCCCGATGAAATATACGCGCCTGTACACGTGGCCTGTCTATATATACGTATACGTATTTTCCAATCGTATAGGAAATGAATCGACCTAACGAAATTACAGCGAAACGAACCTCGCGTCTCTCTGACACTTCGTCAACCGAACAGCTGTTATTAGCGGTTTCAGAAATTGTCGATAGACGGCCAAACCGCTATGGATATAAACTAACGACAATATTTGATGCGTGTCCCGTTTAAAGCGGCGGGATAAATATGAAATTTAGTTTCCAAGTCAATTTTAGCGCCAGTTTGCGAATAGTCGAGCGCGCGTTTATCAAAACTAAACGGTGACTACAAGTTGGCGCTCGTGTGTACCGTGCCAAGCGTTGGTAAAGCGTTAATAATCGAATAAACAATTTTCGTAAAGTAAAAACGAGATAGCGACACGACGGCAAGGTTAATTTGATTCCCTTTCGATTTAAATTGGGTCATGCTCGAGCCGGTTTGTTTAAATTTAGAATATGATATTTATCAAGATGCTTCGCAACGAGACGTTGGAAGGATAACGGCCAATATCGAAAATGGATATTTTTTTTTTTTTTTTTTATCGAACGTATCTCCGATGAATTTCTTCCTTGAAAAATACCGGTAAAGTTTTTAACCGTCCCTGTGAAAACCTTTGACGAATGTCTGTACTACTTTTTAACGGTGAAAACCCACGGGGACGTTGGCAAAGCATCTTGGAAAGCTCCAAACAAAAACCGCAATCACGTTACAACGAGGGCATCGTTACTAGTTAGAACGATGTCTGCTCGTATCCTCTAGGAAAACACTTTGATCCCACTTTTCAGAATAACAAAGACTTTTGGGAACAAGAGGTTTGATTGGTTCGACGAATCGCAATAGTAAATCTCTTATTCTCTTTCTCTCGTTTTTCTTTCTCCCTCTATCTCTACCTCTTCGGCTAAATGAAAAACGATGTTTGTGAAATTAATACCACTGTGAGAATTGTGAAACCAAGAGAGAAGAGTGAATTGAATAAATATCGAAAGACAACGCCACCAGACCTCTTTTATGTATCGATCCATCTTGCTTCGTAATATTTGTACTCGTTGTATATATGTGTGTATACATACATACATATATATATATATATATATATGTATGTACACACGTATGATTTATAAGATATTTAAACTCTTTAGTCGTTTGCCATCGTTCGTCGTTAATCGATCGAACCAGATATTCTCCCAATAATCCCGCCTCGTCTATTCTATTTTTATTTCCTTTAAATTAACATTCCGCATCAATTGGTCACAGCGCATGCAAAATAATCCGTAACCGAATATTGTAAAATTCCTTGAAAATAGTAGTAATAATAAAAAGTGTAGAATTCTCCCGCGAGAATTTTAATTAAGAACGCGCAATAGATAATCAAATTATCTTTCTCGATCAAAAAATACGCGATGATATCGATAAATACCTCCGAGTTTCGATACTCCCGAACGAAGCAATTTTTATCTCTCCGAGGATTTGGAGTTTCAGCTGTTTCACAAGTCTTTCGAATCGAATCGAATCGAATCGCGATGCGCGCAAACGTAGATACAATCCCGAAAGTCTTTGTCTCTGGAAAATTAAAAGCATACTCGTTGCGATTCTTAATTCAACGCTCGCTTCGAAGAATAAAGGTAACAAGCGCGTACCTGTTGCGTATCGTGGCAACCGTTTCGAAACAATGCCAACAATCCTGGTTCCCCTTCGCTTCTATGTATTGTACGTCGAACATCCTTGGGATATCCAGAGCTCTGATGAATTCTGTCGGTGCTACGGAACGAGCGGCGTCCACGGCAAACATCCCGTCGGAAATGAAAGCACCGGTGTCGTTTAGACGGCCCTCTTAAACGCTTTTGACCAAGCTCGACTTGAATAAATCGTGTAAACAAAAACGTTAATCGCGACTCGATTCAACCGTCCGAGAACGATCGTTAATTTCGTGCAATCGCGATTTCGATCATTCGTTTCGTTTAAACGCGGAAATTTTATAGAGAGAGAGAGAGAGAGAGAGAGAGAGAGAGAGAGAGAGAGAGAAGAAAAAATCCCCGATATATCCGGGATATTCCCTAAGTCACTCGTTAACGCACGATTCATTTAGCTTCCTCTCCACCAAATAATATCGCGCCGATTTAATGCCGTTTTCATCCGATTATCGCGCGTCAATAGCGCACTCGAACGCGCTACTTTCATCGCGGGATGCAATATCGTTTTATCAATGTTCGAGCGGAGGGATTTTCGAGCGTTTGTTAGATACGTATAAATCAATTTCGAGTCAAGTTTCGCTCGCTAAATCGACCAATCTTCCCTGTAAAAGATGCAAACGATCGGATAATAATTCCCTTGAAACTGTTAAGAAAGTGCAAGTTTTGCGCGACCCTCCCCCTCCCCCTCTAAGCGAGCCCATTCAAGGAGAGCGTTAGTCGCGATCCGAACAAGTCAACTGCGAAATTCTAACTCGGCTTACTACTAACCGGGAAATGTTGTTAACCGGGCAAGTTTTAACATTATTCTCTAATATCTTGGGCTTGGCTTGTATCCGGCACGCGTTCACTCGTTCGTACACGTGTTCGCAGACGTGACGGAGTTCGTAGTCGCGGCCAAGCGGCTAAAGTTCGACGAACGACTTCCTTTCAATTTTAGCCCCATTCGATCGAACCCCCTTCTCACCATCCTCCAATCCTCTTTGTTCGGTAGATGGGAATTCGAGTTGAAGACCGGCGAGGAGAGCGGCCTGCTGCTCTACAACACCGGCCAATCCTCGTACGCCGATTACCTCGGGATCGAGTTGTTCGAGGGTAAAATTCGACTTCTGATGAACAAAGGGAACGGACCGACCGAGTTGATACACGGCACACCGGTGGCTGACGGCAAGTGGCACCGGGTCGCCGTCGATTTCAATCCGAGCGGAATCGGGATCACGGTCGATCGTCAAGAAAAAACCATCAGCTTGCCCTCCGGCGGGAATCGTTACCTAGATCTGGCCGACACCCTGTACATCGGCGGTACCGAGCTCAACAAACGCGCCAAGGCGTTCGGGAAAGGTCTTAAATCCGGTGACGTGAGCTACAAGGGTTGCCTGAGAAATATGATGTTGGATAACAAGGAGCTCGGTCTACCGGATGTTAAAATCAGCCAGGGCATCGTGGTTGGCTGCGTTTGGGGATTTCCCTGTATCGAGGCTGATCCCTGTGTTTCCGGGGGAGTTTGCTCTCAGCTGGGTGTCAGCTCGTTTAAGTGCGACTGTGACCAACTATCGTGTATCAATCCGAATCATGCCGAGGATTACAAGGTAAAATAAAAACAATCGATCACTTGTTGCGAGCAATCGTTCCGTGTATTTGTTTCGTTGGAGGAGATTTTTACATTCTTAACGAAACAACGCTTCCTCGTTTGCGTTCTTCTTCCTTTTGTTGAAAATATATCCTTTTCATTGACACATTCTTCCCAGAAGAATATTTCGCTGGAATTTTGTAACGTAAAAAGAAGCAAAGATGATTTTCATCGAGGTTTCAATTTCCAATTTCAGACTTACTCGAAAGCAAATTTACCCGTGAACTTGGAAATACTCTCGTCGAGTCCCCTCCTGGTATGCGAAGGAGGACATGTGCTGGTGACGAGCGATAACATTGCCATGGTACTAGACATTGCTAAATACGGGGTGGAAGAGGACGGTGTTATCTTCACCTTGATAACACCGCCCACTTATGGTACCCTGACTCTGGATCTCTTAACTACCAGAACCGAACATTCTTTCACTCTTCGAGACATCGATCGAGATAAGGTGAATATTTATTTCCTACTATTATCGTGCAATATATTTTTTTTTTTCAAATTTTCCGTTAAATAAAAATCATACGATCGATCGATCAATTCATATCCGATATCCAATAAATTCGAGGAGAAAAAAATAAAAGAAAAACGAACGAAGAAAATCACACGTTATTCGAGTTTGTCATAGGACCACGAGCTATAGATAGTTCACGGCACAAGGACTAACTTTAGAACCGTGGGGGTCCCACAGCCATAGCCACGTACGGTGCTCGTGTCGTCACGACACTCTCTCGGTTGTCTGTTCCTCTTCTACTTGCACCCGATTTATCCACCGGGTACTGTACTATTTATAAACACCACCACCGCTTATTAACGCTTTTTCGTAAGGGTGAGCGTCGGGACCGAGATCACTCTCACCCGTTGTTAAACGTTTTCCACGTAGTTCGAAATTTTATTATTCCTATCGGATCGGTTGTATCGAGAAAATTGGAGGAATTCGCGCCTCGAGATTCGCTATGCTACTCGTCGATTTATAACCCCTCCGCCGTTTTAATTAATTCTAACTGGGAACAGACGGCAGATTTAACACCGGTAATGATTCACCGATGGAAAAATGCAAAGGGAATCTTTAAGGAAGTTTAATTTTAAAAACGGCGAGCCACGCGGAAGACACGAGTCTCGAGATATTAAGAGAGTTTATTGGTTCGTTAAGAAGACCGTTGGCCGGGGGAGAGAGAGAGATTGAAAAGTTCATCTTATGGCCGCGTCTCTGTCGTGAATAAATCATGAAATAAAATGAAATAAACGTCTCGTTAACGACCAGTTCATGGCCCATTTTTTTTTTTTTTTGCTCATTTCCTTTTTAATTTTCCCTAATGTCACCCGTGCTCGATGAATTTCTCGACTCCGTTAAGCAGCGTTGTTGTGTATTATAAGCATACTCTTTATAGCGTACTCGTACAGAGCAGAGGCATACTCTGCTACATACATATTTATATTACGTTCTAGAAACATTATTTAACACGTGCCGCATCGTCTCGTTATCACGATCAAATTTCTTGGCAGATACAATATATGCACGACGGCAGTGAAACCACGGAGGACAGTATGATTCTGGAAGTGACATTAGTGGCAGGAGGTGGTTACGCGTTGCCAGGCTACCTTCAAGGACGACTTAGGTTTCCGCTTCATGTCAACGTTACACCCGTTAATGATCCACCATTGCTCGAAATATTGACCGCAAAAGTGCTACGACTCGCTCAGGTGAGAGACAAAAAAATATAGACGTCTATGTACGTCTATATATAATTCTCCGATATAAATTTTTCGCGTAAAGAAGTTTTCCAATGAATCAAAAAGTTCAAAGCCACGCGAACGTAATTGACGCGAAACAGTTCGCGAAACGCTTCGGGCGACCTTCCGCTAAATCAATTAATCGGGGAATCGAAGAAACTGTGTGGACTGTGTTTTCAACATTCGTATCTTTGAACGAACGACTCGTAACGAAATCGATTTAAGTCGCTCCACAGTCGTTCCCCTTAATTAACCACTTAGAGTCGCGATCTTCCTAAATGAAATAATTTCTTTCGTCGTGAAAATCTACTCTCGCGCTTTTATATATATATATCGCGATCATCGAAATGAAAAATCTTGATGCTTCTATCTAAGATAAATCTAAAATTAATCCCCCGTTAAATTTTTTATTTCAACAAAAATTAATAGATGCAGACGATTAATAGAAATGCACGAATCGGAGTATAAATTAGAACGATGAAACGATGGGAATAATTTAATTAAATCCATTTAATTATCCGTAGGGCACGAGAAAAATCTTAACGAAAGAATTAATTTGGGCGATCGATGCCGACACACCGTCAGACATGTTGGTTTACACGGTCTTACGTACCGACGCGGATGCTGGATACGTGGAAAGAGTGACTTATCCGTCGCGACCTATCGACACGTTTACCCAGGCTGAATTAATGCAAGGATTAATTGCATACGTACACCGTGGAAACGGTAACAGCTTCATCGATATTCGCTATGCAAACAAACATCATTATTGTCGTTTAATTGCTGTCTATGCGAGAGCACGATTACCGGTTTATTAACGATTCAAACGTATTTATTCGGTTCAATTACGGTTTTTCAGCGAAACCGAACGCGAAGCTTGATCTTCAGGTGAGCGATGGTATAGAGAGCAGTGAACCGGCGAGTTTAAGGGTGGCAGCTCATCCTTTAGAGATCAAGTTGATGCACAACACGGGACTGGTCGTGGTGCATCGGTCCTATTCATACCTGACACCGGCGAATCTCTCTTTCACCACAAATTCCGACGACAACACCATCGATATACGTTACGACATCGTGTCGAAATCGCAATTTGGCGCGATTCAGAAGCTGAAGGACGTCTCGAGCAGCTGGATCAACGTCGACCATTTCACGAGCAGGGACATCGAGTTGCACACGATACGCTATCTTCACAACGAGGGAAGCCCGAATCAGGACGAGTTTAAGTTTCAAGCTAGCGTTAGAGAGGTGAGAGCTCAACACACCTACGATTTTCGGATCACTTTCATCGATCTCGAGTTGAAAGAAGCCAAGAGGATACCCGTTAACTTTACAAACGTGGCGGAAGTGATCGTCACCGGGCAAAATCTAAGGTATCAAACGAACCCGCTGATAACCGCGGTCAACAAGATCGTTTTTACCGTGACGATGGGACCAAGATACGGTAATTTGTTCCTTTCCTCGGGTCGAAAACTAGAAGTCGGAGACACGTTCGCTCAAGAGGATATCGACTCCGGCAAATTGAAATATCGACTGTTCAAGAGGGCCTATTCCACGATTCTCGATGAATTCGGTTTCAAAGTGAGCGCGCCACAGTGCATCGATTTACACTCCACGTTCAAATTCAGGCATTATCTCAGCAAAAACGTGAAACCTTTGGACAGCGTGGAAACCGTGAGGGTCGACGAAGGATCCAGAGTGCCTCTAAGAATTCTTCGGACGAATCCAAAGGATTACGGGGTTACATCGTTGATCTATAACTTGACCATAGTTCCGCATCACGGTTGGTTGACCGTCACCAACGATTCCAAGTCTCACTCGCGAAACAACACCTCCCACTTTACTTCCGACGAACTTTCGTCCCAAAAAGTGTACTACGTTCACGATGACTCGGAGACGAGGGAAGATTCGTTCCAATTCGTCGCTATCGCCTCGGACATTGTCGATTTCATGTACGTGGGCGTGTTTCGGGTCGAAGTGACGATGAAGAACGACAACGCGCCGGAACGAGTGGTTCACAAAGTGTTTCACGTGGTGTCCAAGGGCGAGAGATTACTCACGAGCAAGGATCTTGCCTATACGGACAAAGATATCGATACGAAGCCTAACGAATTGATATACACGAGAAGAGATACGCAGAAGAACGGAATATACAGGATAACCAATCCCACCTCGCAGATACACGAGTTCAGTCAACAAGACATCGACGACGGCCAGATATTGTTCAAACATCAGGGCGAGGATCATGGAAAATTCGAGTTTGGCGTTACCGACGGCTATTTTTACACGGCCGGTGTCCTTGAAATTCAAGCCAGCCCTCCTTACGTGAGATTGAGAGAGAGCAATGGATCCGTAGTGCAGTTCAATCGATCGGTCGCTCTTCGTCCGAACGAGTTAGACGTTGAAACGAATGTGTACACAACGGACAAAGATATCAAATACGCGATATTGGAAAAACCGAAGCACGGAGTGCTGTTGAAGCACGGTAGAGAAACTAATGCGTTCAACAAAGAGAATTTGCGTTATGGCATAGTGTTGTACAAACATCTCGGAGGATCTTTGACGAAGGATGATTTTAAATTCAAGGTATCGACCAAGGGTGCAGAGACAGAGGGGATGTTCCTGATTAAAATTTATCCCGAAAGTTATTGGCAACCGTTGATCGTTCAAAACAATAAAACGGTGTTCGTGGAGGAAGCTACTAGTATCTTGTTGAACAGAAAAAGTCTCGAGATCATGCATCCCAAGATACCAGACTCCGAAATAGTATATTTTTTGAAAGAGTGGCCGCAGAATGGATATCTGGAGCTACAAATTCACGACGAGCATAGTGACGAGACTCGAGAGGATTATATCGGAAACGCGGTGAAATCTTTCGATCAAAGCATGATAAACGAGGGCCGTGTGTTCTACGTGCAATCCGTGATGAATCAGACCAACGATAAATTCGTCGTCGATGTGACCAATGGAATAACTTGGTTACGCGATCTCAACGTCAATTTTGTGATCGTTCCGGAAAAACTTTACGTCGAGGCGAAGGGTATCGTCGTGGTCGAGGGAAAGAGTACCATTCTCGATGAAACCAACTTTTCCATCCTCACCCCTTACTATTCCAACAAAGTGACCAATTTTCGAATCGAGGAAAAACCGAAACACGGCACGATACTGGAATCGACCAAGAATTCCGAGACGAAAAAGTCCTCGTTCAAACATTTAAACGGTGGAATAATATTGTACAAACACAATGGGGATGAATTTTCCAGAGATTCGTTCAAGATGGTCCTCATTGCGGGGGATAAAACGAGCGAACCGTTCGACGTTTGGGTGACGGTGCAACCCGTTAACGACGAGGTGCCCGTGCTGGTTAACAGGACGAAATTAACCGTTTGGCAAGGTGGATCGATCACGTTAACGCCCGATAATTTAGCGGCTGTTGATAACGATACCACGGCACGTGATATAACATTTAACGTCAGTGGAGTTCGAAATGGATTAATCTCGTTAAAATCTTCCCCGGAGGTGGATATTTACAATTTCACTCAGGAACAAATTGATCGATCGAAAGTCATGTTCACGCATACGAGTAAGTATATTACGGTGAGAAATTTTTTCCCCACTTATTCGTAAACTCAAATTTCTTAAAAGATTTTCCGTTCCAGATGGATCCGACGCCGAGTTCAATTTCGTACTCTACGATGGTGTACACGCTACGGAATCTTATACGATACTGGTCACCACGAAACCGATCCGATTGAACATCGAGCAAAACGTTGCTTTGAACGTTTTTCCGCTGACCAGAAAAATGATATCCAGTAAATTATTGTTAACTAAATGCTCGGACGAGACTCGGGAGATAAAATACACGGTGCGAAATGGACCGCATCTTGGAAAAATCATCATGGAGACGAGCGAGGGTGCATGGTTGAACGTCGAACGATTCACGCAAACGGATGT
This sequence comes from Apis florea, assembly GCF_048593485.1. NCBI lineage: Eukaryota > Metazoa > Arthropoda > Insecta > Hymenoptera > Apidae > Apis > Apis florea. Next base: position 730,831 of record NW_028256747.1, read on the forward strand.
TAACAATAGCAAAGTTTTCTACGAACATACCAAACAATTTATGGATTTGACTGCCAATGATTCGTTCACGTTCGACGTGGAGGCACATTTCGCGGAATCCTTAACCAATCAGGCGAGATTACAATTATCTTTATCTAACACTCGTTGAACGAACACGTAAATAAAACAACGAATATCTCTATACACGTGAAATCATTTTAACTTTACCGCATTTTCTTTCGCAGGTATTTCAAATAGATATCTCAGTCTCCAGCGGTGGATTGGACAGATATGTCTCCGTAAAGAACGTGAGGGTCGAAGAAGGTGGTTCGGCTCAGGTAGCGATGAACATAAGCGGAATCGTGTCGTTCCTTCAAACTCACGCTGGAATCGAGAATCCGGCGGTACTCTCGAGGCTGGTCAATCAACCTAGTCACGGCCACGTGATGATCGTCCCGGATTTAAACGTTACCACTTTCTCTCAACCCCAGATCGAAGGTGGAAAGATCGCCTATTATCACGATCATTCGGATACTTTGGAAGATCGTATCAATTTTTCTCTTTACTTGACTCCTGGTCACATCCTTCTGTGCAACACCAGTATTCCCGTGATAATCGAACCCGTGAACGACGAGCCGTTCAAATTAATCACAAACGCACCGTCCATCACGGTGGTTCAAAATCAGAATCAAACGATAACCAGAGAGAGTTTGTTAACGATCGATCCGGACACTCCGCCGGAAGAAATCGTATACGACGTGATATCCAAACCGACGTTCGGTCGCCTATTGCTTCTACCGTTCAACGAGAATATCTCGGAAGTTCGTCAAGTGAACAAATTCACGCAGCACGACGTTGATTCCAATCGATTGGTGTACGAGCACAATGGACCTCTTCAAGCGGCCTCATTTTACTTCAGAGTTTGGGATGGACGGTTCAACCCGATGTACACGGTGTTCAACGTCTACGTTTTACCCATCAAACTGAACGTCACCGTCTTAGGTCCTGTAAATCTCCAGCAAGGATCGAACGTGGCTCTAATTTCCGAGAGCACTGTGAAACTAGACACTAACGCGAGGCAAGATTTAGTCATTTACGACATAACGACAACCCCGAAGTATGGCGTGTTGTACGTGCGCGATGGAGCGGCGGTTAGTTTCAAACAAACAGATTTGCTGTCGAAAAGCGTGATGTTTATGCAAACGGATATGACCGTGTCGAACGACAGTCTCGAGCTGACCGCACGATTGAGCGGATTTGAACAGAAGCGTATAAGAATTGATATCAAGGTAGTACCTCTGATGATCATAAATCCTATGATCGCTTTGGCAGGCGAGAAGACTAGAATAACGTTGCAGTATATGGATGCCACGCCATTGGCTAAATTGACCAGCAGTAATCCAATATACACGATTATCAAAAAACCGAAATTTGGTAAAATAAAGAGAATCATAAGAAGTTCCTTCTCGTCCGGCGAGAAACGAGGAACTCGAGAAAAAGAGGTGACGAAATTCTCTCATCAAGAGGTGATGTCGGGTGTGATTTATATGGTTTGCAAAAAAATTCCAACAATGGAATACGACGGGGTAATGGATAGTTTCGCGTTTATCTTAGCGGCCTCCATCTTTCAACCAGCCGTGGGCGAGTTCGATTTTCGCGTGAAACTCGACATGGATGAATATAACATCACGTTAGGTGGTCCAATGGACCCGGTAGGTCACGAGGGTGAAATGGCGATCGCCCCCAACATGAGCAACGATTATCTGTTAATTCTAGGAATGCTACTAGGCGTATTCTTGCTCGGTGTAGTGGTGATAATCACTATTAGGTGTAGGCAAAATAAATACAAACACGCCGAGGAGGAGAAACCAGAACCGACCCCAGCAGTGGGTGTGATGCCTCTGCCAAGACCTCCGGACCATTTAATGCCCGTCACCCCTCACGTGAAACGTTACGCGAACGATCATAACAGCGTGACAGCGAGTACTCCATTGCCAGTTCTACCGACCATGACGTCGACCCTACCTCAATGCAAAGTGATACCCCTCAGCCCTCTGGAAAGTATCACAGGATCCGAAATGGATGTTTCGGCCAAATATCCGTACGGTGTCGCGGATGGGGACGAATGGAGCAGTTTCGACACATCCGATCTACCTTGCCAATCGAGCACCACACAAAGGACCAACAATCCCTTGCTAAGAAGAAATCAATATTGGGTCTAGCAAAAGGAGGGCTGTTCGCGATTAAAGCGAAACAGGCCGTAACACTTTCTCAAATTTGAAGACTGTTTTTTGTTACGAAACTTGAGACTAATCGTCGATTAACTATGGTCTTAATGTGCCTAAAAATAATAATTGACTCCGCGAAAGGGGATATTATCGAAAGCCTCGATTTTATATCGGAAATTTTGACGGAAACTCTTTTTCCCGGCATCGACTCTTCCGCGATCCAAGATTGTATTACTTATATCGTTAATAAGTCGTCGATATATCGTCGATAAGTCGAGGATCAGAGTTTCCATCGACTTTTTTGTTCTTTTGTTACACTATAAGCGACTCTGACAAGAGTGCTAAGTATACATATATTTCAACTAGTAAAATTTTGCGTGGTTTGCGCGTAAAATATTTCGCGATGTATCTTGTTAGTACCGCAAAAATACTTTCGCGATTAACGGGAAAGCTAAACACTCGTTAAATGTAAAAGAATACAAAACCCGAGACTATCATCGCTATTGTGGATCGAATGTGCCTAAGATATTAACGAGTCTTGTAAAAAAATTTTCCCACGACGCCTGCACGATGTCGATTTCGCAGTCTTTCCTCTCGGTTCGAAACGTTTTCGAATCTCTCGTCTCAGTCAAATCTACGTCAATCGAGATAACTTTTCCTTTGATGTTTTATAGCGATACTTCCCTTCTGAACGAATGATCGTTTCTTTATACGAAAAAAGAAAAATAAGAAAAAAAAAAGTCATTGTCGAACATTCGAGAATGTCAGAAAAGTGTTTAAACGAGTATACCGGTAGAAACATTATCAGACGCGAAAAATGTTACATACATAATAAAACGTAAAATTTTTGTAAAAAAAAAAAAAAAAAAAACTACAAAATGGACTGCGTATTTCAGATTTATATACATATGAAAAATATACAGAAGTTATTTGCGACTTTTCTAAAAACCAAAAATAAAAAAAAATAACATATATATTTAAACATATATATGCACGTTCAAAGCAGTACAACCAGAGATACTTCGAGTTTTCGCACATATCTTTTTACACGAGATTTTCATGTATTTCTACCGATTCGACTGAGTCTTATATAACGTCGATTTCTAAATTCTCATTTTATCAGTTGAGATCGCCTTTATTCCTTTTCACACGATCTTATACCATTGGAGCAAAAAATATACACGTAAGAAATATACGTATTGAAACGTATACAAAAATATTCGTTATAATTTCCAAATTTTCAAATATCAAAATTGTCATTGCCTATTTTAACGATTTTTCTACTCCTTTAAAAATAACGATGTCCTTTTCTACGTACTAAAATTAATCTTGTCGACGTCGTGAAGGTTGAGTTTATTAGATCTTATAGACCGAATATGAATCCTCTTACGTCAATACTACATGACGATAGAAAATTAATTGTGAATTTATTAGCAGCCGTGATGACGCCGTGGAAAAAAATTTATCCGTGAATCAATTTTTCAATACAACGACAAATTTTATTAAACCGTATTAATTGATCGGCGTATGGAACGCACAAAAATGAATTCATACACTCTCTTCAGTATTAATAGTAATTTAATAAATCGCTCGATTAATCGATATCGACTTGTTGATTCGCGCGCTCGTCAATTTTTCGACGAATAATATTTAAACATTTGTCTTTTAGAGCTGCGCAAATTCACAGTGACCTTAACCATGATTTCTATAAAATCCCTAGGAAATATATAATTAAGGAAATGCTCTAATGTCGATGTTAATATAGTGATAATGATAATAATAACGATAATTATTATTATTATACATGAACATATAAAATACATACACTCTTAAAATAGAAGACAAACTGTTTCACGAATTCGAAGCATATGAATTAATATAACAGTTCCAGTTCTCATGTAACGAAAAGAGAAAACATTTTTAACAAAAATACATGAGTTGATTAATGAATATGCCAGAAACGAACAGTTAGGCTTTTTTACATCCCTAAAATGAACCGATCCGAGTGCCAAACTTCTATATTGTGTAACATATATAGTTATATAGGATTGTATTTTCCCTGCCGACTGAATGCATTACTCTTGTAATTCAAATAAATTGAATGTGCGATGTTATATAAAGTGAACAAATCATAATTACATATATATACCTTCCCATAATATAAAGAATTTCGAATAGAAAAAAGAATATATATATTTGCATATACGTAACTGAAATCGTTTTCCTTTTCCAACTGTTTCAATTTAATTCCAGAATTCAATTTAATCCAAAAATAAATAATTTAATTTAACATTTTAACGAGAAAGAATAACATTCAGTGACAAGGTAAGAAAGAATAGATCAGGTATCTAAAATATACATAATCGCGATTGCAGCCAATTAGCTCATATTACTTGCTCTACAATTAATAATTATATCACTTATGTTACAATTAGTAATTGTATATCAAGTAATACCAACCCAGGTCTCACCACGTGGAGGTTGCTGCATATTGGAGACCCACCCTAACCACACGATGTCCCATCCACCCTCCTTTCACGTAAAAATTTGTTTATTTAAATTAATTCTTCTTTTGGTGTGTTTGCAAAACGTTCAAATATTTGATCGTTGTGCAAAACAACAAAAGAAATTGTAAGAAAAACCGACGCGGAAAATAATGATCCTTAAAATAAAATTAAAACTATGTCTAAAATTAATTACGTAATTAATTCAATTATTTATGTGAGACGCTCTTTCATTATATTATTATTTTACACTTTTATCGTTATGAAAGTGTAAAATAATTTGTAAAATATAATTTAATAATCAATAAGTATAGGGGAAAAACAATAAATAAATAAATAAGTAAATGAAATGCGTTTCACAAAGAATTATTCTACCCATCACCATTTACTTATAATTACTTATAATTAAGTAATAATTAAGAAGAGTAAATAATAACTATAAGTAAGTAATTATTAATAAATTAATGAGTAAATAATAATTATAAGTAATTAATTACAAAATAAATTAATTACTTATAATTATTATTTACTCTTCTTAATTATTGTGCATGCACTTAACTATAAATATATCTCATCGATTATCTTACATCTATCTTATTGCTACCTTATTACTATCTTAATTGTACATGCATTAATTATAATATATCTTATTTAATAACTTGAATAGCATTGAAATTTCATGCTTTTTAATATTTTTTGTTATAATTTCTTATTAATTGAATTATATGAATAATTTCCATTTTTTACATGATATTATTTTAAACAATGATCTACATCAACAACGATCTACACCAACAACGATCTACATCAACAATGATCTACATCAACAATCATCTAATCCTGACGATAAATCTAATTTAACTAAAAATATCCTATCTAATTAGAAAAACCAGTACAAACTACCTATCAAAAATTTAAAAATTTTTACAAAACCTTGTCTATTTAAATTTACCTAGTACAAAATAATTTATAAGCTCTACCTATTAAAAATTTAAAGCTTTCATTTATGGATCCATAAAAATTAATTTAATAATCCTATCAATATCCTATTTTATAATGTTTTGTTTATTCCATTTACATAAAAATGGGAAAAATTGATTATATATATTCTGCTTAAATAAAAACTTAATCCAAGTAAAGGACGAGGAACGGGAAAAAGGCATTATATAGCAGATAGTCTTCTTTTTTTGTTGAAATTTCACAATGGTTCCTGTAACAAACTTAAATTTCAAGAAACTTTTTAGTAAAAGTTTACAACATAATAATCAATTCTTAATAAGAGATGATAATTATAATACATACTTTCTAATTGAAAATACATACTCTTTCCTCTTCTTTCTTTTTCATTTATGTCATTCTACTCAAGAGCCGCTGACACATAACATACTTACATAACTACTTGAAATATTATTATAAATTTGTCCTAGAAGTTAATAAATCTGAAACAAACTCATTTATTGGATTAGTACTTATAAAAAAAAAAAAAAAAAAAAAAAATGTATACCTAAAACATATTAAGAAAAAACAGATTAACATACTATTGTTAAGTAATTCATAATTGTTCATTATTCATCAAAATTATAAGGATTAATTAAAAGGATTAAAAATCAAATTAAAAAATTTTAATACAAACTAATAAAAAACTTTTCAAATTCAGTTGAAAATTAATAATAATATTTGGCTTTTAATATTAACAATAAAATGGAATAAACTAATCAAAATCATATAATTTATTTTTTAATAACCAATAAATTTTATTAGAAATTTTCACATAAATAATTTTCAAAAATTTTTAAATAGACTTTTTTCGAAATAATTTTTTTTTTTAAATATAATATAATTCTACTATACTTCTGCGATAAGCCGAAGCCATTATATTCATAAAAAGTAATTTTTATTAAAATTAAGCAATAATCGCGAATTGCACATTTTGATTTATTAAAAAAATTTTAAATTGAATAATTCAAATATTTCATTCTAATCATATTAATTTTGAATAATAATGAAAAATTATTATTAGTAAAAACAAATATTTTTCACAATATTTTATGAAACAAATGCTCTCTTAATAAGGGGGTGCTGAAAAATAAAATTTAAAGAAGAGGTAGCCAGAAGGGCTACTAAAAAATAATAATCCACTCAATTTAAACCCGAGCAAAAACCGAGAGTGGAATATCTTTAATTTTTTCGCAACACTAATAATACACTAAATTTTTTTCACAAAAGCAAACGCGATGAGTGCTTTATTATTTTGTAATGACAATCAAAATATTTATTCTTAACAAAAAAAAAAAAAAAAAAAAAAAAGAAAAAAAAGGACTCCCGCAAATATACACTCTTAATAAAGTGTTCTAGATTTTTACGCAACTCTACATACTAATTTATGCACTCATGTTTCGTTATACGCAACACTAATGACGGATCCATTACAGCCATAGCAAGGGCTGCCGTTGTAAGATCACCAATGTGCAACTCTTGTAGTTTGCACTGAATGATCCAGAATCAGCAACATTTCCACCGTATCAGTGGAAAAACTTTGGGCATATTATAAACGCAACACTACATTTCAAAAAACGCGACTATTCATTGACGCAACACTACATCAAAAAACGCGATTATTCATTGACGCAACACTACATCAAAAAACGCGATTATTCATTGACGCAACACTACATTAAAAAACGCGATCATTCTTCAACGCAACACTAATTCTTCAAATGAATTTAATAAAAATTTTGTATTCTATATGTGAAATGTTACTTCAAATATTTCGATATTATAAATCGCAATACTACAAAATTAATTAAAAATAAAAGAAATATATAAAAAATTATAATATTTCATAATCAAAGTAATTAAGAGCAATCGCGATAGTTTTTTCATCGCAACACTAATACAAAACGCGAGATTTAAAAACGCAACACTAATTCAAACCGTAATTTTTTTTTCGCAACACTAATGCAAAAAACGCGATTTGCCCATGATGACTGCATAAACGATGGGCCAGCATGCAAATTGGCCAGACGGTACAATAACATATACTACGTATTACTAAAACGAGCACAATGACAAAGTAGTAACAATGACTTCCCATTCTTTGGATCCAAAAAAGATCTAAAAAATGAGAAGCCATTCGTTGCAGCCCTCTTCGTGACAGTTTGTCGGGCCTCTTCGGTCTTCCTCCTTCGGGCGCAATGCCCGCTGAAACTTAAATCTAGGCTCGAAATTCACTAAACGCAAATCAAGAAAAAAAAGAAAAAAAAAATAACTAAATCGCGGAAACTAAGTGCATATGAACGACCAACGATCGCAATGACCATTCTCCGTACATATGCAGAATCTCGAGCACAACGTTCGTTTCGAAACACTTCGCGACCACGACCGCGAATTCGAAAAATCGACGAGCAGAACCAGAAACGAATGGCGAATAATCCATTCATCTCAGTTTTACCCTCGATTCTTCAAATTTTATTTCCTGAAACAGGTTGTCACGCGAAAACGCGCCTACCCGATCGGAGACTGTGACAACCTGCCCGGCCCTACCTACTTATAATTAACAGACACACCAGAAGTATACTACCTATCCTACCTAGCCCTATATTTAAAAAATGGCAAAACAGGCACACCAACACATTCATTCCACGATTCTCACACATAATACTCGGGCGCAAATGCCTACACTAGGGAAAACGTCCCGGGACGCCTCCGACACCCGAGCTTGGCACACTACTCGCATACTCTAACTTTACGTACCATTTTCCTGAAATCGATTGACGATGGCTAGTGACCATTGCGTAAATTGCAATAAAAACATGCGTATACCTTAATTATTTATAGTAATTATCTACAGTAATTATCTACAGTCATGATTAAAATAATATTCATGACTACTAAATGATATTATTTAACCAGCTGATACGGCATTTAGAATCATTGTTATAATTTAATAAAAAAAACTAATAAATTATTATTTATAATCCGCAGTATTCAATAACAGATATAAAATTCTTATTGTATGATATTGTATGATAATTGTGAATGGAATAATAATTACGAATAACGACGCAATTCCACAGCCTAATCACACACACAATGTGAAAAATACGTCGTGCACGATACACTAATACATCGTCAATCGCTGAAAAATTTTTATTAACTTATTAACTAGATTCATCATGCTCATTGCCTCTCCTTCACTCAAGTAGCACCTGGGCACGTGAGTGAGTTCCTGGCAATAAACACGGAAGGGGTTAAACCTGAAAATCCTGTGCTAAAAAAAGCATTAGTATCTATTTCTAATATTTCTAACGGGCTAATATTTCTTAATCTGCTTGTTTTATTTCAAATTTTAATGAATCTTTAAGATTTATAAATTAAGAATAAGTTATGAATAATTATTGATTTTAATTAAATAACGAAAAAGTATGAACAATGAATATTTATTTATGATAATTAAAAATAAAAAATTATTGACTCTAGATCATTGACTCTAAATACTCAGAAAATAACCTCAGGCGATTTTTTTTATCAAAGCAGATTTTCGAAAATACTAAAGCAATGTTCAAAACTTGTAGCTTTGATTCAAAAATCTACCTGTCGCGAGATGTTTTCTTGCACTGTATTTTATTACATTTTTGTACGGAAAAAACATGAAAAACTAAATATTTTTACTTTTACTATTTTTACTATTTTGAATTTAAGTTCAGAATAAAATAATTAATTCTTTCCATGCATTATAATAAAATAGACGAAGAAATTAAATATTGTTTATTATCATGTGATAATATACAACCATTATTATAATTTAATCATTATAATTATTATATACATCATCATTATCATTGTATAATTTTTAATATTACGTTAAAACTTATTCATATAACATTAATTATTAATATCGTTTTATTAAAAACGCGATGTGCAAGAAAACCTATCCTGATCTAATAAATAAAACACAAATGAAATGTTACTACTCACGAGTATAATAAATACTCGCGGTCATTGTGCTCGTACAAAAATCTACGTATACAACCAGTCACTCGTGTCGATTCGGATCTTTTATCCTACGACATGATTGAGTGACCAGAGGAACCAAAATGCATGCGACTCACCATTCGATGCGAAGAATCTGCGTTGCCATCAATGCTGTCATGACGCCATCAAGAAGTTGTCATCAAGGAGGATGAAAACTATAAAAAAAAAAACGAATACCATAATTTAAAACACATATACTAATTAATAATATATATTAATTAATAAAAAAAAAACTAAAAAAAAATGAAACTATACTGAGGAAAAATATGCAAAGATAATTACCTCTTCGCGTGATGGATGATCGCCGTATGTTCTTGAGATCACTGATTTTACCCTGTACCGAAAACGAAAATTTGTAAGAAAAAAAAAAAAATAATAAATGAACTACTAACGCGTCCGTACTTGATATTCGGCGAACAAACACTGACTCTAATTTCGCGAATGATTATTACAATTAAATTAAATTAGAGCAGCTGTGCTCTAAAAAATATTAAAAATACTTTATTACGAAACAAACACTGATTCTACCGATCGCATTGCGCGCGATCACAAAAATATTTTTTCAACAGTCCAGAGGATAACATGATGATGGTATCTTTAACAAAATATAAAATTCTACATTAATTTAAAAAAAAACATAACTTTGATTATTTAAAAATTTTTAAATAATAATAGATTCAACTCTCTTAAGTTCCAAAATTTAATAAAAATAAAAAATCAAGGTATTACTTATCTCTAATAATGATAAAAATTAAAATTTTAATACTTAAAATCTGAGAAATAAAAATCTATCAATTTCAAAATTTAGTTGAAAAAAATTATAAGTTTTTCCAAAAAGGCAATTTATTTCTCGATTAATGATTAAAGCAAAATCAAACAATAAAATAAAATAATTGAAAATATGTAAAAGTAATTACCTCTTCGCGTGATGGATGATCGCCGTATGTTCTTGAGATCACTGATTTTACCCTGTACCGAAAACGAAAATTTGTAAGAAAAAAAAAAAAATAAATGAACTACTAACGCGTCCGTATTTGATATTCGGCGAACAAACACTGACTCTAATTTCGCGAATGATTATTACAATTAAATTAAATTAGAGCAGCTGTGCTCTAAAAAATATTAAAAATACTTTATTACGAAACAAACACTGATTCTACCGATCGCATTGCGCGCGATCACAAAAATATTTTTTCAACAGTCCAGAGGATGACATGATGACGGTATCTTCAACAAAATATAAAATTCTACATTAATTTAAAAAAAAAACATAACTTTGATTATTTAAAAATTTTTAAATAATAACAGATTCAACTCTCTTAAGTTCCAAAATTTAATAAAAATAAAAAATCAAGATATTACTTATCTCTAATAATGATAAAAATTAAAATTTTAATACTTAAAATCTGAGAAATAAAAATCTATCAATTTCAAAATTTAGTTGAAAAAAATTATAAGTTTTTCCAAAAAGGCAATTTATTTCTCGATTAATGATTAAAGCAAAATCAAATAATAAAATAAAATAATTGAAAATATATAAAAGTAATTACCTCTTCGCGTGATGGATGATCGCCGTATGTTCTTGAAATCACTGATTTTACCCTGTACCGAAAACGAAAATTTGTAAGAAAAAAAAAAAAATAAATGAACTACTAACGCGTCCGTATTTGATATTCGGCGAACAAACACTGACTCTAATTTCGCGAATGATTATTACAATTAAATTAAATTAGAGCAGCTGTGCTCTAAAAAATATTAAAAATACTTTATTACGAAACAAACACTGATTCTACCGATCGCATTGCGCGCGATCACAAAAATTTTCTGAAAATAAATCTGGGTTAGTAGGAAAGGGATATCGAGCATTTGTTCATAAAAATTGTTATCACTTGAAACTACATATTAATGAAAGCGAAAAATAAATTTAATCAATTTGAATTTAAAGAAATAATTTAATATATCCGAAATAAATATACGATTTGTTTAATCTATTTCATTTTTGTTTTTTGAAGCATTAACTATTATGAATTATTTAACATGTTAATAATATTAAAATAAAAAGTAAGTAAAAATATTTATTTTTAATACAAAAGATTAAATGTTACCCCTTTGCCATAAAATCGTCAATTTGTGGTCATCGATAGTGAAATTATATCTTGTAAGTTATCTCAGCAATCAATTTCCAATCTGCACGAAAAAATAATCAAATCGTTAAAGTAAATATAAAAAAATATATATAATTAGGACGTATCGTATTAAAAATAAAATAATAAAAAACAACGATCAAATTCAAATCTTTTTTTTGAAACTCATACTATTTATAATTCTAACGATGCAATAAATTAATAAAAAAAAATATAATATTTAATAAATTAACGATTAAATATTAATATTAGTTAAATACGGGAAAGTAAAAAAATTACTATAGAAAGAATATTTTACACAATAGTCACGCACCAACCGTAGCAAAACGTCCTACTAGTTCAACTTTCGATAATAGAATGATACTACGCGACACGATTTTGTTTACGAAATTATAAATTGGAGTGGGAATTTGTTCGTGGAAAGTCGTACGACATATCGAACACGAATGTAAACCGACAATTTCCTGGAAAGGGATTATAGGAAATCGTAATACGCCTTAAGCGTAAAATCAAAATAAAGAAATAATACGCGAGTTGAGGACACATAATAAATACACGAAAACGATAGAAAGAAATATTCGAAATTACGTATATGTAAAATAAAATTAATATAATAATCTAATTACTTTTATTTCCTACTTTTATATAACGAATAAAAAGATTTAAAAAAACCAAAAAAGAAAAAGAAAAAAATTATCGGATTAAATGTGTATAAACAATTACTCATTCAATATTATTTTACAACGATCAAACGAAAATCTGCACGAATAAAAATCAAAATCGTAAATTAAACATACAAAATTAAAAATTATATTGATAAAACACAATATTTAGATTAAAATTTTGATTCAAAGTTTTATAATATAAAGTAATATAATTGTCAATACACAAACTATATACGTCACAATAAAACCGAATACAAAAAACTATTTATTTAAACGTATATTGAGTATTTTTTAATAATACTCAATATACGTTTAAACAAATATATAAATTAAAAGAAAATAATAAAAATTTATAAATTATAATATAATAATTAGAAATTATATGTAGTCACTCACCCATTGCAGCTCCATTCGTCCTATCCCCACGACGTCCAACAGCAGACTGACGCCGAACGTACTGATTCGTCGATCGTTGGGCCGTAGCTGCTCTCTGATTGGCTGTAACAAAACGATTCGTATTTAATTTTCGCGCGGAAATTAAATTAAATATTCTTATGAAATTAATTTTAATAAAATTAATAATAAATAAGAAATATTAAAATTAAAAATTTTAATTTTTTTAATAATATTAATATTAAAAATAGTTAATCAGATTACAAAAACTGGAAACAAAAAAAAATTACATAAATAAAAAATAAAAAATTATAAAATATAAATATGAAAATAAATAAATAATTAGAAAATGAATAAAAAAGTGAATATTTATTTTCGAAACTTACAAGAAATACGTTTCCTTTTTAATTAAGCACGATGTTAACTCCTCCGAATCCTTACGCAAAATGACTGCAAATGATCAGTGCATCCTTTTATAACTTTCACGGGTGCACCTCCGCACCAATCAGAAGAGCCCTTATGATACATTAACATTTAGAAATATTTTTGATATATATAATATTATTCGATCATTTCATATTAATAAAAATAATTTTATATAGATATATATATATTAATTTATATATTTATTTATTTATATATAATTATTTTGAAAAATAATAAATGATTTCACAAATTACGATTATATAATTTGACATTCGTACCAAAAAGAAAGAACCTTGGCTCCAATTGGATAGTTCGATGATTTTGATTCAGAAATGCTATCGAAAAAATTATAAAATGACATATTCACTATTTACAATTATTATGATTAAGAACAAGAAACAAAGAAAAACAATAAGAAAAGATACGATACAATAAAAAATCTGCTCTATATCTTATTCCAATAAGTTTCCAAAAAAAACTAAAAATTAATTTACATATTTTTATTATTAATTTGTCAATTCCAATACAAATTAATATAATACTGTTCACATAAAGCCATTATTTGATTTCATTATATCTTATTTAATTCATTTATTACTAATTATTATACATTTATTACAATTTATTTATTTTCACAAAATATTTAATAGTCAAAAAAAAGCATATTCGTCTAAGAAAAATTGTTTCTTAATTCTTACTGGTAATGTTAATGAAAAATTTATAAAAAAAAACAAAATAAATAATAGTTCAAAACAATATAAATAATAAATAGAAATAAAACAATGATGAAATATTATTCTTGATTCAATAGAATTTTATTTGCTATTTTCTAGTAGCATTAAATGTAGAATTAAAAATTTATAAATATTTCATATTGAAAAAAAAATATTTATTCGATAGTATTTATTTAATCATTCATTTATTTATTTATTTATATAGTATTATTAAATATATATTAATTTATTTAAAATTGTTATATATTAATACAAATAAATAGATCATTTTCACAAATTATTTTACGTAATCTAACGGTTCTACCAAAAAAGAAGCACCTCTGCACCAATAAGATTGTTCTATCATTCTGATTGGTGGAAAGACGCTACCGAAAAGTTTATAAAAGGATGTACTTGATATTTTCAGTCATTCTACAGAAGAACAAACGAGAAGCAACATTTAAGAAACGTAACGTTCGATTCAATAAAAAAGCTACCCTATTCCCTATGCAAAATGAGTTTCAAGAATAAAATTACATATTAATATATATATGTTCATTACTAATTTGTTCATTCATTTAAAAATCCGTATTGTTATTCACATACATCGATTTATTTCATTTTATTTGTCCTTATTTTATTCATTTTTATTCTTTTATTACAATTTATTTATTTTCACACTCTATTTTCGTACGAAGAAAGTAGCATTCCGTCTTAAGAAAAATTGTCTTTCAATTCTTATAAGAGATACTAACGAAAAATTTATAAAAAACAACGAATTCATTATTATTTCTATTCGTTAAAATTAAAACATTGAAATGAAATGAAATGATCGAGAAATATTATTCTAAATAGAAGACTATTCCCTATTTTTGAAAAGTGTTCAAATAGAATTCAATATTTATATATGTCTATGATTAAAAAACATGTATTAATACGTTATTTATTCTTTCACTTATTTATTTATATAGTATTAATTATATATATTAATTTATTTAAGTTTAATCTATATTATTTCATATAAATAGTTCGTTTTCTCAAATTATTTAACGTAATCTAACGGTTCTTCCAAAGAAGAAGCACCTCCGCACCAATAAGATTGCTCAATCATTCTGATTGGTGGAAAGACGCTGCCGAAAAGTTTATAAAAGGATGTACTTGATATTTGCAGTCATTCTACAGAAGAACAAACGAGAAGCAACATTAAGAAACGTTACGTTCGATTGAATAAAAAAGCTACCCTATTCCCTATGCCCAATGAGTTTCAAAAATAAAATTACATATTAATATATATATGTTTATTATTAATTTGTTCATTCATTTAAAAATCCGTATTGTTATTCACATACATCGATTTATTTCATTTTATTTGTCCTTATTTTATTCATTTTTATTCTTTTATTACAATTTATTTATTTTCACACTCTATTTTCGTACGAAGAAAGTAGCATTCCGTCTTAAGAAAAATTGTCTTTCAATTCTTATAAGAGATACTAACGAAAAATTCATAAAAAACAACGAATTCATTATTATTTCTATTCGTTAAAATTAAAACATTGAAATGAAATGAAATGATCGAGAAATATTATTCTAAATAGAAGACTATTCCGTATTTTTTAAAAGCGTTCAAATAGAATTCAATATTTATATATGTTTATTATTAAAAAACATGTATTTATACGTTATTTATTCTTTTATTTATGTATTTATATAATATTATTTATATATATTGGTTTGTTTAAGTTTAATATATATTATTTCGTATAAATAATTCATTTTCGCAAATTATTTAACGCAATCTAACGCTTCTACCAAAAAAGAAGCACCTCCGCACCAATAAGATTGCTCAATCATTCTGATTGGTGGAAAGACGCTGCCGAAAAGTTTATAAAAGGATGTACTTGATATTTGCAGTCATTCTACAGAAGAACAAACGAGAAGCAACATTAAGAAACGAAATATCTTCGATTGAATAAAAAAGCAATATTATCCCGTATTCCCAATGAGTTTCAAAAATAAAATTAAATGTTAATTTACGTATTTCTATTATTAATTTGTTTATTCATTACAAATTTATATGGTATTATACACGTAAATCGACTTTCTACTTCATAACTATTTTCTGTTCTCCGGAAGTATAGAAAATAAAATTGAACACGTTTTTCCTAATTACATAAATAACAAAATAAATAAATAATGAGTAAATTTATGTAATTATCTATATAATTATATAACAAAGAAATAGATATTTAATTCTATGCTTTGAGAAAATACAGAATATTTTTCTGTTAAATCGAAAAAAGTGCTGTTTGATTGTTTCTTTTTAAATTTTGATTTATAATGATTTGAAATTAATAATAAATATGTAGTTTTTTATAAATTTTTTATTACCATTACCAATAAGAATTAAAAAATATTTTTCCTAGGACGGAAATATTTCTTTTTGGTAAGAAAATACATTTTGAAAATAAATGAATAGTAATAAATAAATAAAATAGGGACAAATGAAATGAAATAAATCGATATATGTGAATAACAATACGGATTTTTAAATGAATGAACAAATTAATAATAAACATATATATATTAATATGTAATTTTATTTTTGAAACTCATTGGGCACAGGGAATACGGTAGCTTTTTTATTCAATCTAACGTAACGTTTCTTAATGTTGCTTCTCGTTTGTTCTTCTGTAGAATGACTGCAAAAATCAAGTACATCCTTTTATAAACTTTTCGGCAGCGTCTTTCCACCAATCAGAATGATTGAACAATCTTATTGGTGCGGAGATGCTCCTTTTTTGGAAGAACCGTTAGATTACGTTAAATAATTTGAGAAAACGAACTATTTATATGAAATAATATAGATTAAACTTAAATAAATTAATATATATAATTAATACTATATAAATAAATGAATAAAAGAATAAATAACATATTAATATATGTTTTTTAATCATACACATATATAAATATTGAATTCTATTTGAACACTTTTCAAAAATAGGGAATAGTCTTCTATTTAGAATAATATTTCTCGATCATTTCATTTCATTTCAATGTTTTAATTTTAACGAATAGAAATAATAATGAATTCGTTGTTTTTTATAAATTTTTCGTTAGTATCTCTTATAAGAATTGAAAGACAATTTTTCTTAAGACGGAATGCTACTTTCTTCGTACGAAAATAGAGTGTGAAAATAAATAAATTGTAATAAAAGAATAAAAATGAATAAAATAAGGACAAATAAAATGAAATAAATCGATGTATGTGAATAACAATACGGATTTTTAAATGAATGAACAAATTAATAATAAACATATATATATTAATATGTAATTTTATTTTTGAAACTCATTGGGCATAGGGAATAGGGTAGCTTTTTTATTCAATCGAACGTAACGTTTCTTAATGTTGCTTCTCGTTTGTTCTTCTGTAGAATGACTGCAAATATCAAGTACATCCTTTTATAAACTTTTCGGCAGCGTCTTTCCACCAATCAGAATGATTGAGCAATCTTATTGGTGCGGAGGTGCTTCTTCTTTGGTAGAAGCGATAAAAATTGCGTTAAATAATTTGCGAAAATGAATAATTTATACGAAATAGATTATAATAAACATAAACAAACCAATATATATAAATAATATTATAAAAATACATAAATAAAAGAATAAATAACGTATAAATACATGTTTTTTAATAATAAACATATATATATATTGAATTCTATTTGAACGCTTTTAAAAAATACGGAATAGTCTTCTATTTAGAATAATATTTCTCGATCATTTCATTTCATTTCAATGTTTTAATTTTAACGAATAGAAATAATAATGAATTCGTTGTTTTTTATAAATTTTTCGTTAGTATCTCTTATAAGATTTGAAAGACAATTTTTCTTAAGACGGAATGCTACTTTCTTCGTACGAAAATAGAGTGTGAAAATAAATAAATTGTAATAAAAGAATAAAAATGAATAAAATAAGGACAAATAAAATGAAATAAATCGATGTATGTGAATAACAATACGGATTTTTAAATGAATGAACAAATTAATAATAAACATATATATATTAATATGTAATTTTATTTTTGAAACTCATTGGGCATAGGGAATACGGTAGCTTTTTTATTCAATCGAACGTAACGTTTCTTAATGTTGCTTCTCGTTTGTTCTTCTGTAGAATGACTGCAAATATCAAGTACATCCTTTTATAAACTTTTCGGCAGCGTCTTTCCACCAATCAGAATGATTGAGCAATCTTATTGGTGCGGAGGTGCTTCTTCTTTGGAAGAACCGTTAGATTACGTTAAATAATTTGAGAAAACGAACTATTTATATGAAATAATATAGATTAAAACTAAATAAATTAATATATATAATTAATACTATATAAATAAATGAATAAAAGAATAAATAACGTATTAATATATGTTTTTTAATCATACACATATATAAATATTGAATTCTATTTGAACACTTTTCAAAAATAGGGAATAGTCTTCTATTTAGAATAATATTTCTCGATCATTTCATTTCATTTCAATGTTTTAATTTTAACGAATAGAAATAATAATGAATTCGTTGTTTTTTATAAATTTTTCGTTAGTATCTCTTATAAGAATTGAAAGACAATTTTTCTTAAGACGGAATGCTACTTTCTTCGTACGAAAATAGAATGTGAAAATAAATAAATTGTAATAAAAGAATAAAAATGAATAAAATAAGGACAAATAAAATGAAATAAATCGATGTATGTGAATAACAATACGGATTTTTAAATGAATGAACAAATTAATAATAAACATGTATATATTAATATGTAATTTTATTTTTGAAACTCATTGGGCATAGGGAATAGGGTAGCTCTTTTTATTGAATCGTACGTAACTTTTCTTAATGTTGCTTCTCGTTTGTTCTTCTGTAGAATGACTGAAAATATGAAGTACATCCTTTTATAAACTTTTCGGCAGCGTCTTTCCACCAATCAGAATGATTGAACAATCTTATTGGTGCAGAGATGCTCCTTTTTTGGAAGAACCGTTAGATTACGTTAAATAATTTGAGATAACGAACTATTTATATGAAATAATATAGGTTAAACTTAAATAAATTAATATATATAATTAATACTATATAAATAAATGAATAAAAGAATAAATAACTTATTAATATATGTTTTTTAATCATACACATATATAAATATTGAATTCTATTTGAACACTTTTCAAAAATAGGGAATAGTCTTCTATTTAGAATAATATTTCTCGATCATTTCATTTCATTTCAATGTTTTAATTTTAACGAATAGAAATAATAATGAATTCGTTGTTTTTTAAAATTTTTCGTTAGTATCTCTTATAAGATTTGAAAGACAATTTTTCTTAAGACGGAATGCTACTTTCTTCGTACGAAAATAGAGTGTGAAAATAAATAAATTGTAATAAAAGAATAAAAATGAATAAAATAAGGACAAATAAAATGAAATAAATCGATGTATGTGAATAACAATACGGATTTTTAAATGAATGAACAAATTAATAATAAACATATATATATTAATATGTAATTTTATTTTTGAAACTCATTGGGCATAGGGAATACGGTAGCTTTTTTATTCAATCGAACGTAACGTTTCTTAATGTTGCTTCTCGTTTGTTCTTCTGTAGAATGACTGCAAATATCAAGTACA
Source organism: Apis florea (assembly GCF_048593485.1). Taxonomy (NCBI): domain Eukaryota; kingdom Metazoa; phylum Arthropoda; class Insecta; order Hymenoptera; family Apidae; genus Apis; species Apis florea. The sequence continues at coordinate 750,611 of NW_028256747.1, forward strand.
TCCTTTTATAAACTTTTCGGCAGCGTCTTTCCACCAATCAGAATGATTGAGCAATCTTATTGGTGCGGAGGTGCTTCTTCTTTGGTAGAAGCGATAAAAATTGCGTTAAATAATTTGCGAAAATGAATAATTTATACGAAATAGATTATAATAAACATAAACAAACCAATATATATAAATAATATTATAAAAATACATAAATAAAAGAATAAATAACGTATAAATACATGTTTTTTAATAATAAACATATATAACTATTGAATTCTATTTGAACACTTTTCAAAAATAGGGAATAGTCTTCTATTTAGAATAATATTTCTCGATTATTTCATTTCATTTCAATGTTTTAATTTTAACGAATAGAAATAATAATGAATTCGTTGTTTTTTATAAATTTTTCGTTAGTATCTCTTATAAGATTTGAAAGACAATTTTTCTTAAGACGGAATGCTACTTTCTTCGTACGAAAATAGAGTGTGAAAATAAATAAATTGTAATAAAAGAATAAAAATGAATAAAATAAGGACAAATAAAATGAAATAAATCGATGTATGTGAATAACAATACGGATTTTTAAATGAATGAACAAATTAATAATAAACATGTATATATTAATATGTAATTTTATTTTTGAAACTCATTGGGCATAGGGAATAGGGTAGCTCTTTTTATTGAATCGTACGTAACTTTTCTTAATGTTGCTTCTCGTTTGTTCTTCTGTAGAATGACTGCAAATATCAAGTACATCCTTTTATAAACTTTTCGGCAGCGTCTTTCCACCAATCAGAATGATTGAGCAATCTTATTGGTGCGGAGGTGCTTCTTCTTTGGTAGAAGCGATAAAAATTGCGTTAAATAATTTGCGAAAATGAATAATTTATACGAAATAGATTATAATAAACATAAACAAACCAATATATATAAATAATATTATAAAAATACATAAATAAAAGAATAAATAACGTATAAATACATGTTTTTTAATAATAAAGATATATAAATATTGAATTCTATTTGAACACCTTTCAAAAATAGGGAATAGTCTTCTATTTAGAATAATATTTTTCGATCATTTCATTTCATTTCAATGTTTTAATTTTAACGAATAGAAATAATAATGAATTCGTTGTTTTTTATGAATTTTTCGTTAGTATCACTTATAAGAATTGAAAGACAATTTTTCTTAAGACGGAATGCTACTTTCTTCGTACGAAAATAGAGTGTGAAAATAAATAAATTGTAATAAAAGAATAAAAATGAATAAAATAAGGACAAATAAAATGAAATAAATCGATGTATGTGAATAACAATACGGATTTTTAAATGAATGAACAAATTAATAATAAACATATATATATTAATATGTAATTTTATTTTTGAAACTCATTGGGCATAGGGAATAGGGTAGCTTTTTTATTCAATCGAACGTAACGTTTCTTAATGTTGCTTCTCGTTTGTTCTTCTGTAGAATGACTGCAAATATCAAGTACATCCTTTTATAAACTTTTCGGCAGCGTCTTTCCACCAATCAGAATGATTGAGCAATCTTATTGGTGCGGAGGTGCTTCTTCTTTGGAAGAACCGTTAGATTACGTTAAATAATTTGAGAAAACGAACTATTTATATGAAATAATATAGATTAAATCTAAATAAATTAATATATATAATTAATACTATATAAATAAATGAATAAAAGAATAAATAACGTATTAATATATGTTTTTTAATCATACACATATATAAATATTGAATTCTATTTGAACACTTTTCAAAAATAGGGAATAGTCTTCTATTTAGAATAATATTTCTCGATCATTTCATTTCATTTCAATGTTTTAATTTTAACGAATAGAAATAATAATGAATTCGTTGTTTTTTATAAATTTTTCGTTAGTATCTCTTATAAGAATTGAAAGACAATTTTTCTTAAGACGGAATGCTACTTTCTTCGTACGAAAATAGAATGTGAAAATAAATAAATTGTAATAAAAGAATAAAAATGAATAAAATAAGGACAAATAAAATGAAATAAATCGATGTATGTGAATAACAATACGGATTTTTAAATGAATGAACAAATTAATAATAAACATGTATATATTAATATGTAATTTTATTTTTGAAACTCATTGGGCATAGGGAATAGGGTAGCTCTTTTTATTGAATCGTACGTAACTTTTCTTAATGTTGCTTCTCGTTTGTTCTTCTGTAGAATGACTGAAAATATGAAGTACATCCTTTTATAAACTTTTCGGCAGCGTCTTTCCACCAATCAGAATGATTGAACAATCTTATTGGTGCAGAGATGCTCCTTTTTTGGAAGAACCGTTAGATTACGTTAAATAATTTGAGATAACGAACTATTTATATGAAATAATATAGGTTAAACTTAAATAAATTAATATATATAATTAATACTATATAAATAAATGAATAAAAGAATAAATAACTTATTAATATATGTTTTTTAATCATACACATATATAAATATTGAATTCTATTTGAACACTTTTCAAAAATAGGGAATAGTCTTCTATTTAGAATAATATTTCTCGATCATTTCATTTCATTTCAATGTTTTAATTTTAACGAATAGAAATAATAATGAATTCGTTGTTTTTTAAAATTTTTCGTTAGTATCTCTTATAAGATTTGAAAGACAATTTTTCTTAAGACGGAATGCTACTTTCTTCGTACGAAAATAGAGTGTGAAAATAAATAAATTGTAATAAAAGAATAAAAATGAATAAAATAAGGACAAATAAAATGAAATAAATCGATGTATGTGAATAACAATACGGATTTTTAAATGAATGAACAAATTAATAATAAACATATATATATTAATATGTAATTTTATTTTTGAAACTCATTGGGCATAGGGAATACGGTAGCTTTTTTATTCAATCGAACGTAACGTTTCTTAATGTTGCTTCTCGTTTGTTCTTCTGTAGAATGACTGCAAATATCAAGTACATCCTTTTATAAACTTTTCGGCAGCGTCTTTCCACCAATCAGAATGATTGAGCAATCTTATTGGTGCGGAGGTGCTTCTTCTTTGGTAGAAGCGATAAAAATTGCGTTAAATAATTTGCGAAAATGAATAATTTATACGAAATAGATTATAATAAACATAAACAAACCAATATATATAAATAATATTATAAAAATACATAAATAAAAGAATAAATAACGTATAAATACATGTTTTTTAATAATAAACATATATAACTATTGAATTCTATTTGAACACTTTTCAAAAATAGGGAATAGTCTTCTATTTAGAATAATATTTCTCGATTATTTCATTTCATTTCAATGTTTTAATTTTAACGAATAGAAATAATAATGAATTCGTTGTTTTTTATAAATTTTTCGTTAGTATCTCTTATAAGATTTGAAAGACAATTTTTCTTAAGACGGAATGCTACTTTCTTCGTACGAAAATAGAGTGTGAAAATAAATAAATTGTAATAAAAGAATAAAAATGAATAAAATAAGGACAAATAAAATGAAATAAATCGATGTATGTGAATAACAATACGGATTTTTAAATGAATGAACAAATTAATAATAAACATGTATATATTAATATGTAATTTTATTTTTGAAACTCATTGGGCATAGGGAATAGGGTAGCTCTTTTTATTGAATCGTACGTAACTTTTCTTAATGTTGCTTCTCGTTTGTTCTTCTGTAGAATGACTGCAAATATCAAGTACATCCTTTTATAAACTTTTCGGCAGCGTCTTTCCACCAATCAGAATGATTGAGCAATCTTATTGGTGCGGAGGTGCTTCTTCTTTGGTAGAAGCGATAAAAATTGCGTTAAATAATTTGCGAAAATGAATAATTTATACGAAATAGATTATAATAAACATAAACAAACCAATATATATAAATAATATTATAAAAATACATAAATAAAAGAATAAATAACGTATAAATACATGTTTTTTAATAATAAAGATATATAAATATTGAATTCTATTTGAACACCTTTCAAAAATAGGGAATAGTCTTCTATTTAGAATAATATTTCTCGATCATTTCATTTCATTTCAATGTTTTAATTTTAACGAATAGAAATAATAATGAATTCGTTGTTTTTTATGAATTTTTCGTTAGTATCACTTATAAGAATTGAAAGACAATTTTTCTTAAGACGGAATGCTACTTTCTTCGTACGAAAATAGAGTGTGAAAATAAATAAATTGTAATAAAAGAATAAAAATGAATAAAATAAGGACAAATAAAATGAAATAAATCGATGTATGTGAATAACAATACGGATTTTTAAATGAATGAACAAATTAATAATAAACATATATATATTAATATGTAATTTTATTTTTGAAACTCATTGGGCATAGGGAATAGGGTAGCTTTTTTATTCAATCGAACGTAACGTTTCTTAATGTTGCTTCTCGTTTGTTCTTCTGTAGAATGACTGCAAATATCAAGTACATCCTTTTATAAACTTTTCGGCAGCGTCTTTCCACCAATCAGAATGATTGAGCAATCTTATTGGTGCGGAGGTGCTTCTTCTTTGGAAGAACCGTTAGATTACGTTAAATAATTTGAGAAAACGAACTATTTATATGAAATAATATAGATTAAATCTAAATAAATTAATATATATAATTAATACTATATAAATAAATGAATAAAAGAATAAATAACGTATTAATATATGTTTTTTAATCATACACATATATAAATATTGAATTCTATTTGAACACTTTTCAAAAATAGGGAATAGTCTTCTATTTAGAATAATATTTCTCGATCATTTCATTTCATTTCAATGTTTTAATTTTAACGAATAGAAATAATAATGAATTCGTTGTTTTTTATAAATTTTTCGTTAGTATCTCTTATAAGAATTGAAAGACAATTTTTCTTAAGACGGAATGCTACTTTCTTCGTACGAAAATAGAATGTGAAAATAAATAAATTGTAATAAAAGAATAAAAATGAATAAAATAAGGACAAATAAAATGAAATAAATCGATGTATGTGAATAACAATACGGATTTTTAAATGAATGAACAAATTAATAATAAACATGTATATATTAATATGTAATTTTATTTTTGAAACTCATTGGGCATAGGGAATAGGGTAGCTCTTTTTATTGAATCGTACGTAACTTTTCTTAATGTTGCTTCTCGTTTGTTCTTCTGTAGAATGACTGAAAATATGAAGTACATCCTTTTATAAACTTTTCGGCAGCGTCTTTCCACCAATCAGAATGATTGAACAATCTTATTGGTGCAGAGATGCTCCTTTTTTGGAAGAACCGTTAGATTACGTTAAATAATTTGAGATAACGAACTATTTATATGAAATAATATAGGTTAAACTTAAATAAATTAATATATATAATTAATACTATATAAATAAATGAATAAAAGAATAAATAACTTATTAATATATGTTTTTTAATCATACACATATATAAATATTGAATTCTATTTGAACACTTTTCAAAAATAGGGAATAGTCTTCTATTTAGAATAATATTTCTCGATCATTTCATTTCATTTCAATGTTTTAATTTTAACGAATAGAAATAATAATGAATTCGTTGTTTTTTAAAATTTTTCGTTAGTATCTCTTATAAGATTTGAAAGACAATTTTTCTTAAGACGGAATGCTACTTTCTTCGTACGAAAATAGAGTGTGAAAATAAATAAATTGTAATAAAAGAATAAAAATGAATAAAATAAGGACAAATAAAATGAAATAAATCGATGTATGTGAATAACAATACGGATTTTTAAATGAATGAACAAATTAATAATAAACATATATATATTAATATGTAATTTTATTTTTGAAACTCATTGGGCATAGGGAATACGGTAGCTTTTTTATTCAATCGAACGTAACGTTTCTTAATGTTGCTTCTCGTTTGTTCTTCTGTAGAATGACTGCAAATATCAAGTACATCCTTTTATAAACTTTTCGGCAGCGTCTTTCCACCAATCAGAATGATTGAGCAATCTTATTGGTGCGGAGGTGCTTCTTCTTTGGTAGAAGCGATAAAAATTGCGTTAAATAATTTGCGAAAATGAATAATTTATACGAAATAGATTATAATAAACATAAACAAACCAATATATATAAATAATATTATAAAAATACATAAATAAAAGAATAAATAACGTATAAATACATGTTTTTTAATAATAAACATATATAACTATTGAATTCTATTTGAACACTTTTCAAAAATAGGGAATAGTCTTCTATTTAGAATAATATTTCTCGATTATTTCATTTCATTTCAATGTTTTAATTTTAACGAATAGAAATAATAATGAATTCGTTGTTTTTTATAAATTTTTCGTTAGTATCTCTTATAAGATTTGAAAGACAATTTTTCTTAAGACGGAATGCTACTTTCTTCGTACGAAAATAGAGTGTGAAAATAAATAAATTGTAATAAAAGAATAAAAATGAATAAAATAAGGACAAATAAAATGAAATAAATCGATGTATGTGAATAACAATACGGATTTTTAAATGAATGAACAAATTAATAATAAACATGTATATATTAATATGTAATTTTATTTTTGAAACTCATTGGGCATAGGGAATAGGGTAGCTCTTTTTATTGAATCGTACGTAACTTTTCTTAATGTTGCTTCTCGTTTGTTCTTCTGTAGAATGACTGCAAATATCAAGTACATCCTTTTATAAACTTTTCGGCAGCGTCTTTCCACCAATCAGAATGATTGAGCAATCTTATTGGTGCGGAGGTGCTTCTTCTTTGGTAGAAGCGATAAAAATTGCGTTAAATAATTTGCGAAAATGAATAATTTATACGAAATAGATTATAATAAACATAAACAAACCAATATATATAAATAATATTATAAAAATACATAAATAAAAGAATAAATAACGTATAAATACATGTTTTTTAATAATAAAGATATATAAATATTGAATTCTATTTGAACACCTTTCAAAAATAGGGAATAGTCTTCTATTTAGAATAATATTTTTCGATCATTTCATTTCATTTCAATGTTTTAATTTTAACGAATAGAAATAATAATGAATTCGTTGTTTTTTATGAATTTTTCGTTAGTATCACTTATAAGAATTGAAAGACAATTTTTCTTAAGACGGAATGCTACTTTCTTCGTACGAAAATAGAGTGTGAAAATAAATAAATTGTAATAAAAGAATAAAAATGAATAAAATAAGGACAAATAAAATGAAATAAATCGATGTATGTGAATAACAATACGGATTTTTAAATGAATGAACAAATTAATAATAAACATATATATATTAATATGTAATTTTATTTTTGAAACTCATTGGGCATAGGGAATAGGGTAGCTTTTTTATTCAATCGAACGTAACGTTTCTTAATGTTGCTTCTCGTTTGTTCTTCTGTAGAATGACTGCAAATATCAAGTACATCCTTTTATAAACTTTTCGGCAGCGTCTTTCCACCAATCAGAATG